>NC_137543.1:109394935-109994935 GCF_963082525.1 Nesoenas mayeri
GAAAATATTGAGCAATAAGAATACACCAAGTAGAATGGCATACTTAGGAAGTGCTATGGGACTAATTAGTCTGAACTATGCAAATTATAACAGGAAGCATGTAAAGTTCATCCATCCTCAAGGAGCTTTTCTGCTGCTCAGTGATTCTGACGTGAGAAGCATTATGAAAGAACCTTGTGAACCAGGAAACCCTTGGGGTCTTGCCAGCCAAGGAGAGAATTTCTCGTATGCCTCATTAAACTTTTCTGTTTGATTACCGTAACAGTTTATAACGATAATATTACTAAAGTCACAGAATGACATTCTGGCTTCATTACTGTGAACTGTAGAAGTCCCATGGGTTTCAATAGCATCAGAACTTCCACTATAGATTTTCAGCCCAGAAAATGTCATTTTTTAATACAGACATAGAATGGTTTTGGTTGGAAGGGACCTTAAAGATCAAATACATTGTTAGTATATCAGATACATTGGTAGCATATAGCTGCCTGACTCTGTGGCAGTGCACTTTTGCTAAATATATTAATTTTCAGTAGCAATTTGTTGAGATGAAAGGGCTCTTATACTTTAGTGAGTCTTACAGCTACATAAGGATATGCACAGTGACAACGGTGTGCAGAAAATATATCTTCTCAGATTTCATATAGGAAGGAACAACACAATATTGAAGTTGTGTTTGTGCATATTTGTGTGTGCATGTGTCTGGCTGTTAAACCAAGCATCCTTCTGCCTCAGGAAATCCCCGCCTTACACAGACAGACACATCCACAAGGGCCAGATCTGAAGGGATCTCTAAGATAAGAATGAAGAAGCAGACCTTAAAGAGAAAGTCGGGTGGCATCGCAGAAGCTGTGTCTTCTGCTGGAACAGCCTGATCTTGAGAAGGTGCAGCCTGGGTTTCTTCAGCGGGTTTCTGCTCACTTCCAACTTGAGAAGTTTCACTGGGAGAAGCGTCTGTGCCCTGAGTGCCCACCTCTGCTGCGGCATCTTTGGACTCGTTCACGACGACTTCATGTTCTTCTCCCTCCCCCTCATTGTTTGATGCTGGCTCTATTACTACTGAAGGGATGCTGCTGACCTTTTCCTGAGGAAAAAAAAAATAAAGTACTTTATTTCAAGCAGGAAAACACAATCATTTGTTTATTGCACAGGACATATATGGGAATGGGGATTTCTTTCTTCTCCATAGAGGATTCTTACATTAAGACAGAAAACAGTACTTGTGCAAGAACATAAAGGAGTAATCCCTTCCCTGTTTTCACTGTTCCCCTTAGCTCTCCTAAGTCTACTTACTATATTACCACAAATCATTGCAGTAAACAATAAAAATGCTCTGCAGGTTGTTTGGGTTTCATTTTCAAGTGCATGGAAATTACCAGAACTTTCTCCTACACCCTGCTCTTAAATTTGGGTGGGTTTAGATAAAGCCATAATTTCTAGGTGTCACTGTCCTATATTTCTTTTGGAATTCAAGTCAGCAGGATAATAGTGATATAAAGGTGATGAAAGAAAGAAACGTGACCTATTTCTTTGACTGATTGAGGGTATTTCTCCTGATTTACAGCAATGTAACTGAGAGCAGAAAAAGGAAAAAAGCTAAGTAGGTAGCACCTGACCAATAATGAAGCCCAGGACAAAATACATATAATGAAACTTGTTGGAACATCCAACCTGAAAAAAACAAATTCACCAATCCTTTGCCAGACCATTCTATTCTAATGCACAGAAGAAATAATACTTGCAATGACAGCAGATCGCAACTGGCTGCCCAGCTGCAGGGTCTGCTCTAGTAGCTGTTCCCCAGCTCCTCAGAGGTTGCAGAAGAAAAGGCAGCAGACCAGAATCAGATACATAGCTTGACCGCCATGATTTACTTAAAACAAAGTAATGCTATTGATAGGACAGGGTGCCATGAGACAAGAAAAATCTATTTCTTTCTCTGCCTGTTTCTCCAGAAAGCCCTGTTAGGTTATATGTTAAAGCTTACCTCTGCAGAGGAGCACAGAGAGAAAACAGCAGGAGGCAGAGCCCAAACAATACCCCATCCATGCTGCTCCCAAGGAACCATCAGCCTCTCAAGTCCCATCTCCACAAACCCAGGTGAGTGCAGAGGCACAAAGGCAGGCTCAACCCAAATTAAGGACTCAGAAGAAGGCACATCCTATCCCAGGAGAGCCTCAGCCTTGTTACTGGACCTGGGGGCACAGAGCTGGAGCATTCTTCACAGAATCATTGAAACTCCTCAGCTGGAGGAGTTACAAGGGTCATCGAGTCCAACTCCTGTCCCTGCATAAGACAACTCCACAGTTCACACCATGTGTCTTGCCCCTCTTGGGCTGTTGAATCTATCCTGATTCCCCTAACACACTCTCTCATGCACCGACATGAGTTACCTGAGTTATATCAGCCTCCTTTTCTTCTCCCTGAGGTTTGTCACCTTCAGCAACACCCTCCTGTTCAGTGGTAGCAGCACTGTCACCAGCTCCTGCTGCCACAGCCACACCGGCTTCTGCTGCTGCAGCCCCCTCGGTGACAGGTACCACCTACAAACAACAGGAGGGAGCGACCATTCAGGGTACGAGTTCTAGGTAACTGCTGGAGAGACCATGGACTGCTCTGCAACCTCCTTGGGTGGTGTCAACCCATGGCCTTGGTTTCATTGAGGTTCCTCCTGATTTGTGGGGGAGAGCAGTGCTGGGGGGAAGCTGATTAGCAGGTGGGAGAGAGACATTTATGAAACCTCACCAGGCATGTTTACCAGAATCCTCAGGTGTCACTAGTGGACTTAGAGTTTGCCAAGGCTCTGGTGTTTTTTCCTTCTCTTGCCTTCAAGCTGTATTGTGGAATAAATTCACCACAGGTTTCTGCTGAGGAGAAGGAGCTGCAAGTTGTCCAGGGGTCCACAGGACCCTGTTACCCCCAGAATAAGACCTACCCTGTAAATAAGCCCTAGCATGATTTTTCAGGATTTTTGACAATGCTCGAAATATAAGCCCTACTCCAAAAAAAAGCCTAGTTACAGTTCATAAAAAGTCAGTTTAAACAGTGTCCAGGCAGCTATACCTGTAAAAAAGTAAGCATCTTTTGGAGCAAAAAATGTATAAAAGACCCTGTATTATTTTCAGGGAAACAGGGTAGTGGAGTCTGTTCTTGGAAAGAGGCTCCAAGCCTTCTCTAGCTACTATCACATACACCTAGACCTGTGCTGGCTTCAAAAATATTGCCTTAACTACAGCAATAGAGGGGAAAAATGTAACTGTAAAGATCTATAGCTAGGTCAGTATATAAAAACATATATAAAAGCCCATTCAGTCTGGATATGACTGCTGAAAAGTTAATGCATATTTTGTTCCATTTCTTGAGGTGGATAGAAAAGCACCTGCCTATAGATCAATGCTGAGTCCTTCATCCAGCAGAGACTGTTGCTGTAATTTATGTATCCCCCTAACATTTGTATTGGTACATATGAGTATATGCTTACAGTAAGAGATAAATACTTACAGTGGATTAATCTTATTAATCAAATTATCTTCAATGTGGAATTCTTAATGTATGGCAGATAGCACCAGGATAAAGAAAAAACACTGAATAAAACTTGTTTTCTAGGTACCAGTGTCAAGCTACAGTTAGCAGAATTATCTCTGATCTTCAGTTAACATCCTGATGCTCTTTGTTTCCTCAGTTTGAACTTTCCTCCACAGATGAGGCTAACTCAGCTGCCTTAACTCAACCTGAACTACCAAATGCAGCCAATGAAGGATGCCCTGTAGTAAAAAGAAGTAACATCAAAAGATATGGGCAGGTGTTGACATCTTCTCCTGTGACTTGCAAGGCATTCAAGTCTGCCACTCATAGTATTGCCAATTTTAGCAGCCTTGACCCAAGAAGGTACTCAAATAAATGATGAGTATAAAAGCCCTGGAAGAGGTTAGTAAGAAAGAGGGGGAACAGAGTGCATATCAGATTGATTTTATACTGCACATTTCTAACAGCATGCTGAAGAAATCGATCTTTCTGTCTGTTGTGATTAGGATCAACACTTCTTTTCTATTTATTGGATTTGTATAGCTCATTTTATTTCACTAAGGAGGAGAATACTAATTTACATGAATCAGCTCCCAAATGTCCTGCTGTGAAAGGGTGATGTTCTCACAGCCTGTGGCCATGAGTCACTGGATGTATACCACAGATTCCAAATTAGCTATCTCTAGTAGTACTATCGAAATTTGGACAGTTGCCCCATTATACCAACCAGACAGGGGACAAAGAAAAGGTCATCCAGATCCAGTATAACGAGGCCTGCCACAGAAGAACCACTTGCAGTTGTAATGGTAGCAGAAGCGAATGTTTCTTTACCCAGGCTGCAACCAATTCACGTTTGCACATTCCTCTCATTAACTCTGCTGTCACCTCCACAAAATGCCATGGATTCGGCAGCAGCAAGAAGGAGGCCGAGAAGAGGAGGAAGAGGAAGAGGGAGAGGAGGGCTACCAAGCCTGTGAGTGGGGGTCTGCCAAAGGAGCTCCCTGAGCTGTGCTGGATTTCCAGAGCTGAAGATCTGGCCCCATGGCTGCATTTAGAAATGGGCTGAGTAATTTTTATGACGGTTGGTTATAATTGCAGCTAAGCTAGCTAATGTAATGTCAAGAGGAACTAATCATCATGATTTAGGGAATACAGCAATTGCTTGCGAAGTCTTGGAAGACTTTTGGGATAGTACTGAAGAATTTGTTATGCAAGTTACAGTATCAGAGGGACCACCCTCCTCTGGAGGCCAGATATCAGCTTAGCAAAGAGCTTGATCTCTTATGGCAGCTCTTCTGCATACAGCACTTTAAACAGAACACAGAGTCAGACTTACCAGATTAGAGGCCTCAACTTTATAAGGAAAAGTGGTAATAGAATAAAAAGGGGAAAGATGATACATTTCAAAGACTTAGCCTTGATGCCCACAGGACAGTGAGGAATTCCTTCCATGTTTCTTCTTGGACCAGACTTCTTGTGAGTGACAAGCCAACACTAGAGAAGCAACGTGACACTCTTTTGTGTCAACACCAAGCTGGGTCTGATCTACACTTTCATCCTGTATTTTCTTGCTAGTGTAATTCTACTGATTTCTACATGGGTGTCACAGTGGTGGGCAGGACTACAGCACCAGTGAGTCCCAAACTCACTTCCAGTGACACTGGGATATGCTGGAGCCACAGAAATATCCTTGTCTCTAGCAGAGCTCATGCTGTTTTACAGCAGGGTAACAAACCCAAGCTTGGGCAGCTGGACTTATCACGTTCTGAAACCAAAGGCTTATGACCTTTTTGTGCCAAAATGAGTACCAACAAAAAAGAAGGTTGCCAGCAACTTGAGATACAAATCCTAAGTGATTAATGACTAGGAGTTACCATCTCTTTCTCAGTGCCTACTTCTATTCTTGCATTTAATATGTAGCCATTCAAATTGTGCTGCTCTCTGTGAACATTATAATTTCACTTTAGTACAAAAGGATTCAGGGTAAGTAGTTCTACCACCTCTGAAGAATTATAAGTAAAATACAACCATAAGAGTCTACACATGCCCAGCTTTACGTATTAATTGAGGTTTTCAGTTGCTTTATAATTTGATTTTAACTGTATCTAATTTGATATCCAATTTGTGCCTTAGAAAATAAACTCATAAAATTATTATTTTCAAATATCTGTTTTAGTTCAGGGCATATTGTTCTAAGAAAAAAAATAATAAAAGCTTTTTTTTTTAAATAAAGATGTTTGCAGGAAGGCTAGGCAAACAAATTTATGTAAAGTGTAAAGGCTACTGGGAATATATGCAGCTTATTTCCAAATGTCAATAGAAACAGCATGATATTTCCTTCTGCTGTGGAGCTACATTGTTCACTGCCCTGTGATATTTATCAGCCTATACTGCTACAACACACGGTTTCTAAGGCAGGTCCTGCATTAAATGAGATATGCTCTGATGTTAGAATATATACCACAGATATAGACATATCTGTGCAGTGTTAGAATAGATACTGTAGCTGGGTCACAGTCACATTGTATCAGGCTGCACATTGATGAGATGCAAATGACAATTATAATTTTTTGCCACAATTCTCTTGAAGATATTAAACCACAACCACTTTTGAGGCTGTTCATATGTACCTCGCTCTCTTTCTCAGCAACTCCAGTTGTCTCTTTATCCCCTGCCTCGACACTGTCCTGTATAAAGAGGAAAAATGATCGTCACCTTACTCATGATGAGGTAATAGCTGCAGAGAAATTGGTATTAATCAAGCTTGATGGAAGCAGGGCACATATGGGGTGAGATGAAATGAATGGCTGGAATTAAATGGGATGGTATCTAGCAAGTGGAAAGATTCTTGCTGACACATATCATCTGAAATAAAAGTAGTTATAGGGGAAAAAACCCCAAGATATAAAGTTTCAAGGTAAACTTTCTAAAATGCTTGCTTGTTCCACTCATGTTGGACATTTAAAGGTACTGTTCAAAAGAGGTGGGTCACAAAGTTCATGATTTTTTTTGCAGAATCACCTTTCTCTAGGCCCTTATTCAGTAGCACATGCAGCAGGTGCCTGACATTTAAAAAACTAGACGTGTGTCAGTGATTTTCTAGATGTCCAAGGGATCAAATGCACTGAACTCCCCCCAAACAGTACTTTTTAGCAGCACAGATGCCATTTAATACTAGGTCCTTTTTATCAGAAGCTGTAAGGCTGCCTGAGTTTGATGTTTTGGAAACCAGAAAAAAGGGCACAATTATTCCTCAGACATTTCAGGACAGTACTGCCCATGCTGGTTTCCAGTTTTACTGTAGCATTTACAGATTTAATCAGAGATTCAAACCAGGAACATCTCTTCTGCTTGAGCTTGGATTAGGTTTTAGCTATTGCTCTTCCTGACCTGCAGGTCAAAATCACTATGATTCAGGCTTGGTTTGGAACACTTGAAAGTGTTTTTCCTCTGTTCAGGTCTGACTCCTTGCATACACAAGCTATTTTATACAGACGCTCTGCTGAGGAAAGGCAAATCAATGCCACACTATGGAAATCCACTTTGCTAATAAATTTTGAGGCTGTTTTGCAAACACAGCCGGGTCAGACTTTTCAAAAGAAGGTAAGGGTGAATACAAATGCACAGCTCTGTGAGGGCATGGTAGTGCAGACTGTTCCCTTTCACAATCAGAATTTAGGAGACCTCAAGTGCTCAGGCTCCAGCTAAGTACCTGCACACCCCCACAACTGTCACTGCAAGATTTCTACAAGTTTCAGTTGAAATAGTTGCATGTTTCTTTTTTTAATAAAAGGATGCTGAGTTGTATTCAAACTTCATATCACTCATGTTTATTTCTGATCTAATCTTCTAGTATTGCCTGCAGTCACCTCATAAACCCCAAACATGTCCAGATGCCAGGGCAAGGCAGCTGCTGACAGCAGCGTTACCATAGAAACCTCTCACAGCTTTATCCCATTAAAAAAAACCCCATACAACAAAAACAAACCAGAGTGTTATATTACCTTTTTTATATGATTAATTTTTTTTTTAAGCTGATAAGCTTCTCCCAAGAAGCACCTGATTTTATACTAAGTTTGATGAGACTGCAGAGTGTCTTCAGTAGAAAAAATAATTATCAACAGCAAATTATAATTATTTCTTACTCTAGGGATGCACACAGCCACCCACAGAAGTCTCACTTTTTCTTTTTTTTTTCCTTTTTTTTTTTTTTTACAGAAGAGATGTACATAAATGTTTCTATTACCTGTAAAAGCTTTATGTCCAACTGCAAGTCAGTTGATAAATGCCTTCCCTACTTTTACTAATAAAAAGTCCAAAAGTGCTGAATTTCTGTCACCAGCTGTATTTAAGTCAATTTGCCTTCAGAAATTAGCATCATCATGCACTTTATAATTAGGAACGTGCCAGCCTCTGCCCTTCTCTTAATAATACCCTGGCAATATTCTCTGGTAAGAATTCCATTAACCCAGCTTTGGGCCTCTTTGCAGAAGAATCTAATATATACATATACATATTTTAAAATGAGGACTGTTTTCCAGACTAACTGAAATCATAGTTTTGGTAGGAAATGGGAAAGGAAGGAGAACTCCTCTTGCTTCCCAAAGCTAATTTAACTATGTGCACCAGTCAAATTAATAGCATTTTGCTTTTGCTATTGTAATGACCTGGAATTTTGTGGATGGTGGTATTTGAGAAGAAAGGCATGGTAGCATGAACTCTACCATTTTTAGGGCATTAAAGCCTTTAAAAGTTATGACTGAAAGAAGATATTAGTAAAGTAACAACCTGGTTCCATAAACAGAGAAAAATCTCCTTCTGAAGACTTCAACAGAATTATACTATTCTACATCAGTTTTCTCCCATATTTAAGAGCCATATACTTCAGTGGCCTCATTCCCCAACTTTGCACCTGCACTTAGCTGCACACTCAGAATTTGAACACAGTTGACCGCTCTTCTGTATCTAACTATTGTAACGCCCTCCCCAATGACATGCTCCCATATTTGGGCACTATGAATGGTACCTACAGTGGGTTCCAACCATAATTAGAAAATCCTCAAAGCTGCAGGCTGTTTCCCAGTCTCTGCTGTACTTGCTCAGTGTCGGCAAAGAGCTTGTCAGGAGGCGGTTTCACATATGCTTACACACAGCTTTGAAAAACACAGTATTTAGCTGAGTGTCTGACTCCCTTAATGAGGGAACATCAGAGTCCAGGCAGGCATCAGACTCAAAGCACTGAAAAGCTCTTTCCAAACTAATGAGCGTAACGGAAGTGAAAAAGCTGATCTCTGAGCAGTGCTCTCAACTCCAAGGGCTATGTCTTACATGCAGGAGAAGAAGAAAGGGAAATAACAAGATTTCACAAGCTTTCACTTTATTACATTGTCCTCATGTCATCTTTGTTTGAATGTGAAAAATTGCTGTGGTGAGACGGGTAGTATTATTTGAAAAAGAAATTTATCCTTCAGACTGTATCCTTTGGATTTTACAGCTGCCTTTGGGGAAGCTAGGGAAATAGGGAAACAACCATTTTGGTGTGCAGAAATCCATGCAAGCACTTTTTACCATTATTAATTTCGCTTCTGTTGGTGCACATGGTCATCCTGTCCCTTTAATTACCAAACATTTTGTCCTCTCTCCAAAAAAGATCAACTGTGGAAGGCTACTAATAAATACTTTTCCGTGGCATTTCAGACCTGAAGGACCAAGACAAAAATATGTAATGAGATCCCAGGAAGCAATTCTGACAAGC
The DNA here is from genome assembly GCF_963082525.1 of Nesoenas mayeri. Classification (NCBI taxonomy): domain Eukaryota; kingdom Metazoa; phylum Chordata; class Aves; order Columbiformes; family Columbidae; genus Nesoenas; species Nesoenas mayeri. Next base: position 109,404,216 of record NC_137543.1, read on the forward strand.
TCTTGGCAATCTTGTTCAGGCAGACTAAGAATCAGCAAGTAACTGAATCCAAAACTCCCTGAGCAGCAAGTGGTACTCTATCCCCTGGACTGTTCTCCCTCTAATTTAAATGAAAACCCTACCATAAAAATTACTGTGAAGCTCCTACAAAGAAGAATGCATGCCATGAATTTTCTAGCTTAATGGGATGTGACATAAAACTTAGCACAGAAAAATTAAACTGGTTGTCACTCTGAACTGGAAGTCACTAAACTATATAAAAGATTCCCAATAAGAAAGCATCTATCAATATTTTACAACTCCACTTTTAAAGTAAACTGTCACTCATAAAGCAAATGAATGCAGAACTGCTGTCGAGAAATGACATGTTTTCATCTTTTGCAACTCAAGTGTGCTTTTCTTTAGCTTTGATCATATTTGCCATTAATCCTAATCTTCAAAACTCTTCTTTGCAAGTCCTGGAAATCCCTTCCTGAAATAACAACGCCACTGAGCCAAATGCAGAATGACTCCAATTCAGACATTTTTAAAATCAACCCTTTTAGCTTATTTTCCCGAATTAGCCAGGACAACTTCATATTCAAAAAGCAACAAAAAACCAAGCACAGCAATCAAAACAGTTTAACTTCTATTTAATGCCTATGGTCTTCCTCCTGGATTGCTCTTAAATTGCCCAGCCCTTGCGCTGTGTTTCTCTCTGCTTTCTCCCAGCAGCTCTGCAGGCCTGTGCCTCGGCTACAGCAGCTGCCGACAGACCATGGTCCCGGAACTCCTCATGGGCAGTCACGCAGTAAAAAGGATAATCTGAAAAGGTTGTGCTGACCGACGAGCAGATGTGCAGTGCTGCAGCCACAGCCTAGTGTGTAATTAGTGCCTAAGATGTGCGACAGGCCTCAGAGCATTGCTTTGTCTTAGTGCGAGACAAAAAGGAGCTGGCTTTCTTTTAGAAAAATGGTGAACTTCTTTTGCAATTTTTTTCTTCATCAAATCCTTACAGATAATCAAAACAAAACCATCTAGAAACAACCTTTTCAGCTTCATTAATATCTGTTCTTCCACATAATTCCCTGCCATTCACTCGTGGGAAGAGGAGAGCTCCAAACCAATGACTGCTTTCCCATCCCTCCTCTCCCACCTTCTTCATATTCCAAACTATCACATCTACTCTGACTATACATAAGGCATTCTGGACAAGAGTTTGACAAGCAGTTGACAGGCAATTCTATTCTTTGCCTTTACTACAGAGTTGACAAGCTATTACTGTGATTTATACCAACAGAAAAGAAAACACACAGGAGGGGAAGACCCGTGTCTCCACAGACCGTGAGGCTTTCTTCATTCAGTTATGTTATTGGAAGGGGATGATCTTGAAGTCACTTGCTCCAGTGTGTACCATGGAACCAAACAAAAGTGATTTTAAAAAATTGAAATAAGTAGTCAAAATCCAATCAGAATCAAACCCTAAACATAATTCTGGCAAACACACCGGGACTGCTTCCCTCCATAGCTGCAATGCTGCCAGGAGTCCATGGAGAATGGGAAGGATTGGACAGAGACAGGCATTACCTTTCCTTTCCCCCCAAAGTCCACCAGAACAGCCCACCCAGGACTACCTCCCTTTCCTTCTATAATAAATTATTTTTCCTCTCTTAGGAAGATGGGAGCAAGGGAAGCATGAATTAGGCAGGTGCTACAGCTAAAGTTCAACCTATCTCTTTGTACCATTTGCACTAGATAACCGCTTTTTAATCCCATGGTGCAGACAGCTGGAACCACCCAGGCAACCTCATAAATTCATATTTAAGAGGGACTTTAATAAAATAAATTTGCACTCCAGAGCCTTGCACACCAACACTAACACCTCCTCCTTTCTGCTGAAGACAATTTGCTTAGTCTCACCTGTGGTTTTGGTATGGGTCTAATACCACCAGCAGATAATCAGCCTGTTCTTGACGGGCAGAGCTAGAGGGCTTAATGCTGTCTTCCTAAGTTAATGACACTATCCAATCTGGAGTCACCAATAAATGTCACCATTAGGCATGTAATGCCTGAGCTGTTCCCATTAATAAAAATGTTAAACAAGATTGGCTCCAGAGACAGATCGATGAGATGCTATAGCAGTTGCATATCTGGGTAAGTCTTCCGTCCATGCTCTGTGCTGCCATGTCTATAGGTGCGAGTGATTTTCATTTTATTCACCTCATTTGCATCTACACATCAGATTAACATTGCTTCCCATATGTTGGTATATAAAATGTTTGCTGAAAAATACCAAATTTTGTGATGAATTTGGTATCATCATCCCTGCTTAGCACATGAAGATATACCAGGCCTCACCCAAAGCCACGAGCAGTTCAGCAAGCTGAACCTCGTTCTTCTGAGCACACTTAGAGCACCAAACTGCTCGATGGTCAAAAAGCACAGCTATACAGCTTCCACTGGCTTCTGTGGCAGAGTCGTCGACACACAAAACAACCCCTCTTTCTGTCTCGTTTTTTAGTAGTAATCCGCATATTCTAACAGTGACAAACACGCATTAGAGGTTTTGAAATTGTTATTGTCTGGAGGAAAGCATGAAAACTGTTAGCCTACAAAAACAGATGCATTTTTCCTCCAGGGTTTCTTAGCCTGTTGGGATCACCTACCACCAAGATGTTCTGACAGTAATATGAAGAACTGGAACCTCAGTTGGATAAAAAGGATATTCACTGAGATTCCAGTTATAAAAAGAGATGCTAGTCAGCAGAGAAACCCCACACCTACCATCTCAGACCAGCTCTTCATTTGTGGCAGTATCAGGAGCCTTGCTCTGTTGTTCTTGCAGAGCTATAATTTTTTCTCATTCCACTGTTTCCTGAATGCTGACTTGCAAAAATCTCCAAAATGGCACTTGCAGTTCCCTCTTCAGCTCATGGCTGGCTTCTAAAACCATGAGCCTTGTAGACATTTATATTACAATCACGTTTTTTCTTGTATATTCATGCTTTAACAAGGACCATACAAGATGTACATTGGCTTAGTCCTTATAGCTCAACTTGAAATGAAATAACTGCTAATAAGGTCATTTCAAAATGGCATCAATTCTTTCCCCTTCTGAAGTTCATCTTGAATCAAACGATTTGTGAAACCACAATCACTCAGCTGAACTTCAGTCTAAAATGCCAAACGTAAGAGGAATGACATTTTAGGGCTGAAAGGAGGACACGTGCTGGAGGGACATGCTGTGACACAGCTGGGAGATGGGGAAACCAGCCATGGACGGATGGTGATGATGGAAAGGATGGCTGAAATGCAGCAGGCACATTCACCATGATGAAAGGTGGCTCGGGTGAGGCTGGGGAGGTGGCATGTGGGACAGGTCACTCACCGCAACCTGCTCTGCTGGCTCAGCAGGCTCAGCAGGGATGGCTTCCTTTTCCACAACAGCAGCTGCAGGGATTTCCTCGACCTTGGGTTCCCCAGGTGGAGCCTCTTCAGCCTCAGTCTTTCGTTTTATTGATTTTTAAGTAGACGGTGGAAAAATTGTTAAGGAGCACATGATAGTGGGGAGGGAGGAGGGGGATGTTCCCTCTGCCTGGCACAGTGCGGCTTCAGGCTCGATCTTGCTGGGCTTTGCCAAGTAGACAACATCAGTGCCTGGCCTTACAGCATCTCAAGGGTATTTTCATCTTCAGCATTCTATATGTAAGCTGAGCTAGTCCTACAACCCTCCCTCACAAGGAAAGCAAGCACTAGCTTCCCAAGTTACAAAAAGGGGCAATGGAAGTGAAGGGAAGGCACTCAAGGTTGCTTGGAAATGCTCCAGAAACTGATGGCAAGGCCAGGAGTTGAAACTGGCACTCGCATGTACCAACCCTGGGCTTCAAATATGATTTTTTAAAATTATCCCCTATTCCCTACTTCTATCTCTTCTCAGAAAATACAGACCCTTCTCCAGCAAAGGTAAGAAGCGATCAGCAGATTCAAATAGTTTTTATATGCACAAGGGCAACCACTGACTGCTTGAATTGTAACAACATGAAAATCATCCACTGTTTCTTATTAAAGTGCATTTGCTCTTGAGCTCTCCATCACCTATGAGGCATCCATTTATCAACCCACTATTGGGATTTCCACCTCTTAAATTCTGGCCTAAACTTGTTTTTTAGCAAGAGGTTTTAGCAAATATCACCAGCCCTGCAACACATTGAGTCCTGTGGCAAAATAGCTCACAGCAAAATTGCAATCTCCAATGGAGACATCACTTTGCAAATACATGCGTGTCCAAGGGGAGAACTGCAAGCTGTGCTCAGCATATTCCATTTATAAAGATGGCTGACTCAACCAGATAAAATAACCGCAGTAGATTAATTTGTCATGAACAAATTGCTCAGCACAATATGAAGCTCAAAAGCTATTTAGCTACTTTCCAGCTGATAACATGCAGTTGGCTATAAGGTCTCCTGTGGTGAAGAGTCAGCTTCCATGAACTTCTTAAAGATAGTAAAATCTTCTCCTCCCTGATATTTTTCAGGAAAAAACCCATAGCCTCTCACTTACTCTCTCACATATTCCTTAAGCAGACTGATTTTTAATGAGGTACAGAGAAGTCTGCCTAAGCAAGACCTTCAGGATTTAGCATTGCATAAAGAAACATTCATTATATTATACCATGCTGTGCAGAAATCACTCTGTGTAGTGTATTAATGCCAGCTCTAGGGAATTTCACAAAGAAGAAATAGGGCTGAAATGAGAAACACAAAGTAGATTTAGCCCAGGTAAGATGACTAATGAGTTCCCTGAGGTTTAATGCTGGAAGAAACTTTTAGGCTTAAAATCACAGATAATGTTATAACGGAGATTGCAGTGATGTGCTTCAAGTCACTTGTTGACAACCAATCTTAAGATTAGTTACCACATTTCAGCTACAAGTAAAAACACTCTCACCGTATTCAGTAATTATTATGAACACAAGTACCACCAGAGGCATTATACAAAAGCCACATTAAATAATATTGAGTATCACTCTGCTGCTATGAAGTAGCCATAGCACTCACCCAGCAGTGTTGCTGTTCCACATCCTTACTGCAGGCTAACCACAGACTGTAAGAGAAACTAAGGAACTACCCAAGTATGATCATTTCCAAAAGGATTCTCCACTCCTTAGAAGCAGACTGTGCCTACTGTTATTATGTGGAGAAGGAATAAAACTATAGCAATACTGGAGACATTTAAACAGCCATCGAGAATGATCACCTGCTTGCTGTACACTGGACCATAGTACTCATTCTTGTGATTTCTTAATTGCAATAAATAAACAAACTGTTTGATGACATCTTTGAAAAGTAAACATATCTTAGAATATCCTGGGTTTATTTTATTTTTTTCTCTGCACTATCTTTGTGAAAGACTGTTTCAGTGAGTAAAGGTTTACAACTGCAATGATACCACCCACCAGCTCTCCCAGGATAAGTTTTTGTGATTTAGAGAATGGAAAACACAAAAAATGAGAAAATATCTTTGCACAAAGGAAAAATAGTGCAATATTTTGCAAGGCATTTAAAAACTAAGCAAAACCCACTTACCAAAGGCTCTGCCACATTCTCGTTCGATTGCACTGTAAACGCAGAGGTATCCTAGATATAGAAATGAAAAACAATGATGCAAAAATAATTGAGACAGTATGTTTGCCAGTGTCTATCAAAGACCTGATTTTTTAAATGGTTTATTTAGGTAAAGTCATAATTAAATTCACACAGAATAAGATGAGAAACTGGTTATCTAAATAGGTATTAATAACAACTATAATTAGCTAAGCACTATTAATATTAGACATTCCTTTTTCAATTACATACTCTGCACTTCTAAACTGTGCAATATTATTAAAGAGAGTGAAAACCCCTTCCTTAAATGCATGAGAGTTGCACGGACTTTGTTTCAGGCACAAGGCACTTCTAAGTTGTGAAACTCGGAATCTTTCTTGCAGACTGTATGTGCCTGTGCCCTGGGAGCACACTAGCTCTAACCTGCTTTCACATCCTCTAGATTCTAGGCGTTTACTTGAATGGTAACTACAGTAACTACAGATACAATGTTTTACCCACATTAAGAAGGTACAAAAATGGAGCTGTTACTCATCCAGAACCAATTAATTTGCACAATATTGATGGGCCAAAACCTTTTCCTACTGCAGTGGGGGCATCGAATTTTCATTTCCCTGGGGCGAACATTTTGCCTTAATTATTAGAGATAGTAGCGTTGTGCTTTGCCCCTTTCCTTCTGGATTCCTTTACTAATTTACACATTCTGGAGCAGAATTGTTAAGCACTGAAAGACTCACTTCCACCCTTGTATAAGCTTGGCTTTTTTAAAAAATGTTGTACAGAGTGTGCTATCGTTAAGTCAGTATCTAAAAGGATGCTGGAAACTAATGAGGCCCCCGATTATCCACCTGAAATTTGGAATATTTGCACAGCCCTGGAATTTGAAAGCAGAAACATGGTATCTTCATGTGCCGTATCTCTGCAATGTCTAACACATAATCTTAACATCAGCGCAGCAGCAAACAATTCAGGTTTAACTTTCAGATTAAATTACGTCTTAAACGAAAATAAAGATGCAGAAACAAACAATACTAATTTTATATGTACACTTACAGAGTCACTGAAAGTATGTGAAACTGAGGAACCCACACTTGACAGGATTCGGGGATTGTGAGAAAAATCCATAACAGAGCACCAGTCCTTTTAGTAGGAAAAAATCAGTCCCACTAATGTAATCCGATTTTTGCTATTAAATTCAGTCAGGTCAGGAGTACCAAGAGTATTAGCGTCATTCTAGTCACATCTAGGAACAATTTCTGAGAACAGACAGGTTTGGATTTGAGTCACTATGACACTGTTGTGCAGTTTGTCTGTAGAACAGATTTCCTGAAATTGTACAGCCAGTCCTAGTTCCTTTCTAACAGCACAGAAAAAAATAATCTCAAAACATGTTTATTTCTTACCTGTGCAAATCCATTAAATGCTGTGCTGGATGCCTAAGTAGAAGTGAAGATCAGAACAAATTATCATTTGTTTACTAAATCAGAACATGAGTCAAAGCACTTTTATTTGCAAAATAAAAATGTAGGTCAGACATTAAAAAAAAAAGAAAAAAATAAAATGAAGGGTAAGGCAGCAAGAAATTTGACAAAAGTGCTATTTGTTAACAGGTGTCACAGAGTTAAGGAAAACAACAAAAACAAAAAGCAGCGTAACTTAAGCTTTTTTATAAAATAAAAATAATAATAAAGACAAGGTAACAATTAAAGTTGTACATATAAAACACAAAACGTGTGAGACACAACGTGCCTTCACAGTTCAAAGCATCATTCACCATTTCGAAACACATTTTTGTCAGCCTGGTTCACTACATGGCTGAAGGGCACCACACTATGAACAATTGCATGGCAGTTTTTCAAAAAAAGCATAGCACGGGCTTAGGAGAGGCAGTGGGTAACACACAAATGGATTGTTTTTAAACGACAAGGTTATGCAAGGCCTAAGGAACTCTTTATCTAGACTAAGCTACACACTGGGGTAGGTACCTCTTCTTTATCAGCCTCAATTTCCTGGTACAACAATCCATATCTCCGGTTAGCAATTTCATCTTCAGATAAATCTGAGTTGTTGGCCTCATTGTCTTTAGGACTAGTTGAACTCTCGGTGCTAGCATTTCTGGAATTTCCCATTTGAAACAGAGCCAAGGGTCTAGCTATCTCCTTGCTCGGTCCAGGATTGCTAATGCCTGCCTGCTCCTCAGGCAAGCCCTGTTTTACTGGTGCCTTCTGACTTTTATTGCTTGTGCTTGCACCTACTTCTCCCCAGTTGTTATCAGTTTCTCCTAGGTCTTGTGTAGACCATTTATCACTAAAGCCTAACCAAGCATTTTCCGTGTTACCTTCCTCCAAGTCTTGCTGCCTGGGGAAAAAGGGCCAATTATCCAATCCATTGGCTTGGCCATCTGACAGATTAGAAAAACCCCAGGAATCATTAGTAACTGTTGGATCCCAGTTTGCCAGCCAGGGGTCTGTTTCCAAGGCTTCGGGAACATCATTGCTACTAAGATGCTCTTCAGCAACTACTGTTGCCGTCCTACCTATCACTTGGTCTTTCACATTATCTAGGCAAGGATTACCACAGCTTGTGCTAGCAGCATCAGCTGTCTCGGGCAGCAATGGCCACTCTTTTTCAGCAGCACCTTGACCATCAGCAGCACCACTACCATTTGGGAGAAGGCTGATGCTGTTTTCTTCAGTTCCTTTACCAGACTCTTCTGCACTGAATAATTCAGCATCACGCAGAATGTTTCCAGTATCTGTAGGGTCCTTTTCTGTGTGGTCAGTTACCTCTAGGCCAACACGTGCCATCGTGTTTATACACTCCATGGCTGTACTCTCTCCAGTACCACTGTCAGTGTGATCTAAGCCAGCTTCAAATGTCCTTTCACGATCCTGATCCCAGATACTAAAGACTCTCTCAGGTTCAGCACCAGTGCCTTCTATAGTTTTACAGTTGTCCACTACTGTTTTGTCTCCACCTTCTAGCCCTGTGCTCAACAATGGTCTTTCTCCATCTGTCTCCTCAATGACATTGACCCATTTGAATTCTTCTTCCCTAGGGTTTTCTAGATCTGCAAGATTAGCTATCCCATCATCCCCATCATTATGTTCCAACTCATGTAAACTTTCTACTTCTGTGCTGACTAAATCTTCAAGATCTGATTTTGCTAAACCCTTATGAAGTTCTGCCTCACTATTTTCTTTGGTTTTCCAACCTCGTTCTTCCAGTTCCTCTGTACCTTCTACCTCTTTGTAGTGAACAGCTCTGGTCTCTACCTTTTCACTTGGCTTGACACCTGCCCACTCGTCTTCCTCCTGCTCTTCCTCTGCCTTTCGCACATCACACGGGAGGGGTTCATCCAACAAGCTATCAGTTCCCAGGACAGGTGTCTCGAAATTGGTTATGTTCTCTAAAGGCTGATTGGTCACCACGTCTTCCCAAGGGACATTTTTGGCATCCAGCTGGTCTTCCAGTGAAGTCCTCTGGTTTTCGTTTACAGAAGCTGACCCTGGTGCAGCATCCTCCTGCTCACCTACAGCAGGCCAAACACTAGCAGGCAGAGTACCCATGGATTCGCTTGAGGTTTGCTCTGCCCCAGGGAAAAGCAAAGAGCCACCTGCAGTAATTTCCTGGCTGACACTGGGTGTGCTAACATCTAGGCCCCAGTTGAGTGAACCTAGATCAGTCTGATATCTGTTAACATCTTCTGATGACCCACTGTTTGGGGCTTCCTCCATGATCAGGTTACACAGGGAAAGACTTTTTGAAGAATCAGGCTTTAAGCAGACAGAAAAGCAAAGAAAAAACACAAGATGAAAAAGATAAAGGCGGACTTGATGAGAAAACACAAAATTCATATTTTACTAGAGCAATTTTTATTTAAAGAATGAAAGTGACTAAATTAAGCTGTTTAAAGAAAAGCTATGTGGTTTGCAACATTTGGAGGCAATAGATTGCAATGTAAAAGAGCAGAACTGATAGACAAAATCAGAAAACTATACATTACAGCACACTGATTACAGCATGTCTCTAGAGTGGTTACGATTTTGGAGGGAGGTTTGCTTACCGGCTGTACCAATTCGCTGCTTGTCTGTACAGAAGAAAATCATACACATAAAACACAGAAAATAAAAGCACTATGTACTTTTTTACAGCAGCAGTTCTAAGACTAATCGCAGACCTCTGAATTTAAGCCACGCTCCCAGCCTCTCCATTACATTATAAAAGAAGTTCTACATGTATGTTGAATATTTATCACACCTTGCTTTCCTCTGCGAGCCATTGACATTTTTATCACAGGAACTCTATTACATCTCAATTGAAAAGAGGGGTTGCTCTGGGAGACAGTGACCAAGGAAGGAAACAATGCAGGTAGCAGCAGAGCTTACTTGTGTTTACACTAAGGCATCACTGCATCATTCAGGCAGTGCAGAGGGCCCTGAGCCTGCAGCTCTCATTCTCCATCAACCTGTGCCATGCAGAGGAATTTATATCCGCACAGGGTATGGCATCAGGTCACAAAGTCTGCTGTCCACACTGCCAATCTGAACAGACAGAAATGCTGCAAGGTAGATCAAAAACTGCTCTGTGCTCAACTTATTAAGACAAACTCAGTAAAAGGTTGAGTATCCCTAATTTCAAACATTTAGCTGTGAAGCTCACTAATTACTCTGTTTTTTTTAAACTGGAACAAAGAGGAAAAGAATTATAATATTGAATACATATATAATATTAACAAGCTATAAATAAAACTGTGTAAAAGGAAGACATTGACAAAGCTATCTAACATAAATGTAGAGCAATACATTCAAACCATTTTTGTGTTATCTTAACTGATCTAGACATTGGCAGCCTCGAAATTTTGCCTAGCTTACATACGTGACTGGTTTTTCAGGCTTTATTTAACCTTTCACAATAGAAAGAGATGAGAATTTAATATACATCACATACGCCATGTGCTCACAAAACAGTGCTGCAAATCTGAATGCATTAGAAGCATCCATAGATTTCTGCACTGACTGACACTGCAAAAGGTCAAAAATGAGTGTACCAGGCTCCGTGTCAAGTCAACCCAGCTATCTCCATGACAAAAAGTCAAAAGAAAGCTCAAAAAAATGAATTGTTTTCTTCCTGCAGATCACTGTATCTCATTTGGCACCAAGAGGAAGAAGGAAGGATTCATGCAGATTCCTAAAGTAGCAGCAGCTTTTGTGAAAAACTCTAGTTCACTGAATGCCCACAAAGACAAGTTAAATTCTCTCTTCACTCCTGAATTTTGAGAAAATGGTTGTTTGTTGGGTTAAAGTTCTCAGGAACTACACTTTCAGATAATTAAAACAAGTGACTAGCATCCATTCATACCCTCTAATAGCAGTAATTCAGACATGAGAATAAAAGCAACACACATTTAGCTGTAATGATTGTGAATCTTATTAACCTAGATTTCTGACATAATTTAGGTTTTATAGGCCAAACAACAGAGATTAGGTTTTTTTGTTGGTGGTTTTAAAAGACCCCTAGTGGCTCCATATACTTGAAAGTGTTTGTCATGGTCTGTAAATTCTTTATTGTGGTTTTTGGTAAAAGCACTGTAAATCTGCACTTAGGGTGTTACAAAATCAGAGGCACAGAAATACCCCAATTCACAATGATAAATGTCAGGCTTACCGTCCATAGATCCCATGGCAATGTCTGAAAAAAGGAGTGGAAAAAACAGGCTCTTAGGAAAGCACTCTTCATATACTGTATGTTAAACATGCTACATAACTGTGTCCTTTAACTAACTAGAGAGAACTTATTTATATGCATATTTATAATACATATCTGTTTTCTATATTAGCGTGTGTGTGTGTGCGTGTGTCTGGGTACATATCTGCATAATACGCATTTTGGTTAAATAAGAAGGGCAGGATGCAACAAATTGTGGATTTCCCACTTCAAAGCAGTTGTTGCTTTTCCAGCAAACTCACACCACCACGTCCTTGAGTAACAGATTCTGAGCTGCTGACTGAATGACTTTCACCAGGTACAGGAGTCTTTGCAAGGTGTAAGCTTTAAAGAGCTTACATGGGTCAGGTTTTTTAGCCCGTTAAAAATTATTCAGCTATCTACTGAGAACAAGTGGGTTTTCTCATAACTCTGACACCAGGAAGGAAAATGGCATGTTTTTTGGGAAAGAAAACAAGAAAGTTGATCGATGTTTTAATTTGCTTGTTCAGTTTGTTAAGTAATAAATGTTTCTGATGTCTCAGCAGAAGAGCTGAATGCTTCAAAACTTATCTACTATATTTACACCTAGGTTCAAGTCCATGAAAGCCAAAAACTAAAGACGTTTGTAAAGTAAAATGTAAAACTGTTCCTGAAATATTTGCAAATGTTAAATGTGACATCTAACATCTGCCTGAGAGAAAAGATTGCTGCAGTTAGCTTCGTTTCTTGCCTGCTTCTTATTTTATAGGGACAGAGTGGCTCTCTGAACAACTTCTGTGTTCACGAACAAAAGACACAGTAATAACTCGCTACTCTGATTTACAGCAAACTAACATTAATGGCCATTTCTCAATAGGTTTAATTTGGTTTAACTCCAGGTATGTGAATCTTCTGTGTATGTAATTCACAAGTGTACCTGCTTACTCCGCTGTAACATTATTAGCTGAACATTTGAGCTTTAAGGAAAAATGATCGGTCTGTTCTCGTAGTGCTAACTGGTACAAACCCTAGATGTCCTACTCCATGGAAGGGGAGATGGCTCTTTTCTTCTTTTTTTAATTTGTTTTTCATTTTCCTTTCACTGCTTGTAAGACTTTGAGCATGAGGGGGAACGAACAAACTGAGGGAAAGGTGAGACAGAGCGCAACTTGCAAACAGAGGTGAGGGCCAGGGACATTTAGAAAGTCCACATCTGAAGGATCCATGGAAACAGAAAAGTAAGTGAGGAAGGGCAGACCGGGGCTCACTTACTGTCGTCTGATCATCCTGGCAGAGCAGCAGATGGAAGTAATTAATTAAATGATCAACAGGGAAGTCATGCCTGGCCTCCCAAGACATCATGGCACAGATAACTACTCCTGTCTTCACGTCACTACTTCAGCAGTTTGCTGAGGGGAAATTATCTGCGACTGAGGCAAAAATTACACAAATATAGAAATACCACTTAAGGTTCTCTTCTTTAGCATCCTGCAAGGTAGAGCAGGGCTCTCCAAAGACTCCAACCACAGGTTTCACTCTGTCTATGCTGCCACAGTAATGACCCTGCCATTTCCAGTGAGACCAGGACCCAGACTGCAGGGTTGTCTTCCCTTCTTCTGAAAGCACAGTGCTCTGACTCATCCTCAAGCTCTTATGGATGTGGACCATAGTTTCTCATATATATATGTTAGGAGGAAAGGTGAAAGGAAAGGAGAGACTGAAGGTGCCCAGTGAATGCTTCCTAGGCACCCAGATGAAAACTAACAATGTGCTTTTCTACAAGGAATTATATTATGTATTTCATGGTACATTTGAATCTGAAACAACTGTTTTTCAGTAAAGTAACAAGCTCTTCTACAATCTGGACAACATGTTATCAGGTCAAATGTGCTCTGTCACAAAAGCTAAATGTCTTTGATTTAATGACCCCACTACTCTAAACAGCATTATTACAAGACAAGCTGAAAGGGTAGAGTTAGCAAAGTCACAGCTAGAGTTTTCAGTCACTCCTGAACGGCAAGCAATTTCCTTCCCTTTCCCCTTCCATCTTCCCCTTCCCTGTTTAGAAGGAGCAAGAAAAACAACAAGAAAGATGCACAAAGTCTCTGCTATAATTAAACACTTCTCCTAGCAAACCACAATGAGAAAGTTCAGCTAGCGCTCTGAGTGCTGACAATACACTATTCTTCTGACAGTGCAAAACCCATCAGAGATCACTACAGATCTCATTACATAACTAGGACTGCACACCAAATAAGAAATTAATTAACTGAGGAAGAGGTCAGCAGAGAACCAGGACTATTTCAGCCGTAAAGCTTCTTGTCTTCTTACTCCTTTCCCAGTGCCACATTCCTGAAAAGCTGATTAGTTCTCTCATGCATCAAAGTACAAGCCAGGTTAGTGATAGCCACAGGGATAATAGGTTTTGCTAAGGGTGTGTTATTAATGTTTCCCTCTCTGTGTACAACACAGAGCTACAGCTCGCTACAGCTCTGCTGGCCAGAAGAACTCCCCTACTGTACCATCAGCCCTGCGGGTAGTGAGGGTGAGTTGTGGATCTTAAAATAGCTTTCTTTTTTTTTTTTTTTTTTTAATATTGCTGCAAGAAACTACCATGGCAAATATTACCATAGAATGCAGAATTTCTTTAACACAATCCTGCAGTGAAGCATCCTATTCCATCCTCTCATTTTCCTTGAGGTTAGGTCTAAAATAGATTCATAAAAGCAAAATCACTCAGATCATATCCACTGCTTGGTACAGAAACTCCATCACAGCAGAGCAATCGCATGCTGACTCCAGGAGACCTAGGTCCCTTAAGGCGTCTTTCCAGACATTAAGAGTCAAAGCTAGACAGAAAAAATGTCAGAAAAATAGGCGCTGGAGAATTATAATTTTGGCACTAAGAGATTTTGTAAAGATGGAAAATAACAGCATGGCAAAGTCAAGGCCAAGGTACCAGCAACCATTATCCGTGACAGACATCTCATTTTACCACCTCACAACATCCTCTCCTTCCAGTACATAAACAAATACAGGGTTACCAAAGGGGAAAGATAGATGGCTGACTAGAGCTGCTCAGGAAGATGGAGTTTTTCTGACACTGCAGATACACTGCTCATTAGTACACAAGGCAAATCTTTGCTACCAAACCCAGCATGTTGCATTCATACGCTTCGCCTGCCTCAAGGCAAAGACATACCTGAGACATGGGTGAATGAGTAACTCCTGTTGATACAACTTCTGGCTTGAAAGGGTCGAAGTCCAAATCTAGCAAAGATTCCTCTTTCTTAGTTTCAGGAACTTCATTCTGTTAGAAGAGAAACATAACTCTTGAAAAACTCATCTTTCAAAAGCTGCCCTGGGCAGCAAAATATTAAGAGGCCCAAGAAAAAAAAAACAACAACATACCATGAGCTTTCTAGCTGTGGTGCAAAGCCTGAAGACTTCCCTGAGCTTTAGTGTAACTTTTAATTTTACTTTAAGTTAATTTTTATGATCTTCATTCTTATGATGCCTTTGTTTTCTCTGTAGTGCAGCTTTGTCTTTTCAGGCTAAACAAACAGCAGCCCTATTTGAAAAAGTGCTGAGTGTTCACCCTTGGATTGTGAAGGCCCTTTTAAAGTGCTTTGAGACAGACACCAGAATTAAAGACTACATAAATTGCACCCAGTGTCCATACATTCTAATAAGTGAGTTTCTCCCCAAACACAAACATTAGCAAAAAGTATAGAAGGACATAAATGCATTTGAATTAAATTTCAATTCTGAACATGAATACCAATTGACATTTAATGCTGCCCTTAGCTCTAAACTTTAGGAAATATCTTACAGAACACTAAGT
Source organism: Nesoenas mayeri (assembly GCF_963082525.1). NCBI lineage: Eukaryota > Metazoa > Chordata > Aves > Columbiformes > Columbidae > Nesoenas > Nesoenas mayeri. Next base: position 109,419,330 of record NC_137543.1, read on the forward strand.
CTTGCTACACTGATCTGCTCTTACAAAACTGGATTACATGGTAGAGCCTTTTTCTGTTTGCAATTAATGAATTAGCCAAGGCCTCTGAGGTGACTATAAATATATATATTGGTTCAATGGGCTACAGGACTTCCCCACTGTAAAGTAACATGAGCAAATAATTAAGGTGCTTCAACATAAAATTATAACCAGCATGGAAATGTAGCTGAGATGTAATTATCCCTAATGATAAATATTCTAGGCAAGCATCATGGTTTTGGTAACTAGGCTAGTACTGCCCACTTCTAGTTGGTCAGTGTTCATTCAATAGTGAGACAAGATTGTGTTTTGATGTATAGATTAAGTTGACACCAAAGTTTTCATTAGAATGCTATTTTGAAAAGTGTTCAGGTTGGAAACGGTACCATGTAAAATCATTTGTACGCACACATTCACACATTATCTTATGCAAGAATGGTAACACCGGGTCAGACAACATAGTTCAATGTCCTGTTCCTGACTGTGACCAAAGTATAAGCCAGGGGAAATATCCAACAACAGGGCAGTCATGGCTATAGCAATACTAGGAGATAATAATAATGATTATGGTAATAGTAAAATAAACAAACAAAGCCTTTTTATTATTAAAACATTTAAGAGTGTAAACTTTCCAAATTAGTGTTACTATTGATAAACAAATGTTCAAATGCAGGTAACTAATGGCTTCCGTATTCCACAAGTCATCTGACCTCTCCATGTCACCTGAAAACATGGTTGACATAGCTTCTCTAAGTTATGGAAAGATGACAGAGTAGCCTTGAACTCCTCAGTCTGGAAGAGAAGTGCAAGTGGGGATGTTAGCGGGGTCTACAATGGCATGAGACGCAGTGGGGTTTGCCTGCTTCATGACTCCTCCAAAGCAGGAAGACAGGTGGCAGTGAATCTGGTGAGGGCAGATGCAGAATAAAGAAAAGGTGGTGGTGGCCCATATGGCACAGAGTTCAGCTGGGGACCTCCTTGCCATCAGGTAGCTTGAATGCAAAAAAAATTACACGTGCCGAAAGATAGAACAAATTTGTGGCAAAGCAGTCTGTTCAGGATTACTAAATATGTAGAGAACATGTTGAAGAAGTCCCTGAGCTACAAATGGCTGGCGCCTGGAAGATGACTAGACATGGGAGTGTAAGGAGTACCAACTCCCCTGTTTTATCTTCTTCCTTGGCCTCTGCTTTTGGCCACTGGTGATGACAGATAAGTGGTCTGACACTAGTATTTAGATGACACACTATACTTAAACATCATCACATGCGCCTTTGAGGCACTAGTATTCATATGGTCATACAGCTTGATGAAACAACACAGCATTAGGTTGCATATAATCACAAACAGGTGTAGATGGAAAAGTTAATTATCTTTCAGTGAGGTTAGAGAATGAAACTGTTTTTTATGAGAATTGAAACAAATGAATGGGAATCTCACTTAGGCCACGCATGATGACAGCTAAGGTACCTGTAGTTACAGGGTACTGATCAGTGACTGCAAAAATTACCATTACTGGTTACCCTGAGACCAAAATGAATGGAACACTTGCAACTTCAGGAGCAAAGACCCAAATAAACATACAGCATAAAAAGATATCACGTTAGATGGAGATTTAGGAGAAACAGGTACCTCAGGAAATCCCTCAATAAGAGACAAAGCTGTGAAAGGAAGGCATGCCAGTCATCCTGTGTTAATTCCACCATAGCAAGACGAAGCATGAATAAATGCCACATTCGAAAAAGGCAGTTGTGGCAGAAGCAAGGCTGTATGTATGCATAAAGGGTGGAAAAGGCACAGGAAATCTTTCAGGGCCATCAGAACTGCCAGATGAATTTTTCCTTGAGAGACAAGGAAAAGATTCCAGTTCTCAGGAGCGTACGCCACCTTTATTACACCATCCCAGTTTTATACCAATCTCTCATAGAAAAGATGTAAAGATTCTGGAAATGTGACTTACACTCATTTAAAGCCACATTCCAGTGTCAGCTCTTAATGGAAAAGCAAACCAGTTCCATTTCTGCTTCCCTTGCTGGTCTTACAGGTGAAGGTTAGGTGGGTACAGCTTTTAATGCATGGGGCCACATGTGGCATAGGTTACACTGACTCTTACCACTGATATCAAGGCTCATGCTGCCAGTGATACTCCCACAAAGTCAGGGTACAATGATGGAACAGACCCACCATCTCCCTTCAGAAGGAGGGCCCAACAGTGGCCGCGTACTGGCAGATGCCATTAATTCTTTAATTGCGTGAGGACTTAACTATAAATAATGCTTTTCTCTTCCAAACAGATCCCTATGGATGGCAATGCCTTTTTCTCCCCTCCACAAGAAAACAAAACATCATATATTCAAATTATCTAAAATAATTTTGGTTTTCATTGCTGTGACTAAATTCTCCTGTGTTGTCAAATGAATTAGTACAAAAAACAATAATTCATATGAAAACAAAAACTCATAAACATTCTGTGTTAGCTTCAGATCTGCATATTTCTCCCCAGTCTATCAGACACAGGCTCAGATTTCAGAGTTGTAATTACCATAATAGAAAGGGTCCATTATTGAACAACCACCAGTTACCAAAACTGCTTAAAAGCTGAATAACTGAATACAAATTATACAGATTCATTTTACAGAACTCTAGCTTTTATGTTTGTTTTATACAATTTTTAAAAATTTCATAATAATGAGATAAAAGTAATTTTGATCACTTCTCTGCTGTGTAACTAATGTTTCTATGAGTCAAACCCAAGCGAATGATTAATCTAGCTGAAGCAGCCTTTAATACCTGCAAAGCATTGATTTTAGACATGAAATAGCATGTCCTCTAGGAAATACTTTTTATGATTTTGATGGAAGAAACAGTAATAACCAAGGATCACTGTAAGGTGTCACTTGAGATGCTTGGGATTAGAAAAAAGCATCCTAGATGAACTCTTGTCTTGTAATGAAATCTGGATTCAGTCAGATATCAAACATAGCTGCGTTTCATCATATTTTCAGTCAGGCCTCTCAAGAAGTCTCTAATTTTACTAAATGTTAGCAATGCTGGCCCTTTGGAGTGATTATGCATGAGCAGTTCAAAGACAAAATATCATATGTGTGACCCTCTCAAGATAATGTAAAATGGTGATTGTGCTTCTGCCTTCTACCTACACCTTCCTCCTCCCTTCCCATGGAGATCAGGGTTAAGGCCACGATCCTGGAGAACTCAAGGTGATTGCAAGTTGGACCCATACAGCACCCTTTGAAGTTTACCTGTGATGGAGTCGTCACGTTGATTTCTGGGACAAAGTTGTCATCAAAGAAGTTAATGATGTTCTCCTGTTGCAACTCCTTTGTGGGTGTGAGCTTGGGCAGCGGTGGGACTGGCGGACCTTTCCTCAGCTAGGCAGACAACAAAAATATCACGGACTAGTTCAGGGATAAAAGAAAGAGCTCTAATCTAGGCCTAAACAATTTGTGTTAGGTTTTTATCTCTGCTGCTTCACTGTAAATGTGGGAAAAAGCCATGGGCTGAAAGGGACTGTTTGGCTGTTCACCATCAAATGCCTTGAAATATGCACTGTGGCAAAAGCAAAGCAACTCTCTGTTTCAAACTAATTCCAACTTAAGATTTAAGATTTCATACAAAGGCATTTCTCGGCTGATTTTCTTCTGCTGTGATGGGCACACAGTGCAAGACACTTTCTCTCCCACGCATGTTTGGAAGCATGATGCTGCACAGAACTAGGCCTCTGCAGCTTTTTGGCTTCTCAAATTCATTCCCATTTAGCAACAGCATTTTGTCCCTACCCACCTGTTTAAAGCCTAGTTATTGCTAAGAGCATATAATCTCTGGGAACCACAGCACCTCACAGGTGCTTAGGTTACTAATTCCCCCTGCTCTCCAGAGATTCATATAACTAAGAGAAAATAATTGCTTGGAATAATACCAAATATTATTGCATAATTTAACAACCTGTCAAAATACAGAGAAAAAAAATCCATTAAAATCCTCAGGTGGTGTAGTGACGTAACATCATTGGCACCAGTAAGACTAAACTGATTTGTATGAGATGAATATTCAGGCAGTGAGGTGTCACGTTTTAGGACACCAGAAAAAACAAGTGTGCTCACATATAATCAAATGCCAGACTAAATTTCTTCTGATGTGTTTCCCCCATAGAAATAACAATCAGCACAGAAGCTGTTCCCCATTCTGAAAACATCAGGAGCATCAACACAAGTCTTGTGTTTGATACGTGCGTGAACTATCAGGTACAACCCTTACACTGCAGATGATGCCTCTCATGAAACTGATTCTTATTTCACCAATACTGGTGAGAATAAAAGTGACTCCAACAGCATCAAATTTCTCAATTTGGTGTTAATAACAACCATCAAATCTTTAATTATCAATAATTAGCACAGCGGTATTTAAGCTAGCTCTATTATTTACTGTTTAGAGGGAAATCCATGTTGGCCACACCAGTGATATTCACTGGCTAATTTTTTTCCAGGATAAACATATATTTGAAGATGAATTAAGAGTAGCAACATACAATGTACTGAAATTCACTAGAAGGTTTTAGAAATAGGTTTTTAAACAATTACTACTGGGATACAGGTCTTCAACACTATGCAACTTTTAATGAAGTGTTTTGGTTTTTCAACACCAAGTCCTACCAGTTCACTGGGCACCTTTAATTATCTTCACTCCCCCTTATATAAAAACCACTTTCCACCCATGCTCGTGATACAGGGATGAACAACCAATGAACAGAACAGAGCGCAACAGAGGCAGTGGCCTCCCTGTCATTTCTCAGTCACTGCCTAGACGAAAAGTCCACCATATACATAATCTCAGCTGTGTTTTACTGCACAACAGGCCAGTTTCTCCTGCCAGGTTTCCGCTTACCTGCGTGGGTGACTTAGGCCGGGCTGGTGCCGGAGATGCTGGTGCCAGCATGTGATTTGGACTAGCAGTAGGGCTGGGCAGGGGAGAGACCTCCTCTGGCGGTGATGGTGTTTTTGCAATGCGGAGTGGACCTGAATCACTAGACAGAAACACAGCAGTAGTGAGGACCATACATATCGTGCTGACTTACTACCTTGACAATTTGATGCGAAAGTTGAACTGCATCCCTGATGTACTGCCAGTGATCACAAAATGCAGTACACACTGGAGATGAACTGATTATATGAAGACTAGAACTTCAACTAAATTAAAATTCAGCGATCTACATTGTCAAAGGAAGTTTCAGTTTTGAGTGATCTTGATTTTTGGAACATCTCTTTACCTGACCTGTATAACTTGGGGGAAACAGAGTACCTGCATTTTTTTTGGATTCTCTATCTGAAATAATGTTTCATGTATAAGAAGTCTGTAATGATCATAAAACATGAGATGGAATTATTGTCCTATTTCACACAGAATAAAAGTCTCTAAAGATAAAAATCCCAAGGGAAGGCATAACAATGAATAATGCAAACAAGTTTAAAAGCTCAGCAATTTCAGAAATGTCCCAATTAAATAAAATGCAAGCAAGATTATTATAAGCATATCGCTATTTAGAGGGACAACTGACCACAACTATAAACAAGCAGTAGTGAAGTGACTTCAACAGAGCTCTGCTGATACTAAGAAAAGATCTGATGAAGTCCTGAGGAAGGATCTGCCCTTCCCAATAAAGGACCTGGTGCAAACACTGAGACATATTCAGCTACCTAGAAATGCTGAAAGCTTACAACTCAGGGAAGCTATAAACTACAGCACTCAACAACCACAGTACTCAGTAAGAGAAGAGCAACTCCTACGCATCCTCAGGGAGAAAAAAAGCGCTACCTGATTGAGGAGACCACACCATAAACATGTTCTTAATGCTAACACAAGAAAAATTTGTTCTTTGGAAAGGACAGATTTAGCTCACACTCACCACCTCTTTCTGTGGAAATATTTAAAAAAAAAAAAAAAAAAAAGAAAAAAATAAGCAGGTATTAAGAAATTTCTCTCCCAGGTACAATATTTGCCTTCAGGATATTCAGTAGCACACAAGTATTTAAGATGTTTCATTTATACAGTTCTTTAAACGAAATATTAGATACTGTACTTGTCTTGTATCTATTTCTCATGCATCTAAAAAAGAAAATCAGTTTTATCATACAAAGGTTCACTGCTGAGTAGTCTTTTAGAGCACCATAACTAATCATAGAAGTCAAAATCTATCCACATTAACACACAAGGCTCTGTGAACAGTACAGCAAAATAGAGTAACATGGTAACCAAAAAAAGAATGTATTTTAAAAAATACTTTTAAATAAGTTAATAAGATCACACCGCATTAACCTATGTCTACTCAGTTGCAGCAATATTTTTTTTCTCTCATTGATGGAATGAGTAGCTCAGTCTGAATGAGTATGTGCATGTTGCACATGGTCTAGAAGACACAGGGGGATAAAATATCTGTTTGTTACAAAATCTGCTTTACGTTTTCCAACATGTTATTATTTTTCATTGCATAAAAGTATTTCACAAATCCTTTATGGAAATATAGTCCAGCTTGTGCATCCATCCTAAAGGGGATAGAAGTGGTGATACATGAGCTAGCAAGTCCAGAGGCAGTGTGTAAGTATATATGAGCATGGATTAACACTGAACTAATCCAAAACAAAAATTTTGGACATGTTCTTAATAAAGTGGGTTCAATATTTCATTCTTTGTTCTTCTAAAGTGAGATCAAAACCAATGTAGAAATATGAGCCATATGTTTGTGGCAGATGTTATGTTGTTTGGTCAGTCCTTAGCGTTGCTAATCTGAGTCCAGCTTGAGGGCAAATTAGCCATAGCTATAACATTGTTCTGATTGCTTTTGATGAGCTGGGATTGGCTGGAAATTCAGGATTTGTGCATACACTCTGAATTTCATTATGTTTTGATAAGTCTCACTGTTTCATAATTTCAACCCTTTCTGCCTACCACTATTACAGTACCGAGAGATCAAATTACGGCAGAAAGGCTACATTTATTGCAAGCAAAAAATCAGAAATACTGCACGGGTATCCACTGACCTTAAGAAAGCACCATCTGATTTTAAACTTCTTATGCTTTTGTTTTTAATTTAAGACAAGATTTCTCTTTGAAGTCATTAAAAAGATGTTATTTTGTGACATTCTTTTTACTTCAGCTTTTCTGATGCACTCTCAGATCACATGTCTTGACTTTTCCCCATGAGCAGAAGAGATAAAAGCTGACTTACAAAGGCTGGGATTCTCACCTAATCATATGCCTTTAGGAGCTAAAACTACATCTAAGTATTTCAAGGCTTTAAAAAAAAAATCATGAGAGTTAGCAAAATTGCTGTAAACTAAGCACCTAAGAACAGAGGTATATACTTAAGTGGTACAAATTGGTGTAATAGTCTACAATGAACTAGGCTAAATTGCAACAGATGAGAATCTGGCCTTTATTCTTTTTTCTGAAAGGAAAAATAAGTGGGTGATGAAGGAAATTTTGCAACTTTGCTTATATTGAGAAGAACTTCATCCAAGGGACCTTTATCTACCATCCTGAATGAAAAGACCCAGTGACTGTGTTGTGCAGCAATAGTTACACATAGTGTAGGTGATTACTACACATGCTGAAACCCACAAAGGCTACTGCAAAGGAATTCATTAATAAAAGCAGTAAATTCACCTTGGTGCCCCTTGAATGGTGAAGGCCTTGTCTGCGTGCTGATCTCCCAGCTTCGTCATCACTTCATATAGTTTGTGACATAGCTGAGAAAACAAAACACTTGCCTGAGTTCAAATGAAGCACATGATTAAAAGTACAGGTGATAAATCTGGTCTGATAACTTGATAATATATAATCTGATAACTTTAAAATGTCATATAGATCCTTCCAAAAAATACTCAGTGCCATGTATATCCAAAGCCAAAGTGGAATCCTACCAAAATTTATAGAATCAAAAACCAGTAGTTCTTAAAAAAAATAAGCTGGTTTTCAGAGAACAAGTTTGTACGTGTGACTGACTGCTGCCTGATCTCTGATGAAGGAAGTTGCCTAAAGTTTAAAGCAACATGGGTAGCCAAGAAGATTCATGTTTTCCCCTCAAAAACCTAATCCAACTTTAAGTGAGACTTCAGTCAAGCAAGTTTTTCAAACAATCTTGGTCCCTATTAGTAGGTTACTGTTACTAGATAGTACCACTTAGAAAGGTAGATTCAAAAGATCCTCACTGAAACTGTTCAATTTGTCTAACAGTCACAGATATAGTTGCATTGCTGACAACGTATACAGCAGTCTTGAAGGGAATGCTTAACATGTTTTTCTTGTACTGATTGAAGCAATGAGATGCTTAGTAATTGGACAGGGAAAAATACTCAATGGAATATTATGCTAAAAGGAATGGAGAAGTTAGCAAAATAGAAATTTAATTCATTGCTACAACTGATAATGTACTGCAATCCAAAATGGTACTGGCTACCCTTCCCTTAAGGAGAATACAAAAAGGCAAGTAGAATACAAAAGTTACATTGCAAATCTGTATCTAGGGCAGATTCTCATGTGTGCCACTGCTAGATTTATACTGCTGCATTACGAGACATTTGCTTGCTTTTATGCATATCACATAATCCATTATACATGAGATATACATTTTTACTCACTAAAGCTATTTCCTTGTGAAACTTGGCTTCGAGGCTGGATACATTTTTGAAGGTGTTCACATAGAAGCCAACTCGTCTACAGAGGATGGCACAAAGAAAGCAAAAAAGAGAATAAAAGGTAGGGGTGGGAGGGCCACCAAGGCAAATTAATTAATTTCTTTCCAGACTACAAGCAGCATTGTTGACTATTTTTCTCAGCAAAGCAAATAATTGCATTGAGTGTCAGGATTTCAGATTAGCTCCTTCATGATTATTTCTGTTTGTGTTAAGAACCGCCACATTTCACACCGCACAGAACGAACCAAGTTGAGACTACTCCACAGTGGGGGGCTTCAGCTTGTTCTAGAGAAGGGGAAGACTGGAAAATAATCAGCATGATTGTGGCAAAAGCACACAGAAGGCAAGTTGCACTGGGCATCCTGTGCACCATCAGACAGCAGGCAACCGTGGGTGGAAAGGGGAGAGGTACCACTTTGTCACTGCGAGTGCCCGTGTCGGAGATGCTATAGCAGCACCAAGGTGATGCAGGTGCTTCTGGAGGCAGCTTTAAAGTGTACGGCCTGGGGGTGGGTGTCTCATGCTCAGACCTCCTTAAAGAAATCAGCCCTGAAATACACACATTTGTATCTAAGAGAAAATAATTTCTAATATAGACCAGACACTTTTGCACATGCAGTTAAAAATCTGCTTGACTGGGATGAATGATTACATACCACTTGTGCGGTTTGAAAGCAGAAGGTGTTTTCTTATATTTTGAATTATTCTTTTTCCTACTTAAAACTTTCTTGTGTAATTTCTCCAGAATTTATTAACAAAAATCAACTTTGGCATAAGAATCAGTCTGTAAAATGTCAACTTGATGGATTAGTTCCTTCCTGATGAATTGTTACATTATAACTAAAAAAAAAAGAGGACTCTGAAAGCAATTGCTTTCTAAATCAGACCTATTGTTCAAATTAAAATCTGCCTTTCCCTCAGTGGGCAATACACATACTGAAATAAAAGGACTCTTTCTCTAAATCATTCATATGCAGTTTTACTTTTTGTAAGTCCATAAAACAAAAATCTTGAAGTGCTAAGAAGCTTTTCAACTGAAATAGGCAGAAACACAGCAGAAAAACCTTCTATTTAACAGAAGGCAGAGAAAACTAAAGGTAATTTGGTGACTCACAACACATTTCCACTCCAGACGGTCATTTGTTAAAGAACATAGTACACTAATGAGATGCTTATTTTTCTGCTGCTTTTGTTCTCCCATTAAATTTTGTCCGCATTTTCTGTATAAACACAACTCATGATTAAACATCTCAAATGAATGATCTATGCCATCAAATGCTTTTAGATCACAGACATAGTCAGTGCAAAAGTAGGAAATGTGTATTCTGATGTAGCCATAGTCAGTAGTTGTTTCCCTCTTCTTCCACTGCTTCAGTAGTACCTTACAGGAACTTAGAAACAACAATTGCCACAAAATCATTATACATTTGTAACGTTCTTTGTTTCAGTATCTTCTATAGAAAAACGATCTGTAAGTAGACCCATTGTAAATCTAGAAAAGCATGTGGCTGCTCTGTGTGCTTGCTTCCGACAGCGGAAAAAATTGATCCTTTTTTTAACAAGTGGCTTTTTTTTTCTTTTTTTTTTTTTAAAAGAATCAGGTATCTACCACCAAGGTGTCTGAGAAAGGTTATGGAAGCAGTGAATTGTAGTGAGGATCTGCTGTTCTGTGCTCTGACACAGTTCTTTACCCATAAAATGGAGAACTTTTTGTACCTCAGAATGAAGATATGAGAACGAATCTTAAGTGCCAAGATACACTGGAAGAAATAAACGTAAATACACTTACAGTAAGTATAATACTGGATCATTTGCAGGCATTTTCCCCTTTATTATTTCAAAAAGATAATGGATGAGATCAACGAGCTATCAAACCATTTTCAACCAGCTCATTAAAAAATCTCTGATTCCCTTTCCTTACTCCTCTTTTAGGCCTTACATTCCTGACTCCCCCTTTGGGTTTTCCAGAGACTATCTGCCCAGGCTTACCGTGACCACAAAGATGGCAACTCTTCTTGTAAATCAGTGTTAAACTCTTCAAATACTTTCTGTGCTTTTTGAAATTCTTCTTCTGCCTAAAACAAAATTAAATTGAGAGACTTCTGCAATCAACATGACACAGCACAGGTTGGTTTTTTTTGTCCTTTTTTTTTTTTTGTGAGTATTTTACAATTTTTATTAACAAAGAATGTGACTCAGTGCCACACCATGCAGGCCAACAAAGGACTTGCTGTCCCCTCAGTCTCATCAAGAGAGAAAGTCGGGGCTTGAATGGGACTCATTCATGAGATAAGTTGAGTGTGCCCTCCACACTCAACCCAAATACTCAATAGATATTATGTTTCATGTTCTGTCTCTGTACAAAAACAAATGCCACCCAAGCTCCCTCAGTCTTCTGCCAGCATCCTTCTGACTGTGCTACCTTGGTAATTCTGCTTTCATCTTTTCTTTTTGAGCTCTGCAGGGCTTCTAGATGATGTCTTGCACTGTCGTAGTCCACTAGCTTCCTGCTTCGTTTTGCAATGCGAGTCTGTACAGGGGTACAAACAAAAGTCAGCACAAATAGCACTTTTTAAAAAGCTATTTTATCTATGTTGCAATTTAAGTTTTTGATGTTTTTATTCTCCCTAATCTGCTGCTCATAGCTGAATTACTCTATCATACAGGAATATGGACATGGTAAAACAGACAAACTAATCACCTTATTTTAACTAAGGAATCTGTTTACAGATGGCTTGGAAGGGGTTTTTGTGGGTATAGGGCTTACAGGCCTTAGAAATGAGATATCAATATTATGCAAGCCTTGTCTGATTCTCTAGAATAAACGGACCTGTTAAACTCATAGTAATACCATTTTTTTTCCCTTCTATACAGTGTCCAAATTTAATAAATAATTAATGCATTTTTTTCCTGAGCTGGAAAAATGCTTAAAATATACTTCTCAGTACAGTTGCTCTGACACACAACTAAGATAACTTGAGTTCAACATACAATAGGTATTCTAATTTATGTGCTATAATTCTTTTAAAATTAAAAAGTCCTTCGATATATATTGACTTTACAAATCCACATATTATATGCAAATTCCACATTCTGAGAGAGCATAAGCACTGTTTGTTTTACAAACAAGTTTGAGAATGAACATCAGTAATGTTGGGATTTTTTAAATTATTTTTTCTTTTGTCCCTGATGTAATGACAAAAGGGACTACACTGACTCAATTATAAACCATCACAAAGAATTTCCAGCTATGTCCATATTGTCACATTAAAATATAAAAGTATCTACCTCTCATCTGTAATGATTCCTTCCCCACACATTTCATCTAGCAACCATCTCCCTGGACTGTACACCAGGCAGGCACTTGGGAGAGGCTAGAATCTGCATAATGGTCCCTCCTGATGTGTATCACAAAATCCTTTTTAACTAATTAAAAGACAGGAACCATGGCTTAGTAAAAGAAAGATATTTAGATACCCACAGGTGCATCTAACCAACAGCAGAAGGCCTGCTTTTCATGTTGTAATTTGCCTGGCATTTTAGCAGCTGACGAGCTTAATGTGTCCCTGTTGAAGCTGGTGAGAATTATCTCATACCAAATAGGAACAATAAAATAGGAGTAGGAAAAAAACATAAAAGTTTTATCTACGAAGGCTAATGTACTTTCAAGTACCACTGCATGAAAAATATTTTTGTTCACTTGGAAAAATCAGTGCAGCCTAATGTCAGGGATTTACTTACAGAACAACATTTTTCACACTGCAGAAGAGAATGAATTCCATCTCCCCCCTACTTTTTATTTTTCTTTGCTTGTAGCCTCATTTTCTATTTATTTTATGACTCAACAGTAATTTTACAAATTGTTCTTTATAGGAAATCATTACTGTACTTTGATATCAGGAAATTGTCCTAGATATGTATCCAAGGTCAACAATGACCCATCCACCAGTTTTTGATGGAAGTCTTCCCAAAGTTCATCACATTTCTGTAAAGAGAAAAATGCATTTAGTAGTTTAATTCCACTTCAAACCTATGTGAAATACAAATGTAATCGGTAAAGATCAATTCTCCTGAAGTTTAAAAATGTTCATTATGTCAATTAATCAAATTGGACTTATAAGCTAAATAAAAAGGAATACCTTGACATTGCAAGTTTTAGTTCACAACAAAAGAAGATTTAGCTTAATAACTAGTTTGTGTTTTCATTTTTTCATACAGTGACTGCAATGTGAAAATAAGGATGTCACGAATTCAAGGTCTTCCTCAGGGTTTCAAGTGCCTGAGGGTCAACAATCTGAGGCTGTCCTAGTTCTTATGCTTAAGTATATTCACTGATGAAGAATCTTCCTTACAGAGAAAAGAAGTACAACTAAAAATAGAGAAGTAAATAATTTTTTTTTTTTTTTAAATAAGCAGGTTTCCCATCAATTACATGGATTTGTAAGCTTAGTTTTCCTTGGTCATTTTTGAAATGCATGCTGTGGAGACCTACCCTGAGAAAGGTCTCCCTATCCCATACTTTTTGTGCCATTGAGGTACATGTGATGAAATGGTCGATGCACAGACAAGAACTTCACCTCTCCACTGCTAGAGAACTGGGACGTCATATATGAAACATTCCAACATCAGAAGGCAAAATAAACAAAATCCACCCCGAAGCTGCAGTGCTTTTCTTCAGTCCCCTTTGCAGCTCTGGGAGAGTTACCAAGATACACCCCTTTTATTTTTCTGTTTTTTTAAGAAGATATTAATGCAGCTGATGTGACAAGGACCCTATGGGGAGCAGGATGAGATTCCTTGCCAGAAGTGAACCCTGTTACATAGAGACATAGAGCTTGAGGTCCCAGGTTCTCAACTGAACAATGCATTAGCACACATTAAACATCCTGATCCCCCTTTTCTTTGCACATTTCAAAAATCACAGAGAACTCCCTCCCCATTGATGGCAGGGAAGCTAAAGGCAGTGAATATTGCTCTATAGGGTTGTTATCCTTGCCAGCAAGTTCGGAAAATTATTCCCTAGTGTTTGTTTTATCCTAGGCTACTATAGGGGATATTATAAATGCTGTGTGATGCCAGCATTAAGTTCATTCATTTCCTACCCTAACAGAGTCTCTAATGAATTATTACAACCTATTAATCATGCTTGAAAGAAATACCTCATTTATTAACACAATATTTAATCACGGTGGTCTACAGAGCAGCACAGCATTAGATTATAGAAAGCAACTGCCAGTCTTGTGCATTTGCCTTTACGTCTTGCTGATACACATTTTGAACAAATTAAAATAATGGAGGTTTTCTAAAAGCAAATGGCCTAAAAAAATTGCTGAAGAGTCCTCTAAGCCATCATCTTTCCTGTCACACACAGTAAGGTCATTTAGGTGGATCCCTTTTGAAGTGATAATTTCTATCTTGGACTGCACAAATATATCATTCTTCTTTAACTCCAGGTTGAGGGATGCATAAATCTACATTTGTGATTATATAGGGAAAAAATCAGGAGCAGAAATTTTGTAATGATGCCCACATGAGTCTCTTATTAAGAAGACACATCTAACATTTACCCCTATATCTAATAGAGATTAAGAGCCAACTTTTGGTCCTTTCATACACAATTACAAATTTCTTAGTGTAAAATCTAATAGCCTGCATATTCAAGGTGAGGTGCTACAGCAAGATGCAGCAGGAGATATTCCAGCTGTTTAACATAAAGCAATATAAATGGTATAGCAAATTAACCTACACAGTTTAGAAGCTGGGTGCTTTCAAAACCAGAAACACTTTATGCTTTCAGCAGCAGGGAAGTGTAAAGGAAGGCAGCCTCAGAGAAGAAAAGCAATCAGTGTGCAGATTTGGGAAGACTGCTCTGTCTTCCAGTCTCTTGTTAATTATATTATCCAGGAGGCCTTGCACGCTGGATGCCAGGTAGTTAAAAGCTGCAGTGATAACAGTTCACACTTCCTTGTCACCACTAGCACACTTGCTGACAGACTTTCAGAATTAAGGCTGTTTACTCTAAGCAGGCAATTCAGAGTTAAGCTCCTGCAATGTCCTCTAGAAAAGCCTATTTCTCTCTAATCACTGAAGGAACCCCAGAAAGGCTAAAATGAACAGTGCCCTGCAGCCTAATTTGGCCTTAAATTCCATATTCTTGTCAGAGAAAGGCAAGCGTCTGATCAGGTATCCTGCTTAGTGCCACTGGCTCAACAGTTGTTATACAGCACACAAGGATAAGCAGATTGATAATTTTCAACATTCAGTTGAACTGAGAATCCCGACTGTGAAACTGTATGTAAGATACTTTGTACAAACTTGACAATCAGTTGCTATCAGGACTGATTCTGCTAACAGTGACACTGACCTCAGTGGGAGCTTACAGCAGCAAGCTCACAAAATAGACACTGCAAATGCGGTGTTTGGTCAGCAGGAGGTGCATTTCACGAAACAAATAATTTCTTTGCTCAAAACAGGATTTAATGTGCAATTAAGAATTAAGAGAAATTTTAGATGTACACTTCTCAATAGCTCAGATAATCCATTTACAGCCAAAATACATCTTTCCTGTATCTACTCATCTTACCTCTCCAATCATTTTCACATCTTCTCGTCCATACCAATCTGGCTCGTACACTTCATGAAGAGACTCTGTAAGCTTCTTTGAGGCATCTTGCATCCCTGTAATGTGACAGAAAGAGGGACATGTAATGACAAACTACATGGAACAGTTGCTAAATCTTTATTTTGACCCACATGTACCTACTCCATCATGTTTAGAGTATAATTTTCAAGAGCTGAAACAAAACCTCTGTGTTTGCCCAGGTTAATGAGAAGTGTCCATCACAGAAGGATTAACACATATTTATACACAAGAGAAAGGTTTCTATCAGATTAAAGATTCGACTTTCTATTCTGAACTAAACATATCTGAACCTGAATAACAACTTAAAGGGTAGTCCTCCCAACAAAAGACATTTAAGACCCAATTGAAAGAATACCACTGAGAAGGCAATCAAACCTTTGCTTATCCTCAGCTTTTCCAGCAGTTTTCTGCCTTGTCTATAGCGAGTACCAGGCCCACCCATGTAGAAGAAGAGGCATCTCCAGGGTGACATGGCTAAAGTGTCAGAGATTTATGGGAATTGCTGTCTGTAAAAATGGATTTAGGAGAAAAGCTAGAAGGTGTCTGTGCTAAACAAAAGTGTTCCCCAGAAGAGAGTATGTCTCACATAGGCAGAACGTATCTCAGAATTTCTCCATCTCCTTGTTTTCAAAGATATTTAAGCCTTGGGAGCTTTCATATGTAAAGTGAGAGTGGTTGAGCTTGTTATTTTTGTGCCCACAATAATGATGGTGACCTGAAGAGATGTAAATAATGAAGCAGAGGACTGGCAAGAGCTGAGACAGTGTCTAGAGAAAAAAGATGCCTGCACTTTGGCCCTAATGGACCTGGTTTTGTGAAGAATTATTATCTTGTATGCTCACCCAGCAGGTTTAGAAGTATGTGGAGCTCAGATCTTATTTACGCTTGCAGCAGAGTGGTGTCTACAGAGAAGTGCGCTGAGTCAAGCTGCATCAGTCACTTCTGGAGCTCTGGCTACCATGGGTGAAATAAGAACGGGGACTACTGATGGCTTCAACTATATCACAAGAAAAGCCTAAACCTATCTCCACTGAGAGCAGTTTGACACCAGTGAATAAATTGCAGCCCTCAGTGAAGACATCGGAGTTTGCCTTTCCATTTTAATGGAGCACAAGCATATTATGTGTTGAATATGACTTTGAACCCAATGAAAAAAAACCCCTCACCTAACATGCTAAGAGTCAGTTCAGAATCAGTAATTTTTAAATGATAACTTTATTTCAACTTCTTTGCAAAATTTGAACACTGCCAATTTTTTTACCTAGCACTAACTTTTTTTTTTTAAAAAAACACATTTTTTTCGCCAGCCAAAGTCTGTTTGTTGCAGCACATCTGTGCTGTCTTGAAAATATCTCTAGCGTGATCTTCAGATTTAACTGCTCAGTGGCTGAATTTAGGAATAACATTGATATTTCTGTTTTCTGCACAAAGAAATGTTTAGGAGTGGAAGAGAATTAATTTGAAACTTGAATGTCTAGAAGAGCAGACTTGACCTAGTCAGTAGCTATTCCACCATTCCAAAACACACTCGAGACACCGCGGGAAGATAAATGCAATAGTGGACACTTCCTAATATAAAAATGCTGGTCTATGAAATGAGAAGGATAGGAAGAAAAGATATTGAAAAAGCTGGAGGCAGATGGCTGTTCTCAGACTTTGGGTTCAAGAGGCAGAATGGTGCAGGAGAGGGGGAGAACAAGCACAAAGAAAACCCTGGTGTTCAGAGGGTACAAGTTTTCACCCTTAAATCAAAGGCTGTCAAAACAGAATATTTGATCTCTTCAGGTATTGTCTTGAGGTGCTTTTTCATGACAGAGCTCAGCTCAGAGAATTGATACAACACAAGAACTTAAGATATACTTCTTCCTTTCCTCCTTCTTGGTTAATTCTTAGGATGATGTATCACTAGCCAAGAAACGGTTCCTGACTGAAGGGGCTTTTTTTTTTTGCCGAGAATGTGCCAAGATTACAGTAAAATACAGATGATCTTTGCATATTTTTCCAGGTGGGACTAATTTAAAATCTTCAATGCCGCTACAAATTAATAAACTCAAGAGATAAGGCAAAACCAGCACTGTATCACTGTGCTTGAGAAGGCTGCTTCTGTCCACTCAGGGTGAGCGCACAGACCAGGAAGGCCTGTGCATCCCTGCTCATGTCTGATCCTTTTGGATACCTGAACTTTTGCCCTTCTGCACACTGCTCGCTAAACCCATCACCTCAGTCCCTGTGACGTGCGGCCAGCACACTAATCCTTCCTATGGCCCGAGCTCAGCTTGCAAACAGACCAGGCTTGGTCAAAGCACTTTTTCCTATGAAGACTTTCTTTTTTAAGTACTACAGGACTCAGTCATTTATCTGCTTAAAAGAATAAGTGAGAGATACTTAATATCCCGTGCTTGAGTCATATCAAAGTTGCACCAACTTTTGTATTTTTTTCAGTTCTGAGAATCTGGTAATCCTCCATTCTGCCACTTTTCTATAAAGAACATCAATTAAATCCAGCTGAAGTATGAGGCAAGTGGGCATTACAGCACTTGACTTCTTCAGTCAGAGGCTTCAGTCTGAAATTTCTACAGGACAAGATCACCTGTTCCACTCCCCTCTTCCTTACTAGATGTACTGCACCACCCCAAATGAGTGCATAAGTCCGGTGGCTTCTCATTCTTTTTCATGCCTGTGGGCATAAACTTACAATGTCCAATGATTTTTTTTATTTGCTGGTTTCCACACAGGATTTTTTCTTATGCACTGATACCTTTTATGCATGATTCAGCACTGAAGTTAAGAGGATTAGTGTCAGCCATAGACCGCAGGCTGTGTCTCTCTGCTGTTTTTAACTGCTATCACTGAGAAAGATGAATTGTTTAAAGCAAATCATTAATGTACTAAGAAATGTGAGAAGAATTTTTACTGCTGATGAACAGTTAGAAAAGTGTATTTAATAGCAATTGTTTCATTTAGTACTGCTGCTTCTTGGTAATTGGGTCACTTATTTAATAACTACAAATGCCAAAATAATTGCATCGCTTAGGGAAAATGATGCTGAATAATCCAGTTACTGACGTCTGAGGATCCTGCATGAAATCAACTCTCTTTCTAGAGGAAAGAGCCCCTGTCCCTGGAACCCCAAAGGACTCCTAGATGCCCCCACATGGTAGGGATCCTGGGGGTGATGGTGCAGACATTCTCATTAAGCACCCTAGAGACAGCAGAGGGTAGGTGACTCTTTGCCATCACAATTCCAATATACTCAAGCGCCCATGGAGATTGAGACTGGCCTGAGACTCCATAGGACCCATATACAATAGGGTTACCTCACTGCCCAGGAGGGAAATCTAGACTGAATCATGGAGAAAATTCCATTTTCCTGATGGAGCGAGGCACCTTGGTCTGGCTCTTAATATTTAATTATTTGAGTGGGGAAAAGAGCTTAATGTGTGGTTCTCCAGTGAAATGACCTATCCTGCCACAAGGATTGTATCTGTTATTACTAGTTATCTATTAGAGCAGGAGTGTTAAACTCATTTTCACTGGGGGCCACATCAGCCGCACGGGTCCCTTTGAAGGGCCGAATGTAAGTTTAGGACTGGATTAGAGTTCCCACTGAAACAATTTAATAATTTCATAATTAATTACTAACTTTTACAGAAAAATGATGGATAGTTTATTGCTTCTAAGAAATTACATGATTGATTTTAAGATTTGTGTGTCTGGAGGATATACGCAGGTCTGCCTGCCACAGACTGACAAGTAGGCAGCAAAACTGCTTATAGATCTGCAAAATGTCCCCTTCCCTTCCTGTAAACTGGTTATTATTCCTCACTTTGTTAAGCCACCTGAAAAGCATGGTGCTTCTTTTTCATGTTGCAGGATTCCTTTTTTACCTCTGCCACCTTGCCACCTGCATGTAAATCCAGGTCTGTATGTCTGATATAGGATTTCTTTAACAACTGGTCCGTAAAACTGTTCAAGTCACCTACGGAACTCAAAAGCTTAAAAAAGTAAATCGTGAAGTAGAGAACCCAGATGTACGTTGCCAAGGAGATGGAAAGAGACAGAAGACTGAGGCATGAGACAACTATAGCAATGGGGGATAGTGCACAGTCTCATAGGTACAAACACCCCTGATACACACCAGACACGAAACTATCATGCAGGTGAAATAAAACAGCACATAAAAGCCATTCAGAAGTTCAACAGCTTTATGACATGATTCCTCTGAGTCGTTGAGTAACAAGCAGTAAATATCAAGATCCAGCTAAGACAAAGAAGCATCTCTGAGCAAGAGGAGGAGTCTGAATATGGCAAAAATTCTTTAATTTAAGAATGTGTGATATCAAATCTCAAACTGTGAAGTATATCAAAATCAAGGGATAGGGGGTCATAAGGAGGCTTGTTTGACCATTCCTAGCTTAAATCATGCTTGAATCTCATACTTCCAATTTGTAATATCCAGTCACTCAAAAGTCATGCAGCAGAATTAAACTTTTTACTTGACTTCACAACATACCAGCTTTATAAAACGTTTCAGTTAAAGTTATCTATCTTGCCAATTCCTGAAACCCTTTAAAATGAACTGCTTTTCTCACATCTGTAAGAGTACAAGAATATCAAGTGCATTATTTTCCAATATGATTGACCCTTTTCCTTGCAAAATGAGCCCCTGATGACAGCATGACTCCAAGGCTCAGATGTCCTATGTGCAAACATCCCACTCCCATGCCTAAATTTGGGGGTTCCCATGCTTTTGTGCATAGCCATCCCAAAAATGTCTTCATGATGGCAGTCCTTCAAGGAATAGCAACAAAGAGATTCAGCAGTTGCTGAATCTACTTCTGCCATTCAAAATCTGGAAGGGTCTTTGCCACAGATGAGCTAGACAGCTTTGGGGAAGCCCCAGTCAGAGCTGTGTTTTTGGACTCCTGCCTTGGGCTGTCCTCCCATCCCACAGTGCAAAGTCTACATGAAGGTGTGCCAACATGTGTGCCAGGAATACCCCACTGGTGGCTTGTTGGCTTCGGAGAATAACATTTTTAAGGCTTTTGTGAGTTGCTTATGACTGGGTCTCAAGACATGAAGATACTGAGGTGTTAGCAAACACTTTTCATTCATTTGCAGTAAGAAAGTCGGTCCAAATTATTTTCAAATATGGACTTATGGGCTGCAACAGGAGAAAGATGCTGAGCAGAAGTGGGTGGCTAAAAAGGCAAAAGTTGCCCAATGACACATTTCATGCCAAGTTAAAAACAAAACTCGGTGCAAGGAGTAGCCCACTAGACAGTAAACCACCAAAAGGACCACAAACGCACAAAGTTCTAGGAAAATAAGAGAATGAAAGAGAAAGAAAATAAAACACAGAAAGAGGGATTGTTGTCACCAACACGGAAGTCAAAGCAGCATGTAAACAGTCAACCTATGTGATAGAAAAGCCATCTGGACAACAAACAGCCTCATCATGTTGCTTCTCAGTATCCATCTAATAATGGGTGTGGGGAAGGGATGACTGAAAAGTAAGAATGTAAAATCAGCATCCAGTGCTGACTGATACAGAAATTTCCTCTAAGAACAGAAGACATTGTTCAAATCCCTACAAGGCAAAATACCTCTTGTCTAGTAGAGGATTTTCCTTGCTCAGCCCATCCAGCAAAGACACTTAAGCTACTGTTTTTCTTCCTGTTTTACAGTTCCCATCAAAAAGAGTTTTCTTCCCTGCCTTTCAACAGCTGCTAATGCTTTATTATGACACAGTGATTTCCAGAGATGTTAATACTGGTTTGTAACATTTTACCTAGTGGACTGAAATCAGGTTAAAAAAATATACACATGCACATATATATATTTATCTCAAGAAGGCATTATTTTCTCTCTGTTAGTCACCAAATCTTTTTGCCTTCCCTTTAGCATCTGTCCTCCAACTCCTCCAAACAGGGGCAGCATGAGAAAGGGAACACTCTGTGTATGGTGCTAAGCTAAGTATGCTGGATTTACAGTAGGATTTAAATAGCTGTTAACTTAATCTCTGATATTTAGGCACTCACCTGTGAGCTTCTGCTACTTGGATTTTCAATGTAGTATCACAAAAGATCACATTTGATTTTTAAACTTAAAAGAATGGATTAAACAGGCAGAAACAGATGAGAAAACACATAATTGTGGGGAGCATGGTTTTGGTGGGAGATCATAATCCAACTAGTAATACCTGGAAATGTTACAGTTGTGGAGGTCAAGCAATCCCTTGCTGTACATGGGGTATTTCATGTTCTAGCATTTGCAAAGACGAGTAAGAAGATGCATAGATTTTGTGGGTGCTCAAAATGCATGCAACGTGAGAATCTGGGCAGCAGTCCTGCATACAAAGGACAGGCAAGGATGAACCCTGTATGCAAGACTGTACACACGAGTTGACAGTGAAGGTGCAGAATCCCTAGCAACAAGCTAAAGAGCCTGTGCCAGAGCCAAAGCAGAAATGTTGACTGCTAATGACAAAAGCAATATTACTTGTATTTGTCTCTGTATACTTTAAACAAGCCTATGTGTCTCAATTTTTTAAAGAAGTTTCATTTATGAAAACATGATGTAAAACTTAAAAATCACCTTTTATGGCTGCTAAATATCCTCTCAGTTCCCTCTGGAGCCTGGAACCCTCTGCCTGGAAAAGAAGAAAAAAAAAAAGGCAAGGAAGTGAAAACACATTTCAGTTATGTTATTGAAAACACATTTCAGTTAAATTTTATGCTTTAAAACATGCATACAGTATATCAAACTTAATAACAAAGAGCAATTTCAGGAGCTTTCTGATTAATAGTGCAAGCATGTACATTTCTGATTAAATGTTGAAAGCATGTACAGGTTCATACAGAAAAGGTGGACTGGCCAAGATGCTACGCATATTGTACTCTCTGGTTTTATTTTATCAGCCATTTGCACAGGGAAGAATTCCAGCCAAAGAAAGAAATGTATATTTTATGGCCAAGGTCCACTTCAAGACGAACTGGCCAATGTCCTCATCTGAAACATGAAGAAGCATAATCACCTCCACTTGAAAACACCCAAATGAGGCCAGTCTAGACTTGCAGAAAAAAACATGCTCTTACAAAAATGGCTTAATATTTTTGCAAATGTTTTTCCAAGTATTTTATCATTTATATGTTTTGCAAGCAAATAACTACTAAGAAACAATAGCATTGATTATGTTGTTTAGTTTAGCTACTGCATCTTGCAGTCTGCATTGAAACCTCAACTGTTTCCTTGGCAAACACATCAAAATGATCTTTCTTTATCTGATACCCATAGCCTTCGAAAAACTCAGAATAGACAAAACTAAATGGGTTGCTTTATATTATCTCTGACTGTATCACAAGTTGGACTTCACAGCTCCTACAATTTGCAATAAAATCTGTGCTACACTACAGCACATTCTTTGTAGCTAAAACGCTGTTGTTCAAGACACCTTCAATAGTCTGAAGATTTTGTAAACACTCCATGTTTATTGGTTCCCAATATTCTTCAAATGATTTAAGCAGTTGGAAATTATATGAATATCAACTCGCAATCACATTTTCTCACATACAGCTACACCATTTGGAAAAATCGACTGCAAAATATGACTGACTGCTTTGGAGTTGTTCTCATATTTTTCTGTGTGAAAGTTAGACCCCCAAAGGCTGCATGTGTGAATACTTTAGGAGGCAATCTCAAGCTGTTGTAATTCCACTTAAGTCAAAGGACATCTGATGTCAGTAAAAGATTTGCCATCAGTGGTAGTGATGTTCAGAGCATTCAGATACAGGATCCTCAGAAATTTAGGTTGAAAGGGACCATGTGGAGCTTAGAATCCATCTAATGTGCAGCCACATTAAATTCAAAAGGTGTTTCTCAAAAAATACTTGCCTCACCAGTATACATACTGCAATATGCAGATCACATCAATCAAACTCACTTGCCTCTCCCAGCTCCCTGCAGGGAACTGCAGGACTTTAGAACTGGATCAAATTGCAATGTGCCAAAAGAAGAGAACAACTGCTTCAAGGTCCTGTAAATATTAAAGAATTTAGAAGGTGGATAGACTGAATTCACTTTATGGATTCAATGAACAGAAGGTTGCTTCTGCACTAAATTGATCTGAAGTAAAACTTCTTTTTGAACCTAAATCCATTAATCAACCAAATTCTGAGCACAGGAGTACACCAACCAGGGTAATACCTGAGAAGCTGCTGAGTAACAGCAAGAGCACAGCAGCACTCAAACCACCAATCTGTCTCTGGGTTGGGACCATATTTGATGCTCCAAGGAAATGCAAATCCTTCCCTTCGTTGCAACACAACAGAAAGTTCTGAAAGTACTGATAGCTTGATATTGTGTTCCTTAAGAAAGTATACTTGTACACCACCCTAATGCATCACAACAACACAATTTGTCATCCTACATAACATGGTAGCATCCTAACAGGCTTCAGAAGCTTTTTTCTACTTCTTTCTGTGCTAGAATGGGAGGTAAAGAGACAACAGAAGCTGTCAGCTCCACACTGAGCTAGGCATGAAGTGAACAACACTGCCACAGTCAAAAGGAGACTAAACCCAAGAGCAGAATTTCTCGCTCTAAGATCTGAAGAGGAGTTTTGGCAAACACTCAGCAGAAAGGGAAGGGAAGGTTCCCTTTTATGCGTGCCAGTCTCCTTCTGGGAGGTTCTCTTGTACTCTGAGAAGCCACATGAAGGTATAGAAATTTTCTTTCCAATTCCTGTCTTCTTTGGCCTGAGTGCTCATACAGCCGATTAGCTTGTGGCGGAAATGGGAAGTAGATATTGACAGCAATTCAATTCTTCACTGAGACACAGCTGAACAGGTGCCCATACAATATCCATTCTTAGTTACTGAAGAATTTCTGATGTTTCAGAAGCAGCAAACTGCAGCTGAAAGACTCAGAACCCTGTTAGCTGCCCTGACATCCAGGAAAAAGGCCTATATTTACTCATATATGTACCATTTTGTCACTAACTAGCACACAACGAATGGCATGTCACGGGCACACGTTGCTCAAATGCCATGTCCATAACTGTACTGCTGTGTCGTTTCACGATGGGTACCGTAAACCACTATGAGATCCATCGTGGCTGGTCAGTGTTGTGAGCCATCAGCAGCTGCTGGTCAGGAAAATGTAGAAGAAAAAGTCAAAGCAGTAAAGCACGATGGATACAAATATTTTGCCATATGTGCTGTTACGAATTCTGACAATTCGAAAGAACAATTTTAGCAAGAAGCTCCCTCAGTCTAGGTTGTTAACAGGTCACAAGCTGCTGAAATATCTAAGCAGCGTAGAGCCATATGACTTTTCCTTCATGAGCAAATGTTGTGTGCCACGTGACATTAAAGCACCCATGGGCAAGGGCCAGCTTCCATTGAATTTAAGATCGACTCTCTCCATTTGGCAACAGAATTAGACCTGCCTATAAAATATCAGAAATAACAATTTGTATCAGAAGTCCTCAGCCCTGTGAGTTCTGCAAAACATGCCTCTGGTCTACACATTTTGCTACAGTAAACTCACTATTAGTGAAGGTAGATACACTTTTATCATCTAACAGATTAATTAATATTCACAGGATGAAAATACCACATTGCTGGCTCCACACACCTTGCAAACCACAATGTGGTGGTTTTAAAATGCACTGTTTTAAAAACTGTCAAATATTTAATATTCCCCCTTCTTGATGCCTCCTGATGTACTTTTCCCTTTCTGGTCTATCATATGAAAGCATCTGGTGGCTCTGAAACCACTGCTCCAAGTCTTTTCATTAAGGCCATAAATTTTGTTAATTTGAGATGCAGCTTCTTGAAGGAGAATGAAAAGTAGGTGTCATTTTTCAGATGTTGTGCTCCTCTGAAATGAGATTTCCCAAGACAGCACTGATGCTTCCTTTATTGTTTCGTAATTTCTTTTATTTGTTTTACATGAGGCAGCAAAATGAGTCAGAGTTTCATAATATGCAAGAAAACTCCAGAGAGAAATCTCAGTAGCATCTTAATAGCAAACTTCTTACAACCAGGTTGCTTGATAACAGCAGGTACATTCTCATTGGACTTGAGCACCAGAAATCAGTGCTTTTAGCTTACCTGGTCAAACTCAACATACAAATTACCAGAAAATCTGCCAGGCAATCTTGTTAAACTGCACAAAGGAGCAAGGGAGGCATGCTAACAAACTGAAACAACATCCCTCATTAGGAATTGACAGAAGCCTTCACAGCCATGTCCCGAACAAACACTTGTTACTCTGAACACTGTAGCACACAGTCAGTGTCACTGTCAGATGCCCTTTTCTACTCTCAGGTCTTACTGCATGGTCAGCACTACATAGCTGGTAAAGACATGTGCACACAGTGAGATAAGGAAGCTCAGTGTTTCAGGATCTTGTCATCTACAGCCACAGGTCTTACACAGCTTTACAGCAGCATTAGGCCTTTTCAGTACTACTGATGCTTGTGTATGTTTAGTTTTGGTTTTCTTTTCAAAGAATACTATTTAATCATATGTTAGTGCTAGAATTAAGACAAAGAGAGTCACAGCACTACTGGCCATAAGGCTGACGAGACCTGCAAAACCTTAAGTGGCTAAAAACATAAAAACCATGATTTGTGTCTTATCAGCTTTTGCTTAGACACATTAGAAAAATCGTTGCTTCCACTCAGGAATTAAAGGCCACCTCGCCTCCATGAAAGCTGGAACTGGATGACCTATTTGCCAGGCATCACTTATTCACAGCTTTCCAGGCAGAAGAGTTGGATTTTTCTATCATGTCACATACAGGATGTAAACACAATACATCTTTACAAGAAAGGTCAGCACTGCATGTGCTTGATAGCAAAAACAAATAAATCACTTCACTTGAGCGAAGTCAAGAGCACTGTCAATACTGAACCTGCAGCACTGGTTAATTAATAACCTGCCTCACAGAAATGCAAACCAGATTATTATTAATGCAGTTCTATGTCTAATACTGGAATTTTGACATTCCATTGCTAAGACATCAGGAAAATAGCTCAAAGGAAAGCATTTTCTGTATCACCTGGAAGACATCGTTTATTGTAATGTGCGGATATCAGCTGCAATGTAAAGTAGCACGGTCCCTCCGTTCACAAACACTTAAGGTAGTATTTACTGGCAGGTCTTTCAGGGAACTCAGAAATATGAATGCAAAGGACTATTGCATTAAGTGAAGCTTAACAAAATCATTCAACTCCAGATTAAGGCACCTATCACTGTCTACATGAGTTGGGTGCCTCTCCTCATCTTAGATCTCTTCATTGCAACTTGTAGAGTCAGGATGGCAATTCAGAAAATCCCACAGTCAAAACCATTCACTCAGCATAGCTGTCTAGCGCCAGTTGTGATATATCCACAAATGGCAAACTCAACTAGTCCTAAGGAACCTGCCAGCTTTGTTCAACAGCATTTGGAAGCCAGGGAGGACACACTAGGGTCTCTCAAGAAGCAACAGATGCCAACATTTAGACAACTGACTCACAACCTGCACAGCAGCTGTTGAGCTCAGTTGGTGGGGCTGTAGGAGGAGCTACAAGTGACTCCAGCATAGGTCATGCCCTCACTGGTGGGCGTTGTCCTGCAGGGTCTGGGCCAGGCGGGCAAAGGCAGGGGCTGGTAAGAGGCTTCATTGACACCCCTCAAACTAGCAAGGGTTTGATCCAGGGCCAGGGGCTGTCTAGGAGATCTAGATGTGAGCAGCAGGTCCACAAGGCATGGGGACCAGCCTGTGACAAAGCTTAAGGAGGGACTGCATGCCCAAGGCTAAGCTAAAATGGGAAATGTAAGCCCATGTACATGGTTAGGGGTCCCAGACAGGGCTGTTCAAAGCCATTAAGACCCACAGATGCTCTGAGGCAAATTACAGGTTTCTGTCTTGACCCTCCAGACCACAATGCCCAGTTCAGCACTAGCATCTGGGAAGCCCCAACTCAAACACAGAAACCTACATTCAGGTGTCATGATCTGGAACTCTTATCACTCCCCAAGGGCAGGGTTCAACTGCCCAAACACTTGCATCTGTGGCTGCTGGAGATGTCATGGGGTGCTGCTCAAGAGGACCACAGAGCCAGCAGGTATGAGGCAGGACTGCAGCCCCTTTCTGCGGCAACAGCTGGGGGCCAGCTGGGACACCGTGAGGCACTTCTGATGCCTACATGTAGGTGGTGAATCTCATCTTGGGTATCCTAACTCACAAATTAATTTTAAGAAATCAGTGGCACATCTCATGCAAGAAGAGCACTGCAATAAAAGTTAATTGTCTTACAGAAGAACTTTAAGACAATGTCATGCCACAGCTGACAGGCAGCTAAGCATGCTTGCGTGAAATGAAGATCTGGCCAGAATAAACCTTTTAATGACCCCTACAATTACAACAGCTCTTACTGTGAGGAAAACATTAAGTAAAACAGTCCATAGAAGCAGGTTTGGCTAGCAACCTGCAGCAACAGCACTTGACATTTTGCTATATACTGAAAACACATCATGGTCAGCTGCTCTTGTAGTAGCAGCTGCTATATCTTTGTGTGTACATAAATGATACATAATGTTAATGGTATTTTAACTGTAGTCTCTAAAATAAGTCTCATAACTACATTTGGGAAAATCATGAGAGGTAAATATACATAGACATGAAATACAACATGGATCTCTTACAAAAATGAAGCAAGCACTAAGAGCCATTAAAATACACTTGGAGATAAGTGAATTGTGACGTCCTACGAAAAAAAGAAAGTGAAAATATATTTTTTTTAGTTCTGATTCGACTGTTTTAGTTCTATGGAAAAGACAAAAAAGGAGAGAACCAAAACAAAATAAAAAAATCTATTTCATGATGGTGTGAAGGAGCAGGAAGAAGCAAGGCTCTCATTAAAGTCACATCTACACAGCTGTGGAAAACCTTCCAGAAAATTCTGTAAGGTGGAGGTGTGATCTCCACTCTCTCCCCCTTCTCCCCAGGGGCCAATATCCCTACAGCCCCGCTGGACGTCCCCAGCTCCAGAGCAGCGGTGACACCACAGAACAGGTGACATCACCCAGGCTCCCAAGGCCTCTCTGATGTCACTGTGCATTGCCATGACGACCCCACACTGTCCCCATGGCCATCTGGCATCTGACAGTCGACCTGTCCAGCCAGACTTCCCAGCGCTCTCCAGTCCGTCACTGTGAGAAGCAGCAGACAAAGCCAAACTCATCCCCATCGATCCTCATCTGTCCTCGCCCGTCCTCCTGGTCCATCCTCCTCCTCCTCGTCCGTTCTCCTCATCATTGTCCGTCCTCCTCCTCCTCGTCATCCATCCTTGTCCACCCTCATCCAGTTTGACTGCCGTGGCTGAGACAGGTGACTGATCAGGACCTGAAACCTGGGGTGGTTTCAGAGCTTCCCTGCCACAGTGTAGCGCCAATGATGGGCTCCATTGGGTATGAGGGGAGATTCATCACCGGGCTGGAAGCACTTTGGACACCAGGACGAATTCTGTCAGGCTGCTCTTTATGAGAAGTCAGAACCCCTAAGGTGCCGATTCCTGCCCTGTCCCCCCGGCTTGCAGGAAAAGCAACATGTAGGGTGCACAGGGCAAATGACCATGTGGGTCTGAGGCAAACATGGGCCAATTAGCCCCTAGGTACTCCTCCTGATGAAAAAAATATCAGGACAGAAAAACCATAGGTAATGAAAAAGCAACACCTTTCCTTCTTAGCCCTTTTCACTTCAACTAATTGGGTGAGGAAATTCACCCACGCAAAACAAAAAAAAAACCACAACAAAACCAGAAAAAACCATCACACGTGGGATGGGAAATTGTGGGGACAGGAGACCTTCAGGATGGGAAACTGGGAAACCATCATGGGGCTGAGAAATCATTACTGGGAAACCATTGTCAGGAGGGGAAACCATCATTTAGTGCAGGCCAGACCAGGCCATCACCAGTAGGATGGGAAATCACTGAGATGGGAAGTTGTAGTATGAAAACTAAACCCCTCGCATTGCTGTGCTTCCCCCAACAGAGAGGATCCTTCTCCAGCCGATGGCATCGCAGGCACCAGCCATGAGCTTCGCCATCCCCACCATGGCACCACTGCTCCCTGCCTCTGTCTCGGGGATGATGGTATCCTCGCAGCCTGCCCAGTTCCACCCTGTCACATCCCAGATGGGACAGGGCGCTGTCTGGCAGCAGGTGCCGGGGGCCCTGGGGCAGCTGCTGCAGCTCCCGCAAGGGGTGCAGATGTCCCAGGGGGTTCAGCCA
Source organism: Nesoenas mayeri (assembly GCF_963082525.1). Lineage (NCBI taxonomy): Eukaryota > Metazoa > Chordata > Aves > Columbiformes > Columbidae > Nesoenas > Nesoenas mayeri. The sequence goes on from NC_137543.1 coordinate 109,448,986, forward strand.
GCCCATCTCCCCCAGGTTGTGCAACCAGTTGAGTTCACCCAAGGGGTGCAGCTGGTCCAGGGGATGCAGCACGTTCAGCTCCCCCAAGGCCTGCTGTTCCAAGAGGGAGTGCAGCTGGTGCACCTGCCCCAGGGGGTGCAGCTTTTCCATGAGGTGCAGCCAGTCCAGCTCCCCCAAGGGGTGCAGCAGGTCCCGCTGCCCCAAGGGGTCCAGCTGCTCCCTGTCCCTGCTGCTTTTGCCCCATCTAACACCTGGGGACAGCAGCTGATGATGGGGACACTGGTGCCACACCAGCCCATGGCACTAGGGCCGGGGGCCGTGGCCCAGGGGCAGCCCCTGTACCCCACGGGCTCCTGCCATCTGCCCGTCCCTGCCTGCCCCAGCCACCCACCACGCCGTGGCCATGTGGCTCAGCGGGCGCAGGGTCCCCCTGTGCCCCACACCCAGCCTGGCAGTGCCCAGAAGTCAGCAGAGGCCTCCGGCAAGGACAGGGTGGCCAGGGAGCTTGGCGGTCCCACTGCCAGCCCCCACCAGCCTGCCCTGGCTGCACCTGCCAGCACAACCATGGGGAAGCCTACAGGTGAGTGCTGGCGGAGGCAGAGCCCGCGGGCGGGTGGCCAAGCTGAGGAAAGCTGCATCACCTGCCTTGGGGTGGCTCTGTTTGCTTTGTCAGCAGCAGTGGCCACCCAGGCAGCCCTGGAGAATCCGGGGGATCAGCCTCAGCAGGAACCAACCACCTGCGCAGAGGCCAGTCTGGAGCCGGCACAGGACATTGGGGCCATCGCCATGTCCTCTTGGTTTGACACCATGGATTGCGGGGACAGTGTGCCCAATGACTGCGACAGCCCCGGCTTGGCGACCTTCCTCAGTGAGCTCCTCGACCTCTCTGAGTACGTGGCAGGGGCGGCTGCGCAAAGCAGTGAGAGGTGGCAATGGGGTTGAGGGACAGCGAGGACACCATCCCCGATGTCCCTGACACTCCCAACCCACCACCTGCCTCAACAAGCTCCCCGATCTCTCTGAGTACAGGGCAGAGGACACCAGCCACAGAGAGCAAGGGGCGGTGGCGGGGCTGGAAGATGGCGATGGCACTGGCCATATCCCCAAGTCTCCCACCTTCCTCAGCCAGCTCCTGGACTTCTCCGAGTATGTGGCCAAGGGTGGCTGCCCCAAGGACTGAGTGGTGGCCGTGGGGGTGGGGGACAGCAAGGACACCGTCCCTGACGGCCTTTATTTCCCCAACAGCCTCAGGGAGCTCGATGGGTTCTGGGAGAATGCGGCTGAGAGCACCCAGCACCAGGTGACACCTGCACCGCTTGGGGACAGCCAGGACAGTGGCTTTACCACCGATGGCCCAGGCATGACCACTGAGGTGCTCAATGAGCTCCCTGACTTGTCCGAGTATGTTGCAGAGGGCAGCTGGCCCATGGAGCCAATGGAGTCGCGGGGAGGGACTGAGGGATGGTGAGGACACCATGCCCAATGTCCCCCACATCCCCCACTTGACCACCTCCCTCAACAAGCTCCCCTACCCCTTGGTGTACAGGGCAGAGGATGGCTGCACAGAGGACCAGGTGGCAGTGGAGAATCTCCTCAAAATCTACACCACCTTCCCCGATGGCCATGACAGCCTGGACAGCAGCATCCCTGCCACTGAAGTCCCTCACTTCTGGGTGTATGGGCCGGAGGCTGACTGCCCTGATGACCACCTGGCAGCTGCCACGCTGGGGGACAACGACCCCTTCTGGGGGGTGGCGGCAACTGCCCCCTCACCAGCTCCTCAGGAGATGCAGGGCACTGGGGCAACAGACCTGGTCCCCTGGCTGCAGATGAGTCCCATGGAGACGCCTGAGCAGAGCTCTCCAGAGAATTCCAAGGAGCCTTCAGAGGACTGTCACTTGGCCAGTCTCTGGAGGGACCCCCTGACGGACCCACTGGAGAGGCCTCCGCTCAGCCCTCTGGCCAGCCCACCGCCTGCCCACCAGCCTCACCGGCCCTCCATGGCCCAACTAATGGAGGACATGCAGCGCAGGCAGCTCCGGGTGCTCACCCGCTTGCCCCTACCACCGGGCAACATGTCCTGCTGGGTGCTGTCAGGACCGGGAGCTGCAAGGGACGTCAATACCAAGCGCCCCATGCCAGCCACAGCTCTCGAGGGCCATGACACCTCTCTGCACTACAACATCCCACCAAAGCGGAGAAGGTGACCAGGTGGACCAACCAACATGGGAGACTCTGCCCACCACAACAACAGCGCTGGCCCCGGGCCTGCCAAGCACCAGTTCTTACACCTTCACCCGGCGACCCTGCTGGCCCCAACCCTGGAGAAGAGGCCACGACCCTGCCCAGCACCTCGTGCTTACCTAGAGGAACCACCACCATCTCCCAGCCTGGAACCAACAGCCCTGGGACCGACACCTCTACCCCATCCTGCTGCTGACAGCCCCACCACCGTCATCCCCACCGCCTGCTGGAACGGGCGTCCCCACCCATGGATGAGGACGCACCCACGGGGGGACACACTGACTGAACACCGCAGGATCCAACTCCCAGCAGCCAAGCTGCCTGTGGCTGCGCCCACGGGGGCAAACCCACCACAGGGGCTGTGGCAGCAGCTGCCCGGGCCCCTCGGCTGCCGCACCTCCCACCGACTCCCCGCCATCCCTCGGGCACCGGGGCCTCACGGCTGCACGCACTGCACTGAGGACGAGGAGGACTCGGTGCCCATCACACTGCTCCAGCAGCAGCTCCAGCACCAGTGCCTGAAGAAAGTGGCCCAGCAGGAGAGGGACCAGAGGCAGAGTCCTGCACCCACCCTCTCCAGCCCCAGCCCCTCCCAGACCCCATTTTCTCGCTTCATTAAACCACTTGGGTGTTGGCTTTGCAGCACCTCTGTCTGTGGTCATTTCTGAGGTGGGAGGGGGTGAACACAGCACCTGCCCACACTGAGTGTGGCCGGCTGGGAATGGACACGGAGAGAGCATGGGGACAGGACATTGTTCCAGGGAATGGTCACCCAAGGGAGAAACGACGGTGATTGGCACCAGTGCTGGGATAACAGAGGCCTCCATCACTGCCCCAGCACCGGCATCACTACCCCCACTACAGCGCCTCCATCACCGCCCCAGCTCCTGTGTCACAGGCCCTCAGCTGCTGTCATCGAACATTCTCACCCATCCTATGCCAACTGAGGAGAGAGGTCAGAGCTCCAAGTAGAGAATTACATGGGTAAGCATGTGCAGGCTGTGCCCCAGTCTAACTGAGACATCCCAAATGGGTCTTTACGGGGGGATTCTGATGCCCTCCATCCGTCAGGTACAATATGGCTTCACTAATCACCAACAGCCACACTGCCCATCAGTGAGTACAGTCCAAACTAGCAAAGCAACTCTCCTTTTGCAGCCTTTGTCCTTAAGGCTTTTGGCCACAACAACAGCCGAGAAAATTTAAAGGTACAATTAGCCTACATTCCTTCCTTGATCAGCGCCTCTTTCTCCATCAGTTCTTTCCATTTCTTTAGTTCCTGGGGAGGACATATCAAGATTTTCCTCAGTCAAAGAGAGGAGAAAGAGCAGTCACAAGTCTGCAGAAAATATGCCATCCATATGTATGGTGCCTACACAGTATCACAGTATCACAGTAGGTTTGGGATTGGAAAGGACCTCAAAAGATCATCTAGTCCAATCCCCCTGCTGGAGCAGGAACGCCTAGGTGAGGTCGCACAGGTACATGTCCAGGCGGGTTTTGAATGTCTCCAGAGAAGGAGACTCCACAACCCCCCTGGGCAGCCTGTTCCAGTGCTCTGGCACCCTCACTGAGAAGAAGTTTTTTCTCAAATTTAAGTGGAACCTCTTGTGTTCCAGCTTGATCCCATTACCCCTTGTCCTATCATTGTTTGCCACCGAGGAGAGCCTGGCTCCATCCTTGTGGCACTCGCCCTTTATATATTTATAAACATTAGTAAGGTCACCCCTCAGTCTCCTCTTCTCCAAACTAAAGAGACCCAGCTCCCTCAGCCTTTCCTCATAAGGGAGATGCTCCACTCCCTTAATCATCTTTGTTGCCCTATGCTGGACCCTCTCCAGCAGTTCCCTGTCTTTCTTGAACTGAGGGGCCCAGAACTGGACACAATATTCCAGATGTGGTCTCACCAGGGTGGAGCAGAGGGGAAGGAGGACCTCTCTTGATCTACTAACCACCCCCCTTCTAATCCACCCCAGGATGCCATTGGCCTTCCTGACCACAAGGGCACAGTGCTGGCTCATGGTCATCCTGTTGTCCACCAGGACCCCCAGGACCCTTTCCCCTACACTGCTCTCTAATATGTAATTTCCCAACTTATACTGGAACCTGGGGTTGTTCCTGCCCAGATGCAGGACTCTACACTTTCCCTTGTTAAATTTCATCAGGTTATTCCCCGCCCAACTCTCCAGCCTGTCCAGGTCTCGCTGGATGGCAGCACAGCCTTCTGGCGTGCCAGCCACTCCTCCCAGCTTAGTGTCATCAGCAAACTTGCTGATAGTGCACTCTATTCCCCCGTCTAAATCTTTAATGAATATATTGAATAATACTGGCCCCAGTACTGTAACGGGTAGGCCTGCAGATACACAGAATACTGAATTAAGGAACCGTTTTCCTGAACAGGGAGAAAATAGGGATCAACTGAATACAACCACCACTTGTGGCTCCTGTTGATAGCTAGGAAGTGCAAAGAGTGAAGAATTAACGCTGTTTCATCAGGGACACGGGCACTGTGAAGAAGCTGGTATGGTCTCCCACAAGCCTGTGACAAGCTGTGGGACAAGACGCCAAGGCTAGATGGGCGTTTGCTAGTGAGGACCCTCAGCCGAATGCCCTGAGCCGTGTTGGCCTCACTGGAGCACACCCGGAATCTTATGGGGATGAGCCAGGGAGTCCTGAGGTTACAGAGGCCAACAGGGAAACGCCAGTGAAATACTGCAAAGGAATTAAGGGATTGCCAATGGCTCACTGTGCTGCTTGTCCAGCCATCACACATTCTTGGACCTTGGCAAGTCCAGACCGCTCTGGACAGCGCACAGGAGTTGTTAGGGACACATATGGCCTGCATGATTTCAACAATGACAAGTCTGCTTGCTGGCGTGTTCAATAACGGGCCTTTGAACAAGGTAGCAGGCCAGGCTTTTTGTTGAGCTCAGAATCATAGAATCATTCTCTTTGGAAGAGACCCTCAGGATCATAGAGTCCAACCATAACCCAACCCTGGAACTAACCCACGTCCCTAAGAACTTCATCTCCGCATTTGTTCAACCCTTCCAGGGATGGTGACTCCACCACTGTCCCAGGCAGCCTGTTCCAATGCCTGACAACACTTTCCAGGAAGAAATTGTTCCTAAGATCCAAGCCCAACCTCCCCTGGTGTTACTTGAGGCCGTTTCCTCTTGTCTTTTCACCCACTACCTGCATTTTCCCTCCTTCGTGGTGCTGCCCAGTATGAGCTTGCCCACAACCCCAGCTCTCACAGAATCACAGAATCACAGAATCGACTGGGTTGGAAAAGACCTCAGAGATCATCGCGTCCAACCCTTGGTCCAAATCTAGTCTGTTTACTAGATCATGGCACTAAGTGCCATGTCCAACCTCACTTTAAAAACCTCCAGGGACGGTGAGTCCACCACCTCCCTGGGCAGGCCGTTCCAATGCCTGACCACTCTCTCTGTAAAGAATTTCTTCCTAATATGCAGCCTAAATTTCCCCTGGCAGAGTTGAAGCCCATGCCCCCTTGTCCTATTGCTGACTGCCTGGGAGAAGAGACCAATCCCCACCTGGCTAGAACTTCCCTTCAGATAGTTATAGAGAGTGATGAGGTCACCTCTGAGCCTCCTCTTCTCCAGACTAAACAACCCCAGCTCCCTCAGCCTCTCCCCATAGGGCTTGTGCTCAAGTCCCTTCACCAGTCTTGTTGCTCTTCTCTGGACCCGCTCCAGCACTTCAATGTCTTTCCTGAACTGAGGGGCCCAGAACTGAACACAATACTCCAGGTGTGGTCTCACCAATGCAGAGTACAGGGGAAGGATCACTGCCCTTGTCCTGCTGACCACGCTATTTTTGATACAGGACAGGATTCCATTGGCCTTCTTGGCCACCTGGGCACACTGTTGGCTCATGTTGAGCTTCCTGTCAATTAGTCCCCCCAGGTCCCTTTCTGCCTGACTGCTCTCCAGCCATTCTGCGCCCAGCCTGTAGCGCTGCAGGGGGTTGTTGTGGCCAAAGTGCAGCACCAGGCACTTGGCCTTATTGAACTTCATGCCATTGGAATCAGCCCATTTTTCCAGTCTATCCAGATCCCTCTGCAGAGCCCTCCTGCCTTCCAGCAGGTTGACACACCCTCCCAACTTGGTGTCAGCAGCAAATTTGCTGATGATGGTCTCAATCCCCTCATCTAAATCGTCAATAAAGATGTTAAACAGGACAGGACCCAACACTGACCCCTGGGAACACCACTAGTGACTGGCCGCCAGCTGGATGCAGCCCCATTCACCAGCACTCTCTGGGCCCAGCCAGTTCTTAACCCACCAGAGAGTGCACTTGTCCAAGCCACGGGCTACCAGCTTTTGCAGGAGTATATTATGGGAGACAGTGTCAAAGGCCTTGCTGAAGTCCAGATAGACCACATCCACGGCTTTCCCCTCATCCACCAGCTGAGTCACCTGATCATAAAAGGAGATCAGGTTGGTCAGACAGGACCTGCCCCTCCTAAACCCATGCTGGCTGGGTCTGATCCCTTGTCCATCCTGAAGGTGCTGTGTGAGTCCATTCAGGATGATCTGCTCCATAACCCTGCCAGGCACCGAGGTCAGGCTGACAGGCCTGTAGTTACCAGGGTCAGCTTTGCAGCCCTTTTTGTGGACTGGGGTAACATTGGCCAATTTCCAATCATATGGGACCTCCCCAGTGAGCCAGGACTGATGGAAGATGATGGAGACCGGCTTGGCAAGTTCTTCTGCCAGCTCCCTCATCACCCTAGGATGGATCCCATCTGGTCCCATAGACTTGTGAGGATCCAGATGGCTTAGTAAATCACCAACTATTTCCTCGTGGAATACAAGGGATCTGTTTGGCTTCCTATCTCTGTCAACCACCTCCAGAGGCCAGTTGTCCTGAGGGCCACCTGTCTTTCTGGTGAAAACTGAGGCAAAGTAAGGATTAAGTACTTCAGCTTTCTCCTCATCTTTGTTAACTATATTTCCCTCAAAGTCCAATAGAGAATGGAGGTTTTCCTTGCCCCTTCTTTCGTTATTAACATATTTAAAGAAGGACTTTTTATTATCCCTGACAGAATTGGCCAATTTAACCTCAAATTGCGCTTTTGTTTCCCTGATTTTTTTCCTGCATGATCTAGCTATTTCCATAAATTCTTCATAAGTGGCCAGCCCTTTTTTCCACAGTCGGTAAAGTCTCTTTTTATTTCTGATTTCCTTCAGAATCTCCCTGTTTAGCCAAGCCGGTTGTCTTCCCCGCCAGCTAGCCTTTCGGCACACTGGTATAGCCTGTTCCTGCGCACTCAAAACCTCCTGCTTGAAGCATGTCCAACCCTCCTGGGCCCCCTTGCTTTTAAGCATTGTTTCCCAGGGTATGCTCTGAACTAGGCTTCTGAATAGGCAAAAATCTGCCCTCCGGAAGTCCAGCATAGAGGTTTTGTTAATGGTTCTCCCTGCATCTCTGAGTATTGAAAATTCTATTATTTCATGGTCGCTATGACCCAGGCAGCCTCCAACCACTACATCTCCCACCAGCCCTTCTCTGTTTGTAAACAGTAGGTCCAGTGGGGCCTTGCCCCTCGTAGGCTCATTTACCAGCTGATGAAGGAAATTGTTCTCTATACACTCTAGGAACTTCCTAGACTGCCTCTTCTGTGCAGTATTGAGCTCCCAGCAGATATCCGGCAGGTTAAAGTCACCCACAAGAACAAGGGCTGTCGATTTTGAGACATCTGCCAGCTGCTTGTAGAATAATTCATCTCCTTCATCGTCCTGGTTGAGTGGTCTATAACAGACACCCATGAGGATGTCAGCCTTGTTGAACTTCCCTCTGATTCTGGTCCACAGGCACTCAACCTTGTCACTGCTGACCTCAAGTTTAACAGAGTCAAGTGACTCTCTAACGTATAAAGCCACCCCTCCACCTCTCCTACCCTGCCTATCTTTTCTGAAGAACTTGTAGCCACATATAGCAGCACCCCAATCATGAGAGTCATCCCACCATGTTTCTGTGATGGCAACTATGTCATAGCTTTCCTGCTGCACAATGGCTTCCAGCTCCTCTTGTTTGTTGCCCATACTGTGTGCATTAGTGTACATGCACTTCAAGTGGGCTGCTGATTTCACTCTTAATTCGGGCTTTCCATTCTTAGGCTGATCTTTGGAGAGCCCGGTTTCAATCCCTTCCCCCTTCAAACTTAGTTTAAAGCCCTCCTGATCAGCCCTGCCAACTTATGGGCTATAGTCCTCTTGCTCTCCCTAGAAGGATGAAGCCCATCTGATCTGAGGAGACTAGGTACCATGGAGTTTGCCCCATGGTCAAAAAACCCAAAATTTTGACGATGACACCAATCCTTAAGCCACCTGTTGATGAGATGGGCTTTTCTACTTCTCTCTTTATTTAGCTCCTCATCCATCCCAGATAGCACAGGAACTGAGGCAAATATCACTTGTGCTCCCGTCCCATGAACTAACCGACCCAGTTCTTTAAAGTCTTTTTTAATTATCTTAGTACTTCTTCTGTTGATGTCCTCGCTACCAGCCTGGACTACTAACAGGGGATAGTAGTCTGAGGGCTGAATTAGCTTCAGAAGTCTTCTATTAATGTCCCTCACCCTGGCCCCAGGAAGGCAACAGACCTCCCTGTGGGATGGGTCTGGGCGACATATAACATCTCCAGTTAACATCTCCAGTTAACAAACTTGGCTGAAGTGCATTCAACTGCAGCCGGGAGATAAGAATAAGAAAAAACAAGAGGCACTTGGAGGACAGAGACATGATGGCAAAACGCTCAAAGAGAAAAGCTATTGCCATGCCAGTTTGTCAGTATTGCCCACACGGAGAAATATACATCCCACCACAACTGTTTAGTTGTCATGGAAAGACCAAAGACTTCAAATGCTTTGGCCTGCCTCCTCAGGATAAATTTTGATGTGTTCCTAAGATAAGCGTTATGGAAAACGTTCTCTCTGACCTGTTTTTAAGGTCAGGGGCTGATCCTCAGCCTCACCTGAGCCCTATGACAGATACCGAGAGACACAGAGAGCCCACTCTCTGTTGAAGTCCCCAACATCAGCTTTGCTGCTAAAGCTTCCCATCACAAGTAGCTCTAACATTTCCTTCCTACTTAATGCATTTCTAAGTAAACTGGCCTAGAAAAAGGAAAGGTCTGCTTCTATGAAAATAGTGCCTATATGGGAACATTTATTGACATGTTAACATCACTCTAACAGTATAGTCCATTAAAATAATTTTCTCTATGTAAATAAACCCTATGGTGACATCATTACACCTGTGACAGTGTTATGCATATGACAGATTGATGTAGATTTTGCAGAGAGTTTTCTTAAAAAAAAAAAAAATCAACTTCACAGCAAATATACTCATTAAAAGCAATTGATAGAGGCAAGGAAAGGAAGCAAAACTAGAAAATACCCCAGGGAGACACTGACATGAATTCTGCCACTGCTAAAAGGAAGAACAGGGGTTAGAGAGTAAAGTGCTTTATGTGAGTCAAACAAACATGGACGTAATACATGGAGTAAGGACTAAAAGAGGACGCTCATAAACTTACAGAGCTTACAGATATTTTTTTCTTTTTATTTCACAGTCACTGGCTTTCTTGCTCATATCTTCTGGTGTCACGGCCACAAACCATTAGAAAAAAAAAAATCCAGGTAAGATAGTAAGGAGAAAGACACCTGAGGAATCCAGCTTTCTCCGTACTCAAAACAAACGCCCTCCAGCTGCATCAGCCACGGCCCCAGACTGATTCGACTGTTTTAGTTCTATGGAAAGGACAAAAAAGGAGAAAACCAAACCTAAACAAAAAATCTGTTTCAGGATGGTGTGAAGGAACAGGAGGAAGCAAGGCTCTCCTTCAAGTCACATCTACACAGCTGTGGAAAACCTTCCAGGTAATTCAGTAAGGTGGAGCTGTGATCTCCACTCTCTCCCCTTCTCCTCAGGGGCCAATATCCCTACAGCCCCGCTGGACGTCCCCAGCTCCAGAGCAGCGGTGACACCACAGAACAGGTGACATCACCCAGGCTCCCAAGGCCTCTCTGATGTCACTGTGCATTGCCATGACGACCCCACGCTGTCCCCATGGCCATCTGGCATCTGACAGTCGACCTGTCCAGCCAGACTTCCCAGCGCTCTCCAGTCCGTCACTGTGAGAAGCAGCAGACAAAGCCAACCTCATCCAACCTCATCTCATCGATCCTCATCTGTCCTCATCCGTTTTCCTGGTCCATCCTCCTCCTCCTCGTCCATCCTTGTTGTCCGTCCTCCTGGTCCATCCTCCTCGTCCGTTCTCCTCATCATTGTCCGTCCTCCTCCTCCTCGTCATCCATCCTTGTCCACCCTCATCCAGTTTGACTGCCGTGGCTGAGACAGGTGACTGATCAGGACCTGAAACCTGGGGTGGTTTCAGAGCTTCCCTGCCACAGTGTAGCGCCAATGATGGGCTCCATTGAGTGTCATGGGAGATTCATCACCGGGCTGGAAGCACTTTGGACACCAGGACAAATTCTGTCAGGCTGCTCTTTATGAGAAGCCAGAACCCCTGAGGTGCCAATTCCTGCCCGGTCCTCCCAGCTTGCAGGAAAAGCAACATGTAGGGTGCACAGGGCAAATGACCATGTGGGTCTGAGGCAAACATGGGCCAATTAGCCCCTAGGTACTCCTCCTGATGAAAAAAATATCAGGACAGAAAAACCATAGGTAATAAAAAAGCAACACCTTTCCTTCTTAGCCCTTTTCACTTCAACTAATTGGGTGAGGAAATTCACCCACGCAAAACAAAAAAAAACCACAACAAAACCAGAAAAAACCATCACACGTGGGATGGGAAATTGTGGGGACAGGAGACCTTCAGGATGGGAAACTGGGAAACCATCATGGGGCTGAGAAATCATTACTGGGAAACCATTGTCAGGAGGGGAAACCAGAAACCATCATTTAGCTCAGGTCAGGCCAGGCCATCACCAGTAGGATGGGAAATCACTGAGATGGGAAGTTGTAGTATGAAAACTAAACCCCTCGCATTGCTGTGCTTCCCCCAACAGAGAGGATCCTTCTCCAGCCGATGGCATCGCAGGCACCAGCCATGAGCTTCGCCATCCCCACCATGGCACCACTGGTCCCTGCCTCTGTCTCGGGGATGATGGTATCCTCGCAGCCTGCCCAGTTCCACCCTGTCACATCCCAGATGGGACAGGGCGCTGTCTGGCAGCAGGTGCCGGGGGCCCTGGGGCAGCTGCTGCAGCTCCCGCAAGGGGTGCAGATGTCCCAGGGGGTTCAGCCAGCCCATCTCCCCCAGGTTGTGCAACCAGTTGAGTTCACCCAAGGGGTGCAGCTGGTCCAGGGGATGCAGCACGTTCAGCTCCCCCAAGGCCTGCCGTTCCAAGAGGGAGTGCAGCTGGTGCACCTGCCCCAGGGGGTGCAGCCAGTCCAGCTCCCCCAAGGGGTGCCGCAGGTCCCGCTGCCCCAAGGGGTCCAGCTGCTCCCTGTCCCTGCTGCTTTTGCCCCACCTAACACCTGGGGACAGCAGCTGATGATGGGGACGCTGGTGCCAGATCAGCCCATAGCACTAGGGCCGGGGGCCGTGGTCCAGGGGCAGCCCCTGTACCTCACGAGCTCCTGCCACCTGCCCGTCCCTGCCTGCCCCAGCCACCCACCACAACGTGGCCATGTGGCTCAGCAGGCGCAGGGTCCCCCTGTGCCCCACACCCAGCCTGGCAGTGCCCAGAAGTCAGCAGAGGCCTCCGGCAAGGACAGGGTGGCCAGGGAGCTTGGCGGTCCCACTGCCAGCCCCCACCAGCCTGCCCTGGCTGCACCTGCCAGCACAACCATGGGGAAGCCTACAGGTGAGTGCTGGCGGAGGCAGAGCCCGCGGACGGGTGGCCAAGCTGAGGAAAGCTGCATCACCTGCCTTGGGGTGGCTCTGTTTGCTTTGTCAGCAGCAGTGGCCACCCAGGCAGCCCTGGAGAGTCCGGGGGATCAGCCCCAGCAGGAACCAGCCACCTGCGCAGAGGCCAGTCTGGAGCCGGCACAGGACATTGGGGCCGTCGCCATGTCCTCTTGGTTTGACACCATGGATTGCGGGGACAGTGTGCCCGATGTCTCCGACAGACCGGGCTTGGCGGCCTTCCTCAGTGAGCTCCCCGACCTCTCTGAGTACGTGGCAGGGGCGGCTGCGCAAAGCAGTGAGAGGTGGCAATGGGGTTGAGGGACAGCGAGGACTCCATCCCCGATGTCCCTGACACCCCCAACCCACCACCTGCCTCAACAAGCTCCCCGATCTCTCTGAGTACAGGGCAGAGGACACCAGCCACAGAGAGCAAGGGGCGGTGGCAGGGCTGGAAGATGGCGATGGCACTGGCCATATCCCCAAGTCTCCCACCTTCCTCAGCCAGCTCCTGGACTTCTCCGAGTATGTGGCCAAGGGTGGCTGCCCCAAGGACTGAGTGGTGGCCGTGGGGGTGGGGGACAGCAAGGACACCGTCCCTGACGGCCTTTATTTCCCCAACAGCCTCAGGGAGCTCGATGGGTTCTGGGAGAACGCGGCTGAGAGCACCCAGCACCAGGTCACACCTGCACCGCTTGGGGACAGCCAGGACAGTGGCTTTACCACCGATGGCCCAGGCATGACCACTGAGGTGCTCAATGAGCTCCCCGACTTGTCCAAGTATGTTGCAGAGGGCAGCTGGCCCATGGAGCCACTGGAGTCGGGGGGAGGGACTGAGGGATGGTGAGGACACCATGCCCAATGTCCCCCACATCCCCCACTTGACCACCTCCCTCAACAAGCTCCCCTACCCCTTGGTGTACAGGGCAGAGGGCGGCTGCACAGAGGACCAGGTGGCAGTGGAAAATCTCCTCAAAATCTACACCACCTTCCCCGATGGCCATGACAGCCTGGACAGCAGCATCCCTGCCACTGAAGTCCCTCACTTCTGGGTGTACGGGCCAGAGGCTGACTGCCCTGATGACCACCTGGCAGCTGCCACGCTGGGGGACAACGACCCCTTCTGGGGGGTGGCGGCAACTGCCCCCTCACCAGCTCCTCAGGAGATGCAGGGCACTGGGGCAACACACCAGGTCCCCTGGCTGCAGATGAGTCCCATGGAGACGCCTGAGCAGAGCTCTCCAGAGAATTCCAAGGAGCCTTCAGAGGACTGTCACCTGGCCAGTCCCTGGAGGGACCCCCTGACGGACCCACTGGAGAAGCTTCTGTTCAGCCCTCTGGCCAGCCCACCGCCTGCCCACCAGCCTCACCAGCCCTCCATGGCCCAACTAATGGAGGACATGCAGCGCAGGCAGCTCCGGGTGCTCACCCAGTTGCCCCTACCACCGGGTACCATGTCCTGCCGGGTGCTATCAGGACCGGGAGCTGCAAGGGACGTCAATACCAAGCGCCCCATGCCAGCCACAGCTCCCGAGGGCCATGACACCTCTCTGCACTACAACATCCCACCAAAGCGGAGAAGGTGACCAGGTGGACCAACCAACATGGGAGACTCTGCCCACCACAACAACAGCGCTGGCCCCGGGCCTGCCAAGCACCAATTCTAACACCTTCACCCGGCGACCCTGCTGGCCCCAACCCTGGAGAAGAGGCCACGACCCTGCCCAGCACCTCGTGCTTACCTAGAGGAACCACCACCATCTCCCAGCCTGGAACCAACAGCCCTGGGACCGTCACCTCTACCCCATCCTGCTGCTGACAGCCCCACCACCAACATCCCCACCGCCTGCTGGAACGGGCGTCCCCACCCATGGATGAGGACGCACCCACGGGGGGACACACTGACTGAACACCGCAGGATCCAACTCCCAGCAGCCAAGCTGCCTGTGGCTGCGCCCATGGGGGCAAACCCACCACAGAGGCTGTGACAGCAGCTGCCCGGGCCCCTTGGCTGCCGCACCTCCCACCGACTCCCCGCCATCCCTCGGGCACCGGGGCCTCACGGCTGCACCCACCGCACTGAGGACGAGGAGGACTCGGTGCCCATCACACTGCTCCAGCAGCAGCTCCAGCACCAGTGCCTGAAGAAAGTGGCCCAGCAGGAGCGGGACCAGAGGCAGAGTCCTGCACCCACCCTCTCCAGCCCCAGCCCCTCCCAGACCCCATTTTCTCGCTTCATTAAACCACTTGGGTGTTGGCTTTGCAGCACCTCTGCCTGTGGTCATTTCTGCGGTGGGAGGGGGTGAACACAGCACCTGCCCACACTGAGTGTGGCCGGCTGGGAATGGACACGGAGAGAGCATGGGGACAGGACATTGTTCCAGGGAATGGTCACCCAAGGGAGAAACGACGGTGATTGGCACCAGTGCTGGGATAACAGAGGCCTCCATCACTGCTCCAGCACCGGCATCACTACCCCCACTCCAGTGCCACCATCACCGTCCCAGCTCCTGTGTCACAGGCCCTCAGCTGCTGTCATCGAACATTCTCACCCATCCTATGCCAACTGAGGAGAGAGGTCAGAGCTTCAAGTAGAGAATTACATGGGTAAGCATGTGCAGGCTGTGCCCCAGTCCAACTGAGACATCCCAAATGGGTCATTACGGGGGTGTTCTGATGCCCTCCATCTGTCAGGTACAATATGACTTCACTAATCACCAACACCCACACTGCCCATCAGTGAGTACAGTCCAACCTGGCAAAGCAACTCTCCTTTTGCAGCCTTTGTCCTTAAGGCTTTTGGCCACAACAACAGCCAAGAAAATTTAAAGGTACAATAAGCCTACATTCCTTCCTTGATCAGCACCTCTTTCTCCATCAGTTCTTTCCATTTCTTTAGTTCCTGGGGAGGACACACCAAGATTCTCCTCAGTCAAAGAGAGGAGAAAGAGCAGTCACAAGTCTGCAGAAAACATGCCGTCCATATGTATGGTGCCTACACAGTATCACAGTATCACAGTATGTTTGGGATTGGAAAGGACCTCAAAAGATCATCTAGTCCAATCTCCCTGCTGGAGCAGGAACGCCTAGGTGAGGTCACACAGGAACATGTCCAGGCGGGTTTTGAATGTCTCCAGAGAAGGAGACTCCACAACCTCCCTGGGCAGCCTGTTCCAGTGCTCTGGCACCCTCACTGAGAAGAAGTTTTTTCTCAAATTTAAGTGGAACCTCTTGTGTTCCAGCTTGATCCCATTACCCCTTGTCCTATCGTTGTTTGCCACCGAGAAGAGCCTGGCTCCATCCTCGTGGCACTCGCCCTTTATATATTTATAAACATTAATAAGGTCACCCCTCAGTCTCCTCTTCTCCAAACTAAAGAGACCCAGCTCCCTCAGCCTTTCCTCATAAGGGAGGTGCTCCACTCCCTTAATCATCTTTGTTGCCCTACGCTGGACCCTCTCCAGCAATTCCCTGTCCTTCTTGAACTGAGGGGCCCACAACTGGACACAATATTCCAGATGTGGTCCCACCAGGGCAGAGTAGAGGGGAAGGAGGACCTCTCTTGATCTACTAACCACCCCCCTTCTAATCGACCCCAGGATGCCATTGGCCTTCCTGGCCACAAGGGCACAGTGCTGGCTCATGGTCATCCTGTTGTCCACCAGGACCCCCAGGACCCTTTCCCCTACACTGCTCTCTAATATGTAATTTCCCAACTTATACTGGAACCTGGGGTTGTTCCTGCCCAGATGCAGGACTCTACACTTTTCCTTGTTAAATTTCATTAGGTTATTCCCCACCCAACTCTCCAGCCTGTCCAGGTCTCGCTGGATGGCAGCACAGCCTTCTGGCGTGTCAGCCACTCCTCCTAGCTAAGTGTCAGCAGCAAACTTGCTGATAGTGCACTCTATTCCCTCGTCTAAATCGTTAATGAACATATTGAATAATACTGGCCCCAGTATTGTAACAGGTAGGCCTGCAGATACACAGAATACTGAATTAAGGAACCGTTCTCCTGAACAGGGAGAAAATAGGGATCAGCTGAATACAACCACCACTTGTGGCTCCTGTTAATAGCTAGGAAGCACAAAGAGTGAAGAATTAACGCTGTTTCATCAGGGACACGGGCACTGTGAAGAAGCTGGTATGGTCTCCCACAAGCCTGTGACAAGCTGTGGGACAAGACGCCAAGGCTAGATGGGCGTTTGCTAGTGAGGACCCTCAGCCGAATGCCCTGAGCCGTGTTGGCCTCACTGGAGCACACCCGGAATCTCATGGGGATGAGCCAGGGGGTCCTGAGATTACAGAGGCCAACAGGGAAACGCCAGTGAAATACTGCAAAGGAATTAAGGGATTGCCGATGGCTCACTGTGCTGCTTGTCCAGTCGTCACACATTCTTGGACCTTGGCAAGTCCAGACCGCTCTGGACAGAGCACAGGAGTTGTTAGGGACACATATGGCCTGCATGATTTCAACAATGACAAGTCTGCTTGCTGGCGTGTTCAATAACGGGCCTTTGAACAAGGTAGCAGGCCAGGCTTTTTGTTGAGCTCAGAATCATAGAATCATTCTCTTTGGAAGAGACCCTCAGGATCATAGAGTCCAACCATAACCCAACCCTGGAACTAACCCACGTCCCTAAGAACTTCATCTCCGCATTTGTTCAACCCTTCCAGGGACGGTGACTCCACCACTGTCCCAGGCAGCCTGTTCCAATGCCTGACAACACTTTCCAGGAAGAAATTGTTCCTAAGATCCAAGCCCAACCTCCCCTGGTGTTACTTGAGGCCGTTTCCTCTTGTCTTTTCACCCACTACCTGCATTTTCCCTCCTTCGTGGTGCTGCCCAGTATGAGCTTGCCCACAACCCCAGCTCTCACAGAATCACAGAATCACAGAATCGACTGGGTTGGAAAAGACCTCAGAGATCATCGAGTCCAACCCTTGGTCCAAATCTAGTCTGTTTACTAGATCATGGCACTAAGTGCCATGTCCAACTTCACTTTAAAAACCTCCAGGGACGGTGAGTCCACCACCTCCCTGGGCAGGCCGTTCCAATGCCTGACCACTCTCTCTGTAAAGAATTTCTTCCTAATATGCAGCCTAAATTTCCCCTGGCAGAGTTGAAGCCCATGCCCCCTTGTCCTATTGCTGACTGCCTGGGAGAAGAGACCAATCCCCACCTGGCTAGAACTTCCCTTCAGATAGTTATAGAGAGTGATGAGGTCACCTCTGAGCCTCCTCTTCTCCAGACTAAACAAGCCCAGCTCCCTCAGCCTCTCTTGTGCTCAAGTCCCTTCACCAGTCTTGTTGCTCTTCTCTGGACCCGCTCCAGCACTTCAATGTCTTTCCTGAACTGAGGGGCCCAGAACTGAACACAATACTCCAGGTGTGGTCTCACCAATGCAGAGTACAGGGGAAGGATCACTTCCCTTGTCCTGCTGACCACGCTATTTTTGATACAGGAGAGGATTCCATTGGCCTTCTTGGCCACCTGGGCACACTGTTGGCTCATGTTGAGCTTCCTGTCAATTAGTACCCCCAGGTCCCTTTGTTGAGCTTCCTGTCAGTTAGTACCCCCAGGTCCCTTTCTGCCTGACTGCTCTCCAGCCATTCTGCGCCAAGCCTGTAGCGCTGCAGGGGGTTGTTGTGACCAAAGTGCAGCACCCGGCACTTGGCCTTATTGAACTTCATGCCATTGGAATCAGCCCATTTTTCCAGTCTATCCAGATCCCTCTGCAGAGCCCTCCTGCCTTCCAGCAGGTTGACACACCCTCCCAACTTGGTGTCAGCAGCAAATTTGCTGATGATGGTCTCAATCCCCTCATCTAAATCGTCAATAAAGATGTTAAACAGGACAGGACCCAACACTGACCCCTGGGAACACCACTAGTGACTGGCCGCCAGCTGGATGCAGCCCCATTCACCAGCACTCTCTGGGCCCAGCCAGTTCTTAACCCAGCAGAGAGTGCACTTGTCCAAGCCACGAGCTACCAGCTTTTGCAGGAGTATATTATGGGAGACAGTGTCAAAGGCCTTGCTGAAGTCCAGATAGACCACATCCATGGCTTTCCCCTCATCCACCAGCTGAGTCACCTGATCATAAAAGGAGATCAGGTTGGTCAGACAGGACCTGCCCCTCCTAAACCCATGCTGGCTGGGTCTGATCCCTTGTCCATCCTGAAGGTGCTGTGTGAGTCCATTCAGGATGACCTGCTCCATAACCCTGCCAGGCACCGAGGTCAGGTTGACAGGCCTGTAGTTACCAGGGTCAGCTTTGCAGCCCTTTTTGTGGACTGGGGTAACATTGGCCAATTTCCAATCATATGGGACCTCCCCAGTGAGCCAGGACTGATGGAAGATGATGGAGACCGGCTTGGCAAGTTCTTCTGCCAGCTCCCTCATCACCCTAGGATGGATCCCATCTGGTCCCATAGACTTGTGAGGATCCAGATGGCTCAGTAAATCACCAACTATTTCCTCCTTGAATACAAGGGGCCTGTTTGGCTTCCTATCTCTGTCAACCACCTCCAGAGGCCAGTTGTCCTGAGGGCCACCTGTCTTTCTGGTGAAAACTGAGGCAAAGTAGGTATTAAGTACTTCAGCTTTCTCCTCATCTTTGTTAACTATATTTCCCTCAAAGTCCAATAGAGAATGGAGGTTTTCCTTGCCCCTTCTTTCGTTATTAACATATTTAAAGAAGGACTTTTTATTATCCCTGACAGAATTGGCCAATTTAACCTCAAATTGCGCTTTTGTTTCCCTGATTTTTTTCCTGCATGATCTAGCTATTTCCATAAATTCTTCATAAGTGGCCAGCCCTTTTTTCCACAGTCGGTAAAGTCTCTTTTTATTTCTGATTTTCTTCAGAATCTCCCTGTTTAGCCAAGCCGGTTGTCTTCCCCGCCAGCTAGCCTTTCGGCACACTGGTATAGCCTTTTCCTGCGCACTCAAAACCTCCTGCTTGAAGCATGTCCACCCTCCTGGGCCCCCTTGTTTTTAAGCATTGTTTCCCAGGGTATGCTCTGAACTAGGCTTCTGAATAGGCAAAAATCTGCCCTCCGGAAGTCCAGCATAGAGGTTTTGTTAATGGTTCTCCCTGCATCTCTGAGTATTGAAAATTCTATTATTTCATGGTCGCTATGACCCAGGCAGCCTCCAACCACTACATCTCCCACCAGCCCTTCTCGGTTTGTAAACAGTAGGTCCAGTGGGGCCTTGCCCCTTGTAGGCTCATTTACCAGCTGATGAAGGAAATTGTTCTCTATACACTCTAGGAACTTCCTAGACTGCCTCTTCTGTGCAGTATTGAGCTCCCAGCAGATATCCGGCAGGTTAAAGTCACCCACAAGAACAAGGGCTGTCGATTTTGAGACATCTGCCAGCTGCTTGTAGAATAATTCATCTCCTTCATCGTCCTGGTTGAGTGGTCTATAACAGACACCCATGAGGATGTCAGCCTTGTTGAACTTCCCTCTGATTCTGGTCCACAGGCACTCAACCTTGTCACGGCTGACCTCAAGTTTAACAGAGTCAAGTGACTCTCTAACATATAAAGCCACCCCTCCACCTCTCCTACCCTGCCTATCTTTTCTGAAGAACTTGTAGCCACACATAGCAGCACCCCAATCATGAGAGTCATCCCACCATGTTTCTGTGATGGCAACTATGTCATAGCTTTCCTGCTGCACAATGGCTTCCAGCTCCTCTTGTTTGTTGCCCATACTGTGTGCATTAGTGTACATGCACTTCAAGTGGGCTGCTGATTTCACTCTTAATTCGGGCTTTCCATTCTTAGGCTGATCTTTGGAGAGCCCGGTTTCAATCCCTTCCCCCTTCAAACTTAGTTTAAAGCCCTCCTGATCAGCCCTGCCAACTTATGGGCTATAGTCCTCTTGCTCTCCCTAGAAGGATGAAGCCCATCTGATCTGAGGAGACTAGGTACCATGGAGTTTGCCCCATGGTCAAAAAACCCAAAATTTTGACGATGACACCAATCCTTAAGCCACCTGTTGATGAGATGGGCTTTTCTACTCCTCTCTTTATTTAGCTCCTCATCCATCCCAGATAGCACAGGAACTGAGGCAAATATCACTTGTGCTCCCGTCCCATGAACTATCCGACCCAGTTCTTTAAAGTCTTTTTTAATTATCTTAGTACTTCTTCTGTTGATGTCCTCGCTACCAGCCTGGACTACTAACAGGGGATAGTAGTCTGAGGGCTGAATTAGCTTCAGAAGTCTTCTCTTAATGTCCCTCACCCTGGCCCCAGGAAGGCAACAGACCTCCCTGTGGGATGGGTCTGGGCGACATATAACATCTCCAGTTAACATCTCCAGTTAACAAACTTGGCTGAAGTGCATTCAACTGCAGCCGGGAGATAAGAATAAGAAAAAACAAGAGGCACTTGGAGGACAGAGACATGATGGCAAAACGCTCAAAGAGAAAAGCTATTGCCATGCCAGTTTGTCTGTATTGCCCACACGGAGAAATATACATCCCACCACAACTGTTTAGTTGTCATGGAAAGACCAAAGACTTCAAATGCTTTGGCCTGCCTCCTCAGGATAAATTTTGATGTGTTCCTAAGATAAGTGTTATGGAAAACGTTCTCTCTGACCTGTTTTTAAGGTCAGGGGCTGATCCTCAGCCTCACCTGAGCCCTATGACAGGTACCGAGAGACACAGAGAGCCCACTCTCTGTTGAAGTCCCCAACATCAGCTTTGCTGCTAAAGCTTCCCATCACAAGTAGCTCTAACATTTCCTTTCTACTTAATGCATTTCTCAGTAAACTGGCCTAGAAAAAGGAAAGGTCTGCTTCTATGAAAATAGTGCCTATATGGGAACATTTATTGACATGTTAACATCACTCTAACAGTATAGTCCATTAAAATAATTTTCTCTATGTAAATAAACCCTATGGTGACATCATTATACCTGTGACATTGTTATGCATATGACAGACTGATGTGGATTTTGCAGAGAGTTTTCTTAAAAAAAAAAAAATCAACTTCACAGCAAATATACTCATTAAAAGCAATTGATAGAGGCAAGGAAAGGAAGCAAAACTAGAAAATACCCCAGGGAGACACTGACATGAATCCTGCCACTGCTAAAAGGAAGAACAGGGGTTAGAGAGTAAAGTGCTTTATGTGAGTCACACAAACATGGACGTAATACATGGAGTAAGGACTAAAAGAGGACGCTCATAAACTTACAGAGCTTACAGATTTTTTTTTCTTTTTATTTCACAGTCACTGGCTTTCTTGCTCATATCTTCTGGTGTCACGGCCACAAACCATTAAAAAAAAAAATCCAGGTAAGATAGTAAGGAGAAAGACACCTGAGGAATCCAGCTTTCTCCGTACTCAAAACAAGCGCCCTCCAGCTGCATCAGCCACGGCCCCAGACTGATTCGACTGTTTTAGTTCTATGGAAAGGACAAAAAAGGAGCAAACCAAACCTAAACAAAAAATCTGTTTCAGGATGGTGTGAAGGAACAGGAGGAAGCAAGGCTCTCCTTCAAGTCACATCTACACAGCTGTGGAAAACCTTCCAGGTAATTCAGTAAGGTGGAGCTGTGATCTCCACTCTCTCCCCTTCTCCTCAGGGGCCAATATCCCTACAGCCCCGCTGGACGTCCCCAGCTCCAGAGCAGCGGTGACACCACAGAACAGGTGACATCACCCAGGCTCCCAAGGCCTCTCTGATGTCACTGTGCATTGCCATGACGACCCCACGCTGTCCCCATGGCCATCTGGCATCTGACAGTCGACCTGTCCAGCCAGACTTCCCAGCGCTCTCCAGTTCGTCACTGTGAGAAGCAGCAGACAAAGCCAACCTCATCCAACCTCATCCCATCGATCCTCATCTGTCCTCATCCGTTTTCCTGGTCCATCCTCCTCCTCCTCGTCCGTCCTTGTTGTCCGTCCTCCTGGTCCATCCTCCTCGTCCGTTCTCCTCATCATTGTCCGTCCTCCTCCTCCTCGTCATCCATCCTTGTCCACCCTCATCCAGTTTGACTGCCGTGGCTGAGACAGGTGACTGATCAGGACCTGAAACCTGGGTGGTTTCAGAGCTTCCCTGCCACAGTGTAGCGCCAATGATGGGCTCCATTGGGTGTGATGGGAGATTCATCACCGGGCTGGAAGCACTTTGGACACCAGGACAAATTCTGTCAGGCTGCTCTTTATGAGAAGCCAGAACCCCTGAGGTGCCAATTCCTGCCCGGTCCTCCCAGCTTGCAGGAAAAGCAACATGTAGGGTGCACAGGGCAAATGACCATGTGGGTCTGAGGCAAACATGGGCCAATTAGCCCCTAGGTACTCCTCCTGATGAAAAAAATATCAGGACAGAAAAACCATAGGTAATGAAAAAGCAACACCTTTCCTTCTTAGCCCTTTTCACTTCAACTAATTGGGTGAGGAAATCCACCCATGCAAAAAACAAAAACAAAACCAAAAAAACGCCTCACACATGGGATGGGAAATTGTGGGGACAGGAGACCTTCAGGATGGGAAACTGGGAAACCATCATGGGGCTGAGAAATCATTACTGGGAAACCATTGTCAGGAGGGGAAACCAGAAACCATCATTTAGCTCAGGTCAGGCCAGGCCATCACCAGTAGGATGGGAAATCACTGAGATGGGAAGTTGTAGTATGAAAACTAAACCCCTCGCATTGCTGTGCTTCCCCCAACAGAGAGGATCCTTCTCCAGCCGATGGCATCGCAGGCACCAGCCATGAGCTTCGCCATCCCCACCATGGCACCACTGCTCCCTGCCTCTGTCTCGGGGCTGATGGTATCCTCGCAGCCTGCCCAGTTCCACCCTGTCACATCCCAGATGGGACAGGGCGCTGTCTGGCAGCAGGTGCCGGGGGCCCTGGGGCAGCTGCTGCAGCTCCCGCAAGGGGTGCAGATGTCCCAGGGGGTTCAGCCAGCCCATCTCCCCCAGGTTGTGCAACCAGTTGAGTTCACCCAAGGGGTGCAGCTGGTCCAGGGGATGCAGCACGTTCAGCTCCCCCAAGGCCTGCCGTTCCAAGAGGGAGTGCAGCTGGTGCACCTGCCCCAGGGGGTGCAGCCAGTCCAGCTCCCCCAAGGGGTGCAGCAGGTCCCGCTGCCCCAAGGGGTCCAGCTGCTCCCTGTCCCTGCTGCTTTTGCCCCATCTAACACCTGGGGACAGCAGCTGATGATGGGGACACTGGTGCCACACCAGCCCATGGCACTAGGGCCGGGGGCCGTGGTCCAGGGGCAGCCCCTGTACCCCACGGGCTCCTGCCACCTGCCCGTCCCTGCCTGCCCCAGCCACCCACCACAACGTGGCCATGTGGCTCAGCGGGCGCAGGGTCCCCCTGTGCCCCACACCCAGCCTGGCAGTGCCCAGAAGTCAGCAGAGGCCTCCGGCAAGGACAGGGTGGCCAGGGAGCTTGGCGGTCCCACTGCCAGCCCCCACCAGCCTGCCCTGGCTGCACCTGCCAGCACAACCATGGGGAAGCCTACAGGTGAGTGCTGGCGGAGGCAGAGCCCGCGGGCGGGTGGCCAAGCTGAGGAAAGCTGCATCACCTGCCTTGGGGTGGCTCTGTTTGCTTTGTCAGAGGCAGTGGTCACCCAGGCAGCCCTGGAGAATCCGGGGGATCAGCCCCAGCAGGAACCAGCCACCTGCGCAGAGGCCAGTCTGGAGCCGGCACAGGACATTGGGGCCGTCGCCATGTCCTCTTGGTTTGACACCATGGATTGCGGGGACAGTGTGCCCGATGTCTCCGACAGACCGGGCTTGGCGGCCTTCCTCAGCGAGCTCCCCGACCTCTCTGAGTACGTGGCAGGGGCGGCTGCGCAAAGCAGTGAGAGGTGGCAATGGGGTTGAGGGACAGCGAGGACACCATCCCCGATGTCCCTGACACCCCCAACCCACCACCTGCCTCAACAAGCTCCCCGATCTCTCTGAGTACAGGGCAAAGGACACCAGCCACAGAGAGCAAGGGGCGGTGGCGGGGCTGGAAGATGGCGATGGCACTGGCCATATCCCCAAGTCTCCCACCTTCCTCAGCCAGCTCCTGGACTTCTCCGAGTATGTGGCCAAGGGTGGCTGCCCCAAGGACTGAGTGGTGGCCGTGGGGGTGGGGGACAGCAAGGACACCGTCCCTGACGGCCTTTATTTCCCCAACAGCCTCAGGGAGCTCGATGGGTTCTGGGAGAACGCGGCTGAGAGCACCCAGCACCAGGTCACACCTGCACCGCTTGGGGACAGCCAGGACAGTGGCTTTACCACCGATGGCCCAGGCATGACCACTGAGGTGCTCAATGAGCTCCCCGACTTGTCCAAGAATGTTGCAGAGGGCAGCTGGCCCATGGAGCCAATGGAGTCGGGGGGAGGGACTGAGGGATGGTGAGGACACCATGCCCAATGTCCCCCACATCCCCCACTTGACCACCTCCCTCAACAAGCTCCCCTACCCCTTGGTGTACAGGGCAGAGGACGGCTGCACAGAGGACCAGGTGGCAGTGGAAAATCTCCTGAAAATCTACACCACCTTCCCCGATGGCCATGACAGCCTGGACAGCAGCATCCCTGCCACTGAAGTCCCTCACTTCTGGGTGTACGGGCCAGAGGCTGACTGCCCTGATGACCACCTGGCAGCTGCCACGCTGGGGGACAACGACCCCTTCTGGGGGGTGGCGGCAACTGCCCCCTCACCAGCTCCTCAGGAGATGCAGGGCACTGGGGCAACAGACCTGGTCCCCTGGCTGCAGATGAGTCCCATGGAGACGCCTGAGCAGAGCTCTCCAGAGAATTCCAAGGAGCCTTCAGAGGACTGTCACTTGGCCAGTCTCTGGAGGGACCCCCTGACGGACCCACTGGAGAGGCCTCCGCTCAGCCCTCTGGCCAGCCCACCGCCTGCCCACCAGCCTCACCGGCCCTCCATGGCCCAACTAATGGAGGACATGCAGCGCAGGCAGCTCCGGGTGCTCACCCGCTTGCCCCTACCACCGGGCAACATGTCCTGCTGGGTGCTGTCAGGACCGGGAGCTGCAAGGGACGTCAATACCAAGCGCCCCATGCCAGCCACAGCTCTCGAGGGCCATGACACCTCTCTGCACTACAACATCCCACCAAAGCGGAGAAGGTGACCAGGTGGACCAACCAACATGGGAGACTCTGCCCACCACAACAACAGCGCTGGCCCCGGGCCTGCCAAGCACCAGTTCTTACACCTTCACCCGGCGACCCTGCTGGCCCCAACCCTGGAGAAGAGGCCACGACCCTGCCCAGCACCTCGTGCTTACCTAGAGGAACCACCACCATCTCCCAGCCTGGAACCAACAGCCCTGGGACCGACACCTCTACCCCATCCTGCTGCTGACAGCCCCACCATCGACATCCCCACCGCCTGCTGGAACGGGCGTCCCCACCCATGGATGAGGACGCACCCACGGGGGGACACACTGACTGAACACCGCAGGATCCAATTCCCAGCAGCCAAGCTGCCTGTGGCTGCGCCCACGGGGGCAAACCCACCACAGGGGCTGTGACAGCAGCTGCCTGGGCCCCTCGGCTGCCGCACCTCCCACCGACTCCCCGCCATCCCTCGGGCACCGGGGCCTCACGGCTGCACCCACCGCACTGAGGAGCAGGAGGACTCGGTGCCCATCACACTGCTCCAGCAGCAGCTCCAGCACCAGTGCCTGAAGAAAGTGGCCCAGCAGGAGTGGGACCAGAGGCAGAGTCCTGCACCCACCCTCTCCAGCCTCAGCCCCTCCCAGACCCCATTTTCTCGCTTCATTAAACCACTTGGGTGTTGGCTTTGCAGCACCTCTGCCTGTGGTCATTTCTGCGGTGGGAGGGGGTGAACACAGCACCTGCCCACACTGAGTGTGGCCGGCTGGGAATGGACACGGAGAGAGCATGGGGACAGGACATTGTTCCAGGGAATGGTCACCCAAGGGAGAAACGACGGTGATTGGCACCAGTGCTGGGATAACAGAGGCCTCCATCACTGCTCCAGCACCGGCATCACTACCTCCACTCCAGTGCCACCATCACCGTCCCAGCTCCTGTGTCACAGGCCCTCAGCTGCTGTCATCGAACATTCTCACCCATCCTATGCCAACTGAGGAGAGAGGTCAGAGCTTCAAGTAGAGAATTACATGGGTAAGCATGTGCAGGCTGTGCCCCAGTCCAACTGAGACATCCCAAATGGGTCATTACGGGGGTGTTCTGATGCCCCCCATCCGTCAGGTACAATATGACTTCACTAATCACCAACAGCCACACTGCCCATCAGTGAGTACAGTCCAAACTAGCAAAGCAACTCTCCTTTTGCAGCCTTTGTCCTTAAGGCTTTTGGCCACAACAACAGCTAAGAAAATTTAAAGGTCCAATTAGCCTACATTCCTTCCTTGATCAGCACCTCTTTCTCCATCAGTTCTTTCCATTTCTTTAGTTCCTGGGGAGGACACACCAAGATTTTCCTCAGTCAAAGAGAGGAGAAAGAGCAGTCACAAGTCTGCAGAAAACATGCCGTCCATATGTATGGTGCCTACACAGTATCACAGTATCACAGTATGTTTGGGATTGGAAAGGACCTCAAAAGATCATCTAGTCCAATCCCCCTGCTGGAGCAGGAACGCCTAGGTGAGGTCACACAGGAACATGTCCAGGCGGGTTTTGAATGTCTCCAGAGAAGGAGACTCCACAACCCCCCTGGGCAGCCTGTTCCAGTGCTCTGGCACCCTCACTGAGAAGAAGTTTTTTCTCAAATTTAAGTGGAACCTCTTGTGTTCCAGCTTGATCCCATTACCCCTTGTCCTATCATTGTTTGCCACCGAGAAGAGCCTGGCTCCATCCTCGTGGCACTCGCCCTTTATATATTTATAAACATTAATAAGGTCACTCCTCAGTCTCCTCTTCTCCAAACTAAAGAGACTCAGCTCCCTCAGCCTTTCCTCATAAGGGAGGTGCTCCACTCCCTTAATCATCTTTGTTGCCCTACACTGGACCCTCTCCAGCAGTTCCCTGTCCTTCTTGAACTGAGGGGCCCACAACTGGACACAATATTCCAGATGTGGTCCCACCAGGGCAGAGTAGAGGGGAAGGAGGACCTCTCTTGATCTACTAACCACCCCTCTTCTAATCCACCCCAGGATGCCATTGGCCTTCCTGGCCACAAGGGCACAGTGCTGGCTCATGGTCATCCTGTTGTCCACCAGGACCCCCAGGACCCTTTCCCCTACACTGCTCTCTAATATGTAATTTCCCAACTTATACTGGAACCTGGGGTTGTTCCTGCCCAGATGCAGGACTCTACATTTTTCCTTGTTAAATTTCATTAGGTTATTCCCCGCCCAACTCTCCAGCCTGTCCAGGTCTCGCTGGATGGCAGCACAGCCTTCTGGCATGTCAGCCACTCCTCCTGGCTAAGTGTCAGCAGTAAACTTGCTGATAGTGCACTCTATTCCCTCGTCTAAATCGTTAATGAACATATTGAATAATACTGGCCCCAGTATTGTAACAGGTAGGCCTGCAGATACACAGAATACTGAATTAAGGAACCGTTTTCCTGAACAGGGAGAAAATAGGGATCAGCTGAATACAACCACCACTTGTGGCTCCTGTTAATAGCTAGGAAGCACAAAGAGTGAAGAATTAACGCTGTTTCATCAGGGACACGGGCACTGTGAAGAAGCTGGTATGGTCTCCCACAAGCCTGTGACAAGCTGTGGGACAAGACGCCAAGGCTAGATGGGCGTTTGCTAGTGAGGACCCTCAGCCGATTGCCCTGGGCCGTGTTGGCCTCACTGGAGCACACCTGGAATCTTATGGGGATGAGCCAGGGGCTCCTGAGGTTACAGAGGCCAACAGGGAAACGCCAGTGAAATACTGCAAAGGAATTAAGGGATTGCCGATGGCTCACTGTGCTGCTTGTCCAGCCGTCACACATTCTTGGACCTTGGCAAGTCCAGACCGCTCTGGACAGAGCACAGGAGTTGTTAGGGACACATATGGCCTGCATGATTTCAACAATGACAAGTCTGCTTGCTGGCGTGTTCAATAACGGGCCTTTGAACAAGGTAGCAGGCCAGGCTTTTTGTTGAGCTCAGAATCATAGAATCATTCTCTTTGGAAGAGACCCTCAGGATCATAGAGTCCAACCATAACCCAACCCTGGAACTAACCCACGTCCCTAAGAACTTCATCTCCGCATTTGTTCAACCCTTCCAGGGACGGTGACTCCACCACTGTCCCAGGCAGCCTGTTCCAATGCCTGACAACACTTTCCAGGAAGAAATTGTTCCTAAGATCCAACCCCAACCTCCCCTGGTGTTACTTGAGGCCGTTTCCTCTTGTCTTTTCACCCACTACCTGCATTTTCCCTCCTTCGTGGTGCTGCCCAGTATGAGCTTGCCCACAACCCCAGCTCTCACAGAATCACAGAATCGACTGGGTTGGAAAGACCTCAGAGATCATCGAGTCCAACCCTTGGTCCAAATCTAGTCTGTTTACTAGATCATGGCACTAAGTGCCATGTCCAACCTCACTTTAAAAACCTCCAGGGACGGTGAGTCCACCACCTCCCTGGGCAGGCCGTTCCAATGCCTGACCACTCTCTCTGTAAAGAATTTCTTCCTAATATGCAGCCTAAATTTCCCCTGGCAGAGTTGAAGCCCATGCCCCCTTGTCCTATTGCTGACTGCCTGGGAGAAGAGACCAATCCCCACCTGGCTAGAACTTCCCTTCAGATAGCTATAGAGAGTGATGAGGTCACCTCTCAGCCTCCTCTTCTCCAGACTAAACAAGCCCAGCTCCCTCAGCCTCTCCCCATAGGTCTTGTGCTCAAGTCCCTTCACCAGTCATGTTGCTCTTCTCTGGACCCGCTCCAGCACTTCAATGTCTTTCCTGAACTGAGGGGCCCAGAACTGAACACAATACTCCAGGTGTGGCCTCATCAATGCAGAGTACAGGGGAAGGATCACTGCCCTTGTCCTGCTGACCACGCTATTTTTGATACAGGACAGGATTCCATTGGCCTTCTTGGCCACCTGGGCACACTGTTGGCTCATGTTGAGCTTCCTGTCCATTAGTCCCCCCAGGTCCCTTTCTGCCTGACTGCTCTCCAGCCATTCTGCGCCAAGCCTGTAGCGCTGCAGGGGGTTGTTGTGACCAAAGTGCAGCACCCGGCACTTGGCCTTATTGAACTTCATGCCATTGGAATCAGCCCATTTTTCCAGTCTATCCAGATCCCTCTGCAGAGCCCTCCTGCCTTCCAGCAGGTTGACACACCCTCCCAACTTGGTGTCAGCAGCAAATTTGCTGATGATGGTCTCAATCCCCTCATCTAAATCGTCAATAAAGATGTTAAACAGGACAGGACCCAACACTAACCCCTGGGAACACCACTAGTGACTGGCCGCCAGCTGGATGCAGCCCCATTCACCAGCACTCTCTGGGCCCAGCCAGTTCTTAACCCACCAGAGAGTGCACTTGTCCAAGCCACGAGCTACCAGCTTTTGTAGGAGTATATTATGGGAGACAGTGTCAAAGGCCTTGCTGAAGTCCAGATAGACCACATCCACGGCTTTCCCCTCATCCACCAGCTGAGTCACCTGATCATAAAAGGAGATCAGGTTGGTCAGACAGGACCTGCCCCTCCTAAACCCATGCTGGCTGAGTCTGATCCCTTGTCCATCCTGAAGGTGCTGTGTGATTCCATTCAGGATGATCTGCTCCATAACCCTGCCAGGCACCGAGGTCAGGTTGACAGGCCTGTAGTTACCAGGGTCAGCTTTGCAGCCCTTTTTGTGGACTGGGGTAACATTGGCCAATTTCCAATCATATGGGACCTCCCCAGTGAGCCAGGACTGATGGAAGATGATGGAGACCGGCTTGGCAAGTTCTTCTGCCAGCTCCCTCATCACCCTAGGATGGATCCCATCTGGTCCCATAGACTTGTGAGGATCCAGATGGCTCAGTAAATCACCAACTATTTCCTCCTTGAATACAAGGGGCCTGTTTGGCTTCCTATCTCTGTCAACCACCTCCAGAGGCCAGTTGTCCTGAGGGCCACCTGTCTTTCTGGTGAAAACTGAGGCAAAGTAGGTATTAAGTACTTCAGCTTTCTCCTCATCTTTGTTAACTATATTTCCCTCAAAGTCCAATAGAGAACGGAGGTTTTCCTTGCCCCTTCTTTTGTTATTAACATATTTAAAGAAGGACTTTTTATTATCCCTGACAGAATTGGCCAATTTAACCTCAAATTGCGCTTTTGTTTCCCTGATTTTTTTCCTGCATGATCTAGCTATTTCCATAAATTCTTCATAAGTGGCCAGCCCTTTTTTCCACAGTCGGTAAAGTCTCTTTTTATTTCTGATTTCCTTCAGAATCTCCCTGTTTAGCCAAGCCGGTTGTCTTCCCCGCCAGCTAGCCTTTCGGCACACTGGTATAGCCTTTTCCTGCGCACTCAAAACCTCTTGCTTGAAGCATGTCCAACCCTCCTGGGCCCCCTTGCTTTTAAGCATTGTTTCCGAGGGTATGCTCTGAACTAGGCTTCTGAATAGGCAAAAATCTGCCCTCCGGAAGTCCAGTATAGAGGTTTTGTTAATGGTTCTCCCTGCATCTCTGAGTATTGAAAATTCTATTATTTCATGGTCGCTATGACCCAGGCAGCCTCCAACCACTACATCTCCCACCAGCCCTTCTCGGTTTGTAAACAGTAGGTCCAGTGGGGCCTTGCCCTTCGTAGGCTCATTTACCAGCTGATGAAGGAAATTGTTCTCTATACACTCTAGGAACTTCCTAGACTGCCTCTTCTGTGCAGTATTGAGCTCCCAGCAGATATCCGGCAGGTTAAAGTCACCCACAAGAACAAGGGCTGTCGATTTTGAGACATCTGCCAGCTGCTTGTAGAATAATTCATCTCCTTCATCGTCCTGGTTGAGTGGTCTATAACAGACACCCATGAGGATGTCAGCCTTGTCCCTCTGATTCTGGTCCACAGGCACTCAACCTTGTCACGGCTGACCTCAAGTTTAACAGAGTCAAGTGACTCTCTAACATATAAAGCCACCCCTCCACCTCTCCTACCCTGCCTATCTTTTCTGAAGAACTTGTAGCCACACATAGCAGCACCCCAGTCATGAGAGTCATCCCACCATGTTTCTGTGATGGCAACTATGTCATAGCTTTCCTGCTGCACAATGGCTTCCAGCTCCTCTTGTTTGTTGCCCATACTGTGTGCATTAGTGTACATGCACTTCAAGTGGGCTGCTGATTTCACTCTTAATTCGGGCTTTCCATTCTTAGGCTGATCTTTGGAGAGCCCGGTTTCAATCCCTTCCCCCTTCAAACTTAGTTTAAAGCCCTCCTGATCAGCCCTGCCAACTTATGGGCTATAGTCCTCTTGCTCTCCCTAGAAGGATGAAGCCCATCTGATCTGAGGAGACTAGGTACCATGGAGTTTGCCCCATGGTCAAAAAACCCAAAATTTTGACGATGACACCAATCCTTAAGCCACCTGTTGATGAGATGGGCTTTTCTACTCCTCTCTTTATTTAGCTCCTCATCCATCCCAGATAGCACAGGAACTGAGGCAAATATCACTTGTGCTCCCGTCCCATGAACTATCCGACCCAGTTCTTTAAAGTCTTTTTTAATTATCTTAGTACTTCTTCTGTTGATGTCCTCGCTACCAGCTTGGACTACTAACAGGGGATAGTAGTCTGAGGGCTGAATTAGCTTCAGAAGTCTTCTATTAATGTCCCTCACCCTGGCCCCAGGAAGGCAACAGACCTCCCTGTGGGATGGGTCTGGGCGACATATAACATCTCCAGTTAACATCTCCAGTTAACAAACTTGGCTGAAGTGCATTCAACTGCAGCCGGGAGATAAGAATAAGAAAAAACAAGAGGCACTTGGAGGACAGAGACATGATGGCAAAACGCTCAAAGAGAAAAGCTATTGCCATGCCAGTTTGTCTGTATTGCCCACACGGAGAAATATACATCCCACCACAACTGTTTAGTTGTCATGGAAAGACCAAAGACTTCAAATGCTTTTGCCTGGCTCCTCAGGATAAATTTTGATGTGTTCCTAAGATAAGCGTTATGGAAAACGTTCTCTCTGACCTGTTTTTAAGGTCAGGGGCTGATCCTCAGCCTCACCTGAGCCCTATGACAGGTACCGAGAGACACAGAGAGCCCACTCTCTGTTGAAGTCCCCAACATCAGCTTTGCTGCTAAAGCTTCCCATCACAAGTAGCTCTAACATTTCCTTTCTACTTAATGCATTTCTCAGTAAACTGGCCTAGAAAAAGGAAAGGTCTGCTTCTATGAAAATAGTGCCTATATGGGAACATTTATTGACATGTTAACATCACTCTAACAGTATAGTCCATTAAAATAATTTTCTCTATGTAAATAAACCCTATGGTGACATCATTACACCTGTGACAGTGTTATGCATATGACAGATTGATGTGGATTTTGCAGAGAGTTTTCTTAAAAAAAAAAAAAATCAACTTCACAGCAAATATACTCATTAAAAGCAATTGATAGAGGCAAGGAAAGGAAGCAAAACTAGAAAATACCCCAGGGAGACACTGACATGAATCCTGCCACTGCTAAAAGGAAGAACAGGGGTTAGAGAGTAAAGTGCTTTATGTGAGTCACACAAACATGGACGTAACACATGGAGTAAGGACTAAAAGAGGACGCTCATAAACTTACAGAGCTTACAGATTTTTTTTTCTTTTTATTTCACAGTCACTGGCTTTCTTGCTCATATCTTCTGGTGTCACGGCCACAAACCATTAAAAAAAAAAATCCAGGTAAGATAGTAAGGAGAAAGACACCTGAGGAATCCAGCTTTCTCCGTACTCAAAACAAGCGCCCTCCAGCTGCATCAGCCACGGCCCCAGACTGATTCGACTGTTCTAGTTCTATGGAAAGGACAAAAAAGGAGCAAACCAAACCTAAACAAAAAATCTGTTTCAGGATGGTGTGAAGGAACAGGAGGAAGCAAGGCTCTCCTTCAAGTCACATCTACACAGCTGTGGAAAACCTTCCAGGTAATTCAGTAAGGTGGAGCTGTGATCTCCACTCTCTCCCCTTCTCCTCAGGGGCCAATATCCCTACAGCCCCGCTGGACGTCCCCAGCTCCAGAGCAGCGGTGACACCACAGAACAGGTGACATCACCCAGGCTCCCAAGGCCTCTCTGATGTCACTGTGCATTGCCATGACGACCCCACGCTGTCCCCATGGCCATCTGGCATCTGACAGTCGACCTGTCCAGCCAGACTTCCCAGCGCTCTCCAGTTCGTCACTGTGAGAAGCAGCAGACAAAGCCAACCTCATCCAACCTCATCCCATCGATCCTCATCTGTCCTCATCCGTTTTCCTGGTCCATCCTCCTCCTCCTCGTCCGTCCTTGTTGTCCGTCCTCCTGGTCCATCCTCCTCGTCCGTTCTCCTCATCATTGTCCGTCCTCCTCCTCCTCGTCATCCATCCTTGTCCACCCTCATCCAGTTTGACTGCCGTGGCTGAGACAGGTGACTGATCAGGACCTGAAACCTGGGTGGTTTCAGAGCTTCCCTGCCACAGTGTAGCGCCAATGATGGGCTCCATTGGGTGTGATGGGAGATTCATCACCGGGCTGGAAGCACTTTGGACACCAGGACAAATTCTGTCAGGCTGCTCTTTATGAGAAGCCAGAACCCCTGAGGTGCCAATTCCTGCCCGGTCCTCCCAGCTTGCAGGAAAAGCAACATGTAGGGTGCACAGGGCAAATGACCATGTGGGTCTGAGGCAAACATGGGCCAATTAGCCCCTAGGTACTCCTCCTGATGAAAAAAATATCAGGACAGAAAAACCATAGGTAATGAAAAAGCAACACCTTTCCTTCTTAGCCCTTTTCACTTCAACTAATTGGGTGAGGAAATCCACCCATGCAAAAAACAAAAACAAAACCAAAAAAACGCCTCACACATGGGATGGGAAATTGTGGGGACAGGAGACCTTCAGGATGGGAAACTGGGAAACCATCATGGGGCTGAGAAATCATTACTGGGAAACCATTGTCAGGAGGGGAAACCAGAAACCATCATTTAGCTCAGGTCAGGCCAGGCCATCACCAGTAGGATGGGAAATCACTGAGATGGGAAGTTGTAGTATGAAAACTAAACCCCTCGCATTGCTGTGCTTCCCCCAACAGAGAGGATCCTTCTCCAGCCGATGGCATCGCAGGCACCAGCCATGAGCTTCGCCATCCCCACCATGGCACCACTGCTCCCTGCCTCTGTCTCGGGGCTGATGGTATCCTCGCAGCCTGCCCAGTTCCACCCTGTCACATCCCAGATGGGACAGGGCGCTGTCTGGCAGCAGGTGCCGGGGGCCCTGGGGCAGCTGCTGCAGCTCCCGCAAGGGGTGCAGATGTCCCAGGGGGTTCAGCCAGCCCATCTCCCCCAGGTTGTGCAACCAGTTGAGTTCACCCAAGGGGTGCAGCTGGTCCAGGGGATGCAGCACGTTCAGCTCCCCCAAGGCCTGCTGTTCCAAGAGGGAGTGCAGCTGGTGCACCTGCCCCAGGGGGTGCAGCTTTTCCATGAGGTGCAGCCAGTCCAGCTCCCCCAAGGGGTGCCGCAGGTCCCTCTGCCCCAAGGGGTCCAGCTGCTCCCTGTCCCTGCTGCTTTTGCCCCATCTAACACCTGGGGACAGCAGCTGATGATGGGGACGCTGGTGCCACACCAGCCCATGGCACTAGGGCCGGGGGCCGTGGTCCAGGGGCAGCCCCTGTACCCCACGGGCTCCTGCCACCTGCCCGTCCCTGCCTGCCCCAGCCACCCACCACAACGTGGCCATGTGGCTCAGCCTGGCAGTGCCCAGAAGTCAGCAGAGGCCTCCGGCAAGGACAGGGTGGCCAGGGAGCTTGGCGGTCCCACTGCCAGCCCCCACCAGCCTGCCCTGGCTGCACCTGCCAGCACAACCATGGGGAAGCCTACAGGTGAGTGCTGGCGGAGGCAGAGCCCGCGGGCGGGTGGCCAAGCTGAGGAAAGCTGCATCACCTGCCTTGGGGTGGCTCTGTTTGCTTTGTCAGCAGCACTGGCCACCCAGGCAGCCCTGGAGAGTCCGGGGGATCAGCCCCAGCAGGAACCAGCCACCTGCGCAGAGGCCAGTCTGGAGCCGGCACAGGACATTGGGGCCGTCGCCATGTCCTCTTGGTTTGACACCATGGATTGTGGGGACAGTGTGCCCGATGTCTGCGACAGCCCCGGCTTGGCGGCCTTCCTCAGCGAGCTCCCCGACCTCTCTGAGTACGTGGCAGGGGCAGCTGCGCAAAGCAGTGAGAGGTGGCAATGGGGTTGAGGGACAGCGAGGACACCATCCCCGATGTCCCTGACACCCCCAACCCACCACCTGCCTCAACAAGCTCCCCGATCTCTCTGAGTACAGGGCAGAGGACACCAGCCACAGAGAGCAAGGGGCGGTGGCGGGGCTGGAAGATGGCGATGGCACTGGCCATATCCCCAAGTCTCCCACCTTCCTCAGCCAGCTCCTGGACTTCTCCGAGTACGTGGCCAAGGGTGGCTGCCCCAAGGACTGAGTGGTGGCCGTGGGGGTGGGGGACAGCAAGGACACCGTCCCTGACGGCCTTTATTTCCCCAACAGCCTCAGGGAGCTCGATGGGTTCTGGGAGAACGCGACTGAGAGCACCCAGCACCAGGTCACACCTGCACCGCTTGGGGACAGCCAGGACAGTGGCTTTACCACCGATGGCCCAGGCATGACCACTGAGGTGCTCAATGAGCTCCCCGACTTGTCCGAGTATGTTGCAGAGGGCAGATGGCCCATGGAGCCAATGGAGTCGGGGGGAGGGACTGAGGGATGGTGAGGACACCATGCCCAATGTCCCCCACATCCCCCACTTGACCACCTCCCTCAACAAGCTCCCCTACCCCTTGGTGTACAGGGCAGAGGACGGCTGCACAGAGGACCAGGTGGCAGTGGAAAATCTCCTCAAAATCTACACCACCTTCCCCGATGGCCATGACAGCCTGGACAGCAGCATCCCTGCCACTGAAGTCCCTCACTTCTGGGTGTACGGGCCAGAGGCTGACTGCCCTGATGACCACCTGGCAGCTGCCACGCTGGGGGACAACGACCCCTTCTGGGGGGTGGCGGCAACTGCCCCCTCACCAGCTCCTCAGGAGATGCAGGGCACTGGGGCAACAGACCTGGTCCCCTGGCTGCAGATGAGTCCCATGGAGACGCCTGAGCAGAGCTCTCCAGAGAATTCCAAGGAGCCTTCAGAGGACTGTCACCTGGCCAGTCCCTGGAGGGACCCCCTGACGGACCCACTGGAGAAGCTTCTGCTCAGCCCTCTGGCCAGCCCACCACCTGCCCACCAGCCTCACCGGCCCTCCATGGCCCAACTAATGGAGGAGATGCAGCGCAGGCAGCTCCGGGTGCTCACCCGCTTGCCCCTACCACCGGGCAACATGTCCTGCCGGGTGCTGTCAGGACCGGGAGCTGCAAGGGACGTCAATACCAAGCGCCCCATGCCAGCCACAGCTCCCGAGGGCCATGACACCTCTCTGCACTACAACATCCCACCAAAGCGGAGAAGGTGACCAGGTGGACCAACCAACATGGGAGACTCTGCCCACCACAACAACAGCGCTGGCCCCGGGCCGGCCAACCACCAATTCTAACACCTTCACCCGGCGACCCTGCTGGCCCCAACCCTGGAGAAGAGGCCACGACCCTGCCCAGCACCTCGTGCTTACCTAGAGGAACCACCACCATCTCCCAGCCTGGAACCAACAGCCCTGGGACCGACACCTCTACCCCATCCTGCTGCTGACAGCCCCACCATTGACATCCCCACCGCCTGCTGGAACGGGCGTCCCCACCCGTGGATGAGGACGCACCCACGGGCGGACACACTGACTGAACACCGCAGGATCCAATTCCCAGCAGCCAAGCTGCCTGTGGCTGCGCCCATGGGGGCAAACCCACCACAGGGGCTGTGGCAGCAGCTGCCTGGGCCCCTCGGCCGCCGCACCTCCCACCGACTCCCCGCCATCCCTCGGGCACCGGGGCCTCACGGCTGCACACACCGCACTGAGGATGAGGAGGACTCGGTGCCCATCACACTGCTCCAGCAGCAG
The DNA here is from genome assembly GCF_963082525.1 of Nesoenas mayeri. NCBI lineage: Eukaryota > Metazoa > Chordata > Aves > Columbiformes > Columbidae > Nesoenas > Nesoenas mayeri. The sequence continues at coordinate 109,486,293 of NC_137543.1, forward strand.
CTCCAGCACCAGTGCCTGAAGAAAGTGGCCCAGCAGGAGCGGGACCAGAGGCAGAGTCCTGCACCCACCCTCTCCAGCCCCAGCCCCTCCCAGACCCCATTTTCTCGCTTCATTAAACCACTTGGGTGTTGGCTTTGCAGCACCTCTGTCTGTGGTCATTTCTGCGGTGGGAGGGGGTGAACACAGCACCTGCCCACACTGAGTGTGGCCGGCTGGGAATGGACACGGAGAGAGCATGGGGACAGGACATTGTTCCAGGGAATGGTCACCCAAGGGAGAAACGACGGTGATTGGCACCAGTGCTGGGATAACAGAGGCCTCCATCACTGCTCCAGCACCGGCATCACTACCCCCACTCCAGTGCCACCATCACCGTCCCAGCTCCTGTGTCACAGGCCCTCAGCTGCTGTCATCGAACATTCTCACCCATCCTATGCCAACTGAGGAGAGAGGTCAGAGCTTCAAGTAGAGAATTACATGGGTAAGCATGTGCAGGCTGTGCCCCAGTCCAACTGAGACATCCCAAATGGGTCATTACGGGGGTGTTCTGATGCCCCCCATCCGTCAGGTACAATATGACTTCACTAATCACCAACACCCACACTGCCCATCAGTGAGTACAGTCCAACCTGGCAAAGCAACTCTCCTTTTGCAGCCTTTGTCCTTAAGGCTTTTGGCCACAACAACAGCCAAGAAAATTTAAAGGTACAATAAGCCTACATTCCTTCCTTGATCAGCACCTCTTTCTCCATCAGTTCTTTCCATTTCTTTAGTTCCTGGGGAGGATACACCAAGATTTTCCTCAGTCAAAGAGAGGAGAAAGAGCAGTCACAAGTCTGCAGAAAACATGCCGTCCATATGTATGGTGCCTACACAGTATCACAGTATCACAGTATGTTTGGGATTGGAAAGGACCTCAAAAGATCATCTAGTCCAATCCCCCTGCTGGAGCAGGAACGCCTAGGTGAGGTCGCACAGGAACATGTCCAGGCGGGTTTTGAATGTCTCCAGAGAAGGAGACTCCACAACCCCCCTGGGCAGCCTGTTCCAGTGCTCTGGCACCCTCACTGAGAAGAAGTTTTTTCTCAAATTTAAGTGGAACCTCTTGTGTTCCAGCTTGATCCCATTACCCCTTGTCCTATCGTTGTTTGCCACCGAGAAGAGCCTGGCTCCATCCTCGTGGCACTCGCCCTTTATATATTTATAAACATTAATAAGGTCACCCCTCAGTCTCCTCTTCTCCAAACTAAAGAGACCCAGCTCCCTCAGCCTTTCCTCATAAGGGAGGTGCTCCACTCCCTTAATCATCTTTGTTGCCCTACACTGGACCCTCTCCAGCAGTTCCCTGTCCTTCTTGAACTGAGGGGCCCACAACTGGACACAATATTCCAGATGTGGTCCCACCAGGGCAGAGTAGAGGGGAAGGAGGACCTCTCTTGATCTACTAACCACCCCCCTTCTAATCCACCCCAGGATGCCATTGGCCTTCCTGGCCACAAGGGCACAGTGCTGGCTCATGGTCATCCTGTTGTCCACCAGGACCCCCAGGACCCTTTCCCCTACACTGCTCTCTAATATGTAATTTCCCAACTTATACTGGAACCTGGGGTTGTTCCTGCCCAGATGCAGGACTCTACACTTTTCCTTGTTAAATTTCATTAGGTTATTCCCCACCCAACTCTCCAGCCTGTCCAGGTCTCGCTGGATGGCAGCACAGCCTTCTGGCGTGTCAGCCACTCCTCCTAGCTAAGTGTCAGCAGTAAACTTGCTGATAGTGCACTCTATTCCCTCGTCTAAATCGTTAATGAACATATTGAATAATACTGGCCCCAGTATTGTAACAGGTAGGCCTGCAGATACACAGAATACTGAATTAAGGAACCGTTTTCCTGAACAGGGAGAAAATAGGGATCAGCTGAATACAACCACCACTTGTGGCTCCTGTTAATAGCTAGGAAGCACAAAGAGTGAAGAATTAACGCTGTTTCATCAGGGACACGGGCACTGTGAAGAAGCTGGTATGGTCTCCCACAAGCCTGTGACAAGCTGTGGGACAAGACGCCAAGGCTAGATGGGCGTTTGCTAGTGAGGACCCTCAGCCGAATGCCCTGAGCCGTGTTGGCCTCACTGGAGCACACCCAGAATCTTATGGGGATGAGCCAGGGGGTCCTGAGGTTACAGAGGCCAACAGGGAAACGCCAGTGAAATACTGCAAAGGAATTAAGGGATTGCCGATGGCTCACTGTGCTGCTTGTCCAGCCGTCACACATTCTTGGACCTTGGCAAGTCCAGACCGCTCTGGACAGAGCACAGGAGTTGTTAGGGACACATATGGCCTGCATGATTTCAACAATGACAAGTCTGCTTGCTGGCGTGTTCAATAACGGGCCTTTGAACAAGGTAGCAGGCCAGGCTTTTTGTTGAGCTCAGAATCATAGAATCATTCTCTTTGGAAGAGACCCTCAGGATCATAGAGTCCAACCATAACCCAACCCTGGAACTAACCCACGTCCCTAAGAACTTCATCTCCGCATTTGTTCAACCCTTCCAGGGACGGTGACTCCACCACTGTCCCAGGCAGCCTGTTCCAATGCCTGACAACACTTTCCAGGAAGAAATTGTTCCTAAGATCCAACCCCAACCTCCCCTGGTGTTACTTGAGGCCGTTTCCTCTTGTCTTTTCACCCACTACCTGCATTTTCCCTCCTTCGTGGTGCTGCCCAGTATGAGCTTGCCCACAACCCCAGCTCTCACAGAATCACAGAATCGACTGGGTTGGAAAAGACCTCAGAGATCATCGAGTCCAACCCTTGGTCCAAATCTAGTCTGTTTACTAGATCATGGCACTAAGTGCCATGTCCAACCTCACTTTAAAAACCTCCAGGGACGGTGAGTCCACCACCTCCCTGGGCAGGCCGTTCCAATGCCTGACCACTCTCTCTGTAAAGAATTTCTTCCTAATATGCAGCCTAAATTTCCCCTGGCAGAGTTGAAGCCCATGCCCCCTTGTCCTATTGCTGACTGCCTGGGAGAAGAGACCAATCCCCACCTGGCTAGAACTTCCCTTCAGATAGCTATAGAGAGTGATGAGGTCACCTCTCAGCCTCCTCTTCTCCAGACTAAACAAGCCCAGCTCCCTCAGCCTCTCCCCATAGGTCTTGTGCTCAAGTCCCTTCACCAGTCATGTTGCTCTTCTCTGGACCCGCTCCAGCACTTCAATGTCTTTCCTGAACTGAGGGGCCCAGAACTGAACACAATACTCCAGGTGTGGCCTCATCAATGCAGAGTACAGGGGAAGGATCACTGCCCTTGTCCTGCTGACCACGCTATTTTTGATACAGGACAGGATTCCATTGGCCTTCTTGGCCACCTGGGCACACTGTTGGCTCATGTTGAGCTTCCTGTCCATTAGTCCCCCCAGGTCCCTTTCTGCCTGACTGCTCTCCAGCCATTCTGCGCCAAGCCTGTAGCGCTGCAGGGGGTTGTTGTGACCAAAGTGCAGCACCCGGCACTTGGCCTTATTGAACTTCATGCCATTGGAATCAGCCCATTTTTCCAGTCTATCCAGATCCCTCTGCAGAGCCCTCCTGCCTTCCAGCAGGTTGACACACCCTCCCAACTTGGTGTCAGCAGCAAATTTGCTGATGATGGTCTCAATCCCCTCATCTAAATCGTCAATAAAGATGTTAAACAGGACAGGACCCAACACTAACCCCTGGGAACACCACTAGTGACTGGCCGCCAGCTGGATGCAGCCCCATTCACCAGCACTCTCTGGGCCCAGCCAGTTCTTAACCCACCAGAGAGTGCACTTGTCCAAGCCACGAGCTACCAGCTTTTGTAGGAGTATATTATGGGAGACAGTGTCAAAGGCCTTGCTGAAGTCCAGATAGACCACATCCACGGCTTTCCCCTCATCCACCAGCTGAGTCACCTGATCATAAAAGGAGATCAGGTTGGTCAGACAGGACCTGCCCCTCCTAAACCCATGCTGGCTGAGTCTGATCCCTTGTCCATCCTGAAGGTGCTGTGTGATTCCATTCAGGATGATCTGCTCCATAACCCTGCCAGGCACCGAGGTCAGGTTGACAGGCCTGTAGTTACCAGGGTCAGCTTTGCAGCCCTTTTTGTGGACTGGGGTAACATTGGCCAATTTCCAATCATATGGGACCTCCCCAGTGAGCCAGGACTGATGGAAGATGATGGAGACCGGCTTGGCAAGTTCTTCTGCCAGCTCCCTCATCACCCTAGGATGGATCCCATCTGGTCCCATAGACTTGTGAGGATCCAGATGGCTCAGTAAATCACCAACTATTTCCTCCTTGAATACAAGGGGCCTGTTTGGCTTCCTATCTCTGTCAACCACCTCCAGAGGCCAGTTGTCCTGAGGGCCACCTGTCTTTCTGGTGAAAACTGAGGCAAAGTAGGTATTAAGTACTTCAGCTTTCTCCTCATCTTTGTTAACTATATTTCCCTCAAAGTCCAATAGAGAACGGAGGTTTTCCTTGCCCCTTCTTTTGTTATTAACATATTTAAAGAAGGACTTTTTATTATCCCTGACAGAATTGGCCAATTTAACCTCAAATTGCGCTTTTGTTTCCCTGATTTTTTTCCTGCATGATCTAGCTATTTCCATAAATTCTTCATAAGTGGCCAGCCCTTTTTTCCACAGTCGGTAAAGTCTCTTTTTATTTCTGATTTCCTTCAGAATCTCCCTGTTTAGCCAAGCCGGTTGTCTTCCCCGCCAGCTAGCCTTTCGGCACACTGGTATAGCCTTTTCCTGCGCACTCAAAACCTCTTGCTTGAAGCATGTCCAACCCTCCTGGGCCCCCTTGCTTTTAAGCATTGTTTCCGAGGGTATGCTCTGAACTAGGCTTCTGAATAGGCAAAAATCTGCCCTCCGGAAGTCCAGCATAGAGGTTTTGTTAATGGTTCTCCCTGCATCTCTGAGTATTGAAAATTCTATTATTTCATGGTCGCTATGACCCAGGCAGCCTCCAACCACTACATCTCCCACCAGCCCTTCTCTGTTTGTAAACAGTAGGTCCAGTGGGGCCTTGCCCCTTGTAGGCTCATTTACCAGCTGATGAAGGAAATTGTTCTCTATACACTCTAGGAACTTCCTAGACTGCCTCTTCTGTGCAGTATTGAGCTCCCAGCAGATATCCGGCAGGTTAAAGTCACCCACAAGAACAAGGGCTGTCGATTTTGAGACATCTGCCAGCTGCTTGTAGAATAATTCATCTCCTTCATCGTCCTGGTTGAGTGGTCTATAACAGACACCCATGAGGACGTCAGCCTTGTTGAACTTCCCTCTGATTCTGGTCCACAGGCACTCAACCTTGTCACTGCTGACCTCAAGTTTAACAGAGTCGAGTGACTCTCTAACATATAAAGCCACCCCTCCACCTCTCCTACCCTGCCTATCTTTTCTGAAGAACTTGTAGCCACACATAGCAGCACTCCAGTCATGAGAGTCATCCCACCATGTTTCTGTGATGGCAACTATGTCATAGCTTTCCTGCTGCACAATGGCTTCCAGCTCCTCTTGTTTGTTGCCCATACTGTGTGCATTAGTGTACATGCACTTCAAGTGGGCTGCTGATTTCACTCTTAATTCGGGCTTTCCATTCTTAGGCTGATCTTTGGAGAGCCCGGTTTCAATCCCTTCCCCCTTCAAACTTAGTTTAAAGCCCTCCTGATCAGCCCTGCCAACTTATGGGCTATAGTCCTCTTGCTCTCCCTAGAAGGATGAAGCCCATCTGATCTGAGGAGACTAGGTACCATGGAGTTTGCCCCATGGTCAAAAAACCCAAAATTTTGACGGTGACACCAATCCTTAAGCCACCTGTTGATGAGATGGGCTTTTCTACTCCTCTCTTTATTTAGCTCCTCATCCATCCCAGATAGCACAGGAACTGAGGCAAATATCACTTGTGCTCCCGTCCCATGAACTATCCGACCCAGTTCTTTAAAGTCTTTTTTAATTATCTTAGTACTTCTTCTGTTGATGTCCTCGCTACCAGCTTGGACTACTAACAGGGGATAGTAGTCTGAGGGCTGAATTAGCTTCGGAAGTCTTCTCTTAATGTCCCTCACCCTGGCCCCAGGAAGGCAACAGACCTCCCTGTGGGATGGGTCTGGGCGACATATAACATCTCCAGTTAACATCTCCAGTTAACAAACTTGGCTGAAGTGCATTCAACTGCAGCCGGGAGATAAGAATAAGAAAAAACAAGAGGCACTTGGAGGACAGAGACATGATGGCAAAACGCTCAAAGAGAAAAGCTATTGCCATGCCAGTTTGTCTGTATTGCCCACACGGAGAAATATACATCCCACCACAACTGTTTAGTTGTCATGGAAAGACCAAAGACTTCAAATGCTTTGGCCTGCCTCCTCAGGATAAATTTTGATGTGTTCCTAAGATAAGTGTTATGGAAAACGTTCTCTCTGACCTGTTTTTAAGGTCAGGGGCTGATCCTCAGACTCACCTGAGCCCTATGACAGGTACCGAGAGGCACAGAGAGCCCACTCTCTGTTGAAGTCCCCAACATCAGCTTTGCTGCTAAAGCTTCCCATCACAAGTAGCTCTAACATTTACTTTCTACTTAATGCATTTCTAAGTAAACTGGCCTAGAAAAAGGAAAGGTCTGCTTCTATGAAAACAGTGGCTATATGGGAACATTTATTGACATGGTAACATCACTCTAACAGTATAGCCCATTACAATCATTTTCTCTATGTAAATAAACCCTGTGCTGACATCATTACACCTGTGACAGTGTTATTCACATGACAGACTGATGTGGATTTTGCACAGAGTTTTCTTAAAAAAAAAAAAGAAAAAATCTTCACAAGAAATATACTCATTAAAAGCAATTGATAGAGGCAAGGAAAGGAAGCAAAACTAGAAAATACCTCAGGGAGACACTGACATGAATCCTACCACTGCTAAAAGGAAGAACAGGGGTTAGAGAGTAAAGTGCTTTATGTGAGTCAAACAAACATGGACGTAATACATGGAGTAAGGACTAAAAGAGGACGCTCATAAACTTACAGAGCTTACAGATTTTTTTTTCTTTTTATTTCACAGTCACTGGCTTTCTTGCTCATATCTTCTGGTGTCAGGGCCACAAACCATTAACAAAAAAATCCAGGTAAGATAGTAAGGAGAAAGACACTTCAGGAATCCAGCTTTCTCCGTACTCAAAACAAGCGCCCTCCAGCTGCATCAGCCACAGCCCCAGACTGATTCGAGTGTTTTAGTTCTATGGAAAGGACAAAAAAGGAGAAAACCAAACCTAAACAAAAAATCTGTTTCAAGATGGTGTGAAGGAACAGGAGGAAGCAGGGCTCTCCTTCAAGTCACATCTACAAAGCTGTGGAAATCCTTCCAGGTAATTCGGTAAGGTGGAGCTGTGATCTCCACTCTCTCCCCCTTCTCCTCAGGGGCCAATATCCCTACAGCCCCGCTGGACGTCCCCAGCTCCAGAGCAGCGGTGACACCACAGAACAGGTGACATCACCCAGGCTCCCAAGGCCTCTCTGATGTCACTGTGCATTGCCATGACGACCCCACACTGTCCCCATGGCCATCTGGCATCTGACAGTCGTCCTGTCCAGCCAGACTTCCCAGCGCTCTCCAGTCCGTCACTGTGAGAAGCAGCAGACAAAGCCAACCTCATCCAACCTCATCCCCATCGATCCTCATCTGTCCTCGTCCGTCCTCCTGGTGCATCCTCCTCCTCCTCGTCCGTCCTTGTTGTCCGTCCTCCTGGTCCATCCTCCTCGTCCGTTCTCATCATTGTCCATCCTCCTCCTCCTCGTCATCCATCCTTGTCCACCCTCATCCAGTCTGACTGCCGTGGCTGAGACAGGTGACTGATCAGGACCTGAAACCTGGGTGGTTTCAGAGCTTCCCTGCCACAGTGTAGCGCCAATGATGGGCTCCATTGGGTGTGATGGGAGATTCATCACCGGGCTGGAAGCACTTTGGACACCAGGACAAATTCTGTCAGGCTGCTCTTTATGAGAAGCCAGAACCCCTGAGGTGCCAATTCCTGCCCTGTCCCCCCGGCTTGCAGAAAAAGCAACATGTAGGGTGCACAGGGCAAATGACCATGTGGGTCTGAGGCAAACATGGGCCAATTAGCCCCTAGGTACTCCTCCTGATGAAAAAAATATCAGGACAGAAAAACCATAGGTAATGAAAAAGCAACACCTTTCCTTCTTAGCCCTTTTCACTTCAACTAATTGGGTGAGGAAATCCACCCACGCAAAAACAAAAACAAAACCAAAAAAACGCCTCACACATGGGATGGGAAATTGTGTGGACAGGAGACCTTCAGGATGGGAAACTGGGAAACCATCATGGGGCTGAGAAATCATTACTGGGAAACCATTGTCAGGAGAGGAAACCAGAAACCATCATTTAGCTCAGGCCAGGCCAGGCCATCACCAGTAGGATGGGAAATCACTGAGATGGGAAGTTGTAGTATGAAAACTAAACCCCTCGCATTGCTGTGCTTCCCCCAACAGAGAGGATCCTTCTCCAGCCGATGGCATCGCAGGCACCAGCCATGAGCTTCGCCATCCCCACCATGGCACCACTGCTCCCTGCCTCTGTCTCGGGGCTGATGGTATCCTCTCAGCCTGCCCAGTTCCACCCTGTCACATCCCAGATGGGACAGGGCGCTGTCTGGCAGCAGGTGCCGGGGGCCCTGGGGCAGCTGCTGCAGCTCCCGCAAGGGGTGCAGATGTCCCAGGGGGTTCAGCCAGCCCATCTCCCCCAGGCTGTGCAGCCAGTTGAGTTCCCCCACGGGGTGCAGCTGGTCCAGGGGATGCAGCACGTTCAGCTCCCCCAAGGGCTGCTGTTCCAAGAGGGAGTGCAGCTGGTGCACCTGCCCCAGGGGGTGCAGCCAGTCCAGCTCCCCCAAGGGGTGCCGCAGGTCCCGCTGCCCCAAGGGGTCCAGCTGCTCCCTGTCCCTGCTGCTTTTGCCCCATCTAACACCTGGGGACAGCAGCTGATGATGGGGACACTGGTGCCACACCAGCCCATGGCACTAGGGCCGGGGGCCGTGGTCCAGGGGCAGCCCCTGTACCCCACGGGCTCCTGCCACCTGCCCGTCCCTGCCTGCCCCAGCCACCCACCACGCCGTGGCCATGTGGCTCAGCGGGCGCAGGGTCCCCCTGTGCCCCACACCCAGCCTGGCAGTGCCCAGAAGTCAGCAGTGGCCTCTGGCAAGGACAGGGTGGCCAGGGAGCTTGGCGGTCCCACTGCCAGCCCCCACCAGCCTGCCCTGGCTGCACCTGCCAGCACAACCATGGGGAAGCCTACAGGTGAGTGCTGGGGGAGGCAGAGCCCGCGGACGGGTGGCCAAGCTGAGGACAGCTGCATCACCTGCCTTGGGGTGGCTCTGTTTGCTTTGTCAGCAGCAGTGGTCACCCAGGCAGCCCGGGAGAGTCCGGGGGATCAGCCCCAGCAGGAACCAGCCACCTGCGCAGAGGCCAGTCTGGAGCCGGCACAGGACATTGGGGCCGTCGCCATGTCCTCTTGGTTTGACACCATGGATTGCGGGGACAGTGTGCCCGATGTCTGCGACAGCCCCGGCTTGGCGGCCTTCCTCAGTGAGCTCCCCGACCTCTCTGAGTACGTGGCAGGGGCGGCTGCGCAAAGCAGTGAGAGGTGGCAATGGGGTTGAGGGACAGCGAGGACACCATCCCCGATGTCCCTGACACCCCCAACCCACCACCTGCCTCAACAAGCTCCCCGATCTCTCTGAGTACAGGGCAGAGGACACCAGCCACAGAGAGCAAGGGGCGGTGGCGGGGCTGGAAGATGGCGATGGCACTGGCCATATCCCCAAGTCTCCCATCTTCCTCAGCCAGCTCCTGGACCTCTCCGAGTACGTGGCCAAGGGTGGCTGCCCCAAGGACTGAGTGGTGGCCGTGGGGGTGGGGGACAGCAAGGACACCGTCCCTGACGGCCTTTATTTCCCCAACAGCCTCAGGGAGCTCGATGGGTTCTGGGAGAACGCGACTGAGAGCACCCAGCACCAGGTCACACCTGCACCGCTTGGGGACAGCCAGGACAGTGGCTTTACCACCGATGGCCCAGGCATGACCACTGAGGTGCTCAATGAGCTCCCCGACTTGTCCAAGTATGTTGCAGAGGGCAGATGGCCCATGGAGCCAATGGAGTCGGGGGGAGGGACTGAGGGATGGTGAGGACACCATGCCCAATGTCCCCCACATCCCCCACTTGACCACCTCCCTCAACAAGCTCCCCTACCCCTTGGTGTACAGGGCAGAGGGCGGCTGCACAGAGGACCAGGTGGCAGTGGAAAATCTCCTCAAAATCTACACCACCTTCCCCGATGGCCATGACAGCCTGGACAGCAGCATCCCTGCCACTGAAGTCCCTCACTTCTGGGTGTACGGGCCAGAGGCTGACTGCCCCGATGACCACCTGGCAGCTGCCACGCTGGGGGACACCGACCCCTTCTGGGGGGTGGCGGCAACTGCCCCCTCACCAGCTCCTCAGGAGATGCAGGGCACTGGGGCAACAGACCTGGCCCCCTGGCTGCAGATGAGTCCCATGGAGACGCCTGAGCAGAGCTCTCCAGAGAATTCCAAGGAGCCTTCAGAGGACTGTCACCTGGCCAGTCCCTGGAGGGACCCCCTGACGGACCCTCTGGAGAGGCCTCCGCTCAGCCCTCTGGCCAGCCCACCGCCTGCCCACCAGCCTCACCAGCCCTCCACGGCCCAACTAATGGAGGACATGCAGCGCAGGCAGCTCCGGGTGCTCACCCGCTTGCCCCTACCACCAGGCAACATGTCCTGCCGGGTGCTGTCAGGACCGGGAGCTGCAAGGGACGTCAATACCAAGCGCCCCATGCCAACCACAGCTCCCGAGGGCCATGACACCTCTCTGCACTACAACATCCCACCAAAGCGGAGAAGGTGACCAGGTGGACCAACCAACATGGGAGACTCTGCCCACCACAACAACAGCGCTGGCCCCGGGTCGGCCAACCACCAATTCTAACACCTTCACCCGGCGACCCTGCTGGCCCCAACCCTGGAGAAGAGGCCACGACCCTGCCCAGCACCTCGTGCTTACCTAGAGGAACCGCCACCATCTCCCAGCCTGGAACCAACAGCCCTGGGACCGTCACCTCTACCCCATCCTGCTGCTGACATCCCCGACATCCCCACCACCTGCTGGAACGGGCGTCCCCACCCATGGATGAGGACGCACCCACGGGGGGACACACTGACTGAACACCGCAGGATCCAATTCCCAGCAGCCAAGCTGCCTGTGGCTGTGCCCATGGGGGCAAACCCACCACAGGGGCTGTGACAGCAGCTGCCCGGGCCCCTCGGCTGCCGCACCTCCCACCGACTCCCCGCCATCCCTCGGGCACCGGGGCCTCACGGCTGCACACACCGCACTGAGGATAAGGAGGACTCGGTGCCCATCACACTGCTCCAGCAGCAGCTCCAGCACCAGTGCCTGAAGAAAGTGGCCCAGCAGGAGCGGGACCAGAGGCAGAGTCCTGCACCCACCCTCTCCAGCCCCAGCCCCTCCCAGACCTCATTTTCTCACCTCATTAAACCACTTGGGTGTTGGCTTTGCAGCACCTCTGCCTGTGGTCATTTCTGTGGTGGGAGGGGGTGAACACAGCACCTGCCCACACTGAGTGTGGCCGGCTGGGAATGGACACGGAGAGAGCATGGGGACAGGACATTGTTCCAGGGAATGGTCACCCAAGGGAGAAACGACGGTGATTGGCACCAGTGCTGAGATAACAGAGGCCTCCCTCACTGCCCCAGCACCAGCATCACTACCCTCACTCCAGTGCCACCATCACCGCCCCACCTCCTGTGTCACAGGCCCTCAGCTGCTGTCATCGAACATTCTCACCCAGCCTATGCCAACTGAGGAGAGAGGTCAGAGCTCCAAGTAGAGAATTACATGGGTAAGCATGTGCAGGCTGTGCCCCAGTCCAACTGAGACATCCCAAATGGGTCATTACGGGGGTGTTCTGATGCCCCCCATCCGTCAGGTACAATATGGCTTCACTAATCACCAACACCCACACTGCCCATCAGTGAGTACAGTCCAAACTATCAAAGCAACTATCCTTTTGCAGCCTTTGTCCTTAAGGCTTTTGGCCACAACAACAGCGAAGAAAATTTAAAGGTACAATTAGCCTACATTCCTTCCTCGATCAGTGCCTCTTTCTCCATCAGTTCTTGCCATTTCTTCAGTTCCTGGGGAGGACATCAAGATTTTCCTCAGTCAAAGAGAGGAGAAAGAGCAGTCACAAGTCTGCAGAAAACATGCCATTCATATGTATGGTGCCTACACAGTAACGGGTAGGCCTGCAGATACACAGAATACTGAATTAAGGAACCGTTTTCCTAAACAGGGAGAAAATAGGGATCAGCTGAATACAACCACCACTTGTGGCTCCTGTTAATAGCTAGGAAGCACAAAGAGTGAAGAATTAACGCTGTTTCATCAGGGACACGGGCACTGTGAAGAAGCTGGTATGGTCTCCCACAAGCCTGTGACAAGCTGTGGGACAAGACGCCAAGACTAGATGGGCATTTGCTAGTGAGGACCCTCAGCTGATTGCCCTGGGCCGTGTTGGCCTCACTGGAGCACACCTGGAATCTTATGGGGATGAGCCAGGGGCTCCTGAGGTTACAGAGGCCAACAGGGAAACGCCAGGGAAATACTGCAAAGGAATTAAGGGATTGCCGATGGCTCACTGTGCTGCTTGTCCAGCCGTCACACATTCTTGGACCTTGGCAAGTCCAGACCGCTCTGCACAGCGCACAGGAGTTGTTAGGGACACATATGGCCTGCATGATTTCAACAATGACAAGTCTGCTTGCTGGCGTGTTCAATAACGGGCCTTTGAACAAGGTAGCAGGCCAGGCTTTTTGTTGAGCTCAGAATCATAGAATCATTTTGTTTGGAAGAGACCCTCAGGATCATAGAGTCCAACCATAACCCAACCTTGGAACTAACCCACGTCCCTAAGAACTTCATCTCCGCATTTGTTCAACCCTTCCAGGGACGGTGACTCCACCACTGTCCCAGGCAGCCTCTTCCAATGCCTGACAACCCTTTCCAGGAAGAAATTGGTCCTAAGATCCAACCCCAACCTCCCCTGGTGTTACTTGAGGCCGTTTCCTCTTGTCTTTTCACCCACTACTTGCATTTTTCCTCCTTCATGGTGCTGCCCAGCATGAGCTTGCCCACAACCCCAGCTCTCCAGTTAACAAACTTGGCTGAAGTGCATTCAACTGCAGCCGAGAGATAAGAATAAGAAAAAACAAGAGGCACTTGGAGGACAGAGACATGATGGCAAAATCCTCAAAGAGAAAAGGTATTGCCATGCCAGTTTGTGGGTATTGCCCACACGGAGAAATATACATCCCACCACAACTGTTTAGTTGTCATGGAAAGACCAAAGACTTCAAATGCTTTGGCCTGCCTCCTCAGGATAAATTTTGATGTGTTCCTAAGATAAGTGTTATGGAAAATGTCCTCTCTGACCTGTTGTTAAGGTCAGGGGCTGATCCTCAGCCTCACCTGAGCCCTATGACAGGTACCGAGAGGCACAGAGAGCCCACTCTCTGTTGAAGTCCCCAACATCAGCTTTGCTGCTAAAGCTTCCCATCACAAGTAGCTCTAACATTTACTTTCTACTTAATGCATTTCTAAGTAAACTGGCCTAGAAAAAGGAAAGGTCTGCTTCTATGAAAACAGTGGCTATATGGGAACATTTATTGACATGGTAACATCACTCTAACAGTATAGCCCATTACAATCATTTTCTCTATGTAAATAAACCCTGTGCTGACATCATTACACCTGTGACAGTGTTATTCACATGACAGACTGATGTGGATTTTGCACAGAGTTTTCTTAAAAAAAAAAAAGAAAAAATCTTCACAAGAAATATACTCATTAAAAGCAATTGATAGAGGCAAGGAAAGGAAGCAAAACTAGAAAATACCTCAGGGAGACACTGACATGAATCCTACCACTGCTAAAAGGAAGAACAGGGGTTAGAGAGTAAAGTGCTTTATGTGAGTCAAACAAACATGGACGTAATACATGGAGTAAGGACTAAAAGAGGACGCTCATAAACTTACAGAGCTTACAGATTTTTTTTTCTTTTTATTTCACAGTCACTGGCTTTCTTGCTCATATCTTCTGGTGTCAGGGCCACAAACCATTAACAAAAAAATCCAGGTAAGATAGTAAGGAGAAAGACACTTCAGGAATCCAGCTTTCTCCGTACTCAAAACAAGCGCCCTCCAGCTGCATCAGCCACAGCCCCAGACTGATTCGAGTGTTTTAGTTCTATGGAAAGGACAAAAAAGGAGAAAACCAAACCTAAACAAAAAATCTGTTTCAAGATGGTGTGAAGGAACAGGAGGAAGCAGGGCTCTCCTTCAAGTCACATCTACAAAGCTGTGGAAATCCTTCCAGGTAATTCGGTAAGGTGGAGCTGTGATCTCCACTCTCTCCCCCTTCTCCTCAGGGGCCAATATCCCTACAGCCCCGCTGGACGTCCCCAGCTCCAGAGCAGCGGTGACACCACAGAACAGGTGACATCACCCAGGCTCCCAAGGCCTCTCTGATGTCACTGTGCATTGCCATGACGACCCCACACTGTCCCCATGGCCATCTGGCATCTGACAGTCGTCCTGTCCAGCCAGACTTCCCAGCGCTCTCCAGTCCGTCACTGTGAGAAGCAGCAGACAAAGCCAACCTCATCCAACCTCATCCCCATCGATCCTCATCTGTCCTCGTCCGTCCTCCTGGTGCATCCTCCTCCTCCTCGTCCGTCCTTGTTGTCCGTCCTCCTGGTCCATCCTCCTCGTCCGTTCTCATCATTGTCCATCCTCCTCCTCCTCGTCATCCATCCTTGTCCACCCTCATCCAGTCTGACTGCCGTGGCTGAGACAGGTGACTGATCAGGACCTGAAACCTGGGTGGTTTCAGAGCTTCCCTGCCACAGTGTAGCGCCAATGATGGGCTCCATTGGGTGTGATGGGAGATTCATCACCGGGCTGGAAGCACTTTGGACACCAGGACAAATTCTGTCAGGCTGCTCTTTATGAGAAGCCAGAACCCCTGAGGTGCCAATTCCTGCCCTGTCCCTCCGGCTTGCAGAAAAAGCAACATGTAGGGTACACAGGGCAAATGACCATGTGGGTCTGAGGCAAACATGGGCCAATTAGCCCCTAGGTACTCCTCCTGATGAAAAAAATATCAGGACAGAAAAACCATAGGTAATGAAAAAGCAACACCTTTCCTTCTTAGCCCTTTTCACTTCAACTAATTGGGTGAGGAAATCCACCCACGCAAAAACAAAAACAAAACCAAAAAAACGCCTCACACATGGGATGGGAAATTGTGTGGACAGGAGACCTTCAGGATGGGAAACTGGGAAACCATCATGGGGCTGAGAAATCATTACTGGGAAACCATTGTCAGGAGAGGAAACCAGAAACCATCATTTAGCTCAGGCCAGGCCAGGCCATCACCAGTAGGATGCGAAATCACTGAGATGGGAAGTTGTAGTATGAAAACTAAACCCCTCGCATTGCTGTGCTTCCCCCAACAGAGAGGATCCTTCTCCAGCCGATGGCATCACAGGCACCAGCCATGAGCTTCGCCATCCCCACCATGGCACCACTGGTCCCTGCCTCTGTCTCGGGGCTGATGGTATCCTCTCAGCCTGCCCAGTTCCACCCTGTCACATCCCAGATGGGACAGGGCGCTGTCTGGCAGCAGGTGCCAGGGGCCCTGGGGCAGCTGCTGCAGCTCCCGCAAGGGGTGCAGATGTCCCAGGGGGTTCAGCCAGCCCATCTCCCCCAGGCTGTGCAGCCAGTTGAGTTCCCCCACGGGGTGCAGCTGGTCCAGGGGATGCAGCACGTTCAGCTCCCCCAAGGCCTGCTGTTCCAAGAGGGAGTGCAGCTGGTGCACCTGCCCCAGGGGGTGCAGCCAGTCCAGCTCCCCCAAGGGGTGCCGCAGGTCCCGCTGCCCCAAGGGGTCCAGCTGCTCCCTGTCCCTGCTGCTTTTGCCCCATCTAACACCTGGGGACAGCAGCTGATGATGGGGACACTGGTGCCACACCAGCCCATGGCACTAGGGCCGGGGGCCGTGGTCCAGGGGCAGCCCCTGTACCCCACGGGCTCCTGCCACCTGCCCGTCCCTGCCTGCCCCAGCCACCCACCACAACGTGGCCATGTGTCTCAGCGGGCGCAGGGTCCCCCTGTGCCCCACACCCAGCCTGGCAGTGCCCAGAAGTCAGCAGTGGCCTCCGGCAAGGACAGGGTGGCCAGGGAGCTTGGCGGTCCCACTGCCAGCCCCCACCAGCCTGCCCTGGCTGCACCTGCCAGCACAACCATGGGGAAGCCTACAGGTGAGTGCTGGGGGAGGCAGAGCCCGCGGGCGGGTGGCCAAGCTGAGGACAGCTGCATCACCTGCCTTGGGGTGGCTCTGTTTGCTTTGGCAGCAGCACTGGCCACCCAGGCAGCCCTGGAGAGTCCGGGGGATCAGCCCCAGCAGGAACCAGCCACCTGCGCAGAGGCCAGTCTGGAGCCGGCACAGGACATTGGGGCCGTCGCCATGTCCTCTTGGTTTGACACCATGGATTGCGGGGACAGTGTGCCCGATGTCTGCGACAGCCCCGGCTTGGCGGCCTTCCTCAGTGAGCTTCCCGACCTCTCTGAGTACGTGGCAGGGGCAGCTGCGCAAAGCAGTGAGAGGTGGCAATGGGGTTGAGGGACAGCGAGGACACCATCCCCGATGTCCCTGACACCCCCAACCCACCACCTGCCTCAACAAGCTCCCCGATCTCTCTGAGTACAGGGCAGAGGACACCAGCCACAGAGAGCAAGGGGCGGTGGCGGGGCTGGAAGATGGCGATGGCACTGGCCATATCCCCAAGTCTCCCACCTTCCTCAGCCAGCTCCTGGACCTCTCCGAGTACGTGGCCAAGGGTGGCTGCCCCAAGGACTGAGTGGTGGCCGTGGGGGTGGGGGACAGCAAGGACACCGTCCCTGACGGCCTTTATTTCCCCAACAGCCTCAGGGAGCTCGATGGGTTCTGGGAGAACGCGGCTGAGAGCACCCAGCACCAGGTCACACCTGCACCGCTTGGGGACAGCCAGGACAGTGGCTTTACCACCGATGGCCCAGGCATGACCACTGAGGTGCTCAATGAGCTCCCCGACTTGTCCAAGTATGTTGCAGAGGGCAGATGGCCCATGGAGCCAATGGAGTCGGGGGGAGGGACTGAGGGATGGTGAGGACACCATGCCCAATGTCCCCCACATCCCCCACTTGACCACCTCCCTCAACAAGCTCCCCTACCCCTTGGTGTACAGGGCAGAGGGCGGCTGCACAGAGGACCAGGTGGCAGTGGAAAATCTCCTGAAAATCTACACCACCTTCCCCGATGGCCATGACAGCCTGGACAGCAGCATCCCTGCCACTGAAGTCCCTCACTTCTGGGTGTACGGGCCAGAGGCTGACTGCCCCGATGACCACCTGGCAGCTGCCACGCTGGGGGACACCGACCCCTTCTGGGGGGTGGCGGCAACTGCCCCCTCACCAGCTCCTCAGGAGATGCAGGGCACTGGGGCAACAGACCTGGCCCCCTGGCTGCAGATGAGTCCCATGGAGACGCCTGAGCAGAGCTCTCCAGAGAATTCCAAGGAGCCTTCAGAGGACTGTCACCTGGCCAGTCCCTGGAGGGACCCCCTGACGGACCCTCTGGAGAGGCCTCCGCTCAGCCCTCTGGCCAGCCCACCGCCTGCCCACCAGCCTCACCAGCCCTCCATGGCCCAACTAATGGAGGACATGCAGCGCAGGCAGCTCCGGGTGCTCACCCGCTTGCCCCTACCACCGGGCAACATGTCCTGCCGGGTGCTGTCAGGACCGGGAGCTGCAAGGGACGTCAATACGAAGCGCCCCATGCCAGCCACAGCTCCCGAGGGCCATGACACCTCTCTGCACTACAACATCCCACCAAAGCGGAGAAGGTGACCAGGTGGACCAACCAACACGGGAGACTCTGCCCACCACAACAACAGCGCTGGCATGATGTTATACATGTTATTACAGTATGTCCTTTTATTTTGAGCACACTTCTTATCCACCTGCATGCACAAATTCAAATGTTTTTTCTGTTTGAAATCAAAATCTTATGCCCCTCCAATCTTTTTACCTGTCACCCTATAACGCCTTCTTCAAAATCAGCAAGTTCAAATACGATGCATTATTAATATACTATTAAAAGCAAAAGCAACTGACCTCTTGCCGTTTGAAATTTTGAACGTATTCTTCAAACTGTTCATCTTTTGTTTCATCTGCTTTTCCTAGTTTCTGAAGTACCTATATTGGAAAAAAAAATAAAAAAGAAAAGGAATAACTTAATATTTATGTCACAAAACAAAACCACTGCTACTTTCAACACTTCTGTTCTTGAAGTTAGGCTTAAATAGCATTTCATTTTTGTGGGTGTTGCACACACTACTGTTTCCAAAGTTCACACAGATAGCCATTTTGTCAAAATAAAAAAAGATAAAAACAGGAATAAGGTGTGTGTATGTGTGTGTGGAAATACACTTCAAAGTATGGAGTCCTTTGGAGGTATGTGTTCTTTTTAATGAAGCAACTTTTCTTTCAGCAAAGAATCCCATGGTTTCAAAGCAAGGAAGTATAAGAAAAAATTGCTGGCACTGCAAGTTGTCCTCCCTTTCAGCCAGAGAAAGGAAAAAAAAAACCAACCAAATTTCATTAAGCTTTTCTTATGTTTATGGCTCATCACATCTAAGAGTATTATATTATCTGCATGATTTCCAACATAAAGTCATAGAGAATAAAGAAGTGTAAGGCTGCATAGGAAATTGTTACAGCTGATACTTATTTAAAACTTCTATTGGTGTTCATATTTGCTCCCCTCATTAATTCAGCAGTGCCTTGTCATCCACTAGATAATAAATACACTGCAATATGTCAGTAACAAGGGCTATTCATGTGATAGCAATCGCAAAAGTAATTTGACACAGTTACATTTTACACTGTATTTAACCACAATAAATGCATTCTATTATTAAATCCTGGCACTATTCATTCATTTCAATGTACAGCTGCAAATAGGCTTCACCCTTCTTGTTAAGCAACCCCCAAATATTTATAGACTACTATATGTGGGATGAATCATCTCATGCAGTGATGTTAGGATTGCTCCCCCATGACAAATTGACCAAACTTTCCATTTTTACAGGAAAACAAAACAAAACAAATGAAAAACAAACACAAAATAGAAACAGGAGCAATTAACTGATACTATGAATAAACATACAAACATCATCACCTATTCTTCTCAAAACAAAGGCTGCACAGCCCCAGTCCTGGCATATTCTCCCTCTGCCTGCCTGTCTATCCCAACCCCAGCCAGCCCCACGCCACAAACCCAAGCTGCAGAAAGGGGGTGTGAGCATTCCTGCAGCAGTACATGGGGGTCAATGACCATGAAGGTGATGCGACTCTACCTGTGGGCCTAGTGTGTAGAACTTCAAAGACGTTTTAAAATATTCACAATGGAAAGAAAGACATAGAGAGGAAAAACAGACAAAGACCAGCCTTTTGCTCTGGATGGCTGTGTTGTAGCTTTTCAATCCCTCAGCTCATTTGGGCATTTCGGGTTGCTTTTAAGCCTGCTGACTGCTCCAAAAGACCTCACATGCTCTCATCACCAACCTCTTAATAAAATATTAAAAAGTACCACAGATGGTTTTACAGAGGAATCTTTTCATTTAACATTTCAAATCATCACTTGCTCCTTGTCACCAACAAGCCAAACAGTCTGCCCCTGACTGCTGTATTACTTTGATCCACACCAGGCGGTTCTCTGAAAACCCAACATCTCCTTTCCAAACCAGTGGCTGCCAGGTAAGCTACCTGACCACAGTGATGCATTCAAATCATGTTCACAGGAGCAACTATCAGGCATGTTAAATGTAGTCCGAGCAATCCATAAGATAGGAAACAAAACATGGCAAGAAGGGTTGTCATGATAAACTCCTTTCTTCTTTCCCACAATATTAATGGCACACATCCATGTGCACTCAGACCCAATGGTAAAAAGGCTTGGAAGGGAACAACCTGCCTCTCACAGCACTTAACCTCCTATGTTTTGGGGTTTCTTATCCCATCTCCAACTTTCAATTTCTCTACAGTTATTTAGGTGAACTGAGACTAAAATGCAGTGTTAGAACCTGCAAACACCAACCCTAATCTTAATCCACAGTTACTTTAAATAACCATTAAAAACATAGCTTCCCAGTTTTCTTAATCCTAACCCAAACCAGAACTACAGATATGTCACATGGGTGGAACTCCATGTTCCAAGGCAGAGGCCATCATGGAAATCCTGCTGCTCATGCCATATACATGGATACCTGGTGTTCAGTCACCCTTTTCCTAAATGCAATCCTAATTCCATCTCCACAATTCTATAGAGAGAGAGTGGAGCAGGCTGGGGATAGAATAATCTGTTCCTCACAGGTCCCTTTACATCCCATCCATATAGCCCCACAGATCACTGAATGTATAGCTCAGCCTTTTACAACCAACATAATTGTAATGGCAACTTTACTGCTGGTAGTCTAAACAGAGAGGTAACCAGACTGAATGTAAGCTGTGGAAGCCTCTTGTCAACAAAAGTCTGTAGCTTAGTTTTGCTCAGTTTGGTCACCATCTATAGGGTGTCTTTGGTGTAGGGTTAAATCCCAGTGAAGGCCTGACTACACTACACACAGGTTCCTCTAACTCCAATCCCTCTTGAGGACAGGCTGAAATAATTTTTAGACATGTTGGTCATCCTGTTATATAGAGCACCTGCATCAAGATTAGAGTCAGGGTTTGGTTTAGGGCTAAGGCTAGGTCTAGGAAAAAGCGAGTAGACAGCCTACTAGCATTAGGTTTAGATATTGGTCAAGAGAAAAGAAACTTAAAGTGCTCAGGTTACTGGAAAGCATCTGATGGCCTTTAAAGGTAAAACGAAGGCTGTACTTAGGAGCTCCAAGTGCCTAATCTCCCCCTTAAGCCTCAGTTCAACCACCTTTCTAGATGAGGATTAGATTTAGTAACAGGAATAGCTCAGAGGATAGGAGAAGGGTAGATGGACGGTGTTTTACAAAAGCCTTGGAGTGCTCTACAACATACCAAAGAAAGGAGATCTAGATGGGTAAGTGGCTAATATTTTATTTTAGGTCCATGTGGTAGGTAACCCACTTGGTGGACTTGGATTCAGGCATTTAAAAAAAGAAAGAGGAACAAAAGCTGTTGCTGAACATTCAACAGCCTGCAGGGCTTGAATGAGGCTTGGACTCACAGAAGGCACAGAAGGCATTTCTTTTCTCTTCGCATGCCCATACAGAGAAATAATGTTTGGGGTTAGGGTTAGGAACATCTATCAATGTGTATGAACAGCCTGTACCATCTAAAATAAAATAATAATAATAAAACAAACAAAGAAACAAACAAACAAAAAGAACCAGACGTGACTTGATTCTCAATACATATTCTACAGTCAAGTATTCTGTAGTGTTCTGAAGATTTTATAAAATAGCTGGTGAACATGATCACCCTATCCAAAAAAAGGAAATAGGTAAAAAGCTACCTCATTTCTTATAATTAGACTAAATCAGCTACCAGTAAGTTTTCTCTTAAAACACCATAAAAAGACAAAGAGACAAAATTTGAAACAGCTGCTTTATTTTTTTTCTTAATTTAACTGTGGTCTCCAAATGTGATATTGTACAATTTCCTTAGTGCACTGAGTTACATTAAGGATCTAAAATGAACATCAGTGTTGACCCAGCGTGTCACTGAGAGTATATGAACTAAATAATTAAGTCCAATTAACATTGAGAATGAAGTAAATGCTAAATTTGATCTGATGGTAAACCTAGATGCTGTTGAGTGAATACACATCTAGAGGAATTGTCTGTGAATGTGGTACTGAGAAAAATAAATGACAGATGCTACACAAGAACATAAAATTTGAGTGAGGACATCAAGCGTATCTGGTATCATTCATAAATGTCATCAAGAGTACAGGTCTAGGTACAAAATATTTCCATTTGGGGATGTTGCATCTTCAGTAAATCTTTTGGAAGACATAAGATTGAACAGTTCCTGTTTGGTCTTCTAAGTGCCTTCATTTACTAAAGAATACATTTCAGTTCTATGAGGATCTGAAGTGTTAGGAAGAAAAAGTCAGCAATTTGCTTATCTTCAATTAAAATGATCAACTTTACAATGATTGTGATGTGAATGTTAAGTGCCTGCAATGTGCCAAAGAAAGGAAACTAATATAATTTTAAAAATTACAGATGTGCTTGAGTTAGCTTGATTATGTTGAAAACTCTCCTCTTGTGGCAAGGATGACAGTGTTAGAAAAGCTGTTGAGACTACCACCTTGATAGGCAAACCTATTCCCCTCTAAAAAAGTTTCCAAGACTATGGCAATTCAAGGAAAGGGAAAACAAAAAAGAGGGAGGAGGAAGGAATGTATTCTCTGATGTAAACTTGGCCACCCCGGAGCTGCCTTAAGAGCAGCTCAGCTCCCTGCACAGCAGCAAGGTTGAACAGGAGCTGACAGTAACCACATCAGACACCACAACATGCATTATCCCCAGTCACGCATCTGTATTTTTAAAGAATAACCAGCACGTTCAAAACCTCTCAAGGCAGGAAGACATGACTGCTCAGACAAGACTACCTAGGACAAGACTTAATCAAAAATTCCCAGGACTTTTAAAACACTGAAAAAGCTAAGCTAATCTAACTGACCATAAATAGCACTATTTAAGCATATTACAGAATAAGCTTGCTTGAAAAGCAAGACAAAAACTTGTGAGAGTCCAAAACTATTGTCACTGACTCGCTGTCCAAAATCTTTAAAGAAGAGCAAAGTGCTCCAGATCTCATCAGATGAAACTCATGCATCCACAACACTTTTTTTCTAATACCATGCTCTTCTACAACCTGGAGAAGAAATACTAGGGATGCATGACTAATATGTACAGCTTTCCAAAGGAGTTTCAAGATGGTACTTCTGGGAAGAAATTGGTTAAAATGAAAGCAGACCATTCGGGAGAAATCATTTTAGAATTACCTATGTGCAAAACATCATTTGGATTTCGGCAAATGCTCACAAAACTGAAATAAGTATATGTTCAATATAAAACAGAAGCTTTGAAAGAAGCTTTTTATGATGTATGACAAGAATGCTTATCTGAGGTGAAAAAGAAGCAGCACAATTGGATAAGTTTGAAATAAACATGACAGTATTTCAACTTACCCAAATCTACAATAGTATATGACAATTCATACAGCAAACATATATCGGTGCTAAGCTTACCACAGCCTGATCACCAATCCTCCCACGCCAAACCAACCCTCTCCCCACCAAAAAAAACCTCAGACAGGCACCTCCAAGTTTAAAAAGACAAAATTTTTCAGGTCATGAGATGCTATACAAAGCATCCAACACTACAAAACCACAAAGTGTCAAATTACAAAAGCTAAGCGTGAGCCATGATACCCGGCTGATACTTGAGAAGAGTAGGAACCAAGTTTAAGAAATAGTGCGGAACAAAGTTTAGGAAACCTTGTTCATTCCAGAAACAAAAGCTAGCTTAGAAGACAATATATGGAAGTATGAAGACTGGAACAGAACTAATTCCAAAATGCACCTACTGACTCTCATTCAAACGTGAGAGCAGGGTGCTAAACACAGCAAATACAACAAATACTCAAGACCCACTGAAGCCACACGAGATTCCCACCTCCTCACTGTCAGCATGTGGGTGGCTGGAGTGAAACCAGAGGGAGAGTCACTACAAGGCTGGTATTTGGTTGTTCCTCTGCGAAGAGGGGCAGGAAGAGACAGCAAATTGGATTACAGATATGTCAGTGTAAAGCTTATGGAACTCCAGGTTTAGTCCAACTAATAAAAAGTCTCTTCTCCAAAGAGGTGACATTCATATCTAACTACTCAAGTTCTACTTGTGTGGCATTTAAAGACAAAACAAAACTTATTTTACCATTATGTCAAAGTTTAGAGTCTTATCCTGCCTCCATTTCACTCCAGCACGGAAATCTCAAAATATAGTCAGAAAAAGAAGATAGCCAGAGCGGTATCTTTCTATACTGTTACATTGTAGAATTAAAATATGCACAATGTATTTTGTAAAAAAATATACAGAGTTTCCTAATTAGAAAAATAATACATAAAAGATTCTCTAAGAACATGCTAATTTTTTTTTCTCTAGTATTGTTTTTTGTTTTCTCTCTCTGCTTTTCTTGTGTTTTTTTCTTGTTTTTTTCTTTTTTTTTTGGGAAGTTATAATTGTGCATAATCAATAGGCATTTTAAAAATATAAAGTCCAAGAACTTTTTGGTATTGTATTAATTTCTGCAGAAATTAATTTACATAGAATATGACTTGAAGTCTCACGGTACATGTGCAAAGCAATTGCTATTATCATAGGTGGGGAAAAAGAGTCATGGAGTAAACAAGATGGGTTTTGTTAAGGGCTTTTTTTTTTTTTCATTTTTCTCCAAGGATTTCCATTTGAGAGTGTTGAAGTAAGTTTCTGACTAAACAGAGCAAAAGATCAGTATTATTCAGCTTTCATGGTAATAAGTTAGAAAGGTGAGCACTTTAGGGAGGAAAAAAACAGTATTTAACACTTCATTTTTAGGGTTAATTTCCAAACAAGCTGAGTCTTTTGGCCTAGCCAGAAACCATACCATATTTAACATTATTGGGATTTTGTAAAGTAAGTAGATCAGCAAGCAGGACATACCTAATAAGTATAAATTACGATTTTATCACAGAGTTAAGATATGCATATCTGAAATAGTACAGTGTATTGCTCCATTTCAGTTCTGCTGTGAATATTTTGATACCAACACAGCTCCAATGTAACAGCCTCAATTGCTTTTCTTTTCCAAAAAGTCAAATGAATTTTGTACTTTCCCTGCTATACAGCCCTACACTTTCCAAGAACTCAGGGTTCCCTTTGTATCACTGCTGCTGCTATTCCACCACTGCATTCCCAAAGAAAAAAGAGCTGACAGCGACAAATGTTTGCTCAAGCCTCCGTCCTCATTAATATCTGCTAAAGAATTGTGGGAAAAAAATCCCTTTGTCATTGACAGACTCTCAAAAGCCTGAAAACCTGTTTAAAAAAGAACACTGAGCATTTTACTAAGAAGGCTATAGAAAATGCAGAAAGACATTACACTAAAGCTCTTCACTGATAAGCAATAGCTTCGTGTGGTGCTGGTTTATAGCAGAACCACGCCAGGCATCCCGAGGACTGCAAGACCAGGCAGATCTGGGAGCTGAGTCAAGAAGGGTGATGCTCCGGACAGTTTTTGAATTCTCAAGAAGATCCACTGGTGTATAAAACACAGAGATGATAATTTAAGTAAATTCACTTTAAATCATTAAGGAGAAAACAATGACCCTCTAACCCAGAACACACAACACTTCTTTTTTAAAGAAAAAATTGCCATGGAGATGGCAAATACATTTACAAAAGCTCAATAATCAGCCACGGAAGGAAGCACAAGACTTGGAAAAAAAAAAACAAACTAACAACAAAACACCTATGGCCTCATTCTCCTCTGACCATTCTCTCTTCTTCTTCATCTTCAGCAGAATCTGCAGTCCACACTGTTTCCTTTATGGATCTTAAGACATTACTAAACTTAGCTTGGGTATCCTGATCAATGTTAGGTGATCTGTAGTTACCACTCCTCTTTTCTGTCCATGCTTGCACTATTAACATTATATAGAACAACTGATCAATCAGCAAATCACAGCCAATCTTCACTGTCATGTAATGTACATCTTATATTTCTATTACGGTATTGGTCCCTAGTCTCCAATTTAGGTCTTCTCTTACATTGAGCACAATAGTTATCTTTTGTCCACCATTTACAGTTGAATTTCATTGCTGAAGTTTGACACAGAGGATCATATACTAGCAGAAAGGCCATAAAAATAAATTGTAATTTGGGAACGCACCATTTAGTGGAAGACTGCAATGCCACAATCACTATCCTGATACATGACAGAGGTAAATTCTGTTGTACAGTGTCACAAAGCAAAAGAGAAATCATATTCTGAGCTACATTAATGCATGAAACATGGCCCAAGCAATGGAAGAGGGCAACTGCATATTCTCCCGTATGGAAAAGCATAGAAACAACTCTACAGGTCAGACTAATTGTTCATATAATATATGAACCTCTCTCTGTTCCCCGCTAAAAAAAGATGCCTCGGGAAGATACATGACAAGTGTGCTGTGACACTCCTCCAGAACCCTTTTCCAACCCCTAACAAACTGCATTTTAATGAATTCCTGACATCGAGTTTCTTTACATTTTTTAGTCCTGTTGGATTTTTCTTACTGATGAATTGTCCTGTTGCTTGTGAAGCTCCGGTAAAGTATTTGACATTTCAAGAAGCATGGAAGTTCAATTTTCTCATGGCTGCTTTATTTTCTTTTTGTCAGCTTTTGCTCGCTGGTGCTTTGAGTATTGTAAAATACCATGATGCACGGGAACAGTTTTCTAACAAATGAGAAGAGTACTGAATAATACCCAGTCGAACATAAAACACTGTAAGATATGTTCTCTTAATCAAAATTGAAAGAGGAAAATGCGGTCTTTCTACATAGTCTAAATGACAAATGTGAACATTATGCTATGAGAGATGATTATAATAACCTTTCTGCAAATTACAGAATCTAATTGTACATCATTGCCCAGACAATGTAAAAATGCTCTAGAGAGATCCACAAAATAAACAAGATTATAATTCCTCTTAGAATAAGGCCACAGATTTGTACATTAGTCCTTGGTCATTTGGTTAAAAACAGAAAGTACTTTACAGAGAGCACTGACTTGCACACTGCACCACAACACGTAGACCATTACTCACCCTTTTCTTCGCAACATCCAGCCTACTGCAAGTAGGCACCCTTGCAAAATTTAACACAATAGTAGCTGGATATCATTCTGCCTAAGTATCATCTTAAGAGGTCCAGCAGTAAAACTGAGCTGGGCAGTAGGAATTTAAGGAGACCTAAGGATGAGCTTTGAAGTTCACAAGGCTTCATTTTGCTGGTAGGGATACTAACAGCTATGACAAGGTACCTTGTACATGATTAGGGAACTATCCTGCTTGTCTCTTACAGTGTTCACAGGGTTTAACACTATGGGGCTCCCTCACATATGTAATGTGGCTCATCACACACTCTCTGCACATGTTCTGGAAGATGCTTATCCCCAGTGGATGTGAAAGCCTGACACACCTTCAAAGAATGGCATATACTTCAAAAACTAAGCAAGCTGTTAGACCAGTTTTCTCCAGTCTGCTCTGTATGATCAGCCTCGATAAGAGGATGGCATCCAGGCAGAGATCCTGGAACGATGCACAGCAGGTGATTTGCATGGGATGTGGCTTAAAGAAGAAAAACTGAAAGGAATAAGAAAAAATATAGACCAAGATGCAGAGAGGCAAAAGTGAGTAATCAAAAGTAAGAATTCAGAAAGAGAAAAACCACTTTGAGGGAATAGGGACCAAGCAAAAAGCAAAGAATCAGCTTTAAGAAACCGTGGGTTTGATTTGTTTGCCTTCCTATAAGCATCTCAGATGGCACAGGATGTCTTAAACATCCCTGTGCAGGTGGTAAACATGACACAGGACCTGTGGAAGCATCTCCTACAATAGTAGCTTGAGGTGAGGCAGGATACAACTAAAGCAGCCTATTTGTAGGCAGCTGAATCAAGCTAATATCGTAGCAGCATCTACAGTCCTCAAACTTTTGAGTGTTCTTTTTCCTCACAAAATCTTTTAATGCAATACTGATTCATTCTTTGCTCACTTTACCACTGAGAAAACAAGGTACAGGAATGGCAAGTAACATCTACACCAAATTCAGAGGAAGTTAATCACAAGAAAGGCATCAAATCTGATTATTCTAGAGTAGCATCTCAACCTCTGGGCCATCCTCCTGTGAAAAGGAGTTTCATTGCACAGAAATACGCTGCATTCAGATTATCTGCACTAGAGCTATACAGAAGAGGAAGAGTGAACAAAAGATCCTAAAGAACTGGAAAGACAATCTGTTTGCCCTTCTCTGGCTATTGTTGCTCCCACACTTCTTGAAAAGATTGATCACTTCTGTTGGCTGAACAAGAGCTAAATTTAACTGCCTGCACAATTAGCAATATCCTCAGCTGAATTTCTGTGTCCTTTACAGCATCCCAGATAAATCAAAGTGCTACTCTGCTGAATTAATTAAAAAATCCTGTCTGTTGCTGTTGTTTCTGCCCATACTTACTCATCTAGTCAAAAAGTACCTGGATGGCTTTCTAGTAGTGACCAGAATGTCTCAGCCTTGTAGAAGTGAGTTGTGCATCCAGGCTCACTTACACTTTTCTCATTACATATTATTTCCCTTCCTCTTATCACCTCCTCTACTTTCCTACTCCCCTTTGGTTTGTCCTCTATACTTACTGTTGAGCAGACACTATTCTTAATACTGCTCCCTCAAAATAATAACAACAACAGAAGAAATGTGTTATTTACTGGCCTGATAGTTTAACTCTGTTTATGTGACAACTTCATTTACTTGATCTTCTGTCTACTTTTGGCTGTATTTGGGCTGCAAAATTTCCAAAGCAAGAGACCATCTGAACCTTTACCACTTTACAGCACCAAAGACAAGGGACCGCCATCCTGATTTATTTGAAGGTCCTACCAAAAAGCCGTGATTAATAATTTCTCTTCTGATGTTTACATTCACCTGATGACTAGCTACTTCTTTTACTGTCTATTTACCCGATACTCCTAGTCCTTAAGAACTAGGAAAAAAACTAAAGCAGACACTTGAAAAAACTTACTTCACCATATTTTCAAAGTATAAAAAGTAGCACTGAATCAAATGTAAAAGATCAACCATTGACAAAACTTTAATTATTCAAATTAGATGTGGATAATTATAAAAAAGGAGTAGATTGCCTGTATACAACTTTTAAAAAAATAATTTCTGAGATCTTATCAATATAACATTAAAATAAGCTATAGAACTGTGAAAAATGCAGTTGTGATTCGTGCTAAGATGTTTAATGTTTACAGGTATAACCAAATGAGGCACGGACTCTGAACTTGGAAAAGGGAAAGGTGGTTAAGTTCTATGTAAAAAGTTATGAAACTTGTTTAGGAAGTTACATTGATAGAGGGAACTAACATTTTAAGGGTTAAGCAACTATATAATAAGGGCCTAGTAACAAGCTAACATTTTAAACCACATTATTAATATCTAGTTTAGAGCTGTATGTAACTAATTGTGCTAAAAAAAGCAGGACTTCATTAAATGCCGAGATAAGAAGTTTTACAGCACAAGCTGCAACCTTGAGGAGACAAGATAGCCAAGATTTACAGCAAAAAGGGGGCACCAGTCTGGTTTCAGTCAGTTTGGTAGCTTGGATTCCAGCCAGTTCCTTCTAATAAGCCAAAGGTAAAAAGTTCACTGTGAGGAAGCTGAAGGAGCCTTCATCCAAAGACCCCCAAAGACCCCTCCTCAAATTCACCAAGTGGCACTGCGCAGGCGCAATAGGGGAGGGTCTATGGAAATGGTTATCTGAGACTCATTTTAATCAGAAGCGGGGAAAGGTTATGAATATGTATAGGCGTTCCTGGGGTCATTATGAATATGTAATACCTTTTAAGCACTTCTTATTGTTTAAAGGTGTGCGTGTTGGGTGGAGTGAATCCCCCCCACACCCAGCGCTGTTTTGCTTATGCTCTAATGAACACGTGTTTAAGGAATACAAGGAATTGGATTAAAGGTTGTTTATCCATAGAAAAAGCGTAAGTTATTTATTTCAGTACGAAGGCATCTAGCACAAAAACTTTTAAGCTGGAAGCAGCCACAATGCAATAAACAATTCTGTCTCCTGTACAGAAGGGCCACTAAAGCTCATCCTTGCACAAGGAACCTAATATAATTTACCCTACCAAAGCCCTCAGCAGTAATACCTGACAGAGAGACATCAAATATGAAATTGTAATTCATCTGTGGCTACCATAGTTTCATTTTCTTAATTAAACATTCAAATTCTACCTGGAAAAAGACAACTTTGTCCTTTATAGACTGTCTCTCTGGATTTATCATAGAAAATATGTGATACTCTTCCTGTCTGCTGGGAGTCAAATAAAAAAATAATCAAGCAAAAAGCTTTTCAGTCACAAGGCCAAAATAAAGATCACATTCAATATAACAGACCTTGAATTTAAAAGTGCACATGAATCTCCACTGTCTGTTTCCACAGGATATATATAGCAGACTCTTGATGACTTTATTTAGCTCTGATAATATGCTTTCAGTGGATCCAAAGACCTTAAGGAAACCAGGCTTTCACTTTAAGTAGTGATGCGTTTCAGGCTATTTCCCCTTACATTCGCATTGCGGTACCCAATTTTCTGTACTTGAGTCTGCGACCCAGTAGCATTATATCCTGTTGGTCTTGATTAAAATCTAAAATTGAGCTGAACCCATTTATTATAAAAGAAATTAATTTGGGCACTGAGTAGATAAAGAGTGTTAGTGGTAATATATAATGTCCCCTCAATAGAATGATATGAAGTTGGTAAGTTTAATTAGACAGCATTATAAATATCTCTAGGTTACTTTGCATCACAAAAGACAGACAAAGGGTAATTTACAAATGAAAGTAATTTCTTCAGCGTGGAAGAAGAACCAGATGAAAGTGTTTAAAACAAAAACAAAAAAAAACCCAACAGAATTGCTGGGGAGAAAAAAATCTGATTTAAAAGAGATATGTTGATTTGACATAATAAGTTGTTTCTAACAGCTCCTGGTGAGATTATAATTGGCACTCTTAAACCTAAAATTACAGTTACATCAGTAACTGTGCAGAGATGAAGACAGAGACAAGACTTCAGCCAGTCCTGACATTGGTAATTAACAGAGCTCACACATTTCTCACTGCACAGCCTCAAAGAGTTAACAAATGAATTTATTTTCCTTCCACTTCACCATTACATCCACAAGACAGGCTACTAGTGGTTTTGTGTCTTATGAATTTGGCTTCTAAACTAATCCATATGGTCTAAGTAGCAATACAGATGCCTAATCTTGACTGCCTCCTCCAGTCTGAGCTGTGACATTTCCACGGATACTCTTACTTCTTGAGAAAGGTATTGGCTGAGGCTAGAAAGAGATGCCCAGGTTGTGTCCAGCATGCAGTGAGGTGCAGACGCTGCTCACCCTGAGGCTCCTTCACATCCAGTAAGGATGGGATTTCTCTCTGCAGGCTCAGAGCAACATTCATTACAGGACTGATATAGTGGAGCACTGGGGAAACGAAAACAAAAGTTTCCAGTGTGGTTTGATGGCTTGCCAACAGCATATTTCACCACCTGTTAAGACAGTCTCATGTCATGCCACGCATAGAAACGTGGAACATGAAGATAACTTTGTCTAGTACTTTGCAAAACATTTTCCAGATTGATGTTCATCTGTGGAGGAATTTACTGTTTCTTCATAGATCATTAATATATTGCACACTAAATACCAGCGATGCACCTGGCATGGCAACATTTGCTGAAGAGCTACTCTTCACCTTTGGGATGCTCCAGATCTCTCTTCTCACCCAGAGGCAGATGGCCACACTGACATAACACTTCCAGGTGAATTCACTCCTCTCTAGATGGAATGATACACAAGTTTGTTTCAAAAAATTGAGGAGATTATCTCCTAACAGTGAGAAAAATTAGGTAGGGCATATACACTTATTTCCACTTATTGGAAGAATTTGCAAAGGTATATTCTCATAACAACCACAAATAACCCCAAGACCAGCTCTATAAAGGAATAATTAAATGAGCATAATATGGCTAGCATTATGTGCTACTCAGATATTTCTGAAGAACATTACCAGTGTTCCTTCTCATGGCTTTTTAGAATTATTCAGCATTTTTGCACGACTGAAGGTCACACAGGACCTCACGATATCAAAGTATTCTAAAGCAGCTCAGCTAACACAGTATATTTCTACTTTTCTCATTAATTGCTGCTAAGGATAAGCTTGCCTGTTCTCAGGAGTTTATGTGCATCACTTCTTCATGCTGACCCCAAGTCCTGGCCTTTTAGATATTGAAAAGGATAAAAGCTCTGAACTGAAGCTGAGCTCAGCAAGGACTACCAGCAGTAGCGGTGTCAGTACTCCAGCTCTGACACCCCGACTTTGCACTAGACACTGCAGGCAAACAGGGTTTCATCCTCTCCCATGGGTATTGGGGATGAATCTCCAGAATTGGCCCTCAGAGCTGGTGAATGTGGAAACAGACGTGGTGTTGCTTGGATATAGAGCACTTGACAGGGCCCACTTTCCAGGGATGTCTTATCTTTGCTGAACAACCATCAGTCCCGTTCTACTCATTATGTCTCTGTAAAAACAGCACATTTAAGAGCTCTAGAACAGTCACAGTTTCCAGGTAAAAAGGTGTCCAGAAGAAGTCCCTATCTGAAAATACTGGAATAGAAATGGCATGGAAGCAGCACTTTACTGCAAGAGAAACCACGCTCTTCTGGAGTTACTGTTCACCTGGCACCACATTCTGATGCCTTTTAATGATCCTTATTCAGACAAACACTGAGCCAGAGGAACGTGCCACAATGAGAGCAAGACTAAGGAGGAGAAAGAATTCAGGATCTGGACAAATGACATTTTCAACACATAGAGAGGGTTAAGACAGGTAAGAAAAAATATCACAAACTCAGTAGGTGGAAGGAAATTTAGAAAATAGCACTTCTAGAACTGCGACAAGATAAAGTAACAGTGGGATGCTGTGGCCATATAACCTCCAAGGCATGCTGGAGAAACAGCAGAAGCAAAGACAAGCTTTAAAATAATATTTAAATAAATTAGAAGACTGTTATAATTCCTGCCTTCAGCCTACTCTCTTCTACATTGAGCAAATGCTCTGACTTCAGTCTCCCCTTGTAGTCAAGTTTTCTTATGTTCTACTATTTTCTTGGCTTTTCTCTCGTTTGGAGGTAACTTCCTTCTCTAGTAATAACATGACTAAATTAAGAGTTTCCTTAAATTACTCTGGTTCTTTGAATTCCCTTTGTTTTTTCCATCTTTTCAGTGGCTTTGAAAATCAGTCATACATAGGAAAATTATTAGAAAAATACTTGATGTATTTTAAAATCAGTGGTAGAAAGAAATGCGTTGAACATCGAAAATCAGCTTACATGTGAAAATGGATCTGAAAACGGTATCGGACATGAAAAAGCAGCAAAGGAGATTAATCTACAACAATTTTATATTCAGAGCTAAACCTATGAAACAAACAAACAAACAAAAAACCAACATGCTGCACATCTCTCGTCAAAAAGATATCCATTTCTCGGTGCCTCACGACATTTGGAGCTCAAATGTATAGTCCATCTAAATACTCCTGTCTACCACAATCACCACACTAAGTGAACATCTCCCAAGCACCTCTTACAATCACTCCAGGAGTAAGTTATAACACCTCAATTTCTATGGGGAGGAAAGCGAGACACAGAAATTGGCCAAGCAGCTGTGCCAGTCTGTACTTAATCATGCAATATGCCAAAAGGAGAGCTCTGAACTGAACGTGCAGATGTGGTGCATTGACACTGTACCTATACAATCCTCCCTCTACAAATGTTGAGCAACACAAAGAACTAAAGAAGCATGTATAACACGGTACAAGTATATTAAAAGGTCCTAATCTTGATTAGTTTAGTGAGGTAATTAGATATATGTATCTGAATGTGTGAGAAAGACGAGCAGGACTAGTTTCTCTATCACTCCCCAAAATAAAGTGATACATATGGCAACAATTACTTAATATTGTCTATCATACCTACTCAAGCTGTCATATTCCTTGTAGCAAAAAAGTTAAAAGTCAAAGATACTGGTGTAAAAAGAAGTAGAACAAAGCTTACTGAGAATATTTCTATAAGTGTAAAGACTGAATTGATTTTTTTTCCTTTGTATCAAATTCAGTCCCTGAAATGTTCAGCTGTGTAAAATAGCTCTGTAGCAGGTAATTTCTTAACAAAGAGATTTTTAAAGTGATTTTTATTATATGCTCTTGCAAAGGATGCTTTTCACGTAATGAGCAGTAATGGTTTTAAAACTCAAGCAGAACTGTAGGCATTTATAAAAATAAATGTAACCTCTGGCAGTTACTAACAGATTACAAATGCACCATAGTCATAACATTTTGTTCATTTATAGGAATAAAAAGGAGCTTTTCTAGGAATACAGAAGTATTTGTCACCCACAGGTACTGAAGTATAATTAGATAAGAATACTTTAGGAAATGTTATTAGGTGTCTTTAAAAAAAAACAACTACTTTTAAAAAAATTCAGATTTATAGAGACACTGTTTCTGACTAAGGAAGAACCCTCCATGCATAGTAACAGCGCAGGAGCTTGTGTAATGGAATAACTAATGTTGCAGGGATAAATCATCTGTTCAGGGATGTTAATATCAAGTATCTCCAGGATTCCCTTGACTGTGCAAGATTGTAACTTTAGTGATGTAAATCCCTTCAAAGCCAATGGGATTAATCCTGCAGAAGGAACTATACTGCAGTGTTTAGGCCTTGGCCCACGTGTAGCAGAAACAAAGCCCAGCAGTCTCATTGGAGGGCTTCTGGAAAATCCAGCCAAAGACTTCCGAGCATTTACATTTCGGGCGAATATTCTGATTGCCAGATGCCTTACACCGTTGCAAGGCAACATGAAAACAAGACCTAGGACTTTGAGTACAGCAACAGCAATTGATCCAAACAACAGCTCTATACAAAAGGAAAGAATTTTCCTTCTAAAATCTGGAAAATATAGACTGAAAACAGATCAGGGATATATGGCAAAACTCTGCAGTAACATGGAGGTGATCTCCGCTTGTGACTCTCTGCTTTGCCTGCCTGTATGGTGCAGAAAGCTCTCCATTTTGCACCCTAAAATGTGCTTGGACTCCCTGATCTCTAGAAGTCCCCATCAGCTTGGACAGAAGCATCACCCTTTATAACCAAATACAATTGCTGTCTTTATCTGTTATCTGTTAACTGTGAAGCACCATATCCTGAGGATCTGTGACAAGCTTGATGAAATGTTTTTTAGATGCCAAGGTGAAGACTGCTACCAAGTTAGTATCACTTTTATGTGACATATCTATATGACACCCAGCTTAGGGCAGCAAAGTATTTACCATAGCTGATCATCAGATCTGCCCCTAGCAAGCTAGCTTTCTGCTCAAGGGTAGAAGGTATAGATGGCTGGCTGCTGAGGTATGCAGAAGAACGGATGGCTACAAAAAGGTTGAAAAGGAAGCGATGCACCCTGCTCCAAGGTGTGCAAACCCTTTTCCTGCACATGATTCTGAATTACTATAGTACAGGAGAGGAGTATTACAGACCTCCTCTTGATCCAACATACCTATGAAGAAGTACTTGTGCTTCAGTCTGAATTTCAGCACTTCCTCATCACCGAATTCTACCTCCCCACTCTTTTCTTACAGGATGATTAGGATGGTACTTGAAAGCAGCAGTTCCCAGAAGGACTATGGTTTCCAGGGAAATAGACGATTATTTTGAGGATCCTCTGATCTACTATAGCAGTAACAAAATACTCTAATAGAAAGATTTAATGCATTCCACAGCAAAAATTCCCATAATAGCTGGCATCTAGAAGTTGGGGAAGTTGGTCAATACTTCACTCTTTTATAACTTGTCTCTGAATATTAGATTACACACTATAAGATGCAATCTATTAAATATTGCCCAATGTTTATCTCTGCACAGACAGTGAGATTGCTCACAGGGTAAAATGACTGCAGCTCTCTGTGGTGACTATGGGAGGAAAAAAAAAAAAAAAAGAAAAGGTACCTACATCTATGAATTTTTAGAAACAAAAGTCTTTTAAAGGCCTCTGCAATCCATCAGTCAATGGGATCATGGCATATCCTTTGTCCAATCACGTTTATGGGGTAAAAAGACCCTCCAGGTATTTGCGATGATCCAGTTGCTTACTCTGCAGGTGGTTTACATCATTAGACTATGGACCAGAGATTTTAAAAGGCTGATAGGCCAGTTTTTTCCCCTACGAGTGAAAAGGTACCAAGTTGTTGGTGTTGTAGGTAGATCGAACTTTCCCAAGTTAACTAATTGCTGCTTTGTTCACAAAATGCAACTATTGGGGTATTTCTCCAGCACCCAGTTTCCTTCTAAATAAGCAGGATTTGCTGCCTTTCAGCAAATGCTTCAGTGATGTTTTAGTTATTGTTCAGCAGTGATTACATAGCATCAAGGCCTTTTCTGCTTCTCACCCCACCAGTGAGTAGGATGGGGGTGCACAAGAAGTTGGGAGGGGACAGAGCAGGGACAGCTGAGCCCAACTGACCAAAGGGATATTCCATACCATATGATGCCATGCTCAGCATATAAAGCTGGAGGAAGAAGAATGGAGCAATGGCGTTTGTCTTCCCAAGTAATGGTGACGCGTGACGGAGCCCGGCTTTCCTGGAGATGGCTGAATACCTGCGTGCCCATGGGAAGTAGTGAATGAATCCCTTGTTTCGTTTTGCTTGTGTATACGGCTTTTGTTTTACCTATTAAGCTCTCTTCATCTCAACCCATGAGTTTTCTCACTTTTACTCTTCTAATTCTCTCCCCTATTCCACTGGGGGTGGGGATGAGTGAGTGGCTGCGTGGTGCTTAGTTGCTGGTTGTGGTTAAACCATGACAGAACCCCACTGTAATCACAAGGTTATAAACCTGCAAGGACTTCAAGGGATGAGGCATCCACAGGTAAGTCTGCCCAGGTATATATATGTACATATACACAGCCATATATATATGGCATATATATATACACACGTGTGTCCAGTTGCACATTTTATAGATATATATACATATGCTTATAACCCTACACCTGTATATACACTCTCCAGTACATTCCAGCCTCAAAAAGGCATTCAATCCATGATACCAGAGTTAATCCAAGTTAAAATCCTGGAAATGTGTAGAGTGCCACATCTACATCTACTGTTTTGATCTAGAAATAAATTGTTATCAGTTCACTCTCCTTGCAAATGTATACACAGTCCATGCGACATGGACTCCAGGGAACTGATGAAGATAAAACTGATAGCGCTTTGTGCCGTGTTATCCTGGATGGGAGAGTTTGGAAGTCAATCTCTCCTTCAGGTGGGTACATCTGGGTGGTCTGGCATAAATTAACACCAGCTTATATAGCACTTCTGCTATAAATAGGTGGTATAGCCACATTCAAGTCTTATGTACTCCAAGAATGTCTAACTTTGGAGGTGTTTTGTTTTGGTGTTGTTTGTTTGTTATTTTTTTTTTAAGCATTAAAAAAAATCTCAAATGAGCATGGAACACATAACCATCATTGCGCTGTTTACCTGTTTTCAAAGATTCTGTAGAAGACCATTTTTTACTCATCCTTTATGTTATAACTGATATGAAATAGTTAAAATAGTATCATTTAATTGTAAAATATTTTAAATCCTAAAACTACTTTTCCAAGTATCCTTGAAATACATAATTTCTAAAAAAAAATTCCATTAATATATACATAAGGTTCAAGTCAATATACTCAACTGACCAAAACTTTTTAAAAAAATCTGTCTATTTGTCATGTTTATCAGACTTCCTTTTACAATGTGAATAACTCCATTTGCACTGAAATCTGAACCATGACATTAAGTGTAACATCATCCAGTACCACAGTACAAACCTCTTCTGTCTCCATTAATAAATTACAATGCTGTGGGAAAATAAAGCAGGAAAAGCTTTATTTAAAACACATTATAAACTCAAGAAATCAGCTGTTAGGGGGTGTAATTTTACAGATGTAATGTCCTAATTCTTAATAGCAATCCCAGAGCTAGGAGACAGAAACCTTGAATTGACTTTTGGCCTATCCCGTTGTCATCTCAGCTACAAACATACGTTAAAATCTGATGCTTATTTTGGACTTCATGTCATGCTGAGTGATAAAATTTCAGGACAAGATTTTTATGTCAGCACTCCTGGTCTATTCATGCCCTCTCCATTGTAATTTCAATGTTCGTCACGCTAATTTAGTCCACACAATGTTCTTGACGGCTACGATTCCGGTGGGCTTGCAGGTAAAAAGGATGAAAAATAAATCAGGTGATTATGTGAGGTTTTCCTAAACTGCACAACAGTGTTGAGGCAAAGAAGTCCACAAGATGCAACCTAAAGCCTGCCTGAATAATGATGCTGCTTCTCCTCTCAGGGCAGCTCTTGCCAAGTTACTCACATGCTTCTGTTCATAAAGCCAAGGGCTCTACACCAGAAGCTCATAATATGCAAAGTAGTAACAGGATGGAGTTATTATTCTTAGTTCTGTGCTTTATTATTCTTTTCTTTTAATTTGGGAGCTGAGTTTTATGCTCCAGATATAAACCAAGACTGATAACCACAATGGAAATCCCAAATACTGCGAGAAATCTTATCAGTTATTCAGTAGATGCCATTGCTTCCTCAGATTTAAATTAATCCCAGCACCTTAGCATGTTGCTAGGAGGCCATCAGAGATGCTATGCTTTCATAAGAGTAGCCAAACTAAATCTTATTAGTCACAGGTACTGATCACAGTATATTTTTCACAGCAGTAAGAATAAATCCATTCTAGTTATTACGTTCTGCCTTTCTTAACTTTCTCCTTCATTTCCCATGTGGTATGTTCCTGCCCTCAGCTGTTGTCAGCTCTGCTATGGGCCGTGAGACATTTGCCATATCCTTCAATAAGAAACTGCATTTCAGTAGTGCCTTAAATGGTTTCTGCATAAAACACCATGGTCCTCATGGACGATAAAACAATATAAATGCAAAGCTGTGTGATTAATGTAAGACTGTGTGATTAAGCACGAGTCACTGTGATTAACAGCGCTACAACATACTAGTTCTCTGCTTTCTCTTTCCATAATTAACTTAATTGATTCTAAATCTGCTCTGAAATTAGGATGACGCTATTTAAAGCAAAGTTTTCAGATCCAAAGTACCATGTTGGTACAGCATTTCTCGTTCCAACCTTTAGCTATTTACTACGTTGTTTCAGACTAAATACGCATCTGTGAATGCCTGAGGATGTCAGTGTCACAGTGGCAGATTCCTGGGGAAATCACTGCACATGGATTACAACATTGGTCTAAATATAAATGTTTCCGAGATTTCAGGGTCATGTCAGGCCAAGAAAAAAAAATAGACAGTTTTACCACAGTGATAAAAGATTCCTCATGCATATGGACAAGCAAGATTTTTAACTATCAGGTATAAAAGTAGTATTTGAAGGTATATGAAATTTATTTAAAATTCAGAGACCAGATGAAGAATTTTATAACCCCTGGAGAAAGATAAGGAAGAATCCAGCTTGGATGATGAGAAATCAAGTAGACAGACTGCTCAAAGCAATATTTTTCTAAAAAAAACCAGTTATCCTTAACAGGAGCCAAGCTTGGTCTCTCAAAAAGTTGTTGGTGTTTTTTGTTTGGTTGGTTGGTTTTTTTCTTATGACCACCTTCCTACATTCACCAGGCTGCCCACACAGTGGGAAAACCCTGACAATTCACTAAAAGGTGACACTGCTGCTGCAGGCAAGGCTGGGCACCTTTCTGGGCTCCTCGTTCACGGGGCATCAGAGTCAGTTTTGCTGCACACACATCGCTGTGGGCTCAGAGCCTTATGTGGGGGCATCCAGGGACCTTCCCATCGCTACCCGCTCCCCCTCACCCTGCTGAGCAGGAGCCCCTCATCACAGCACCCACACTCAAGTATTAATAGCTCAACACAATAAAGAATCAGTGGAACAAAGACTAGAAATATAAAAGAGATTCAAAGAGCTGCTGTCTTTTTCCTTTTTTGACCTTATTTTCTTTCTTATCCTTTTGTCTTTTTTTTTTTCATTTTATTTTTTTTTTTTTTCAATGCAGGACACTTCAAATTGCAAGGTACCTCAATGTCTAGGTACGGACAGAAAAACATCTTTGGATCAGCTGAAACCCTTTAGCCTGTTCAAAAGCTTTAACACCTTTTGCCAGTTTTTGATGTCATGATATAAATTACACTCAAAAGGATTTTTCTACCAGTTTCAATTCAGTACACACTGCAGTAAGACTTACTTTAGATAACCAGGCATGAAAGAAGTTAATAGTCTGTGAGCACAGATTTTTAACAAGGGTTAACATGAACCTGACAGGGTCACCCTAAACACTTCTTTTAGAAAAATCACTATTTGAGAAGCTTTCTTCCCTCTGAACTGTATCATTCCAAATCAGAAATCTGGAAACTCATGCACAGCTTCCAAACAGCTGAAGAACCTTAGCAATAGCTGTCATGTGAAAGGTAATGAGCTTAACTGTTCCGAGTTACCACTTTGTATCTTGCCTGACTTTAAATAAATATACATGCCTCAAGACAGTGGAAGGCCTCCACGTCAAAAGAAAGCATTATATACTATGTGTAGCAAGGGACAGGGCAGCAAAACTTCTAGCTTGCCCCTTGTACACAAACAGTGCTGAAATTTCTCCTGAGCCTGCAGGTCCCAGATCTCCTTCTGTAGTCACAGTTCTTCCCTTCTCTTTTGCTGAAGTACTATGACATACCATAGATCAAAGATAAATATGCTGTCACATGTCAAGCAAATCTCAGCCCCCCGTTCCCCCCCAAAAAACAAACAAACAAAAAAATCTTCCTCTGTCTCTGAAATACAAGGACAGAACAATTTTAATCAAGTGAAAGAGACATGATGGATAATGACGGTGCCCCGCAGTCCCAACCCACACAGTTGCATTGCTGTGAGTTTTAATCTTTTTCTGTGGGATCCAGAGAATCTGATCTGTGTACACTGCATAAAGAGGCCATTACACTGGCATCTCCAAATTTTAACTGGAATTTGAGGTGAGAGCTGATCAATTCAGGCATGAAATCTTTTGAGACCAAGTAATCTGTTTAGTCAACCACTTCCATTCAGTTAAGTAATCTATGCAAGAAACTGAGCAAAATCCGT
Source organism: Nesoenas mayeri (assembly GCF_963082525.1). Lineage (NCBI taxonomy): Eukaryota > Metazoa > Chordata > Aves > Columbiformes > Columbidae > Nesoenas > Nesoenas mayeri. The sequence continues at coordinate 109,527,558 of NC_137543.1, forward strand.
AACTAAGGAGAATCAGAATTCCTCTATTCAAAGCTGGAAATTATTTTTTCCTTATCTGTCTACAAGGTTTGCACTTTTGAAGTCCATTTCTGCTAAAATTGACCTTTTATTCAAGAATTGTAGCTTCTGTGTGATTAAACTCATTATATAAAAATGCCTCCTGACTTAGAACAATTTCCAATACCTTTCAAGAAGCATGTCACATGTTGGCCTTTAAAATATAATTATTATACCTCATTGTGTTAGAACTGTTGCGTCAATAGAGATCTGGAATGTATTTCACAAGGAATTCACCCAAAGACTTTGAGAAAGAAATTCTGGTTTAAAAGTCTATTTTTATCATTGATGATTATGATAGCAAGAACTTAATTTAAATCCTAGATCTGGAGTCGTGTATGCTGACATATCAGACCAGGAAAGTTTTTGTGTTGTTGTTTCTGTTGTTGTTGTTGGTTGGTTGGTTTTCAATTGTTGAGACACTTTACCCTTGAGAAGTATGGTGAACAACTGTGCCATTTCTAGAATGCCTGTCTTCACCAGACTAATCCAAATTTATGAGGTTTTTTACATGTAGAGGAGGAAAAAAATAGATATGGGAGAATATTACTGAAAACACTGAAAGCACATCTGGGTATACAATAAAGCCTCTTATGTCTTCTCAACATTTATTGGGTAATTTACATGACCTTGTTTGCAGTCATCAGATTAGAAGGATCCTCTGATATTTCTGTAGTGCTTTAGCTGCTATCAGAACAGTGTATCTTCATTTTCTTAATCTTTTTCTTAGAGCTCAGATAAACACTTCCTGGATGATAATATAAACTGACAGGAAGATGCAGTTGCTTCTGTAAGAAAAATGAACTCTTGGAAAAGAAGTTTTGTGGGACCGAAGCCATCTGTTAAGTTGTTTTTCCTTCTTGAAAAAGGGCTTTTTTTTGTAAACACACATTTTTTATGAGGGTGCTCATCCAGGGTCCGCTGCTGCTCTGGTTCAGCTCCTCTGCAGGGAACCGTTTTGCTGATTCACAGTGTCCCTGGGCAAGGTGAGTCCTGTCGCTGCCAGCTCAGGAAAAGGCTGAGCATGGGAAAGGAAATCCAGGCTCTGTCACCGCCTGAAGAAGCTGAGGGAAGGAGGATGCTGCCAGAAAGAAAACTTAGGAGCAGCTGAGCTCAGTGGGAAGCCCCTGCTGAAGGTTACCTGCTTCTTCATTTTGTATAATAGAGCACAGGGAAGCACCCTGACAGACACATATTCAGAGCCTCCATGCACATGGGCATACCAGTGACCCACAGGGTGGAATATTTACACTGACTTTGGACAAGAACATGGAGTATTTTCCTCCTGGAAAAAAAAAAATATACTGGCTGTACTGTTAGCAATATGCAGTACTCAGTTGACACTCTCCCATTAAATAAGATTTATTAAAACAAAAAAAACCAAAACCAATTCCTGCTATTGCAAAGACCAGATTGCTGCAGAAAATAACAGTCCAAAAAATACTTCAATTTTTTAAAAATTCTTAGAATTTGATATTTTAATTATCCTGCTGTCAAATGTCTAAAGTTGTTGTTTGACTTAAAAGGATTTGGAAGCTATTGCAGCAAATGAAGGAGGCAGATATGACAGCTAAATGAATGCCAGATGGCTTATCGAAAAGCGTAAGTGTAGGGGGGTGCAGAGACACCAGGCCTGGGCGGGTTTGTGTGGCTTTGCTGGAGTAGCAGCTGCATCCTGGCTAATGAAATCCCTCTTCAGCTCTGGTGGGCACACGAACACGGATGAACAGCTCTGGGAGACACAGCCTTGGTATCACTGCACTGGGTTTTGTTTTGCCACACAGGCACACTTGCTTACAAATTTGGTTGAATTTTAGCAATAGAAATGGTTGAAGAAAAGGCTGGCAGCCATAAAAATAGGGGCAACCTTATGCACATACAAAAACAAAAAAAAAGGGAGGTGGGGGGCAGGGAGGAAATGTATTACAGCTTTCTGTGTTGTAACAGATTTAAGGAAATAACTATGACTGGGGTTTCAGCTGAGTAACCTTTGCTCTCTCAGAAAATCATCTTTCAAGGCGCCCTTGACAGTACAGTGCACAGTAGAATTGTGAATCATGGCTTTGTGTGTTAAAAATCCCATGGACTAAAAACACTATAAAATGTTACATCAGGATTTTCTGTCCTTATATAAATACTCCTGTGCAAGAGCAAAACGCTGCATCAAGTCCCCAAGGAATTTCATGTGAGAAAAACAACAGTAGTCAGCACTTCTGAGAGAAAACAACTTACTCCCCCAAACTGAACACGCGTACAGACATTAATCAGTGATGTGCAAGAGATGTGCAGCTCTGCTCTCTGCCCCATTCCATCCACCTACAGCTCTGCTGTCACCACCTGTTTCCTTTCAAACCTCTCCCCTTGGTTCTCTCTTTTATTCTGCACCAGCCCCTCCAAGGTTTGTGGTTTCTTGCTCTGGCCTTCAAACAGAAGCTTTGCTCATGACCAGACACATCATTTTTCAGCTCTTAGTCACACATGCAGCTTGATGAACTTATCTTCCCAGTTTAAATCAAGTATATTTTTGTTTTGTACCAATAATTTATTTAAACTACTTGATAATAATTTTTAAAAGCTGCATGACTCGTTTGACTATTTTTTAAATTGATTAAAATTTATTTTAAAAATGCAGTCTATGTATAGACAAGGTGGTGAGCAACCACAGAATACAACAATAAAGAGTAATTCAATTTGGAGGTTAGCAAACCTGAAGGAAAAAATAATTGAACAGCTATTTAAAGAACACACTAAAGAAATAACCAATTCTAAGAAATTGCAATCTGTCCAAAAACATTAAAAGAGGAGATAATCAGATTAAATTCTGAAATATATATTACTTCCACAAGAATAATTCCTTCAGCTGTAACTGGACACATGCTCATGCTTCGCTATCATCATCTCCAGCAACACAGAGGCCTCCTGGTGCAGTAACAGCAACAACTCCCGACTGGGAATCACTCCCATATTTATTAAACAGAGGCAAACAGTTTCATACTCATAAGGCCTCTCCCGGGAATAAATCATAGGAGGCTTATATTTTTGGAGGTATAGCCTGCTACTGTTTAATCTAGCTAACTTTCAGGAGGAAGTCTTGTCTTAGTGCTTTCCTAGCTGTGCATCTCTTACCATATGGTCAAATAACCAACAGATTTTTGTGTAGGACCATGAAGACATCTATAAAAGGAAAAGGATTCAGTGACTGTACCCCCGACAACAATCAGTACATATTCCTAACAGCAGCAAATAGTAGTAATAACTGCCTGATCTGGAAATTGCATTACAAACTGTGATTAAAACTTTAATCAAATAATCAATTTGCATTGATTTTATATTTTCTCCATCATTGTTTTTTCTTCCTTCTCCTTCCTCTGAAGAAGAGGCTATGAATAAATAAAATCAGGTCTTGAGGTTCTTTATCTGAATTTAGCAGACCTCAATGATCAAGGCTTGTTGATTCATCATGCTTTCAAATCCTTGGTGGCAACATATAGCTTTCTATTCTTCATTAACAAGTTATGAAGCACTAACTGCTAGTTAACCACATGAAATGCTTATTAGTAGTGTGCAAATCAGTCGACAGCAGCTCAGAGAAAGTAACTCAATCAATAAAAAAAATGCTGCAATTAAATTACCTCAGTTCTCCTTGTTCATCTCAACACTGTACTATCTCACCATTAAATAGTCTAAATTGCTCCTCAAAAAGCATTTCTTTAAATATAACCTCAACCTAGGGTAAACACAGCAGTATCTACACCTGTTTAAAAGATAATATAAATACACTACTGTTTGTTGGTAATGTGAATAGTTCATCTGTGTATTAGCCTTTCATATACACTATATTTTTATAAACATTTTACATATAATTACTTTCAGGGTATAAGTGATCAGTCATTTTGAGGAATGCATATATAGTTCCTTGACATTTTTCTTCTTTCACGTAAGCCAAAATTTAACAAAAAAAGCCATCTGACAGGAACACAGCAAGGTGAGAGGAGTGTCTCACAGGGCAGTGCACATTGGAGTCCAAAGCTTTGAGGCAGCATGGAAGGGAAGGCAGGGAACACACTCAGACCCATGACTCAAATTTACATACTGTCAGATAGTTTTGCTCTCTTGGAATTTACAGAGAATTTGAGCCTATACTGTAAAAATTATACTAACCAGAATATACCAGCAGCCATGTAACTCTGCTCCGATCTGTTCAGTTACGAATTGTAAGAATTGCTCAAAAAGATGAATTTCAGTTTGAGTTTTCTTATTTGCCTAACAGCATGTTTCCTCCGTGCACATGGAGGGGCGAACCTACCAAGCACGATGCAGAGCCACATGGAAGTATTTCAACAAACCTAGAGACCAGAAGCATGAAATCTTATCCCCACAGCACCACAGGTGTGCAGACACTTGCTCATGGAGATGGACACCAACCACTTGATGCTTCACAGGAGATACACTCAAATGGCCCAGTTCACCTGCTTTAGGTGCAGATGCTTCCTCAGAAGAAACCTTGAGCTAAAATCACTGCTTTAAATTAGAACTCACTGAACAATGTGTCAAGGGCCTTAAGAAAAACAAACAAACCAAAATGCACTCCCAAGCAGGTATTAGGAAGGCATTCCTGAAATGGCACACTTGGACTCCAGTGTTTGGCACACACATAACACCAAGCGCAACCTTGGACCACCAGTTCTTCTGGAAACAAGTGTGACAGTATTGAACAAAGACTGCCACGAAATCATCTGAATACAGTTTCAAAATCATATTTCCAGCCATAAAACTACTAGACGTGCTTCAACACAAGCAGAACCTTGGATGTCTTTAAGCTCCTGGAAAAATACTGATGGCATGGCGCCAGATATATCAACTTTGTGATGCCAGGTAGAAAGAGCACATGACATGAGGAGAACAAAGAAGGTGACACTCTCCTCTTCTGTTTATATCCACCAGCTCTAGGCTTGGTGTTTTACAACGCTGATTTCAGGCACAAGAGAGGCACAATAGCCCACACAGAGCCAGACACCCCAGTCAGCATTCGCTGGAAGGTCAGCACTAACACAAGAATGAGTATCTGTACCTTAAAATACTCCTTATTTTCTATTGAAATCTGAATATTTTCTGGTTAAAAACAGAAAAAAAACTCAGATTAATCAAATCAGTAAAGACCTGGACATTTGAAGAAAGGTATACAATGTCATCCAAATTACTTGCAAGTGAATCTTCATTTGAAAATATCTGTGTAGGTAGTTGTTTCAGGATCAAAAGATTGAAGATTTTATTCAGATGAGCTCTTGCTCTTTCAGTTTGACTGATTTCCCTTTGATGTTAAAAAGTAGCAGGGGAGAGAGCAGCAAGTACTGTAATCTACAGTGTAAGTTAACACTTCTGATTATATTTCACACCACAGTAACATAAGACTCAGTGTTTCTACACAAACCATTTCTTAATATGTAATTGTTCCAGTTATGTTTACTATTTCCACTCTATTTCTATGTAGCATTTTTGTTCAATGTATTTTCCAATTCAGGACAAGGTCAACAGGATTACAGCAAAGTTTGAAGTATCTTATGAGTAACAGGGATCTGGGAAATAAACTTCACTTGTAGAGGACATGAGTTAGCAAGACTGTACTGGGGTCAGCAAGGGAGCATGCCGAGTCATTCCGCAAACTGGTACCGGAAAAACACATTAGTTTAATGTTTTGAGCACTTCTGCTAGTGGAGATCACAGCCATTTAGCACCTTTGAACATGGTGTCATCTTCTGGCTAGGCTGGCCCCCCGTAACCACATTACTGCACTGTAGTTTAGTGAAGTGGCCTAGATACATCAGGACAACATGAAACTCGCTACAGACATGTATTTAGTAATCCACCACACAGTTTTCCTCCACTTATTTCATGGTCTTTACAAAAAAGGGAGTATTTGCTCAACAACTGTGTCACTCAGCTGGCTGTGTCTATAGCTTATGCATTTAGGTGCATCCTGTTCCTGATGCCTACACACTCCTGTTTGGGAGTTACACATTCATCAAAATTAAAATGTGTTCCCTGGATTCAGGCATAACAATCAAGGCTTGAGAGCAAAACTGTGAGCAATCAACACATTAAGTCATTCCAGCCTTGGCAGAAGACAATCTTCAAGTCAAGAAATAATTCATGCTCAAAATAAATAATTTAGGGCTGCATTGAGCCTTTGAGGTACAGTCCTATCATGGGAGTAGCCCACAGATACACCACCAAGCCTGGTGCTTTCTATAGCCTCCAAAGGTCTTCCAGAGCAGGACAAGATGATACCAGGTTTGAGCAAGTCCTTTTCTCCTTGTAATGGATCTGTAGGGACAATCTCACTCCCAGTCCAGACAATGCCAACAGCCTGACATCAGCAGTGCCAACCTGCTCGGTGACAACAACAGTGTATGCCACCTGCAAACCAGCCAGGCTGGCTTGTAACCGAAGACAGCACCTCCAGCAAATGACATCTTAAGGCTGGAAATTTCCATTTGGGTCCTCCCAGTGCCTGAGAGAAGTCCCAAAAGTCAAATCTTGACATCATTATTATGCCATGCCACAGCAGATCAACTTCTGCGATGAGGTCTCTCGCTCTGCGTGGCAACAAGTACTGAGACACATTAAGATTTAGGAAGAAATAAGTGTTATTACAGTCTGTCTCTAAATGACAGAGATATCCTAAATGACAGAGTATTTTATATTCTTGTTTTATCCCTCTCCCCTCCACAGGATCAGGGGAAGCTACCGTCTCCCTGCAGATGTTCACAAGCCGGTGAACATCTTCTAGCATGAAAGAGATTTCCAGGCAAAGGAGGAAAGACTATCAGCTCAGCAAAAGTCAAAGAGAACTTAAAAAATATTTAATGAGGTTTCCCTGCAGGCATTAATGATCCCAATGGCTCATATTTTACCTAAAAGCAGCAAAATTTTAATCTCGCTTATAAACAAGTTCTTGCCAGCACTCAGATTCAAGACTGCAAGATAAATATTTATAGAGTGGCTTTTGTAACTCGTCATATTCTAGCACAGACCTTCATTAGCAAACCATGACAGCAGTTTAGGGAAAGAAAAGTCCAAAGCTTCAGAAGATACAGCAATCCCCCTTCCATTAACATGGGAGTTGCTCTGTTTTGCATTTTAAATACATCAAATGCACACAACTGTTCATGTTTTGGGATGAACTCCAATCTTACTTCAGTCTCATATTGCTGAGATATAATTCCTTTTCATTTAAAACCACCTTAGTGAATTCACACTCCTTATATAGATACCCTTCAAGCCAAGCCACAACTTATGGACAAAAATTTAAAAGCTGCGTGACTATTAAATTTTACATTGAACAAATGACAATCTAGAAAAGAGTTCCCATGAGTTGAATGGGCCACGAGCTCTATTCAGCCACCCCAATTAAGCCCATAAAAAGGAGCAAAGCAAGGAGCAAACCTTTGGGGAGGATAGGTCTGTAATTTCTATTTTGATATAAAAATTGCTTCTGGAAGAAAAACAGAAAACTTCTGAGAAAACATAGTCATCAGAAATACTACTTATAAAAGTATTTCCAAACTCATTATCAGATTATGATGCTTTCACATGACAGCAGACAGAAACCTGACAGTGCTCCTAATGGAGTAAAGAGCACATGTGAGCACACTTCTTAGCAAAGATTTGAGACTCACACGAAAAAAAGTGTTGTTACCAATGCCCTAATTGTGAACCTTACTTCAGACAACGCAGTAATTGCTTTCTCAACCCAAGTATTTTCCACATGTGGACTCCCTGCAGTACTGGATGGTGCAATTCAAGGTTTTCTTGCATGCTGAACTTTGACATAATCCATCTTTGAATCACATCACAGACCAATCAACCATAACAAGAGACACAAGCATACTGGAAACCAGGCTTCAGTATTCCTGTTGATCATGAGATCCCCCATGTCCAATAACATCACCATGAACATGTTAAGTTTCCACATGCATTAGAAGCTCTCTATGCAGCTTTGATCTCACCTGCATGAGGAACATGCACTTATTTAGGCTTTGTTATGACCACATCATGACTATCGGGCAATAATTAATATATAGTTTGATTTTTATCCATTTATACATAAATATATGTATATAAACATTAAATGCATATGCAGAGCTGAGGAGCCACTGGTGCAGGGCTACCATCTGTGGGATTAAGACAAAAGGCTTCTGTGCCTGAAACCCCCTAAATGTTTAGTTTTACCCTACTGATATTACTTTGTTTTTCTCCCTGCTTCGCCAAACACAACATTTTCAGATTATTTTCCCTTCCCAGGGAAAACTATCTATGTTTTAATGAAATTTTCACACATCATACCCAGTAGTATGTAGCTCACTTTCATTTCATGTCATCCAGGCATCTCAGAGTTTGAAGGTATGCTGCTTTGAAAAAAAATAAAATAGCAAGCTGCCAGAGCACATTTGTCCTAAAGTAAGACTTGGCCCTACAACTGCTTTCCCAACAGTGAACAATACTGATATTTCAAGTCAAGAACAAGATCAGCGTAAGACAGTAAGGAAAATACTTAAATAAAAATTATTGTCCTAAATAAAAACATACAATCATGTACAGAATTCAAAGCCTTTAGCCCACTTCACAAATCTTGTTTTGAGTTGGGGCAGAGTGGCCAAGGATACCTACCATCATCCCACATGCAAATACTACACACTAGCCTGATTAGTTTATCCATGGCAAGTATGAAGTATCACATTTTACTGCTAATATGATATGGTTTTTATCCTTAATATTATTTGGTGGGTTCAAGCCTTTAATGAGACTCACTGTGAAAGAGGTTCTGATTTACCTTCCTATACAGGAGCTTGATCCATCCTGACAGGCCATGAGAAAAGTTTAGTCTTCTAAATTAAATAGTATAAAGCTGTGAAAAGGCTTTTGTTTAAGTTACCCTTATTGCCTTTTGACTTCTCCCATCAGTTAAAGACCATTTTATAGCTCAGAATAGTAAGCAGTAAGACACCTCAAGACATCACTTTTCCACACTCCTGTACTGAAACAGGGTACATATATCCATGCCAACTCTAACACTTGTTGGTCAGACCCATTCTAAAAACCCAAGTAAATAAGATACAGCCTAAGAGATTCCATGACTCAGTAGCCAATTTCAGTGCTTCATTACCATTAAAGACAACATTTTTCCTAATAAGCAGCCCAAACCTTTCTTTCTTCACATTAAGCTGTTTGTACCCTGTCCTACAGCCAGCTGACAGACAGTTGATCACCATCATCTTTAAAGGTAAGCAAAAGCAAGTAGTTTCACACATAAGACTTATCGTATCTGCACGTAACGTCTTCTGTCCTAGACTAAGAAAACTCAATTTCCTTAACAGCCTATTATGTGTATTTTTTCTCCCTGAACCTCTTTTTACATCTTTATATTCCTTTCTCAAGGAATAGTTACCCAAAGCTATACAAAGGACACCAGGTGAGAGCTGAACATCTCTAGTTCAAACTATTTACCTTCTGCATTTTCATCCACATTTTTCCACCACCCCAATCACAGCAAAGTGTGTGGCCTTGTGCTGCTGGCATTGGTTCATTTTTACTCACTTTCCGCGTGTTGGTTCTGTTTGGTAGATTGGAAGATGGGATGATAATCCAAAGCATTCCTGCACTGGTCTGAAGTCAGTCAAACACAGTATCTATTCCATCAAGTAGTGACAGTCACAGGGCCAAGTTAGTGTGGTATTGGAGACATTAGCCAGATTTATTCTTCTCTACCTGCTTCTCATCACAACCAACGTTTGCACCAAACAATTCTCTCTTTATACAGACGTCCTCCTTGATTCTGCTTACTCTCTCACCCTTACAGTGAAGATTTTCTGATATCCCTGGATTTAACCTCCTCCCTGTAACACACTTGATGTCTTCTCTGCCAATTCAGTAACAATCACACTCTTCATCTGTCATTTTAGGACTCCTTTTCATAGGTACAGGATGTGTTTATTTCTCTCATCGAGCTGTCATATTCATATAAACCCTTCTTCTTGGTCAGCTGTTTTGAGGTATTTTCAATACTTCTATATGTAGGTGGATTTCAGAGACAGTGTGGAGTGACTATTCAGGCTCTGTTCCCCTCCACCACCCCATCTGTCCCTTGTAACTCATAAACTGAAGTAACTTAAGTCTTCTTCTGAACATTCAAGACAAAAGTGCTCTAAAAGCAGCATGTGTAGTTGCTGGAGGTGCTTTACCTAAGCTATATGCAGCCCAGCATACAGTAACACATTGGGTTGATTCACAGCATTGCAGCTCAGCATTTCATGAATCTTTTCTACTTGAAACTCTTATCTACACCTTTCATGAAGTTTCTTTTAGGTTGTAGCTGGATTCCTCTATAGGGCAGCTGTGATGTACAAGTGTCCTGTCCGAACACTACTGAAAACAATCTCCTGGGCCCAGCATTCCAGTGTTTCACTGGAAGAATCATACAACAGTAAAGACCAAAGAGCTGACAAAAATCACAAAAGAAACATGGAAATTTTGTTTTAAATAATGTGAGAAAAATAATCAATATGAGCAGAATGCAGACCTTGTTTCACAGTTTCACATAGATAGCAAAGAAGGGAGAGCTACTTATATTTGGAAGTAGTCATTCATTGAGCTTCTACCACTTACCTAAAAGTGTCTCTTATTTGAAAAAATCAGAAGCTTTTCCCAAAAACTTTGACTTAATAGGTGAAAATAATATTTTTGTTAGTTTTGAAAATAGATATTATTCTGGTTTTATGTCAGTTAGGCTGCCAAAGCATTTTGCTTAATTCATATCTGTTAAATGGAAAAATAACTTCCAGCAGAAAAGTTTAATAAAAGCTAAAAAAAAAAAAAAAAAAAAAAAAAGCCCTGACTTTGTGCTGAGACTCTGACTTCAACAAGTAAAATTAGTTCTGTTGATTTTGCTGCGAATTAAAAATATTATGAAAATAATTTCAGGACAGGATGAAAATCATTTACAAAGTAAGCTCAATATTTTATACACTAAGCGGCACTTTTCAGTCAAAACTTCATTTTGTTCTCACCTTAGAAAATAGTTTCAATGGGAAAATTTCTACCATCCATAATAATTGTATTTGTGCTCCTCACAATGTACACCAGAGGAATAACTTGCCAAATATTCAAATTACTTTGTCGCTGTGATGTGATTTGCAAATGCAATTTAAAATAAAACAGAAAAGTTTCCCAGATCACAAAAGATGACCCACTGAACAACTACAAAAATAAAGCTCAGGGCTATAAAATTTGAGAAGTGACGAAGATGGAAGGCTTTTTAAAGATGGCAAGATCTAAAGATTTCTTTACATCCTTTCACTGTAAGGACTGAATTGCTGACACTAGCTTCTTATCATCCAGGCTGTGTAAGGTTAACAGTTTTCTGTTGCCTCTTTTGTTCTGTCCACAGAGAAAAACAATGACCCTTAATGAAAAATGCATGCAAGCATACAATATCAAAGGTATTTTTGAGTGCCACTGGACTCAACCTGGGCTCTTCATACAAAACTTCAGAGAAGGATTGATGGCATTATTCAACAGAAGAGATAAAAGGGGCTTGAAACACTTTTCTGAGCTACCCTAGCCTTAAGGCTGTTCCTTCCACTCTTTGTCATGCCCATGTACTTCAGGGGTGGAGAAAAAAAATATAAGATAAATATGACCTATCCAGTAAAAAGAAAATAAATGCTATGTTGTTTTGTGCTCTGATCAAAGGGACAAAAATATATATTGTATGCACTTAATATTACAAAATACACCAGTAGTTCACAAATCTTTTGAACAGTTTCAGAGATGACATATAGACATTTTTATTTGTAAAAACCCTAAAGGTGAAAGGATGCTACAGACTACTTAATGCAGACTTCTAGATTTCTAAGCCTGCAGCAGAACAGAGCTTCACCTATGTATTTACAGATGGTCTGCATTTTGGCATTCACTCTATTAAACATAGACCAAAACCTCTAAAATACTCACTGCCTGTAAAATCAGTAAGTTGAAAATTATTAGGTAAAGAACATATGGTGTCTGTCCTGTGCTTCAGAGTATCTGTTTTGTCAGGAAAAAAATAAAGGAACATAACAGAATTGAGAGGTAAATATGCTTCAAAGCATCAATATATTAAAATTCTAAACATATAGTAAGAAAAAAAAAATCTATCAAGGGCTATTAAACATGAAGTTATACTTTCTGGCAAAGGAGAATGGTGGACGGGGAAGCACAAGCCTTCTACTGCCCTTGAAATATATTTACTCAGGCAGCGAGATCCTTTGAAAGACATATATTGTGAGCCATAAGGTCTCGGTTCAGAAAAGCCCTCCAGTTTGTGCTTAGCTTTAAACTAATCAGATATGAGCACAGATTAATTGTTCTTTTATCAGTAGTAGTGGTAGTAGTACCTTAGTTTATTATTCTTAAGTGGAGATGAAGCAAAGCACATCTTACTATGGGTATGCTCAGGAGCCATGTAAGAAACCAGAGAAGGAGGAATTTTTGCTGCCTCAGGTTCATCCTTCATAATGGTCTAGAGACCTCCCCAGGATCAGCACCTCCCAGAAAAGACTGTGAGAGGCTACAGATCCATCACTAGCAACTACAATACACTGTATGGACCATGACAATTTCAGGTGACACTCCCTCCCTCAAGCGGCCAAAGTTGCGTGCAAATCCACTTCTACATTGTAAAGTACAATCAGCCAAGTATCAACTACCACTGTAACCACATTAAATATTGTAAATCCTTCAGCAACAAAGAAGCAAATGAAGAGATGGCCCAGGGCCTAGTAGCCACTCATTATGGATAAAAACATTTTCCAAGCCTCTACTCAGACTGCACTTGGTTTCTGCTCAAGCAGGGAGTTTGATGGCGTCAGGGCAAACAGCCATGACTCGGCCCAGCTGGGGCCTGAAGGGAGGCCCTAGGACCAGGGGCAGGCATGGGGGGCTGGGTAGGGACCGTACCAGCCCCTCAGGGACCTGACAGATGGGATTACACTGAAATAGGAAAAAAAAAGGGGGAAAAAACCCAGCACACACACTAATTTTGACATCTACTTTCTGCATTTCACAGAATGGTTAGGGTTGGAAGGGACCTCTGCAGATCATCTAGCCCAACCCAACCATTCTGTGATTCCAAAACCATAGGTCATCACCTGAAAACTCCATTCTTTTTTTTGTCCAATACTTTTGGAATTGTGGACGTCTCTTGCCTCAAATAACTGAACATTCTGTCTACCTCTCAGAGCAGCATTATCCTCAAAAACTGGTAAGATCTGTTGTATGTATAACGGTACTTGCTTTATTTGCACGTATGATGCTTAAATACATTTTCAACAAGGCTCCACATGTTACATGGGGCTCTCCCAGGGCACAGAAGCTGCCACAGCAAGAACGTTACATTTAATATAGGTAGAGTCCCCAGCAGTCAGACAAGTTTTCACCTGGTGTAAGAAAATCCATGTAAAGCCAGGGAAGGCCAGCAGGCTGATGGGAGCTTACAGCACCCAAGAATATATTTCGACTTCAGGTTACATCGTGTTACCTTCAAATTAGAATTTTTTATATATAGCATACACAGAAGTTTCCATAGCATAAACCTGGCATCCCAACAGGTAAGGGCAAGATGTGAGGAAACACTCTCAATCTTCCCAGGTCCAGGGTTCCCAGGCAGGACGGTACATGCTTCTGCATTGAATATATTGATACAGCTTATGCTTATCAATCAACCATACAGGACACATGGAAAAAAGTCTAGCCTGAAACTACTCCCACACAGCAAATGTGTTCAGGAAATGCCAAATAAAACGTAAAAAATCTCAAGCTCTCTACATAAAGCATGTCTGCATGGAAAAAGGAGGGTGTCTGGGGACAGCCTTTCCTCCCTGCTATGGGAAACAATAACATTTCCACCTGGTATATCATATGCACAAGGATGTTAGTTCTTGTTATTGGACTCGCCAGAAACAGTACAAGAGCAATTTAACAGCAGAGCACAGACATCAGAAAGCTGAAAGGTGCTGCAGTTCAATAATTGTGATATTTTGGCTGATGCTGTATACAAATTCATTTTACACTGACAGAACTGGACTCTGAGCACATCACATAGGTAGGCTGAGGCTAAACATGTTGAAGTAATTCCTAACTTTGCCTAGTCAGTGTGAAAAGCAGGGTTTCAGTATTTATTGACCCACTTCATAATGGTGCCTCAACTTAGCAACTTGGCCCACAGGTTGACTAATAGAGGTGGTCTGGGTCTGAATCCTGACCTTTTCCACAGAGGCACTGCCATTGCTTTTCTGCTCAACAGAACTGTTCACAAGGCCATACAATAAAGAAGGAGCAACTCGGGCCCTGATTCGGCAAAAGCTGTTGCGGAGATGAATTAACATGTTTAAAAACAAAAACAAACAACAAATCAACCACAAGTGATAAACACTCCCAGCTAAACAAAAATCTGTTTCCACTGATTCCAGAGAACCTGTGTGAGCCAAAGGCTGGCAAAAGAGCAAAGAAGCCCTTGAATTTCAGTTGGCCATTTCAGAGACCTGTCTCAAGAACTCAGTCCTAAACCAATGAATAACAAGTTATTGAGGTACCCAGTAGCTTTTTCCCTCCTCCCTGCTCATCTCTCCATAGGTCTCAGTTCTTCCAACCAAAGAAAACTGCAGCTGATCACCACTGAGGATCTGTGCCCTGAGAGCCATGTGCTCCCTTGCAGGGACAAAGGTCAGAACTGCAGCACGGACATGAGTCAAGGGCAATCATTCTCCTTCACTGTCTGGAGTTCATGAGGCTGCACTGGGAGCACTGCCACATCCACTTCTGCATTAGCCAGTGAAAGAAGGATGTGGGAAAACTAGAGAGAGGTCAGGTGAGGACCACTGAGATGCTCAGTAGGCTGGAGCACTGGACATCAGAAGGGATTTGGGCTTGTTCAGCCACAAAAAGACAGAGTTAAGGGAAGGAAATATGTTTTCTCTTTCCAAATACCTAACTCGCCATTACAGAGAAGACCAAACCTAGCCCCACTCAGAGGCTCACAGAGAAAGGGACAGAGCAACAGTGAAAAGCTGCAACAAGGGAAATTCTGAGCAGACATGAGGGATAAAATAAATGGTAAGATGGTGAAGTGCTGCAACATGCTGCTCAGAGAAGACAGGCAATCTCCTGCCTTTGAGATATTCAAGACACAACTGGACACAGTCCTGAGAAGCCTGACTTCAAAGTTATCCCTGCTCTCAGCTGGAGGTGAAGAAGTCAGCATCCACAGGTCTCTTCCAACCTACATTATTCTACAATTCTAAATCCGTACTTAAATGAAAGATCAGTCACTGGTCTGACTGAAGGAGGGAGGAAGAGGCAGGGATGGGAATGGGGACTGTACAGGCTGTATATGTGATTGAGAAACACACTGAGAAATGCTCATCAAAGCAAAAGGAGATGAAAGCATTTGCTCTCATTTTTAATAAACATGTTATGTCTTTTTTCTTTTATAAGATTAAAAAAAAAAAAACCAAACAAACAAAAAACCCCAAAAACAACCTTATCCTTTTTCCAAAATATGAAGAAGCTAGCCTTGTACACTGTCCTTTCCTATTTCTTGTGCCAATGCTGGGGTGTTTTTTTTGTTGTTTTTAATTAAATAAATCAACATAAACAGCTTGCATTTATTCTGGAAAAAGTCAAAAGATGGGAAGGAGGATTGTCTTTAGGCCAGTAATTGTTTGGGTCTAGCCTACACATTGCACCCCTCCAGTTAGGCCTCAAGTGAAGTGAAACACATAAAATAAGGTGATGTGAACAAAAAGAAAAGGGAGCAAACTGCACACACGTTCCAAGTATCATCAACTGATTGGTACAAACAGGTGAGGAACAATTAGCAAGATTAAAAGCAGTGACAGACAGCCCCAGACTGATCATTAAACTCTCTGTATTGGTGCGTAGGTGCTTGTTGTACAAGAAGCAAGCAAAAGGCTTGAGCAAGTGAGCCTGCATGCACCCTTGTAAAACATTCGCACTGGTCAGTGTCAGGCATTTCCCCGCAACTGGATGGAGTAGCTGTGCAAGTTTACTTAAATTTGCTGAAACAGTTTTAGTTAGCCACAAAGCCCAGAGTATCAGCGAACTGGAAGTATTGATTTATGCAGGCCATGGGCAGGTTAACCAGGGAAGGTCAACCAGGAATTTTATGATCCCAGGGCAGAATTACAGCTCACATAGCTGGGCAAACTCCCTCAGTGCCAGGAAAAACTTCAGCTTCTAATTGCTCCAGATTTCACAAAAAGGGCTTCTGACACCCTCCAAGTAAAAATTCCTTTTACCTCAGAATATTAGTATACACACTACTACATCTGTAAGCACAGGTGTGATTTGCAGAAAGCTGTGCAATCAGCTATAACTGAAATCCAGTCCCATGCCAAGCCAGTACAGAAAGTACATGCAGTATTAAATGCTGTGCTAGCACAGTGAACTGGATTATATTTAACCTGCAGAGCCTCATCCCGCTGCGAATAAAATCAACATGAGCAGAGTCAGGTCTTTAAAGAATAGCTACTATAGTGATTTGATATCAAGTTCATCACAATTTGTAATAGGCATAAATCTCTAATACTATGATGGATATAATCAGTGTTTCTTGATGTGCGGCTCTGATCTGAATTCTTTTATTCTGACAAAACTCCCACACAATTCAAGTCAAGATCAGATTTTGTATTAAAACAACTCAAAATACTAAAACAACCACAAAGGGAACAAATGGAGCCTAGGTGGAAAGCTGGTTGACACTGAACTTTTGCATATTTATTCCTGCTATATGTACATGGGAGTAATCCACATAGTCCACTGTATTTCCATGAGATTACTGATAGGAGGAAGCAGCTCTTGGTACAAGTACGAATCACAGAAATTCTCATGTCGATGAAGGACCATTCCCCTGATTTATCTCATACAAATCATCCACTGCCTTTTCTTTTGAGGAAAGGGAGGAAGAAAGAGCTCTAGCACTCCTACGCTCATCACAGACCAAAGGATCAGTCAGCTCCCAGATAGGAGTACAGGCATTTTCTCGTGTCTCTGGTAAAATTACCTACTGCAGATTTTATGGACTAAGCAACAATACACGCCCACACATCCAGGATTAGAAAACAACCCATTGTTTTGAAATTATTATGCTCTTTACTATAGCTCGGGTTTACATAACACAGAGAGTAACTGGATTTTATATTCTACAACAGATAAACTTTTCTGGAAAATATGAGATATTCATTGTAAATTTTAACAATTTGCCTTTTTTTGCCTAATACAGCTATGAAAACATTTTATGTTAGACATTTCAGTGTTGATTTTTGTCTGTATTTGAACCCCTAGCTCTATCTTATTTTTTTTAAGTATGATGAAAGACATTAAGAAGTTACCAAGTTTCCCTTTAATTCTAAATAGGTAGCCTCCCTAAAACTTAAATTCTCACCTGAAGGTGCTGGCCTTTGTTAACCATTTTGACACTTTAGCCTTATATTAGCACTATCTTGTGGGTATCAGACCCAGCTTCTTCATTGTTCACTAAATTCAATGCTTTAAGTCCAAGTTCTTTAATTGTCACAGCATCTTCCATTATATGAAGGTTATCCAGCCATCTGTTTGAGTCGAATTTATATTAACACGAGTGTGATTGCTGTCCATACTGGCATAAAGTTATGGCAAAATACTCTTAAGACTGCAAATGTGAAAGCCAATTTTTTAATCTTAGTTCATAATTAATACAGAAAAAGACATTGTAGAGAAGGCACAATGTCCTCCTAAAACTTCAGGTATGAGTTGCATTTTGTTGTGGAACAAGATCTACAGAGCTAAATCTGTTTACTGCATTCAGGACAGACAGACCCTCACAGCAGATGTGGTAAAGCAGGGGCACTTAACTAGCAGCTTTTCATCCGGACCGAACACTGGTTGTGTATCAGCTTCCCATTGCAACAAGCATCCCAGGACCATGTCCAGTTGCGTTTCCCAGTGGTTACTGTCATCCATTCCAATGGATGCCAAGTCTGGCCACATATCAGTGTTCAGTGTATGACTTCTACATGTCTCTGTTTCACAACTGTTCAGTAACTTTGTAGTTGTGCATCAAAGTAGCCTGGCCCGAAAGTCTTCTCTCTTTGTGCACAAAAGCATTAGGTCAAGGATAAGAAAGTGACATGCTCTCACAGCTTATTTTGCTAATACTGTAAGGAGCAGGCTAACTATGTTTAGGATGTGGACCCAGTTTTTTCCTGGGTGAACATGAATGCAACTTTTCTCTCCAGCATTATACAGTGATACGCCCCTGCCCAGGCAAGGGGATTTACACCCTTCAGGTGAGACCCTGCCTCATGCCACATCTCATTTTGCTAGGGGAGACACTGGCTAGAGATGTGGATGCAGACAATGCACCTTTTTTCCACAGAGCAACCTAAAACTGTATTCTCTGTCTCCCAGAGTCACCATTTCTGGAAGGCTGAGGGATGCAAGGTGGAAACCCTCCCTGCCACACTGAAGCAGGCACTAGCAGCACAGAAAGGCATGTTCAGGAAGACGGAACTGAGTTATCAACAACCCTAAATTAAATGAGGACAGTCTGTATGAACTAAGCTCTTTCAAAAGTCCCAGAATTAAAAACTTCGGACAAAATACACTATCTTTTTCAGACTTCTCAGTACTATAGCAGGTAATTTCACCCTGATAGGAAACTACATGCTCAGTAGCCAGTTTAGATGTAGACATAAACTGTTGGTTTACATACCTCACAAGTAGAAATGAATTTGTGAACTCCTTTCAGAAAGTCTTGTCCCACCTTCTGCTATTTCCACCTTTTTTTTTTTTTTTTAATAAGAGTTAATAAAAGAGACAGAAATCCATCACAATCCACTGGAGGTGGTTTTTTTTGTCAACACTTAATGATAACATCTTCCCTGAAACAACTGAAAATGCCCTGAGCTTCAAAGAGAGAAGAGGAATAACAAGTGCTTTGCATTTCAGACTGAACTTTCACTGTCCTCTTTTTTTTCCAGATCCATTAAATGTGCAAATATTCTATGATGCATTAATGTGTAAAAAAAAAAATAAAATTGCTTTCATGCAAATAAGGAATCTTTCTGTATAATGGGGTGTAAGCAATATCCTTCTTTGAACAAGAGGAGGGAAAAGTCTGGGACACGTTTATATTGCTACTTCAATCCCGCAAAAACTTCTGGAAACAGATACTACTGAGTAATCCAACACCACTATTAAACAGCGTACTTTGTGGTAAGCCTTTGTTAGGATGGGCTACTGCTGGACATTAGCAAACAGACTTCGGTATAAATGCTTTAAGTCAAACTGGGAGTTGGATATTAGATGGTAAAAAAAAAAAAAATGACTTATTGCTCACAAAAACAGATCCTTCAGAAAAGTGACTTAGCAACCTCGCTACTGCATAGTCCCTCCTTTAAAATATTTTTTTTTAATATTGTCCAATTTTTAAAATTCTTTTTCAGATAAACACTGCCTATACAAAACAACCCTCAATTGCAAACACATGTTCTTGATCCAAAATAGTTGTCAGCCCATATTTGAACGAGGTTGCTCCCCCCATCTTGGCATGATGCTATGTCACAGCTCTTAGAGAGGTGACTCTTTAAGGAGTAAAGATGCCATTCAGCTGGCACATGTTTATTAGCTAATGGTTGCCTAAATTCCCTCCTGGTTTCCTTCTCAGCTTGGCTGTAAAATCAACCTAGATTCTAAGCCAACTTCTGAATTAACATTTATTTTTACACCAATATGAAACTTTGCACAAAAGATGCTGGCACTATATTTGCAACAAATGTGTACTTGCATTGGTGCTACCGGAAAACAATGTGGTGGTGTTAAGAACAAACCCTTTTCAGCTCTGCAGAACACCAGTGAGGTTTGCCTTCTCTGGAACATGCTTTTCAGACCCTGGAAGTATGGATTTCATAAGCAGGTTTTTTTTAGTACAAGAACAGAGGGCAGAAGTAAGTTCAAAAGCCCTGGGGTACGCATAGCACCTTGACTTCACTGAATCCGGAGTGACAGCACTCTTGGGCTAAACCCCAAGGCGACTATTTGGGTGAAGTTCCTGCAGGCTCAGCTGGAGCTCCCAATAAAAAACAAGCTTATGAATGAAGCCCACTGTGGATTCCTTCAGCTTGCACTTCATGCACTACTGTCTTAATTAGTAGACAATTTTGCTCACCATGGCATCTTCCCTGTCTTTCAGTGTTTCCCCAAGTACTCAGCACTGCCTATGTGAGGTACCATGACTTTATACCCAGCTTCCCACCACAACAGGGAGGACCTTGGTCAGCCCTACAGACCCTGAGGAAATAGCCCAGTTCCAGCAGTAGCATCCATTCCTCTTCTCACACACAACAGGAGGCAAATAAAACTAACATTCAGTGCTCTTTGAAAGCCTGCAATGTTCGAAAGCTTGGTACTGATTTTTAAATGCACAATCATCTCTGAAGTGTACAGCTGTGCTCACCTACCAGGTTACCTGATGGCACAACAAAAGTCAAATCATTTACTAAATGGCTCCGGTGGTTAAGTTTGCAACAACTTGTTTGGTTAGACGAAGAAAGAAAGGGAATAAGAAAGCAGGAAGGAAAGGATGATGTGAGAGGGACAAAGAAGGAAAAAGGGAGATGAAAAAATATGTAGGAAGGTGCAACCATGCTCATCTTAACTCTACTGCCATGTGTTTGCTGAGAATTAAGTAGGACTGTGTTTAGAGATATGCTGTCAAGAAAGTTACATTTTGACAGTTTGCAAGACTATCACATTATGAGGAATATGTTAGTTTCTTTACTAATTCATCCAGAAACTATTTGAGAATATAGTGGGAAGGCTGTACTACTTTAAAAAAAAAAAAAATTCCCTGCACTGTTATACTTCCACATTTTTTGAAATCCAAATTTTGTATTTCAAATTCATACCTCATCTCCAAATGTCTGCTTGTTTTTGGACCTCAGACAGCCATCTTCTCACCTAGACATTAACCTCATTCTGTTGTGGTTGTTTTCTACTTGCTGCTCCACATATAATGAATCAGCTCCTTCACCGCTTCCTGAATGTGGTCCTGCAGTGACTGGGCTGTGGTTGCAGCCGCTGTCCGTAGACCCACCCACCCATCCCTCCGTCCCCTGGCTGGGGTCCCTTTGGTTACTACCATGCACTTTTCTCCCTACATGTTTCTTCCTTGAGCAAGGTCAGCCATGGGGATACCTGCCCTATCCACACCAGACCAAGCTGCCTCTGGACTGAGTTGTGAACTCCTGCCTCTCTTCAGCCCAGAATACACCCTTGAATTTTAGTTTTTCTTTGTTCTGCCTTTGATCTCGGCACTTCTGTTTCCCCTGTGATAAGAGTGCGGTTAGTACAGATCTGAAAAACATAAGGCAATTAAATTCTTTCCTCTCTGATTAGCCTCATTAATGATTCCTTATGATTTTTACGGGACTAAAATTTGTCCTCTACTTAAAATTACTGACAATTTTATTTTGAAAAATGATTTCATGCTCACAGCAGATTCATTTCACCAGTGTGCCTTATGTATTTAAAAATTTAATCCAAACTGCATAGAGTGGGTACAACAATGTGAAATGATAACAACACCCACATAAACCAACAAGGATTTACGTGATAATGGCAAGCTGAACAACTGGAAGCCTAGTTTAAATATAAGCAACAGTGTCCACACAGAGACCTGTACATGTTTAATAACTGTATCACAATTTTATTTATTCCTTTAGATGCTCTGCATGCAAATAAGTCTTTAAACAACTTCCTGAATATAAACCTAATATATGCATTTTATGTGAAAAAAATCAATGTCATTTATCAGATTTTAAGATTGATTATTCTCCACAGAAAATGGATCACCTTTATGCAATCAAACTTCTTCTCTGTATGCAGTGCTTTATCTGCTTCTGTTTTGTGCTTAATGTGTATTAACCCTCATGCATGTGGGTCACTTAACTGGGCTTTGCTGAGACAAAGTGTAAATCATCAGTAGAAATAACTGCGTTGCTGTGGCACTGCAGACCCACCTCAGCTACATACCACCAATCCCTTATAATTCTGTAAGGACACAGGGAAATGCTTATCAATGATCACAGCTGATAAAGGAAATTCAGAGTCTATGTTCTTTACACAATTTTTATTTTCTCAAAACTCCTGTTTTGTTAAAAATAAAATATTAGTCTATTCTTATAGTGCTTTTCAGATTGAAACCTGCGAAAAGTAGGATTGACAATTTCTGGTAGGCATGTACAGAGATGTGCATGCTATAATGGCATTTTGTGAAATGTTTCTGGAAAAAATAATAGGGGTTTGTTTGCTAATCTAGACTAGAAATTGTTTTTTAAATGGCTTGTTTTAGTGACAGCCCAAGACTTGGCAGGCCCTCCTCTCCTCTTTTGTATCATAGATAAAGAGAATTGATTGCAGTTCACAGACTGTAGCACTGGGCTCTGTATCACTACAAAGCACAGATTTAACAGTCTTGTGGGTACAAAAAACTGGGGCGAAAGTGACTCCAAGCTGAGACTTCGAGGGAACACCAAAGGAATTAGTCTCTTACAGACACAGAGAGAACAAGCAGAAGATCTTATCTGGGAGGGTGCTCGAGGCGGGGGATGTCAGAAAAGAGGTGGTAAGAACAACAGGAACAACTGAGAAGTAGTAGCAGGGCACTGGGAGTCAGAGACCAGAGATTTGAAGTGTGGTCCAGCCCCTGACTTCTCTGTGCCACCACCCAAAGGAAGGTCATTGAACCCTCCCACTACCCCATCAACCCTGGTAAAATTCTGTTTAGGTATTTTCTAAGTCCTTTGTCCACACCAGTCCTCAATTCTGCAGTGTCTCATGGGTACTCCTGTCCTACAGATAACGAAGAATAATTACTGAGAAAACAAAAAGAAAGGTAGAGCAGCCAGGAAGAGGAAAAACAGGCTATTTCCTGCATTAACTTCATCATACCACAAACAGACACTTCAGAAATGTTATACGTGTCTTTACCATAGGCCTATGTTTTAACTTATGCTCTTAAACAGATTAATAAACTCCAGTTAGCACAGACTCAACATGACAAAACAAACTGCTTTTCCAGGTTGGTCATTGGTTTATGATTCCAGCAAGTATTGACTAAGTAGCTACTCATTCGGTCAGAAACAAATTATCTTGTACTCAAGAACTGCAAAGGCTCAGTGATGCACAGCACCGATGCTGCAGAACATTTAGGGAAGAGCAACCCAGCACTCAAAACACTTCAGATTGGAGGCTCCAAACAGCTGAGTTTGCAGCATAGCCCAATGAACCAAACCAAACAATACTTCCCTAGGGAAAATACTGTCCCTGTTGAAGCACTAGAGCCATCTGCTACCCTTTCTCCCCCCACTCCACAGTCTCCAAGGTGAGCAGGACTGGCATAGCAAGCAGTGACTGCTGCCTAAGCAGAGGCTTTGGCAGGCATGAATCCCACTGTGCATATTTTAGGCAGGTGAACAAAAGCCCCCTGCCATCTCCAGGTGATTTTGGGAAGCTATGGTTCTCTTCATGGGGGCAATTGCAAAAATGAAAGTGTTAAAAGGCACCTGTTACCCCTTCTCTCACCTCTCCAAATTGGAGAAATATGGATTTGATGGGTGGAATGTTCAGTGGATGAGAAACTGGCTGAATGGTTGCATCCAGAGGGTAGCAGTCAATAGGCCAATGTCTGGATAGATACCAGTGACAAGTCATGTCCCTCAGGGGTTCATACTGGGAGCAGTACAGTTTAATATCTTCATCAATGACATAGACAGTGGGATCAAGTGCACCCTCAGCAAGTTTGCTGATGACACCAAGCTGAGTGGACCAGCTGACACACCTGAGGGACAGGACACCACCCAGAGGGACCTGGACAAGCTGGAGTAGTGGGCCCATGCAAATCTCATGAGGTTCAGCAAGGCCAAGTGTGAAGTCCTGCACCTGGGTCAGGCAATCCCAAGCACAAATACAGGCTGAGGGGTGAATGGATTGAGAGGAGCCCTGCAGAGAAGAACTTGGGGATGCCGGTTGAGGAGAAGCTCAACATGACCCAGCAATGTGTGCACGCAGCCCAAAAAGCCTGGACTGCATCAACAAGAGCGTGGCCAGCAGGTCGAGGGAGGTGATTCTGCCCCTCTGCTCTGGTGAGACCCCAACTGGAGTCCTGCCTCCAGCTCTGGAGCCCTCAGCACAGGAAAGACATGGACCTGTTGGAGAGGGGCCACAGAAATGATCAGAGGGCTGGAACAGCTCTGCCGTGAGGACAGGCCGAGAGGGTTGGGTTTGCTCAGCCTGGAGAAGAGAAGGCTCTGGGGAGACCTTATTGCAGCCTTTCAATAATTAGAAGGGGCCTATGGGGACAAACTTTTTAGCAGGGCCTGTTGTGACAGGACAAGGCGTGACAGTTTTAAACCAGAAGAGGGGAGATTCAGGCTAGATAGGAGGAAGAAATTTTTTACAATGAGGGTGGTGAAACACTGGAACAGGTTTCCCAGAGAGGTGGTAGATGCCCCATCCCTGGAGACACTCCGGGCCAGGCTGGACGGGGCTCTGAGCAACCTGATCTGGTCAAAGATGTCCCTGCTCATTGCAGGGGGAGTGGACTAGATGACCTTGGAAGGTCTCTTCCAACCCAAACTACTCTGTGATGCAACAGCACTTTCTTGACTTGATGGAAGTAACCATGAGGAAGAGTGTGTTACATAGTAACTCACAAGATCATTGTTAACATTGCAGAAGGGGAGAAAACTGGAACAGAAGAAATTAATTCCCTTTCCTTAAGTAGCATGGAACACATCGCATGAGAACCTAACAGGAAGGAGCCCTGGGGGTTTTCTCTCCACTTTCTCCCACACTTGGAACCTAGACAAACAGAATCTACCTCTACCTTTTAACTGATGCACTAGAAACTAGAACAATTGAAAGCAACCAGTACTTTAGTAACAGCTCTATTCGGTTTGGTTGGGAGAGTCATTTGATAACTCCAGCTAGATCACAGGGAATGCTGACAAGCAAAGAAAACCACTTGTAAATTTTGAGGCTAGAAGAAAGAACACACTCCTCTATATATAGGAAAGCTAGAACAGGGAACAAAGGGTTTGAACTGGAAAAAAGACATTCTTTGAGAAGAGAACTTTCTGACTGGAGGTGCTTAAGAAATGGCATAGATAATTCCAGGGAAGTGGCAAAATCTTCACCGTTACCTATGTTAAAAAGCTGGCAATAAAATCACTACTAAGGAATAACTTTAAATACAGTTGATTCTGCTTTTGTTTAGAAGAATGGGCCAGATGACCACTTCCACTCCCTCTTTTTCCTACAGTTTCTATAGAAAAAAAATTAAAAAGGGAAATTCAAGTTTTTATTACACTGGAACCTAAAGCTAGAAGAATCTGCGCTGTGTAGTTTAGACCATGCCATTCACATGATACATTATTGACTTCTAATTGGTTTTGTTTTAAAACCTCAGAGATTAACGATTAGCTCTTCAGAGATGTCATTGTCTCTTCATTGCGTGTGAGTGTGCCAGCACAGCCCTAAATGCTGAGGTCTGTCATAATACTGTACTGACTTCTGTGTACTAGATTTTATAATATCTGTGGGGCAAATGTTTTAAGTAATTTGACAGTAATTTGTTTTTATCAACATGAGGTTGCTAGAACCAAATAATCATATTGCAGGCAGGTCGGCACAAGTAAATATATGTAGCTTGGTTTCACAAATATATGCTTGCATACAGATACCCACCTGCTGCCTCAGAGCTCATGTCATCAGTTACAGAACACGCAATGTGTACAGAATCGTCAAATTCCATCCTAGGGGTTGAGGGGTGTGTTATACTTCTACTTTATGGAATAGCCTCCTTTACAACGCTAGTTACACTTCCAAAGTTCTCAAACTGGAGTATTTGCTGCTTTGACTGTTGGCTGAAACCAAATATATTACTGACTAGAAGCTCAAAGTGAAAAAACACAGTAGATGGATTTTTCAAGAGCTACTCAAGAAACACCCAGAAACAAGTCTTACTTGAACCCAAGTTTCAGTAGCAGTGTAAAAGCACCAACTGTGTTTATTATGCAAGGGTGGTAAAACCCTGGAAGAGTCTTCCTGGAGAGGTGGTCAATGCCCCACACCTGCTAGTATTGAAGAGGCATTTGGACAACGTCCTTCATACCAGGCTTTAACTTTTGGTCAACCCAGAAATGATGAGGCCATTAGACTAGATGGTCATTGCAGGTCCCTTGCAACTGAACTATCCTATTCTATTCACTTAGAGGTGTTGGGTTACAAAAGAGAGGACAAGGAGATCACTAGTGTTATAATTTGGGTTAGCAGCTTGAATTCAAACTTCCAGAGGAACTCAGGGACACAAACTCAGCCTTTTCATTCAAGTAATCTTGTCCTCAGAAATGACTCAGCCAGCCTCAGTTACCAATGCATCTGTTAAGGTTTCAGTATAAACAAACATTTAAATGCATCAGTGTTTCATTTACTTTTCTGACTGGGATGTGAGCTCCTAAATTGCTCTGATGCTTTTAAAATTTTAATCCAGATTCTCCAGATCCCTGTTGGCAGCTTCCAGCAGATGCTGCAAGCTCAGCACATTCACATTTCTTGAATTTTTGGGAAAAAAAGTCATTGAAGTGAAGAGCAGTGCAATTTATTGGGACACTCATTGACTGAAAATCAAGGTGCCATGGCACATGTGCTACCACCAAAAGTACCATCTTCTGGATGATGTGAAAAACTGAGTGACCAATTATTATTTCTAGTTGTTTAAAATTGGGTTTCATTTGAGTACTAGACTGGTCCAGACCATTTTAGACAATTGCCTTCTTCCCCTCATTAGCACTTCACGGTCAAATGTGTAATTTTTTTGGTTTTTTAGCCCTACACTATTTTTTAATGTCATTTGCCATAGCAAGCCATCAACACATTTACCACACGTATTTCCATAATGTAGCATAATCTAAATATTTCTGTCATATTAATATTTTTTCTTATATCAAGTCTGCTTTATCAAAGATTGATGATTACTTTTGTTTAAACGAAGAAAACAGCAAAAGGATGATCCATGCAATGCTTAGATTTAACACTTCTAATGCAAAACAGATTTGCCCAATGTGAGATGTTTCCATGTCAGTTATTTCACTTTTGTCATATGAATAGTCACTAGACACACATGGATATGTGCATGTGCACTACCTACATCGTACAACTAAAATTTGCCGTAGACTGGAAGGAATTGAAGATAATGATAGCATCATTAGAAAAACAGTTTCCATAGGTGAAGGTTTAGGTTTTACAGTCACTCCATGTTTTTCATACATATGTCACATCAATAACAAATAATAGAAAGCTATGTATAAATGTTTTATAAACACAATTGACTGTAGGGACCCATTAAGTAAACTGAAGGTGTCCAAATACAATCTAAGCAACAAGATAAAACAACTCAGAATGTATTTAAAATCTCTTTAAGCCAGTGTGATATTACACACCTGTCACAAAGCCATCCTATTCACACCATTAGAAATCAGATAAGTTATAGACTTTTAACTACTAGATACAATTTACTTGTCATCAAGTACCCAAAGCAGACAAACAAAAATATCATTCTGTATCATCTCCATTTTGGGGCTTTATTTTTTTTTTTCCCAAGGTAAAGTTTTAGCAAAAATAATGAAGGATTTTATGTTGCATAACCATAAAGGAACTCAAAGCTAGCCGGAAGTGTAGGCATGAGAGAATAGATACGCACAGTGCATGCAATAAATACACACCTATGACATGAATAGGGAAGCAGGGATACATAGTACTGTGATCTACTCTGTGTCAGGCCACCAACAGCTTTCATTCCCTGTAAACAAGCAATGTTTAGACCCATTGACAGAAGAAACAACCACCATAGATGCCATCATGATGCCAAAATTGCCAGATACCCAGTTGCAATACATGAAGATCAAATCAGACCATTTTTCCCCGTGTTAGCATGGCTGATCACTGAAGCAGAGGCAGAGCAGCCCAGCCCTCAGAGCCCACCAGCATCCCCAGTTTACACCCAAGGCACCTGCCAGGCCCCAGGCAGGAGCCTGGGATTGATGCATGAGCCCTTGGGACTGATGCATGAGCAGCCTTTGCCAGGACACCAGGACCTTGGGCACTCAGATTAAGGCGTGCTCTCTGCTATGCCCACACGTTTCTGTAAACAAAACCTCCCATGTTTGAATAGACACACCTGGAAGCAATACATGTGGTTTTAAGACTTACACCAATGCTTTTAGCAGTTAATTGTAACAACACTGACAAAAACACATGGAAATTAACATTATTTTTAGGCTTCTACTCTAACTACCAAACCAGCTCAACTCGCAGCATGAAGTCATCAGATCACTCCAAACTATTGAAGAAGAGTATTATTATGCGTTTTACTCAAAAACAGTTGCAGTCCAAACCTGCAAGAGTGGAAATGCATCACGACTTTGGTATTGAAAAGGCTAGTCCTTTATGACCTTGTAAGCTAGACAGGAATATTTGAAAGGGAAACTCCTTCACTTGCTTGTGATAGCCTCAACTATTAGATTCTTAAATAATGACATTATTAGATATGAGACTTTTCTACAAATTAATCGTTGCAATTTTGACTCCCTTGGAGCTCCACAGAGTTCAATGTGTGGCAAAAAAGGATTTATAGAGAGTGAAGTATGAGAAATAGCGGTCATAAAATAATCTCCTTTAATTCTCCAGAGCCCTATTGCATAGTGCATGTAACAACATAGGACATGTGCTAGAGGGGAATAAAGGTTTTATTTGCCCTCACAAGAGATGACTTGCAACGCTTGCTGACAACTGTGCCTCCCAAATTCATGCTGAGAACAGCTTTATAACAAACCATACTAATAGCTGATAGAGATGCTAAATATAGTCATACACAAATGCTCTTCTGCTTGGTTTAATGTCTCTATCTGTGGTCCTCTTTTGAGACACCCAACAGCTAAACAGGAGTTACTTGTGTGGAACATTTATACCTATCAGCTTTTATTAGTGAAGATGAACAAAATAAACAACAGCCAACACGGGCCTTATTTTTGATCAGAAACTCCTGCAATTTTCCCCCGACTTTGCCGCTTGTGCATTTCCAGGATACAGTAACACAAGAATCGGCACCGACTTCTCCCGAGAAATAAAGCCACCATCAGCCGCACAGCACTTCGAGCGGCCTCATGACATGCTGAGAAGCTCCCCAGAACCGAAGCGCCAGCACCCCCGGCTCCGGCCCCCGCGGGTTTCTGTCACACCGCAGCAGCCGGCGGGCTCAGTCCGCCGGGTGAGCGCAGCACGCAGGATCCCTTCAGCCGGGGATGAGCCGGAGCGGGTATTAAAGGAAAGGCAATCCTCTTAGGAGGGCTGGCGGCGGGCGGTGAGGCGAGGCAAACCCTGATTTCCCCACCGGGGCGACAGCCCGGCCGCCCCGCCACGGTGCGCAGCCACCCGGCCTACCTACCCCCGCGGGGAGCCCCGCTCCGCCCGAAGGGCGAGGGAGCGGCGACTCGCCCGGGCCTGCGGCAGGTGGACACCGGCACCGCCCGCACCGCCGCCTCCCCGCAAAGGGGAGCGACCCGCCGGCGGGGGGCGGGGGGCAGCGGCAGCACCGGGCGGGGGGCGGCTGCCCCGATTAAATGGGTCAGTTACATAATAACGGGTGCCGTGTGTCCCCCTCCTCCCTCCAAACTCCCCCCGCGGCAGCTCCGCGCCCCGCGGGCAGGGAGAGGAGAAGCCGCAGCGGCGGGCGAGCGGGGCCGCCTCCCGTCGCGGAGCCCGGGCAGCGCCGCCACCGTCGCCTTCCTCCTGCTGCCCCCCGGGGCAAGGCCGCCCGTCCCTACCCACCCCCCGTCCCGCAGCGCACCTTCTCCTGGGCGCGGTTGAGGCGCTTCTGGACGTTTTTGGCGAAGATGCCGGTCTTCATGTCGGCCATGGCTGGCGGCGGGGATGGGGAGGGTGGGGGGGAAAGGCGGGCGAGGCAGAGCCCGGCGGCGGCGAGCGGCAGCGGCGAGGCAGGGATGGAGGGATGGATGGAGGCAGAGCGAGGAGGAGGAGGGTGAGGAGGAGGAGCAGGGCCTTAAAGACACAGCGGGGAGAGGCGGGGCCGCCGCGGCCTCAGGTGAGCCACGGGCCCCCCCGCCGCGGCCCGCCCCCGGACCCCGGGGAGGCGGCTGCTGGGCCCCCGCAAGGCGGGCACGTTGTGTCCGGGCCGTGAGGCGATTCCTATAGGTCATAAAAAACATCAAGAGGGAGAATGGGTGAAGATTTCCAGAAGCCACCAGCTGTGTGCTGACCGATGGCCACGTCCACTACCAGCACAAGCCCTGCTGGTACAGCTGGAAAGCACGATGCACCTGCGGATTTCCCTAGACATTTCCACAGAATCATAGAATGTCAGGGATTGGAAGGGACCTCAAAAGATCATCCAGTCCAATCCCTCTGCCAGAGCAGGAACACCCAGATGAGGTTACACAGAAAGGTGTCCAGGCGGGTTTTGAATGTCTCCAGGGAAGGAGACTCCACAACCCCCTGGGCAGCCTGTTCCAGTGCTCTGGCACCCTCACTGAGAAGAAGTTTCTTCTCATATTTAAGTGGAACCTCCTGTGTTCCAGTTTGTACCCATTGCCCCTTGTCCTATCATTGGTTGCCACCGAGAAGAGCCTGGCTCCATCCTTGTGACACTCACTCTTTACATATTTATAAACATAAATGAGGTCACCCCTCAGTCTCCTCTTCTCCAAACTAAAGAGACCCAGCTCCCTCAGCCTTTCTTCATAAGGGAGATGGTCCACTCCCTTCATCATCTTTGTTACCCTACACTGGACCCTCTCCAGCAGTTCCCTGTCCTTCTTGAACTGGGGGACCCAGAACTGGACACAATATTCCAGATGGGGTCTCACCAGGGCAGAGTAGTGGGGAAGGAGAACCTCTCTCGACCTACTAACCACCCCCCTTCTAATCCACCCCAGGATGCCATTGGCCTTCTTGGTCACAAGGGCACAGTGCTGGCTCATGGTCTTCCTGTTGTCCACCAGGATGCCCAGGTCCCTTTCCCCTACGCTGCTCTCTAATAGGTCGTTCCAAACTTACACTGGAACCTGGGGTTGTTCCTGCCCAGATATAAGACTCTACACCTGCCTTTGTTATATTTCATTAAATTTTTCCCCGCCCAACTCTCCAGCCTGTCAAGGTCTCACTGGATGGCAGCACAGCCTTCTGGCGTGTCCACAAGTTCAGAGCCGCTCCCAGTTTCAAAGTTCAATTTTGGGGCTGCACGATGGTAAGCCCCCAGCACAGTACTGGGAGCTGCAGTTCAGAGTGCTGCACCCCTTGCTGGGCCCAAGCAGTGTTTCGTAAAATCACAAAGTGTCCTGATTTGGAAGGGACTCATAAGAATCATCGAGTCCAACTCCTGTCCCTGCATATGGCAACCCTGCAGTTCACACCATGTGTCTGAGGGTGTTGTCCAGTCTCTTCTTGAATACTGTTTGCTGGTGCGACCCACAGCCGCATGGGACTTGTGGTGCCCACACTGCTGACTGCAGGTGATGCGTGCTGGCTCACCATTGCGCTGCTCTCAGCGTCCTCCTCCCATCCAGCGCTCGCTCCTATCTCAGTCTATCAGCCCACAGCAATAAACAGGCCCTAGGCTGTTTTCAGGTTGTTGATCTCATTCCTGAAATTACAACTTATGGTCAAAAGTAGAGTACAGTTACAATAAAACTCGCCATCCTCCCTTGACACTCAAGCACCCCAAAATCTTTCAAATACAGAATCGCTCAGCACTCATCACTCAAGGTTAGCAAAGTCAGCCTTCCTAGATACCATGGCCCACATTTCACTTCTGGCATTTATTTCTGCCATTCAACCAAGCACGGAGTTCCCTGATCTGGAGAGTAGAAACCCAGTGGCAAACGCAGCAAAGCAAAACACTGAAGCTCCAGGCTCTGAGCCTGCACCTGTTTTTTCTACAGACAGCTGTTCTGTGTTTCTAATACATTTCATTGACTTTTTGGTTTGGTACAAAACACAAGCCAGAAGGCCTTGTACCTGCCGAAAGAAAATGTTTAGTACACCTTGTAAGTCCAGCTGTGTTTCCTGAGACCTTGTATTTCTGACATCTGCCCATTCCCAGACCTGCATGATGCTTTTTCCTGTAATGTTGGGAAGCAGGTTTAACAAAAACACAAACAAGCAAACAAAAATACCCCCACAAGAAATGAACAAACGAAAACCACACACACACACACACCCACCCCCAAAAAAAAAAAGGCAAAAAACCAAAACGCATCATAGCAACCAAGGAAACTATTTTATCTGAAAGACTGCAGGCAGTCTCTTATAATGCTGTTAGGCTGGTGAAAGATCAAAACAAAATCCCACTATGCAGAGGGCTCCTGAATTCTCTGAAGCAATTTTTCATTTCTTCTTCAGAGTTTCTCTTTCTGGCCAGCTTGGCATCTGATTCTGTAAGGATCAAAACACTTTAATAATAAAAAAATAATGAAAAGAGGTGGTCTTAACTTTGATTACTTGTGCATTTTCTTCACCAAAGGATGGCCAAGGTAGCACGTATCACCAGCTCAGAGCGTACTTGTTTTCCTTTGGGCTGTTATGGGGAGGGAGGACACTCTCCCATGCCTTTTTGTGTTCAGTTGTCTGATATAACAACAGCAGCTCCCCCACTGTCAAGCCCCCAAATGCTTTTTCATGCTGGTGGATGAGGAGCATGAAGATGTGTGGGCTGTACCCAGTCACACAGCCGCTCTCTTCCTCCTCAACCAGTTGACCTGTTGCCCCATTTAATGGCCTTGAACAACAGCCAGAAGTGGCTTTTTCACTGTCCAGTTTATCAACGCACGTGCTGCTCTCCATCAGCTAGATTTTCAAAAGTCATTATCAACAGGCTCATCTCCCTGTACTCCCTGTCTGTCACATATAACCTATTGTTAATCTCTCTTAAGAGCAATCTTCCCCTTTAAGATATATTTCAAAGCAAATTTCTTGCTCTGTGTTGCTGATACCTGGGTCTGAAATAGATGATGTTTAAAAATGAAGAGTCATTTTCTACAACTTAACCTGCTTTTTTTCTCTCTATATTTGGTATTTATTTGGTGCTATTTCAAAATGAGATTTCACTTCAGTTTCACTCTTGTATAGCAGAGATGATCAGTCATTCATAGAAAAATGCTCCTAATGGAGCGGTGATTTTGGAACATAAAACATCTAAGGGGAAGAGAGAAGATATTACCACTACTGCTGCATCGCCACTTTCACCAGGTGACAACCCCTGTTCACCAAAAATGTTAGTCAGAAAAAGAAGAAACCTGCATCTCCCTTCTGAGTCATCAACAGCATGGTTTCTCATCACACATCTCTGTTTCTCTGAGCACTCTTCACTTGTGTAAATTAGAAGACACTGGTCCACAGGAGTAAATTTTACAATATCCATAAGAGGGAAAAAAAATGGCAGGTGTCTTGCAGCCGTCTCCATTGCAATGATAATTCCAGTGTAGATATCAACTGCTTTGGAGTAACGCAGTGACTTTCACCTCATAGAGCTGTGCAAACAGCAGCGTATGGAGACTCACAACTCACACCCCAGACATGGCAGATAAAAGATCCCCATCATACGCACGCCACTTTAATAGTCACTGCAGTGGCAAATTGAAGTGGGAAATGAAGAATATTCAAATAAAGCTGCAGGACAGCCCAGGAGTTGAAACTGCACTGTAGTTGAGGATTTTGGGAGGCGGAACGTATGGACCCAAATTCAGGGCCAGCTGAGACAAACAGATTAGCAGTCACGGGAAAGCAACATCAGAAGTTAAGTGATTTCAGGTTTACAGGACCTGAATTTTAAATCTCCTTTTACAAATGACAGCTTACTACTATAGTTACAGTGTAGGCCGGCATATAATGGGCAGTAAAAGACTGGCTAAATTATCAGGGCAGTTTCTGTAGGTCTTGCTGCTCTCTGGATGTGGGTCACAGAGAGGACAGCTGACTGTCAGAATCACAAGACAAGGAAAGTAAGGAACACAGTGGAAAATACACGTCAAAAGAAAAAAAGGTTTTCATAAGAAAAATGTGTTGCCAAACCCTGTAAAAATCTAGTCTGGAGGAAATTTTTAATAAACATCTAAAATTGAAAAACATACGTGTTATATATTTAAAGACTTAGGTGTTTGTAATTAAAGTTATTTTTATTAAAGTCAAATAGAGACTGTTTTGGGGTGGTGTGGGGTTTTTTTGTTGTTTGTTTGTTTGTTTGTTTGCATTTTCCTGCACTGCCATAACTTCAGATTAACACCTCTCAGTCACTAACACGCTAACATATGTTGAACCTGCACTTACATTCTAGCACAGAACACCAGTTCCATGACTGGGAAACATTTCATCTGAAAGGTGCCCTTTGGGTTCGGCTTCATTATTTGAACCTGTCTGGCTTCACACAGCTACATACAGGTACAGACTGGCCTCTGTTCCCCTGAAGGTCTGTCCTGCCACTGACTTAAATCAGTGCCTGGCTGGGTTGACATCCCAGGCTCTGAACCCCCCCAAAATGAGCCTTATGGGGGGAAAGCAGCACTAAGAGGGAGCTTGCAGAGCTTGCTCACAGAATGAGCACCAGTGATGCTCCTGTATGAAATCTGGTCGTGGGCAGTACCCATGGGACGCACATGTCTGTGCTGGACTTCTCCAGGCAGTGGGGGAGGAGGTGTATTCCTTCCTTCTTCCAATTCCTTTTCCCTGAAGATGAGGGAATTAGAGAAATGAGCTTCAAATAGAGAAAAATAAATATGCTAGAGGCAGAATATCTGGAAATACTGCTGCCTTTGGGTGAATCTTTATGGGTTTGAGGTTGCGCAAGTTGATAAGAAGACACAACAAGAGATCCAAAATCCTTTGGGGTTAGCACAAATAAATTGGCTTGAAGTTGTACCATTTAGATGGCATCAGTATTTTCATGGGCCATGTACACAGTACTGATTCCAGTGTTAGGAATGAATACCGAATAGGATACTCATGCTCTGGGTGGCCTCATCCTGATATGTCAGGTTTTAAATTAAAAACATAGGGAATGGTAAAGAAGATGAATTTGGGAGAATCATGCTGACAATATACGAACTTTTCTACCATTTGAGCTTTCCCACCTAAGTAGCAAAAGCTCCTATAACACAATAATAAAATAAATAATTTTTCTAAAAAATACTCCAAATCTAAGACACTTTAGAAGAATGTATTTTTTCTGAAAAGTACCAACCACTCTTAGCTGAAATCTTAGTCCATCTGAGGTCAGCATTCAGAGGTCATTGAAATTGCTTTTGAAAAATCTGGACATGGATGTTCTTGACACATTTCATCTTCCCAGTCAGAAGGTCACAGGCCAGACTCAGAAATATCTACCTTTTTAACTGGAAGTTAAAAAGGACAGAAAAGCTTTCTATAGGGCATCCTTTGGATCTCTCCTGAAAGAAAAGCCAACCTCTTTGCTTCTGAAGTGTATTCCTCCACACACTATCTTCCGTACCCATCTTCTGTTTCCCATGAAATATATTTACAATGCTCCTAGTATTTACAGTGAGAATCTAGAAGATCACACCTTTTGTTTGCATAACAATAAAAATGAATATTGTGACACTTGATCTCTCTCTTTTTTTAAAAAAAAAACAACAAACAAACAATGAAACAACCCATTCCAGCACAATCTTGCCCTATTTTGGAAATGCCTCTCCAGTGCTCAGTTCCTTTCACAAGTTAGGCGCTTGTAAAGAGAACAGCTGCATGGCATCAGTTAGATTCCATAAATTACTCTTTGCACATTAATTGGCTGATAATGGCATTCTGAGCACATTATAGCATCATCTAGCCTCTCCATTTTTACTCCTAATGCTCAAGCACATTTACACAGTGCTGTCGCTTCCACTGTTCATGTGAGCTAGGAGGAAGAGTGTAGTCAAAGATGTGTAATCCTAATCCTGAAATGTTTAAAATTTGGAGAAAGATGACTAGCCACAGCTACTGTGATAGTGTGTGCCTGTAATTTAGATACATGGAAAAGAATAAATACATTTATTTTATTATGAGGGTCATAAGATTTGTTTGTCTTCAAGAAGACATGTATGTAAACCATTGTGGACTAATTGTGCTGGCTTAATGTCTGACACAGCATTTCCTGAGTATCAGTAGATTTTTCCTCCTGGTCATCTGGAGCTGGGTTATGGAGGTTGGAAGCCTCTTTTTCTGCAGCAGATCTTGTCTTGTTACTCACTGATTTCAAGGAAGCAAATAACAATTTAGAGCGACCAGGAATCTGCTTCCAGGAGTACAGAAGATTTCTGTCGTTGCTGCTAGCCTTAAACCCACCAGGTGTGTCCTAAAAAGCCAGAGTCTGCAGGGAATGCTGTGACCTCTGGCTGCAGGAGAGGCATTTTTATAATGAAAAACACAGATAATAACCAAGGATTAATCCAAGCTTCAAAAAGGCACCCCCTCTCAAGACTTTGTAGCACTTGTTGCTTTAAATCATAGAATCATTTAGGTTGGAAAAGACCTTTAAGATCATCAAGTCCAGCTGTCAACCTAGCACTGCCAAGCCCACCACTAAACCATGTCCCTAATCATAGAGTCTAAGGTCAAGTTTTAAATCTATGGACTCTCTGAAGATACCCTAGCTTTTGATTATCAAGGTTCATTATCCGAATCTCTCCACTCTTCTTTCTTAATACACAGTTTGTTCTTAATTGAGCTGGGCTGGTCCTGACTTCTTTTCAGTTTCTTACCATAATCCATAAATCATTCCAAGGTATTCCAAACTGATCTGCATCAGAGCTTTGGGAATGCCAGCACTTCTTTCACCAAAATTAGTAACAGCAGCACAATGAAAAGTTACAGCATACATTTCTATTTGCAGGAAGGAAAATCTTTGCTTTACAGTGGCCCCAGTTATTACTCATCCCAGACATGTCCTGGACAGATGCAGGGGGAAGCAATTCCTAGAGCAAATTAAAATAGTCCTATGTGTAAATGGCCTGACTGTTTTAAGAGAAGGTTATTTAGCTGTGGCTTACGTATTTTTCAATGTATTTGAAAAGTTGTGTTCTAGGTTTGTGGATTTTTTGTGTGTTTGTTCGATTTCTTTTCTCTTTGCCTCTTCTCCCCCGCGATGTATCTCCGTAGCACATTAAAGAGCTATAAGCAAACAGCGGGAATTGGATACAAGTTACCCTATGTATAGAGACCCGAGCAAATCTTTCTTTGACCCTTTCCCAGACTCCATTTCTGACCTGTATCACCTTATTATAGATGGATATATGATAACAAATACTCCACTTATCCAGCAACTCTCTCTGGAAAGAGATTTTTCCGAACTACTCGAATCATTAGATTAAAAGATGCTTTGGATGTGAACAGTTGCTTTCACAATCACTATAGGAACCAAATCCTGCAACTGTTGCAGGCTTCCTAGTCCTTGGCATGTGAGACAGTGATTTTTCTCACACTGTGGGGAAAAGAAAAAAAGTCTTTAGCTAATAATGTTATGCTAGTCTTATTTTAGAAGCATCTTTTTGCAGCTTTTATCAGTGACAGCCTTGGTAAAAGTTAACGTTATACATAATCCAAATTAAATTTTAACACCTTCTCCTTTTCCCCTCTTCAAAATAGTATTGAGAAATGTTCACACATTGCCACTCTTCTCCCTGTTGCATCTCAGAAACAGCAGAGAGCTAGCTACACAATAATGATACCGTTTAACTGTATGTCTCTTAAGAACAGTACTTTTATAAGGAAAACCTTTAGTAAATCTTCATCACTGATGAATTAGTCACTATTACATATCAATTAAATTTTAAAAACCTGCAAATACCTTTAGACAAATATATCTTGTATAATTAGTAATGAATGCATTGCTCTGTAGAGAGAGGTGATGGACTTCACATACTTCTCTGTATTCCCTTAACAACTGTAAAACAGGGAGATAAAATCCAATCTGTCCTACTAAGGAAAGTGAGGAACACGGTCAGAGAGCAGACTGAAGGCTCAGGTACCTTGGTGCTATACTAGAATAAAGACTTTCAGCAGATGGGGCAAGGCTTTGCAGAAAAGGCATGAATAGAACCTGTTGGTGAATGTTTTTCACAGTGCACTGATTCATCTTCACCTCAGCACAGCATCTATTCAAAAACAGTATTTTCAGGCAACCTCCTACTTTTCTTTTGAAGCAGAAGATCTAGTTATATCCCCTTCAACATCAAGGGAAGAATTTTTGATAAAGTTTAATGGAATAGTAGATGAGCACTAAATAAATTCAAGAGTGTCAGCAGCGTAAGTACAAATGTCAATAGCTTCCCTGCGCCAGAGCTGACGTGTACCTTCACAAGGAGCTCAAAAGGGGCTGCTGAGAAACAGTGCGGAGGCATGGGTCAGAGCAGTGATACACACAAAGCTAATTATTTCAGTATGGTTGATACCTCCCCGTGAACAAATCTTTGAAGCCTCCACTGCTTCTGTATGCCAAGCGTGAAACAAGTTTCTTCTCATCCTTCTCTTCATGTCTGCCAAAACCCCCCTCTTCCCCCCCTTTTTTTTTCTGTTAGCCAGTATCTGCTAAAATGCTTCTAAAATCTAAAAACAAGATTAAAAGATATGGGTATTTTGGGGAAGGTAGAAGAGGAGTCTTCTTGGAAAGTTGTTTTTTCTCCTTACAACACCTTAGACTTGGAATGAGGTTGATTTTCTTTCACCCCACCTTGCTGGCAGCAGGGAGGGCTGAGGTGAGATGTCTGGGGCTCCACCTCACAGGTGGAAGTCCAGGTCTGTGCCTGACCCTGCCATGACACCTGTGTTGGAGGTGCTCATGGGAGCAGACCCAAAGCATGGGCAGGCACGTGGGGCTGGAATGGGATTAAAAGCTTGGCAGAAATGTTAAGATGTCTCAAGAGTTCATGCAGAGTCTGGAGATACTAGTTTGCTTCGTGAGGACCAGACCTATTAATATTAACCATTCATATCAAGTTTACCCCCAAATGAACCCTTCGTGCCTTGTCAAAAAGACTTGGGGTGCCAGCAGACTCAGATTTCTGAGGCAAGCTGTAAAACTCAAATTCCAGCTTGGCTGCACACTTTCGGTCTATTTGCGGGATTTCACTGGGACTGCAGGGAAGTAAAGTCCACCTAATGCCAGGAGACTCCCTCATGACCTCCACATAGCCCTATAGAGAGCCATGCTGGGGTGCGGGCTGCTGCAAGGCCGTGCCCAAACTCTGCTGGGTCAGCCCCATGTGGGCAGTGCCCGCTGCAGAGCCAGGAACAGCTGCTGCCACCAGCCACAAACCAACCACCCTCCAGCCCGCTGCTCAGAGCGTGCTCGTGGGATTTGAGAGACAAGGCTTTAAGTGAGGCCCAAAACTCACGTCTCCCTTGGCAGAGTAGATGCTCTAAATGCCAGACTATTACTAGACAAGTAGGTGGTAACAATCTCACCTCCCACCCTTCCCACATAGAGAAAAAAAATCATTATTTAAGGCATCAGGCGCCAAGTCTTGGTTTCATAAAGACGCATAGCTACACCTACGTTCACGTGAGAGAAACATCCTTGTCTTCAGCAATTCATAGCTACCAGCAGAAGTGTGCCCGCAGTTGAAGCTGCTCCAAGGAGCCCGTTTGCAATCCTCCTCCCCAGGTTGTGGCTGCATGTAAGCCAAGGGCTGGTTTTGTCACAGCCTGGCTGCAAACCTGGGCTCAGGCTCCTGAGGTAACAGCTGAGACATAAGGATTTGCTGTGAGAAAGCACTTTGGCTAGAGACATGGAAAGCATGGAAGACAAAGCAGGCAGAGCCAAACTTGTTAAGACTGGGCTAGACAGCAAATTGAGGAAATTTCACAGGAAGAACTATGGTCTGGAGAGGTATTAGAATATAAGTGAAAAACAAAGACTCAGAAGAACAAGGTGAAGGTCCAGTCCCGAAGTGAGTGGGGATGAAGATCAACCCTTGGCCTACCAAGACTCATCCGGTGCCTTGCTGGGGTGGTGGCATACTGGCTCAGCACCTCACCAGCCTTAGCTATTAGACAATAATGACCTGCTTTGCCTAATTCCCGTGTATGTGGGATATACTGTGTAAATCCTGCTATTAGTTTCCATCTGCTCATAGTAAAAGTTGCCTGAACAACGTGACTGAGGGAGTCTGGCTTGCCAAGTTAATTAGTCTTTTCTCCCTCTCCCACTCCTCAGAACTCAGGAAACTTTGGAAACTGTCTTAGTCTCTCTAGACCAAACTTTGCAAAGCAGTGTAGGCTTTTCAGGACTAAGCTGCTGAGCTTTTTATTTGCATCTAGGCCTAACAACCTAGGTAGGAGATGGAAAGCAAAGGCGACATATGGAAGTGCAGGGGTGAGCAGGGAGCAATGGGATGTGATAAAGATGAGCAGAAACAGACTGAACCAGATTGGTGTAATGTAGACATGAAAAGATATTTTAAGTCATGCTTTATATTCCATGAGTCATCATAATATTGCTTGACATGTAGAGTTTACACGACACATTTCCACATGCTCTGAGACATAACTCAAAACCTTGATCCAAGAGAGCAGTACTGCCAATTCCTGGGCTTCAAAATTAGCCTGCATATGTCAGAAGGGCAGTAAGATGGGATCATTTGACAGCAGGAATAAACAAGACCCTTCTGTTGACATCATCCTTTGCAACATTCAGTACTTTGAAAAACTCCCCTATATAAAGAGTTTGGAAAAGATAAACAAGCACTTGGCAAGAGAGAGGGATAAGTTGTCTCTCCACATATTGAAACATACCGCAATGCAAATGAACAAAATCTTTTTTCATAGTGATTATCATTTTTATAACTAAGATAGAACACATTTAACTTAGAAACACTATGAAAATGGTTTTAGAAGTAAGCAAGAAGAGAAGAAAATAACTTGGACAAAAGCTTTCAGTCTTTACAAGGAGGGGTAAGGGACCACACAGATAAGCGTAACAGTGTCAAACCTATTGCCTGGTTCCCACAAACAGATCAATGCCCAATTAATGTTGGTCTCCTCTGTAATCTGAGGCAATCAGGAAACAGCCCTTGAATTAGGACCAGGTGGAATTGCTTACATTTTTCACGGATTTTTAATAATAGCCATAGAGAGCTATGAATCTCCTTTGAAATTCTGGGGCTTTGAGACCTGTGCCAGCTACTACCAAAGCCAATAAGAACTTCTATTTGACTCAAATAAGCTTGGGCTTAGGATTTCATATTGTGAGGCAGCGGATGCATCTATCCACATGTTTTGGCTCTGAGCAACACAAACCAAGTTTAATTGTAACATAGGCTTTGGTGCTACCCAGCCTTAATGTGCTCTTGCCTAGAAAGACAATGAACAGTTTTGCTCTGAATTTTCAGTGTGGCTGTTACTTTTAATTTGTTTTTAATGCGAGTTTCAAGGCACACATTTTTCTTAGTGAGCCAGTGTTATTTGGTCAAAGTGAAAACTTGCTCCATTTGAAATGGAAAAACTCCAAGGCTAATGCCTCTCATTGTATCACATCCTAGAGGGAACAAAATTAAAGCACAAGCCCAGTGCTTCAGATTGTTGAGGAAATCAAATTTTGTAAGCCTTTATAGTAATTGTTAAGAGTGGGTTTCATCTCCCCTCCTTGCAGCCCTTTACAAGTTAGACCTCTATTTAGAAATATAGGTGGAAGCACTCTCCTCCCGAGGCGAATGACAGCAATTGCATATGGCCCACATGCTGTAAACTTTAAAGCTAATATTTTTAAACGGACAAAATTTGGACTGATGAATCAAAGTCATCACCAAGAAAAGCCACAGAGAGGATTAACGTAGAAGCATAGCCAGGTAGGTGCTGCTTAGTGCCTGAAAGGCCAGCGGCTGGAAAGGGGAGAAGGAGAAGATGGTCGGATGCATATCAAATGATGCTGTGGTATCTAGTTCAGCCAGCGTGGTTCAGGCAGATGGCCACAATGAATATTTAAAGAGATGTGGCAGGTGAATTGTAATGGAAGCAGAAGTAATGCTCGTGTCAACATGAAACCATACAAATATTGCTCAGGACCATCAGTTCAGAAGTTTTAAATTTTAAAAATATTTTTCACTGCCCCACGATCACAGCATCATTTTGATACTATAATTTTTACACTAGTGATCCATTGTATATGTGACAGTTACACTACTGCATTTATAAATTCCAGATGAATGTCCCTTAGGAGGCATTTGTAGAAGCAGTCCTAATATTTTATTGTAATATCTGAATAAATCAGGTCATTCAATTTATGAATGTATGTTTGTTATGAGGGGAACATGTTAGGAGCAGCCATCTATTAATCCTGAGATGCTGTGATTAACTCACCACAGAGCAAGGAAAGGCTGCTGCCCAAGAGCTGACACAATTTCAAAATAGACAAGACAACCAAAGGCGGCAAGCAGAATGACAATGTTTTGTGGGGGGTTTTTTGCTTGTTTTGTTGTTGCTGTTGCTTGTTAGGTTGGTTGGTTTGGTTTTTTGTTTTGGTGGGGGTTTTTTTTGTGTCTGTTGTTGTTTTTTCCTACACCTACAGAGGTCCTTCTAAAATGCATAATTAACTTCATTAGGAAAATCTTCTTACCAGTCTTTGCTAAATCTTCTGCCAGGCGAGAAGCTGAAAAGTGGAATGATCAGAAAGATTCCATCAGCCAGCCAGCATTGTGCAAATTTGGTCTGAGGTTTACTGAGAGCAACTGATGCCTTTACTGAGGACTTTCCCAGCTATCTTGTATGAGCTCTGTGTCAAAGTCTATAATCCAGTGAGTTGTTTGAGTAATGTGCGGATGAGGACACACAGCATGTGCTGATAAACGCTAGTGATGGGAATATATTTAGTGCACTGTAGCACTTGTCAGCAGGTAACGGAGGAGGGACTGCTAATGACAGGATAAGCTAGAGGAAACAGGCCCACTTTGGAACAAACCATTTGCTCTAAAAAGAGCGTGTTATATCTTTTATTAGTACTAGTAGCTAAAACTGCAGATGTTGGAAGTATCATTTCATGGAGGATCTCCAGGTCTGGACATCTGGTTTCATCCTGAATTTTACTGAGCAGTGAAAGAAACAAAATCGAATTAAAACTGTGGAAACAAAGATCATGCCTGTACCATTACATTTTTCTCACCTATTTCTGCTTTAGCTGTGAATTTTAGAAGTGATTAAATAAAAAACAGATGTATGTGCAAATAAAAGCATATCATATGAAAGATGTCTAATCAGAACATTTTTACTCCTTTTTATTTTTTTTTCTTTTCCTCCAAGGTGCTTTCTAAAATATTCAGGTGAAACTGATTTAGTTTGCAAAGCAGGGCTATTCCTGCACTCTAGCAGAATATTTACCACCAGCTTGAGGCGTAAATCTATTGCAGACACAAAGAAGCAATCTTATAAACAGCTTAACGCAACATTAAGAGGAGGTTCTGTAGCTGGTTACACACCACCCTCTTGCTTCTTAAAATACACAACTGAGAACAAACAACCACAATACATGTTGAATAAGATAGCACCATTTTTTTTTTCTGTTGCTTTTCAGAGTTAAATCAAGCTTAAATGTTGCATTGAAGAGGATGGATGCTTGACTATAATTAAAATTACTGCAGTGATTTTAACAATCAGTGTGCTGAGGTTCTGCTTTCATAATTCTTGCTTTACACAGTTGATCAAAATGGAGTCCAGAATAACAAAAAATTGCAGACATAAAACTGAATACATTTGAGGAATGGTGTCTGTAAAAAACAAATTAACTGTTTTATGTCATATAGTATAAATC
Source organism: Nesoenas mayeri (assembly GCF_963082525.1). NCBI lineage: Eukaryota > Metazoa > Chordata > Aves > Columbiformes > Columbidae > Nesoenas > Nesoenas mayeri. Next base: position 109,571,575 of record NC_137543.1, read on the forward strand.
TACCCTTTTTGACCATAAACACCATTAAAAAACTGCCAAACAGAGTTTCCACGTAATTCTGGCTGAGTTCTGTTATCCTCTTTTCATAGATAGAGACCACAACCACAGAGTGTCACTTATCTGTGTTGGCCTTGTGGCTCAGGCCATCCTTGGACCATCCCCACTCATTGTGCTTTGACTCTCATCCCAGAGCAGTCACAGTGTGCAGACTGGATTCCTTTTCTATGTAATTAAACCAGAAGACGTGCTCCCAGAGTTGATATTTTTTACTCCAGTTGCTTGTGGGCACACAGCCTACAGCACAAAACTAGGCAGATTCTGAAGCAAGGCAGGTAAAGCATCTGCAGCGCAGACACCGAACCCTCAGTGCTAGTTTCTTTGCTCCACTCATACCACATTGCTCCCTGACACCAATATAGCCAGACATCACTTTTCTCTGTTTTACAGTACCAAGAAATCCCTTCAGAATATGGATTTTTGCTTCCTCACACTGATATGGTTGCACCAAGGTCAGAGCGAAAGGCAGAGATTTTGCTTTCATCACAGGAAGGTTTTGTGTTAGGTATTTTTGCCTGTCCTTTTTTTGTTTCCTTCTCTTTCTTTTTTTGGGGGGGGTGGGCGGGCAGGGAGAGGAGAGGTGTTCAGTTTTGTTTGGGCCTTTTTTTTTCTTAGTTGTTGTTTTATTTTTACAGTTCGATCACATAATGGAAAGATTGACAACATACAAATTTTAAAAGTTGCAAAGAGTTATATTCATTTCTTTGTGAAAAACATATGAAGACAATCTAAAGGAAGCCTAAGCACTGCCTGGGCCCTGTGCACCTTTAATCCAAACAGTGAGCCATCTCATTCTCATTTACAAGGTCAGTTTGACCTTTATGCATGGATCAAGTCATTGTGGTGCCCAGGGTTCTCAGAATAGCAACAGCTATGAATTTTCTCCTTCTTCATCCTTCTGAAACCTAACCATCCATCATTTGTCAAAATTTATTGGCCATTTGAAGTGAAGCAGGAATTGAACTGTTGCCTTCTCAGGATCGCTGCTACCTTGGGTACCAGCTTCTGTTATACCACCCCATAGCCTGAGGAGCTGAAAGTGTTGCAGTGTGACATTCTCAATGACAAATTTTGGCTGAGCGAAATCATTGATTCTATTTGCTTTATGCCAATTATCCTTTTAAGAGAAATTAATAACAGCAGACTAACAATGGCCACCTCAGGACTCTAAAACTCCCTCCTAGTATGTCACCTCAGCTCCCTTTGCCAAATCCCAGAGGCCTGCTATGGTGAGATGCAGTGGAAGGGCAGAGAAGAGACAAACCCTGGGACAAGTCCTGGCTTGAAGGAAAAAGGGATCCAAATTTTCTACGTTGAGCAAATAAAATGAGGGATCCTGTTTCACTTCTCCTGAATGCTTAGAGTAGAAACACTAAATTGCTTTTTCTGGATCCTTTACTAGGGAAAGTTTCGCATTGCAGCACAGCTTGTGCCAAACGGAGCAGATTAAATGGCCTGGGGTAGGGGACCTCACGCATGGTGGAAGCTGGAACATCTCCCGTAAGTGAGCTGCCACCACGGTAGATGGGGCAGCATCTGACATCAGGAGGAGAGGAGGGGAACCTGTCACAGAGCAGAACCTGCCAGAGACATGTACAAACACATGTTTTCTGCTGACACACCAACCTGCCACCTGTCCCTGCCACAGAGGGTACCCTGTGGGCTCCATGTTTGGACACAGGACACGCACCCTCAGGCCAGAAATTGCTGAGGTTACACAAAAGAGGTTTTCAAACCTCCTTTCTGCTTCTTCAAAACATTTTAACTGAGTTCAAAATAGATTTGCTACCTTAGAGCAGATTTGAATGGAAAAATAACTCTGGTTCATTAACCTGGAAGCCTCTTTGTCCCATCGCAGGGATCATGGCAAAACTAACTATGCACCCAATGAATTCACATCAGAAGAGGAGATTCATCAAGGACTAGATGGACCTTTGCATGGAGCCATTATAACCCCAGCATAATTTATTTTTCATTTGTGAAGCTTGTATTAAAGTTAGCTGAAGATTTTTGTGTGTGTGAAGAAGCAGTGAAGAGGAGCACTAGCACAAAAAAGAGGCTTCAGTCAGAGGAAGTAAGTGCTGTGCCCATCTCACGTCCACAGCAATTTTGTCTGCACAGTTCAACTTGTTCTGGAACAACTGTCATTGTATCAGGTGAGATGCAAAAGAAGAAAAAAGAAATTCTCATGCTCAGTGTGGGTTTTTAATGGTATGACATACTAGACCTCACATGTGGACCTTCAAGGGACATGTAGGATGTGGTATTGCTTCTAAAAGCAGATTCTAGACCTCAAGACAACATGCTAGCCCTATAGGGAACAATTCTCCAGTGACAGAAACGAGGATTAAGTGACTTACTATATCTTCATCTTTACTTCATCTTTGACCACAGACAAAGAATTTTTTGAGAGACGCTTTTCACATCTGACAAAATGGTATTAAAAATAGTTAAGACTTTCCCTAGGGTTAGGAAGTTATCATCTACTTTGTCAAATATACTGTCCATATTAACATTTACCATTGAAATACTTGTGTTTTCCCTAAATCCTGACTTTTATTTCACTTTCCTGCCTAAAATACACTTTTATATGAGTAACCAAGTAAGATCAAGTCCATAAAGACTTGTTGGAATTCACTGTGGCTTTTAGAAGTGGAGGAGATGGGAATCGGGATTTTATATGAAACTCCACAGTGGAGACACAGCAAAAATGTTCAGCAGAGCAATATTTTGTGGTGTGTTCACTCTACATTTCCTAAAATACCCCCATTCAGCTTGCTCTTAGGCTGCCATCAGCTGTTGTGAAGATACAATTTTAGAGCTACATGTGACGATTCAAGAACTCTGTCCTCAAAGACCAAATTATGAATCCATAATCTTATTTGCGTTGCTGGTTATTCGGTGGTTCTGGTTTTGTTTGTTTGGTTTTGTTATGTTTGTGAGGGTCTTTTCCTCCTATTAATATAGTTAGGTAAAAACTTAATAAAATATTTCCCAGCCACTGCACAAGATCATTTAGGATAAGATAGATTAGAAAAAGAAAAAGAACTAGATAGCTAGAAATAGATATATAGAAAGAGAAATAGGAAGATATAGTACAGTATATCATAGTATGTAATAGTATAGCATGGTAGAGAAGAGCACAGTATAGTATAGTTTTCCTGGAAAAGACCTACAATGATCATCAAGTTCAACTACTTGACCACTTCAGGGCTGATCAAAAGTTAAAGCATGATTTAAAGAGCATGTTCGAAATTCTCTCATGCCCCAGGAGAAGAGCAACAGGGTGTTTGTCCTTGGGAGCCAAATGCCACAGAACGCATCAGGGACACCCAGAAGTTGTCCCCAGTGCATGGACAAAAAGGGAAGTGACAGAACCCTGGGCCTCCGGAGCACAGGGATTGATTCCTGACCAGCACCCAAAAAGCTTCCTCCCAAAGGTGCTGGGTGGAAGCGGGGCAGGCGGGGCTGCACATGTGTGGCTCCGTCACACCCTCCACCAAAACAGCCCCTGCTTGGAAGGGCTCCAGCCTGGCTGCACCAGCCACAGCTGCCACTCGGCACCTCTCCCTGCGGGCAACACAAGCCCCTGGCAGGGACCAGAGCGCTTCTCGTGCATCCCTGCCCAAGAAGCACAGCAGCAAAACAAGGTGTGCAAGGCAAAAAGTCTGCTCGTCATCGCTACGTGTCACGGAGCTCTGGAAAACAACCCACTGTACCAGACCCGTCATCATCTTCTTCTCTCTTCTTCTTCTTCTTTTGTGCATGGGCAGTCCCGCGCCTCATTCTCAAGGTTCTCCCTCTGAGGAACCAGGCAAAGCTTGGCCTCTATTCCTGCTGCTGCTCTCTGCAGCTCTGGGACTTGCCTTTGCCAGCCTGCAAGGGCTGTTTTTTCAAGCTAACCTGAAGAATGCATCAGCCTGCTCCTGGCTACACGTGGGCTTGTGTAGATGATTGTGAGCATTGGCTCTGAAACAGAAACAGAAACAGAAATCAAATGACGTGAAATGCAATAACATGAAATAACATAAAAAGTAAATAAAAAATTAACAAAAAAAAGGTAAAATAAAATACTAAAAATAAAATAAAATAAAATAAAATAAAATAAACGCTATTATTTCTTGTGTTATGTGTCCTTTAAAGTGGTTTTGAGGGAAGAGAAGGGGAAGAGAGAAGGAAGAGAGAAGGAAAAAAGAGGCGAGGCGAGGCAAGGCAAGGGTAAAGGGAAGGGAAGGAAAATGTAAAGGGAAAAGGGAAGAGAAGAAGAAGGGAAGAAGAAGGGAAGAGAAGGGAAGGGAAAGGGAAAGGGAAAGGGAAAGAATAAGGCAAAGAAGAGAAGAATTCTGCTTTGTTATGCCTGGAGTTCTGCAGGACAAGCACTGAGAGAGCCCTGAGGGCTCCATACCTGAAAAATACTGCACTATTGCCTACTCCCCATCACATACCTATATCAATAGCTGCATGGGAAGGGCTGATTTGCAAACTGTACCTCAGCAAACAGTTTGCTGGGCAAGCCCCGGTCAGAGGACACGGGTAGGAAGGTCCCAGTGTTAAACAGCCCAAGAGAGAAAACCCACTGAGTCCCCAAAGCCATGGGTGCCAAAACATGCACTGAAACGGGAGCTGTCTAAGGAAGAGAAAGTCCAAACACAATGAGTCATTGCCCTAAGTGCCAGACAGAAGGCACCTTGGTGTCATTGAACGGGACACGGTCACAGGCAGTAGCGCTACTGGAAGTGAGGCTGGACTGGCAACAAATCCACACTGTATTTTTGCAAAAAAGGGACACAGATAGGTTGGTTATTCCCCTGTCTTGTAGGTACAGACACTGATTCGGGGCCAGCACCCCAAAGGCTTCCTCCCAAGGGTGCTGGGCCAAGGGGGGCGGGCGGGGCTGCACCCGTGCGGCTCTGTCACCCCCGTGTCACAATGCCAGCACCCGGCAACGCAGCACTCACAATGCCCCAGGCAGGATCAAAGGGAGCAGCCGGGTCCCGTGTCCACTGCCAGAGCCGGCCCGGGGGCAGCCCCAACACATCCCACAGGAAGCACCTGAGGAGCTGCTGGAATCCCAGGGCAGGGGCTGAGGGAGGAAGACCTGGCATGAGGCTGCTGGAGGTTCTCTACTGCAAGACAATCTGCTGCCAGGGCCACCTTCCAAGCTCAGCTCATGGATGGAAATCCTCTTCAGCTGGATAGCAGTGGCAAGACCAAGGCAATTCCTTCTGGAGGAGCACAGCAGAGCTCACCATCCTCATGCCCCACGGAAACAGGCTCAGGAGCCGTAAGAAATAGGAGGTAGATGGGTTGCAAGGGGTTTTAGTGCTTTGGAACACCCACTGGTGTCCCACCAGGCACAGGAAGGATTCTTGCCCCCAAGGTCCTAGGCATTTGGGCACTCTCAGAAGTCCGGGAGATGGCTCCAGCTCAACGGAGGATAGCACAGCACAGCACAGCACAGCATAGCATAGCATAGCATAGCATAGCATAGCATAGCATAGCATAGCATAGCATAGGTCCTGGGAGGCGTGAGCAGCCTGTGGGACAAGGAGCCGGGTCTGGCTCATATGCTCAGGGAACAGCCGATCGCCAGCACTGGGGTCAGGAAGGAATTTTTTCCGCCGGGGCAGATTGGCCTTGGTCCCCGGGGGTTTTTTGCCTTCCTCTGCAGCATTGAGCATGACCACTTTGCAGAGCTCCTCTGGGCCCTTTTGGCTCGGTTCCTGCCTGCTGCTCAAGCACCAGGAAGATGGCCTCTCGTGCCCTGCAGCTGGGGGGAGGAAGGCTTTTTTTTCCCCCAGGTGGGACATCAAGCATCTCCGGGGGTTTTTTGCCTTCCTCTGCAGCGTTGAGCACGGCCCCTTGCCACGGCTTCTTTGGGCCATTTGGGCTGGTTGCCTGCTGCTCCACGAGCTGGCCCGAAACTTAGCTAGAACAGCCTACCTAAACCAGCATAGAACAACTCACCTAAACCAACCTTAAACACCTGCAAACAACCAACCTTCAAGAACCTAAACCAATCTAGCTTCAAAATCTTCACACAACCAGTCATCAACAACCTAAAAAGAACCTTCAACCATCTACAACATACTACCTGAATCCAATGAAATCAACCTCAAGCAACCAACCGAAATCAAAAAAGCAAACAACCAACCTTCAATGACCTCCGAGAACCCAGCTTCAACAACATGAAGCCTCTGAGAAACAGACAACCTACAATCACACAACCAGCCTCAGACAGCACAAAACAACTGGAAACAACAAACTCCAAACAACCCAAACAACCCAACCAGCCTAAGCCAAATGACCAAAAGAACCTCCACCACCAAACCACCATAACCAAACCTACCAAGAAACCCAAACTAAACCACCTATTCAACCTAAACCACCAGAAAACACCTCAACAACCTCAAACAGCCTACCCTCATCAACTCACCTAACCCAACCTACCTAAAAACAACTAAACCAACCTCAACCAAACAACCTGAACCAACCTCAACACAAACCCTTCAAGCCACCTCAATGATGGAAACCAAACCTCCCTACACCAGCCTACCTAAAAACACACACATCCACCAACCTACCTAAACTGCCTACTGAAAACAAACAGAAACAAATCAAACCAACCTCAAATAACCCACCTAAATCACCCAACCTCAAATCATCTAAACAACCTCAACCAAACCACCTACACCAACCTCCAGCCAACTACTGAAAACAACCTCAACAAAAACATCTGCACATACCCCACCTAAAACAAACAACGGAAGACAACTTCAACCAAAAATCACCTACATCAAGCCACCTAAACCCACCAGCCTTCAACAACCAGCCTCTCACAACCACCCTCAAAGAAGAACCTGCCTCAAACAAACCACCTCCAACCACCTCAACAACCTCAACCAAGCTACCAAAACCAAAAACCTCCCTCCACCGAAACAGCCCCTGCTTGGAAGGGCTCCAGCCTGGCTGCACCAGCCACAGCTGCCACTCGGCACCTCTCCCTGCGGGCAACACAAGCCCCTGGCAGGGACCAGAGCGCTTCTCGTGCATCCCTGCCCAAGAAGCACAGCAGCAAAACAAGGTGTGCAAGGCAAAAAGTCTACTCGTCATCGCTACGTGTCACGGAGCTCTGGAAAACAACCCACTGTACCAGATCCGTCATCATCTTCTTCTCTTTCTTCTTCTTCTTCTTCTTCTTTCGTGCGTGGGCAGTCCCGCGCCTCATTCTCAAGGTTCTCCTTCAGGAACCAGGGAAAGCTTGGCCTCTATTCCTGCTGCTGCTCTCTGCAGCTCTGGGACTTGCCTTTGCCAGCCTGCAAGGGCTGTTTTTTCAAGCTAACCTGAAGAGTGCATCAGCCTGCTCCTGGCTACACGTGGGCTTGTGTTAAGGACTGTGAGCACTGGCTCTGCAACCGAGTCAGAAACAGAAATGACATGAAGTAACAGAACATGAAATAACATAAAATGAAGTAAATTAAAAATATAAAATAAAATTAAATAACAGAACATAATATAACATAACATATCAAAAAAAATAAAAAATAGAATAAAATAGAATAAAATAGAATAAAATGGAATAGAACAGAACAGAATAAAATAACATAACATAACATAACATAACATAACATAACATAACATAAAATAAAATAAAATAGTAGAAACACTTGTAACCATTGTGTTATGTGTCCATGAAAGTGGTTCTGAGGGGAAAAAAGAAAAGGAAGGGAAGGGAAGGGAAGGGAAGGGAAGGGAAGGGAAGGGAAGGGAAGGGGAACCAGAAGTGGAATGGAGTGGAATGGAATCATTCGGATTGAAGGGCCCTGTAGCCAACACCTAGTCCAAGTGCCTGGCTGCTTCAGCACTCACCAGAAGTTAAAGCATGGTACTAAGGATGTTGCCCAAATGCCTCTTCAGCACTGACAGACGTGGGGCATCGACCATCCCTCCAGGAAGACTCTTCCAGGGTTTGACCACCTCTCAGTAAAGAAATGTTTCCTCATGTCAAGGCTGAACCTCCCCTGATGGACACAGCTGAGAGCCATTCCCATGCTTCCTGGCACTGGGCACCAGGCAGAAGGGCTCAGCACCTCCCTCTCCACTTCCCCTCCTCAGGAACCTGGAGACAGCAGGGAGGTCACCCCCCAGCCTCCTTTCCAAACCAGACAAACCCCATGTCCTCAGCCACTCCTCAGAGGACATACCTTCCAGTCCCTTCCCCAGCTCTGGTGCTGTACTTGGGATGCATTCAAGGACCTTTTATAACCTTTTTAAAGTGATGGGGCCCAGAGCTGCACACAATACTCAAGGTGAGGCTGCATCAGTACTAAAGACAGCCAAGACGGTCACCTCTTTTGACCAGCTGGTTATGGTGTATTTGATGTCCTCAGGATGGGGTTTGCCCTCCTGGCTGCCAGGACACTCTCTGCTGACTCCTCTTGAGCCTCCTGGCAACCAGCACCCCCCGATCCCTTCCTGCAGGGCTGCTCTCCAGCCACTCCTCTCCCCATTTAGACTTGTGTTCAGTGTCACTCCATCCCAAGTGCAGAATCCAGCATTTGCTCTTGTTCAGTTTCATGCCACTGGTGGTTTCCCAGTGCCCCAATCTGTCCAGATCCCTCTGCAAAGCCTCTTGTTCCTCTAGAGAATCAACAGCACCTCCCAGTTTAGTATCATCGGCAAACTTACTAACCCTGCATTCAATTACCTCCAGATCATTGATAAAAAGATGTTCTCAATGAACTTTCAGTTTTGTCTCTGGATACTTTCATATTGTTAGGAAATGTTTTTTCCTTTTTTTGCTATCCAGCCTTTTTCCAGATGATCGTTGATTATGCTCATCATTCTGAGTCTCAACACTTACCCCTGTGGAATTTCACCATCCATCACTCCTTCTTTGTGAAAGCTGATTGTACATCATTCTCATTTTAAACAGATTTAAATCTACTAGAAACCCTTTGCTTTTAACATGAATTTCAGTATATACCGTCTGAATCAGTTATTGACAGATTCATCAAGTCCTTCTAGAAACTCAGACAAATGGGGTGCACTGGAATGCATAATCCATGTTCACTTTTCCACAATAAAAGATATAAAAAATATATATCTACGTGTCTTTTTTTTTTTTTTTTAAATAACACTTCTATTGATTTTTCCAGTGAAGTAGTGAGAATTACTGGTCTGTATTTCTATGGATTTATCATGGAACCTTTCAGAAAATATTAGTGTCATATTTACTATTTTCAAGTCTTCTAGTGTTAGGACTTATTTTAAAGACAATTTGCACATCACAGTTAATCATATAGCAATATCCTGTTTTGAGATTCACCAGAGTTTTAAGTGAATACCTACTGATGCATGTGGTTTGATACTAGGTATTGATTTTTTCCAATGTCTTCTACAGTTTGATTACAGAAGTTCCCATGTCAAACAAAGGTTTGACTCTAGGCTTTTCCTGAACACTTTCTTAATAAATCCTTATTTAATACTTCCATTAACATTTGTTTTTCCTGCTGGGGTGTCTCTTTGCTGAAACCATTTTTTGCTTCCATTTTCTACAGGTGGCCTTATATACAGCTTTCTGATGTGGTTTTTATTGTTAGCCTTTCAACTTTTAGCATATTGCTTCCCATTGAGCCTCTTGGCCTACTTTATTGTGCCTTGACATTAACTCGCCAGAATGTAATGTTCTTTTCTCTTTTCCTTCTCTAATGTCTATTTTTTGAAGATCTGTTTACATCTAAGCAGCCTCTTTGCTGTCTAACAAGGCTTGCATTGGAAAGGGGAGATGCTTTTAAAAATAAGTCCCCTCTCCTGAATTTAGCATTTTTCGTATCACATTTAAACACTTAACTACTGCTTTTAAGTTGCTCCCGCATTTCCATATAGGTTTTTGTGTATGTGTGTCTGTGGTGTGGTTTTGTTTGTTTTAATCAGTTCAGCTGCACTGTGACAGCCTACTTTCTTGCTTCTACATGTTGTAAGGACATAGCGTTTGATCACATTAAAGACTCTCTTACCAAGTGTCTTTTGGTTGTAGCACTCAGGTTCTGTGCAATTCCCAGGGCAAAAACCAAGAACTGCTTCTCCTTCTGTGCTTCAAGGGGTAGTAATTTGTCACAATGACAATGTCATTTTCTCATGATGCCTCATCGCAACTTACACAAGGCACAGCTGAAGTCTGCTGGCGTTACCCCTCTTTCTGTCCTCACCTCCTTGCCCTCCATGCCACCATATCGGTGAGTGACTGGCAATATGTCCCTACTATTATTATGCTTTATGTGCAGGCATCGTGTTTCAAGGTCATGACTGACTCTTGATTACCTGTTGATAGTATTCATTTATTTACCTCGTTTGATTCTAATTTCCCCTAAAGGTACAGGACCTGCTTTTCACTCACAAGGTTTTCTCTGGTACTTCTACATAATTTAAATGTTGGTATCATGGTGTCTCAGTGAAACCTTCTCAGCAAAACCTCAAGCCTGGACCAGACGACCTCCAGAGAACCCTTCCAAACAGCACTTCTATGATATACATTACATCTTGCTCTGAACGTCATGTTCCCCAATATCAGGTTTTAGGGTTTATTTTTATATTATTCTTTTTTTAATGTTCCCTACCTAAAATACATTAAAATCTGTCTTTTTTTTTTACTTTACAGAGTTCTTGTAGCTTCAGGCCTGGAGTCTTCCTTGATAGTCTTTGGTTTAAAATGTCTCTAACGTATTTCAGTGCCAGAAATTGAATTCCATACCAGCTTAGGTGGAACCCACTTCCTTATAATCTTAAATCCCTTTTCGCTACGCTATTTTCTCGCATATATTTTGAGATTCTGCCTTTCTACTTTTTATGCTTCAGCTACTGGGAATATTTCAGAAGTGTTACCATGAGGATTTTAAAAGACTTAAGTGTTTTATATTCCTACCCCCCTTTTTAGATTATTTCTCTTACATGATCATGTGCTGGCAACAGTTACTATGAATACTCTTGAGACAATACAGCCACCATCACAATGCACAAAAATGGAAACAGGAAGGGGGTTTTTTATCTCCAAAAAAAGGTATACAGAAATCTGCAGCAGACCAGAATCAAATTATAAGCATGACATCACACCAGAAAACAGTGATTAGTTTTAGATTTGATTTGCTGGGGTTCATTGCCAACAAAATACACAAAATCATCTCATCACCTGCCACTGCATGAATTGTGAGATAGTAACTGAATGAACAGTAAATTAATTCAGTAACAAGCTTTGACTCAACTCAGTGTAAAGGCTGGTTGCAGTCACAAAAGAACAGGTTGGGGTGAGGCAGAAGAGAGGAAGAATTCAATATCTAGAAAAATCTGTTTAAGAAAGCCTGATAATTTAATTTCTTTACCTAATCTCATTGTGCAACAACACTAGATTTTCATTCTTCAGACCAAACAGCATGAGCTTTCTCAGTATAACACTGCAATGCAGCATATGGGAAGGAACATTTAAAAACAACTATCAACACACTCATATTTCACAGGATCAACACAAGGTATAATCTCTTTAAATGCCCTAATAATTTTGTCTTAATACAGTTTTGGAAGTACATATTATTAATATAAATGGTTTTTGCTGTTTCCTAGAATGATAAATGAGAGTCATAAACCTCTTTGGTGGTGAATCTTACGGATGACCACCAAGCTTCGCTATTAAAGTTGATTTTGTACTATACGCATCCAGGCAGTTACAGACTATCACAGCTCAGACGGAAAAGTTCCTGATATGTTTGATTTTATAGGATTCTTTCATAATGCAAACTACTATCTAAGGAGGGTCACATGCTCTCCACATTTAATTCAAGGCAAACTTGCTATAAAATTCAGCAGGAACAAACCTTTCTTGTGTTTCCAAAGCTCCACCACAGACTTCAGCAATGCAAGGTCACAGAATCACCGAATGTCACGGATTGGAAGGGATCTCGAAAGATCATCCAGTCCAATTCCCCTGCAGGTTCACCTAGATGAGGTTACACAGGAATGTGTCCAGGCGGGTTTTGAATGTCTCCAGAGAAGGAGACTCCACAACCTCCCTGGGCAGCCTGTTCCAGTGCTCTGGCACCCTCACTGTGAAGAAGTTTCTTCTCAGATTTAAATGGAACCTCTTGTGTTACAGTTTATACTCATTGCCCCTTGTCCTATCATTGGTTGTCACCAAGAAGACATCAGTTTGCAGCCTTGGAGCCTGTGAGTGCAGAGCTGACTGCACTGATAGATACGAAGCATGGCTGTTGAAGATGATGGAAACACACATCCAGGCTGTCTGCTTTTCAGTCTCTTAAAGGTGAGCGAGTCCTATCATGAAAAGTAAACCAGAGGGAACAACAGTGAATACAATGGACCCTATAAAAGCAGAACTTTGGCTAAGCTCTAAAATAGCTGCAGAGAATTTCCTATATGCCGATGCCTGACTTGAGCTCATCATCTCTGATATCAGCCATCTAGCATAGGCATTACAGCCTGCTTTATGCATAAAAAATTAAACTAATACTAATACTAGTCCTCTGCATTGATCCTGTTAAAGAAATCAAATCTCTCCCATCCACCCCCAAAAAAGGGCCTACCATTTTCTTCTCTTCCTGCTACATGCAATGTAATTTCATTCATTCTTCTTTATTACTTCATCAGTAATGACAAGGTCTTATATCTGCTTGTTGAGCTGATGCAAGATAACTTCAAAGCAGCCTGACATAGCTCTTTGGCACAGACCATAGAGGAACGTATGATTTCCACCACAGCTCTCAGGCAGCCAGAGCCACAAGGACAATTGCTGGTTATGTGAGTGAGCAAGACAAGAGGAAAGGTTACCTGTAACAAAGAGGCAGCAAAGGAAAATTTGCATGCCAGAAGTGTGCTTGAATGCAACTGCATTTTTTACCACTGCTAAGGAAGTCAGTGCAGTTTCCATGAATACTGAATAACACTTCTGCCAAGCCAGGAGTTTAGGAACATCTGCCTTTCTCTTGGGGCCATAATCTAACCCCACAATCATTTATATAGGCTTCATCTCTGGACTGGACTGTGCTGCGGCAGTATAAATTACCCATGCACAAAGCCTTCAGCATGAAGAAAAATGTCTTGATTATCTTTGAAAGCCATGACAATCAGAAGAGCTTTCTGGAGACCGGAAGAAAGCAAGTGTTACTCTTCAAAGCTATAGTCCTTGTTTTAATTGATCCTCCAGAATATCATCATCTTTAAGAAGGGCAAGAAGTAGGATCTGGGGAACCACAGGCTCGTCAGCCCCATCTGAATCCCTGGGAAGGTGACAGAGCAACCAGTGCTGGAGCAGAGGGACTGGACTAGATGATCTTGAGAGGTTCCTTCCTTCCTCACTGATTCTTTTGGCACCACTGGAAATTACTGTCATTCTGGAAAGTTCACCTCTGAAGGAAAACGTTTTCCTTGCCTTAAGACTGGGGAACAAACTCCCCCAGGAACTAAGGATGAACAAAGATCTGGGTACCCTCCACATGACATAAAAGCACATACTTTTTAGCTTACTCACTTTATACAGTGTCTGTGTTTGCAGATACTGACTGAAAATCACTACACAATTCAAAACAAGGCACTCATTCCAGTGCACCTACTTTGAGGGGGTCGAGGGAGGGAGAGAGAAGGAGAAAGAATGAGTATGGGATAATGCAAATAGAACGTTGTCCCCTTAGTGCATCACCAGAAAGGTTTTTGATACTGCAGAGAGAACGAAAATCTGCATAGCGTACTTATGCCAGAAATATATTCTTGGCTCAGCTTTACAGATTGTCCAGAGAAAATGCTTCGCAACTTTGATTTTGTTTCACTAAAGATCTCCATTACTTGGCAGAAATTCCAGATGAAGACTCTTAATAGCTGGTGTTGGACACACTGAAAAATGCTTTAGTGACTCTTTTGCCAGCATGTGCAAAAATAGCTGCTACCGAGTGGGTCCCACAGAGTAAAAACACTATTGTCACCAGTACTGGCTACTGCTTTATTGTGTGCAAGATGTGGTAATATGTGAGACAGTTGATAATTTTAAAAAAACATTTCCCTTAATCTGATTTTTAAAATATCCACAGCTGTTTATTGTGGCTCTTGTCCCACACTGCCACCAGAGACAGGCAAAACTGCATCCTATGTGAACACTATTTGGAACAAATCACCCAGCTGACATCTTGTTAAATGCTGTTTTACAGCCATCAGACACCAAGATACCTTGTCAGCCTAATTGCACTTAAATCCTACTGGGGTCAGAGTAAAAGCAAGGGCGGAAAAAACACCCCAACCAACTGCCCCTGGCAGCTCCTGCCACTTTCTAGCTCTTAATTATTCCACTAGAGCTCCACCTGTGGCAGCTCCTCCAGGCTGGAAAGGTACCAACCTTCACCAAGCAGGTGTCTGACTCCTGCTGCAGCACCACAACTGGTCCTAAGCACAATCCAGCAGCAGAAACACCAGCAGCCTTGTCTGTTCAGACTGCAGACTCCTGTGGGAATGTCACAGCCTAAGCACATCAGAGCCTCTAAGACCTGCTCTGTTGCAAAGGCTTATTTTGATCACCATGTATTGAAGCCTTTTAAGACTAAATTTAGGTCGTGCCCACTATGACTCATTGACTTTTCTTAGAACTTCTCACACATCCTGTTCTCTTGTGCATTTGATGCCTCAGACACTTCAGATGTCCTGCTTTCTGCATAATTTAATATTTGATTATAGTAAGAGAAAGCATCCATTGTCTTGAAGAACAGAAAAAACATCATCTAGGGACTTCTCTAATACCAAAAGAAAATTAATCTTGCATGGCACAGTGGGGTAAGAAGACAGTCCCAAAAGTATATAATTAAAGAGTCATTCTCTAAACGTGGTACTACATTTCTTACAAGTCTTGTTTAAACTGTTTTGCAAGTACAGCAATTGATTTAGAGCTAGTATTTGGCAAAGATGTGCTCAAGGGGGAAGCACTTCTAGGGAGGAAGAGACCCCGATGTTGTGCCTAGCATTTGTAAACGTAAGTCAGAAGTGTACAACCAAACAGGTTGAACACAGCTTGTACAAACGGGAAGGAAAACAGGCTTCTCAGAGAGATTTTCCTCATTCAAATAATGGCCCTTGTTTAGCAGTACTTAAGAATTTTCCTGCAAGTATTTTTTCAAAGTGCTGCCAAATGACATAGGCAGGGACTGATCCAATCAACCTGCAAAGAGGACACTGTATTTTCCAAGGTGACTGAGACCATAAGAATGCTAAATCACAACACTTCAGAAGTGTGAAATTCAACACAAGGTTTTAATATAAAACATTATTTGCAGTTCCCGTTCTCTTGAATTGCAGTCAGGAACTGTATTCACGAAACAGAAAACCACTGAGGTAGGGTCCACAACAGCAAAGAATAAAATGGTGCCTGCTTAAAAGACTCTAGCAGAAAAAACATCACTGTAGAACAAGGGTGTCAGACTCATTTTCACTGGGGCCACATCAGCCTCGAGATTGCCTTCGAAGGGCCGAATGTCATTTTAGGACTGGATTAATGTAGGAGTAGTTATGTTTATCCAGTCCTAAAATGACATTTGGCCCTTCGAAGGCAATTGTGAGGCTGATGTGGCCCCGGTGAAAATGAGTCTGACGCACCTGCTGTAAAAAGTGATTACATTTCCTAAGATGAAAACTTGATAAGGCAGCCTGTGCAGCCTATAGAGAATATTGACAGCCTCTATCCAGCTATCAGCCAAAATTTAGAAATGTTGCCGCATAGTCTCCTACTAAAAATACATTACAAAAACATAGCACACAACTTAATATTTATTTTTCTTTGCTTTATGGTAATCCTTGAGGTATCTGCAGTCAAGTCCTTGGGAGTAACTGTCCATGAAAACACTTACTTCAAATAGGAACATGAAGTGGATCCAAAAATGGGCAGACAACTTATTTTGTTATATCTTTGCTCTGGCTCTGCAACACAAGATCAGTGTCAGACTCTGAACATCTTGCTTCTGTTCCAATACACAATACCCACCATGTTCAAGGCTTCCCACAGGTGAGCAGCTGTCAGATGCAGCTACGACTAGAGGACATACCTTGCATATAGAATTACTCCTTTAAGTATTAACTGACCCACTGGGTCATGTAATGCTGAGCAGCAGACGCTTGCCCAAAGCACCAAACACAGCTGATTCAAGACATCACTGGTCTGGTAGAGTAGCTGCCTCAGGCCCACCGAGACACAGCTACTAGCTGCTGAACATGTGAGATTCAGCTGTAGGAGGTGACAAAAGCCAGTCATACACTTCTCATCTTCATTAAGACCCAAAAGATCTGCATAGCCTGTCCCAGTCCCTTTCAGACATTGTCTATCAGCCATAAAACATTAAATAATTAATCACAGAGCAACAGGCACCTCGTACTCACCCCAAATTGCCATCTAGTGCTTTACTCCTGGCAGGTCCCTCCCAGGTCTGCTATGAACAGCTTAACTCCTTTTGCAGAAGTCAACCTCTCTCCTGATGCTGTCACTTCTAACCAAGCTCTCAGCAGGACTAAATAGCCTCATGCTCACCAAGCACCACTAGCTCCTCACTCTTATGGGCCCACCAAAGTCTTCGGAGTAGACCAACATGGCCACCAAGCCTATCACACAGCATTGTGGGTCTCAAAATAATAAAACAAAGACAGAAAAGTCATCCAAAGACTCATTACAACCAAAATACCTTTGTCTCTTTGACTTAGCAGAGCAAGACATTCTAACTTGATCTATCACATATCCCTTCAGTTAGCTTTATTGGTCACTATTGAAGAAATTATACAGAACTGGATGGATCAGTGAAAACAACAGTACTTCCCTTGTTCAATTTACCTTAATTTTACCTTAGTTATAAGAACAAGCACTTTGATAAATGGATTGACAACTTAAATGAGCTCTGGTGAAAATGGGTAAGTGCTATTTTGTCCTTTTCTGAAAGGACTTTAAGACTACTTCTTAGGCAGAACTGTTCTCCAGAAGAAAAGCTCTTGGGTAGCTTTTAGTATTTAGTGTTTATTTAGTATTTTAGACTCTAACCTCAGACATTTTCTATGATGTGAAGGTTTCTTAGGAAGAAAAGTGAATCAAAGTCAGGACTGTACATTTCTTGCTGAATCTTAATGAGCAAATCTAGAATTTGGGAACATGAAAAGGGTAGTCCCTGAAGCCCAAATGAAAGAAGCTTTGGATTTATAGAAGATTTTGATTAGATTTTCATGCAGTGATTTAAAATTACTTGCATAATGCAAAGAATATGCCAGGGTATAATGCAATGCAATTGCCGGTGATGGCAAGGTAGCAAACTGAGTCACTGAGTGTTCAAATGCTTTTTGGAATTTAAGGCAAATCTGAAGTAAACAACATACCTGCTTTAAATGATCACATAACTCCGAGCTACAGAACACTTTTTGGAATAACTGTATAGGAGTAATTTGACTTTTTCCTCCTGCAAGCTGATAGCTTATGGCTTTGCGCAGTGCATTCTTAGGGTATAATACAGAAAAGCTGCTTAAAGCTACTGAGGAAGAGTGTTTTTAAGAAGTTTCTAAACTTGTCTACAGGGATGCGATAGCTCAAATATCATGGTGAAACAGCCCTTGAGCTCACTGGAGCATTTAGTTTACTAGGAATCAAAACAGCTTTCCTGAACAGTGTAGTGAAGAATGGATAAATGAACAATATACCTGAGAATCTGTACTAGCTGCTGAAAATGAACAGCTACAAAGCCAGGCAGGAATTCTTATAGATGAAACCTGAGGTATGCAGATTATGCTCTGCATTATGAAGCTTCTGCTCTTCCGTCATTTCATGTACTTCATGTCCATAAACAATCTGCACCAGTTTTTATTTTTTCCTCAGCTGTCTGTATTATCACAATACAACTGCTATGTTTTTGAAATCTATCCTTTTAACGATAATTTTGCTTCTGTAATCATGCAGAGTAAATCCTAATGCACTTAAAATTTTATTCCAGTATTATACCGATCTACACAGAGGACAACAAAAATCGCTCTTTGGATCGCTAGACCAGCTCAGCTAACTGCGCGGAGGATATGAAAAGAGTGTCATGAATTTACACTAACTAGAAATCCAGGTTTCTATACGTTAAATTATTTTAAGGTGTGCCTACATGAGAGCAAGCTGCAGAATATCTTAGAGGTGTTACATTTTCCAGTTTTAAAGATACGCTGCAGTATTACTATACTGTTGCTTCAGAACTCATGATTTTAAGTACTTGTTTAAATTTCAGTTTGATAGTAAACCCATATATTTTTACTTTCAAACTCCAGTCATTAAAAAGAGGAAAACGATCTTGGGAGTTCTGAAAAATTACTTTTCTTAGAGAAAAGTTGCTTATATTTAATCAGAGAACATTATCACCTCCCTTGGATTTGTTAACATCTAAATAGACTTATTTAACAGCCATTAAATTGCTAAGGCCAAAAGAGACTCCTAGAGATCTTATCTTTGAAAGGTCAGATTTTTTTTTCCCCAGTCCTTAAATGAAATACACTACAACTACACTACACTACAACCACATTTGTAAAGTAAGTGTAAAGACCTACCGCTGACATTCAAAAATAGTTTCTGGATGAGCTTAACATGAGAAAAGCCCACCTTAAACTGTTGCATTGTGAAGATGAATTGAGAAAATAATCAGTTTATCACAAACCAAGGTAAATCGCTAACGCGTGGAATTAACAGTTAGTGAGTTTGTTAATTTAATGTATGAGCTAGCACACCTCCAGCTTCAAGTCCTGAAGCAGTTCCATTGAAAGCAGCCAGGCTCCCATGGGTCTCAAGTTAAACAGTTCACTAACAGACTAAATCAGGACTGAAGTAGTTTGGTGAGCAGAATTCATGGCAATTCATCTTTCTTCACGATAACTAACAATGAGCCTGATATGGCTCCAAACCATAAAGAATATTAACTGATAGCAAGCATAAATCTCCGAACTTTTTTTTTCCTTCCCATTTTATTTCTCTTTTCTGTTCTAGAGTTAGGTAACAAGCTGAGCAAAGGAACAGTGACATATGCATTGCACAACAAAGACTTACTAGGGAAAGCTTTTCACATTTTCACTTTCCTGAAAATGTTCCATCAGCTGGACAACTTATAGAAACCAGTTTTAAATCACAATCAGAATTATATACAGAGATGATGACTAACAAACTACAGTGGCTCTGCATGGTCCTAAAATAGTTGGTGTCACAGACTGGCATGGAGAACTAGGGGACTCCTATTTCTTCATCTCCAGGATTGCGCTTCCTGGCCCTCGGTGCTTGGCACTGCATATGTTGCAGAACTGGACAGGAGATACCTAGAAATCAAAAAGAAAATAAGAACTCTTAGAGAAATGTAGCCACGTTAGAATGTGGGTAGATGAATGAAAAGTGCCAAAGCCTTTCTCAATGTTACTGTTCACAGTCAGGCTCTTCTCTATTAACACATTATGGAAAGGTATAGGAAGGTGGTATATTATAGAAGAACATAATAATAACGCAGGTTGTCCTGGAGTCAGAGGACAGTACACCTCCCCACTCCAAGTGTATCACCACCACCCTCCAGGAAAGCAAAGCTGAATAAAAATGAAAAATACAGAGTCAGAAGAGAGTAAGTCACTTGGTTGACTCTGCTGACCACTGGATGCCTTCGTCACAGCTCTGTCTTTGGACAGTGCCCCACATTTCCAACAGCTGAGAATATGTCCTGAATATTGTCCATTTGATATCAAATATATGTCTGCTGTTACTCCTGCATTTAGCTCTGTGCAATGCTTTATACATGCATTACTTTCTTTTCAATATGTCACCGGTATCAAAATATCAGTAACATAAGTGATTACTTAAGGCCAAGAAATACTGTAGCAGTGGAGAATTTGGCTCAGATAAATGCAGATAGCTGTATATTCATATGTACTATAGATTATGTATCATCTAATATCCATGTCACATTTAAAAATCCCATCTGACAAGTTATCTGTCCCAGAAAACTGAAAACACTAGATATACTTTAGATTATTTCTCAACAAATAAAATGTGTGGTAAACATTGCTTGAATAAATATTTACTAGTTGTTGGGCCTTCTCGTGGAAATGATCTAATTCATTAAGATTTTCGTAACATATTTAAGTATACATGTTGTACCATATGGCTACAAGCACTTTGCTTGGTTTCTCGCAGATTAAGTGACTCACCCAAGTTATTTTTTCACTAGATGTTCATTTTCAGAGACAGAATCAGCTTAAATTTCATCTTCTTCGTTAGGAATGAAAGTGTCAGAATGGTAAATTCAAAATTTGTTATATCTAAAATTTACTTTTATGGTTTGTTTTCATTGAAAAAAAAGTTTTCCATGATGAACAAAAACATGTTTTTGAGCATAAAGATGATTACAAAGATACTTAAATATTCACTCTGAAATGAGTGGTTTTTTCTTCGAGGTCAGAATCATTTAATATGGTTCACTTGAGAAAATATCTTTATTCCTGTCTTTAATTAAACGTACTTAAAGTGAGAGCTGCAACACAAAAGATTTAAAAAAAAAAAGCCAAACAGGTTGTATTCCCTGTCTGTCTCAAAATTGCATTATATATTCAGATTGCAGAAAGAAATTAAATACTTCTCAAACAGCAGCAATTTATTTCTAAATTGGATGAACTTTAGTTGCAGTGGTCCTAAACTCCCTTTCCTTAGTCACACACTACTATGGGGTATCATGACAAATAATCACTGTAATCGCACTGTAATTCCTGATAGACCCATGCCCTTCTCCACAGTTGACAAAATAAATAATTTGTCCTTTTATTTTTGGCAAAGGTGTCAGAGCGATCAAGTTAGTTCCTTACTGTGTTAGATACCGGGAGACACTCTTTGTGAAACATATGTCTGCAGTGGAACACAACCACGTTGAAGGACTTGGATGCATCTGGGAAAGATAAAAGTAAATTCATTACAACCAGGCAGTGAAACAAATGATGCAGTGGCTACAGCAGTATACGCTTGCCTTCCATTATACACATAGCAACATCAAATAACACCTATCAAATTAATTTCCAAATTATTATGGCTTATATAGAGAAACCATGGAGAGTGATTGGCTTCAGATAACTTCTCCCAGTGATGGAGTTACAAGATAATTTTATTCTGTTATTTAAATGCTGTAAACCTCTTCAGCAGAAATTTTTCACATAAATATGTGCTACATGCTAAATTTGGGGAGGGAGAAAAGTACACGACCACTAAGTAATTCAGCCATTTTGAAGAAAAGTTAGTGAAATAATTCTTGCACTAGTGCAGGGAGAACCAGAACATCAAGCAGTTTTAGCGCCTACACTGTACATCACGATCTTCAAAGCTGGCAAGAAGCTGCCTATGTGCATGATGTGCCTTTCAATTCCCACATGAATATTTAGCCCAATTAGAAGCCCACATACAACATCCACCTATTCAAAGAATAACAGTCTCACTCATCAGCACCATCCACATTTCATTCCTTGGCTCCCGTTCCCTCAACACACAGACCTCAAGGCACTGGTACGTTCAGCTCTGCCAGGTTTTCTGTCACCACGTGACTGCTCTGGTCTGTATGCTGGTGCATGTGATCATAGTACAGTTTTTACTTCTTTAAGTGAAAAATGGTAGAAACCAGATCAAAAAACTGCAAGTGATTCTACTGAGCTATGTACACTCGGCAAACAAAAATATAGGCTCATACATATACTTTGTCTTACGTATTCTTGTTTGAAGATGCCATGACAGATATTCTCCTGGTAAAACCATTTCTTCTTAAAATTCCCAGAAACCATATTGGTATTTCTGAACTATTGTTGTTTTGCAGAATATACCTCTTCAAAATTATATCTTGAATTTCTGGTTTCAAGACTAACTTTAGAAGATGTTTTAAAACTACAGTCTAAGTTGTTTCAAATATGACAGCAGTGACTGAAGCCAAGAGTTTTCACCACTCAGACAAAAAGTATATTCCATAAAACATTATAATCTACAAGTTCAGTCTAAGTCATTCACCAGAGTTGGACAAGATTTGGTGGCAACAGTTTAATTTTGTGGTTCTAAAAATCTTTGAGAACATGTATATTGATGGAATTAAAAGGTGCCTTCCATTCCATGTATTTCAAAGCAGAAAATAAGAAAGTTAAAGATTAATAAGAAAGAAAAATATTTACTGCAACCAAAAAGTTTAAATTAGACTCCATGTCAGAATTCATAAGCAACCTTTGCACAAGAGACTGAAATTTATACAGTGATTAACAAGGGAGACTACTACACATTTCCAGGAATAAAAGTAAACAGTAGTTCCTCTCAAAAATAAAACAAAACCAAAACAAAAACAGATGATCTCCTTCTTTTCTAGAAAAGCATCCTACCTGAAGGAAGTATTGGAGACAGGCATGATTCGCAGATATTCTCCTCTGGAAAAACAAAACAAACCAGTAACAGTTTTGCTAACAAACACTTAGTTTCCTTTTTTTTATATAAAGCAGGCATGAGCATACTGCTATTACAGAAATGGAGCTTGGTCTTGAAACATTCACTTAAGATGCCTAACAGAGTCTGTTAAAAATTGAAGAGCAATACTGAAGCAGCATTTCTATTAACAGCATGAGAAATCTTCTGATTTTGATGACGGCAGAACTCGCAGGAGTGAGGCTCCCTAGGATCAGCACTGTAGAGACACGAGTCGAACCGAAAAAAAGGAGGGTGGCTGATTTTTCTGTGGGATTTTGCAGCAGGAGCTCCGATCCTCTCTCCTTCCATCAGCTTTTGCCTCTTGGTATTAACACCCAGCTGGTGTGAATTCCAGCACTGCTCAAATGCAACATTAGCACCTTGCAGCATATTTTCATCTATTTCTGAAAACTATGTTGTAGCTTTTGTGTTGGTTACAGATTACTTTTATCTTATTATTCATGCTGGTACTGAACAGCATTTTTCACATTTATAGGCACACTGTGGGACACAGCACATTACCGGATATGCAGAGCTTGATCAAGAGAAAAAGCTGCATGCTGAGCCTCGTAGTTTTTGAGATACGAGTAGTTCCTTTGCAAAGGGGAAAGTAGCTATTATAGTATCGTACTACACTCCACAAATAAGGTACAATATTCAGGCTTTTGGGCAGCTTCCAAAGTGGACCATCATGTGACTTGGGTCTATAAACCAAGTAAAAGACTTCAAAACCTTGAAAGTCCCCACATTTCCTCTGTACCCACCGTCTACCAGAACACCCTTCATCTGAGTTCGATGCATTTTCTTCAGTAAAGACAGAGAATCAGCAACGAGTATCTTCTTGCAGCCCTCCCGCAGCAAGATCTGTTGTGTAAAGAACACAAAATACAGCGGTTGTTGAATAGATGGGCATATCAACTATCTTGGGAAGTCTTCACTGGGTTTCTGCTGCCAAAGAGAGCGCAAGGAATGCTTAAGACATTTCAGGCTATTCTAAAGGAGGGAAAGGAGGAACCTCCTGTTACTGCCACCTCTATCTAAATACCGCCCCCCCCCCCCCCCCCATATTAAAAACCAAACCAAAACCACAAAAAACCAAACCCACAAACAAAAACACCTCAAAAAGTCAAATCATTTACAAATATACTATTGCCATAAATTATTATCTTCTTCCTATGAGTCTTAACAAAATACAATGGAGAGAGATTTTTACAGCGCCACTCACAATTGCTTTCCAAACCATTTCGAAACTGTTTATACCTACATCTTTCTTGTCTTCCTTAGGAAAGGCATTTGATAATCATAAACTCCTTCATAAACACAGCAATTCAAAATTTACTTTGTTCAAATATATTTCCTGCTGAGGAGTTATTTAGTAAGTGGAATCAAATGCCCAATACAACTAACCAAAGGTCCAGAGTTCACTTCTCCTAAGCAGAAGTCTCAGCCCCCTTTCTGCTTATTTAATATTTATCATTAGATTGATATGTCATTGCCTGACAACACTGTGAAACTCAAAAAGGAATCAAAGGCACCAAGATTATACAGAGACTTATTTCACAACACTTAATGAAGCAAGTATGAAAATATGAAAGACTCAAATAAGTCTTGTGGAACTTTTCTTTCTCCTCCTGAACTGATGTTTGGTAATTTGTTTTCCAAAACAACGATTCCTCTCAAAAGTGCTTTTGAAAGAGGTTCAAAATCAATTTTAAGCTGAACAACTCTACCAAAACAGTTGTATAAAGAGGCAATGTCCATTCCTTTCTCCCAATCACTATTCGCATTACCGGAGACACCGAGTTTTCTAAAGTAGTCCAAGACACAGCTAATTCAAATACCTAAAAAGAAATATAACAGATTTTACAGCCAGGAGAACACTGTCCAAAACCCTATCTTCTCGCATACACGCTGTGAAGTAATAGGGGCACGCTGCCAAGAATCATATGGAGTTAAGACTGCAAATCTGAAATACATTAGAAAAATTGAAATTGAATAACACTCCGAGCATTTCAAACTGGGCATGTCAGTGGGTAAATAACATTCTCCAGTATTAGACACACTGAGCTATAAGACTCTTCAGAGCACCAGAAACTGAACACAGCTCTACAAGACAAATACTCAGAAAATTAATCATTTTTATCTGTGATAATCTCAGGAACTATCTGAGTAAGTCTTTCCCCTTCCAACTTTATCCAAGGGCAACAGACAATAGTAAATTCTGTTTTAAATAAAGAAAAATGTGACTAGCTTTGAAAAAATTACTAGAAACCTTTTGCACAGACAAGAGGATGAGGCTGTCTCTCAGAAGTGGTGCTTCCCTGATTCAAAATAGTCTCGATCAGTAAATTATATCCCAAAGACAGGTAAATAACTTAGAGCGGATGAGGTCTTGGCTATATACTTTGGTCTTTGCTGGCTGCACTCTGCATAAGCGGATGGAAAATCCCATGTTTAAGTAAAAGGAGCAAAGTAAGCATGTTAAATGAGAGAGGCAGAAAAGCAATATGCAGAGGAGAGCATAATTTACTATTTTCTACTTAAAATACAGCATGCCAATAGGAAAGCTTCACTTTAAAAAAGAAAAATAAAGAGTGAAATAGTAGACATCATTAGTCAACAGAAAACCTTGATACTATTTGATGCCTTAAAAAGTAGAAGTAACAGAAATATCTTATAAGACACATGCACTATCTTCCCCAGAATTATCTAAACTCTACTAAGATTTTGCTATACTACATGCAATGACTGTTTGTCAGACCTTCTTTTGCTACAAGTAGAATACAATAGGTAGCTAGTGTTATTATACTATTAATATATTAAAGGAAAATTCACAATGAAGACTGTAATATATTGGATCTCAAGGTAATAAATCCCAACACTTCTGCAGGAACACATTTGAATAGCTCAAAGATGAGATGGATAATTTAAGAGTCATAGGAAGAGAAGCAGGAGAGGGAATTCGGAGGTGAGACAGAGGGAGAAAGAACCTTTGAATTCACTTCTTTATATTAAAAGAAGGGAGAAGCATATAGCTCCGAGCCCTAAGATCAGGCTAAATTCATTAAAACTGACATCAAGCATAAATCTAATAAAACCAGTTTCTGGGGAAATGAAATAGGACTTAAAGAGGATGCTACCTATGTAACAACGTCTTACGAAGCTGAACTTGTTTACCTTTTAAAAGCACATGACTATAAGCACAAGCAGGACAGCATTGCACAACTAGAAAAAGAAGATTTAAGCAGACATAATGCTTTTCAAGAAATTAATACAAACTTCTGGAACCAAAACAATTACTGCAGAAAAGAATTCTAGTTCAATTTCTGACTGATGCTACTGTATAAGTAAAATCAGAAGCCATAAAAAGTTAAATTTAATTTAAAAAGTCCTGATTTACAAATGCCTAACATCTTTAAAGCAAAACACTGCAGTATGCAGTTAATTTGAAAGGGTGTATTCAAAGCTCTGGGAACAAATTCATGCCTGATTTCAGCTTAGCACTCAAAGAATTCCAACTTTCTCAAGGCAAATCAACCGAATTCTTCCAAATGGCGTTACAAGCGTCATTAAAAACATATTATTTTCAGTCTTTCCAACCAAAAGGCAGAGGTCCCTCTGTGCAGGCTGCAATCTACCCACTAGTACCTTCAAGGTGTCTGAACAGCAGCTTATTCATGTTCAGGAACAAAACCCAACAATTTTTCAAGGTGTTTTTTCGAGCAACATTCAACAGATTATCATTAGAGACTATTACTTCATATCCTCTGTTATGAATGGATAGATGTGAATTCTATGAATGGATGAATCTCTGTTATCCATCAGAGTTACTGCAGGTTCAATCAAAGTGCAAACTAATAAGTCAACATATTCGAGTAAAATGGCTAATCCACAAAATCTAGAGGCACTATATCTAAACAAATTGCTTTTATATTTAAAACTAAGGAAAACAAGTCTTAAAATACAAATACATTTTGAAGTTTTCTTCTAAAAATTGTTACACAAAGGGTGAGAAATCAGGCCTTTCCTTCTGAAACATGGGAGGTATTTAAATCTCTTCCAATACCACAAGCATTTCCTAAATTTTACTCAGGTATAGACTAGAGCTGAAAAGAAATTGACTTTATACCTTCAGAAAGTGTAACAGGCTTATAACTAACTCACAAGTGCACAAATAAGGGGACTTTTCTGTCAGTCTGCTCTGTGAAATGTGTGATATAATGCTTTAGAAACCCGGAGCATGATTACACGACTTATTTTAAGAAAGGCTCCTGCATTCCTCATTCATAAATTAAGACCACTGCCTAATCAGATACCAGAGACTTAAATATGTGTGAACCATTTCATATTCTTTTTCAATTTAATTTCCAGGGAACTGAAAAGGCAAATACAAAGTTCAACTGTAGATTTGAGGAAGAAAATATTTGTTAAAATCAAACCACTGCACAGCTGATGAGTTTCAGGCCAAAGAAGTTGTCTAAAAACATCACCAGCAGCACTAGTTTCACACACACACACACACGAAGTCCGAATTTATATTTTTTATAGCAATACTAGTAAATGCTGATTTTGCTACAATTTTCTGCAGTTTTCAAATAAGAGCATTACTGCCCTAATCGTGTTGGCTAAGGAGTTTTTAAAAACAATTGCACTGGTAAATTCCTAATGGGCACAGAGGTTCTGTAGGAGTCTCAGAGAAGCAATGTCCATGTGTGGAAACTGAATTAATGTCATAGTGAGAACTTTTCAGTTGTATGGAGATAAAGTTGAGTTTTGATTCTCTGTCTTTGAAAACACTTTTAAATGTGAGCAGTAAAGAAAATTATTAAACTTTTGTCAGGGTATCAATGACTTGGCTCAATCTGATTAGCTCACTGTAACTCTGAATGGTATTTAGTTATGTTGAGAATGTTGACTGAAGAGTGTGATTTATTTGCCATTAAACAAAAAATGTGCTAGCAATGTGTCATTTCAAATAAATAAGCAGGTTCCTCCTTAAGACAACACACTTCAGGAGTTTAAAAATGAAAAGGAAGTAAGTTTGTGGTCTATTTTATCTATGAATTTATGGCACCAAAGAACTAAATTTCAGGAGTTAGATATAAAGTATAATAAATAAGTTTTAGACTACACTTTACTTGATAAATACTGCTTCTAAAATTCAGACAGCTATAACTGTGTTCTCTATGTCTTCATAACTTTATTGTCTAAGAATGTTACTATATCTAAACACTAAAATCAGTATTATTTCAGCAGTAAATAAACTTTCATCACTACAATAAATCAGTGTCACTTAATTGTCTACTATGGTTTTAATACACTAACTCAGATGATGACAAAGAAAAAACACTGCAATAAATGATCCTCAGGAGGGAAAAAACAACCAACAATAATCACTTGGGAGTTTTAATCCCAATTCAGAAACCACTTCAACGAGTACTTAAATATTTTCTGGCTTAGGAAAATATTGAAGTGTCTGTGCAGCTTAAAGTTCAGGGAAGAACTGCAAATTTTTTTAAAAAGGGTATTCTTGA
The DNA here is from genome assembly GCF_963082525.1 of Nesoenas mayeri. Lineage (NCBI taxonomy): Eukaryota > Metazoa > Chordata > Aves > Columbiformes > Columbidae > Nesoenas > Nesoenas mayeri. Next base: position 109,599,664 of record NC_137543.1, read on the forward strand.
AGAATAGGGCAGCTTAATAGATCCCTGCTTGTAAAGCAGAGCCATAACCCCAAAGCAAAAGTAAATTAGAAGTACTTAAATTACATTGTAGCTTGAGAACAAAGTCTCATGTAATCAACATCTTATTTTTACTGAACAGAATACCTAAACCTACCTTAGTGCCATGACTGGTTGGTTGGCAGCAAACAGATATTAATTCATTTTCAAATGAGTAAGTTAAACACATTACTTTAGAACTGAGGTAAGCTTAGAGGAGCCCATACAACAATTGCAGCAGTTCATCAAATGGGCAGTAATTTGTTAAAGTGAAACAACCAGTCAGAAATATCCCAACATTAATAAAACCTTAAAACTATTCCAGGAAGATCCCAGATCAAAAAAATTACAACAAATTCTGTTGCCTTAGCAGACTTCCTTGTTGGATTCTCTAATGCACACTGTAAGACATATGGCATGCTTTGGCAGCCACTCAATTTGATTCACTTGGTTTTGCTGGGATGTGAAGAATTGTTTTCAAAAAGACAAAATCTGCCGAAGGCACTGCTTTTAGCTCCTACCCATATTTCAAATCACATCTAATGTAAAGTTTACTGCTATGGAAATTGAGGAGCATAAGAGGAAATTTGCAGTTGCATACTTACATAAGCACAAAACAATCTTATCAGGGCTTGCAAAAGGAGGACACAATTAAATAAAATAATGGCACAATTGTAATACCTTTTGGGGACCCAACGTTATGAAACAATCACCAAAGTGTGTGTTTTAGGCAGACTTGTGACTTGTAAGCCAAGCAACAGGTTCTAACTTGACCTACGTGCCTCCTTTGTGGATCGTGGCACAAGATTTTCTTTTTTTGCCTTTGAAAATGGGAACAATAAAACTTATGTGCATACAAAGCTCAAGATACAAATAGACTAAATTATAGAAAGGCCTTGCCAATTAAATTTGGATTGCTGTATAAGTTCAAAACACCTGGTACATTAGGTGATACAAATCAGGAAGTTTTTACCAAAATCCAAAGAGTTTTGCCAGGCCACAATAAAAGATATGGGCTTCTCACCATGAACCTACACAACACGATGTGAAGCTGTCACCAGGCATCAATCATACCAACATGCTAAAGCTAGCTTTAAAACAGCTAATGAGGCAGCAGTAACGATGAAACCAGGGCAGAATTGCTCTGAGCAGTAAGAGGCTGTTTAGACGTTTACTTGAAGTCCCAGCCATATCGTGAAGCACATGCTGAATGCAGAAAGTCCTGCTATAAAAAAATTGAGCTTGCCAATGTAAGGCTGCCTAGGTGAGTGTGCAAGAGCTGCAATCACAGCTCTAAATTTTAGTGTAGACACACTGTCTAGTCATAAATGATGCACTTTAACACTACCTGTAACACTTCAGGAGCAGCTTTATCCTAAACTCTACCTTACATTTCTCTAAAGAGAAATAATCCCACTCTTTTTGGACTATATTTTTTTTTGCTATCGTACAAGTAAGCTAAGTGCAAATTACACTAAGCTTCCTAATTTCTATTATTCCTATGAGATGGTAATTTTAGCCCTCGAGCTATCCAAATCTACTTCAACATGAACTCAATTGAAATCCATGAAGCACTTCAATGCTAACAGCAAATAATTCTAGATATCACTCTGAAGGTTAAATATATCCTTTCAATCCCAAAGTAATTTTGTTAAAAGGTATTTGGAGACAGAGATTCTTCTCTCCCCAAATTGTGACCAAACTATGTAATCAGCTTTGTCTGAAGCCACACAATATACTTTGCATACATGTAAAGTTGCAGCTATGCACAGAAGACTTTCTCAGTCTGTCTGCAGATGCACCAAAAATTACATTTTGACTTCAACAGAATGCAAGAACAGGAAGATCAGCACCACAAGCAGCAGGGTACCGACAGTAGCAACATTAACATGCAACTAATCAAATGTAGCATGCTATTTAGCTAGTATCACTTTGAAAGGAAATTATTATCTCGTAAAGTCAATTAAAAACTGGAAGTGATGTTAGAATATGAATTATATGCAAACACGTATCCATTTATCTGGGATAGCTCCTTGCACATAACGAGTGTCAGAAGAACAAGACATGTAAAATGCTTCCTTGTAATAGTGAAAGTCATAATCTAAAGCCCATACAGTAATAAAATAATGGAAAAGCCTTGGAAAGGCTTAAACCCTGCCTTCTTAGAAGGCCTTCTGACATCATTGAAGGCTCTACTTGGCCTGGTAAGAGACCAGCTATGACCTTACTGAAAACATCAAGCCCATCTATTTGCTCAAGATGTCCAAAGACTAACAGTAGATGGGAAACAAATGTTTATGAAGTTCAGAAAATTCGAGTTTTAGCTGCTTATTAGGCTATGTTTTCTTGGACTCTGCATAGCAACACTAGAAGTATTCAAACTGCTCTATATCCTTGCATCTTTCAGTAGAAAGGTGCAGAGCAGCATCACAGAGAAATCAAGTTTGGGCCTCCTTTGGTAGCAGGGAGATATCAAGTATGCAATGCAACTCTCTCTGTTATTACTTTTGGGAACACTGAAGGGTACAGTCTTTGAAAGTTCTTACTAACATGCCTCAGAAACCCGTCAGGTAGAGAACTGCATATATGTGTATAATTATACTGGGATAAGAACTCCCATAATCCAATGAGCAGTCTTTTTTTTTTTTTAATGCACAGACATCAACAAATTCTGCACAACAGACAAGAAATGAATTTTAAAAGCTCATCTTCCCTTAGTTTGTATGACACTTAACATCACAGAATCACAGAATATTTGGGGTTGGAGGGGGCCTCTGGAGATCACCTAGTCCGACCCACCTGCTAAGGCCTAGAGTAGATTGCACAAGAATGTGTCCAGGCAGGTTTTGAATGTCTCCAGAGAAGGAGACTCCACAACCTCTCTGGGCAGCCCGTTGCAGTGCTCTGGCACCCTCAAAGTAAAGAAGTTTCTCCTCATGTTTAGCTGGAACCTCCTATGCATCAGTGTGTGCCCACTGCCCCTCATCCTATCATTGGGCACCACTGAAAGGAGTCTGGTCCCGTCCTCCTGACAACCACAAACATATGGCTCTAATACCTGGTGAATATTTTAGTGAGGGCATGTTGTGTTCTGCCTCCTCATACACGAAACAGAATTAAAAACACTGGTCCTGAGACTTTTCAATATTGGACTGTTAAACAGTATAAAATAGTCTGAATCACCCAAGGTCCTTCCAGCTCTACTTACCCACCAGGCTTATGACAGCATGGAAGAGATTTAGAAGTGCTAGAAGCCATCAAGAGAAGAGACTATTAATCTTGACAAATTTCTAACCTTTCTGTCATCCTTTTGTACTAACCCACAGTGTCAATGACAGATGTCTGAACAAAATGAACAAACCTTCATGATAGCCATTTCTTGTGCTGTTCAGTAGCAAAGTGGTTTTGCTGTCTCTCTGAAAATGAGTGTCACAGGAAGAACGCAACATTTACCTGCAAGTTGTAGTCCTGAAGAATTTTCACTAGTGAGTCTCTCAAGTTAGGAATCTCCATGCCTTCCTTAATGCGGTGGATCAGAAGAATGGGATCCACATGCGTTCCAATATTGTTCAACAAACCAGTAATAAAAGCTGTGAAAACCAAGAGGCAAAGAATTAAGAAAAACTGCAGCAAAATACCTGATTAAAGGATGCTTTGGTTGATTCTCTGACAGTTCTCTACTAAGAGGTAACACTAAGCCTCTTTCATATCGCCTTTGTATGTTTCTTGAAGCTGTATTTACTTGAGTACAGGCCTTTGGGTAAGAGAGGAAGATACAGTCTGGCAATTCATAGAACTTCTAGGGCATGGAGAAAAGGGGTAACAGAGTATCCAGCACAAAGCCACAAGTAAATAATGGATTTCAATTCAATAAAAAGGGCACTCATGAAAACAGAGCCAGAAAATTAACTGCAGTATGTGACTATTTCATTTCCAGGGTTTAAAAACAATTTTTCAAGCACGTAACCTAAATCGAAAGTGCTTATAAACATTGGTGAGAGTCATGTAAGAGAAGTATTTGATTTTTGAATTGCACCTGGCTAAATGAAACAATAAAAGGATGAGCCTCAAGGCTGCATTTTTTCTTCATTACCCAAACTGGAGAAATACCACTGGAGTTGCTCTGCATGTGGGCAGATGGAACTGCGAGAATTCTATAGGCTTTGAATCCCTTTTGCTTTAAAGATATCACTGTAGCAGTGTAGCAGTACTTTTAGCGATGAACTGCATTTAACTATGGGTAACTTGAGAATGCCATTCTTATGCAGGACTAACAGATTTTGGTTGCTTCTTCCTGTCAGAATTAGTGGCCATGAGATGAAAAGATATGCATTCTGGCACTAATTCTACAAGACATTCAATCCTTTGGAAAAGAGATCCCAAGAGAGACTTCAAAGCCTTGATTTAAAGCCCCGTAAGAGGCTGCAAAACCAATGGAGCACATAACTAAAATAATTCTATTTTCTCAGTCATATGAACTCCTCTGAATCTGTCTCCTAAACAAAACTGATGTTGCTTATGAAATTCTGGCAGTTTCCATTTCCATCTAAACTTCAAACTTGACTCACTATTCATATAACGGATGAAAGACAAAATGCACTCATTATGAGAGATCTTACATTATTAGAGATTCTTCCACAGAAACAAAACAAATTTGTTATTCTTGTGAGGTGCAGAAAGGTGCAGGTTCTTTGTTTTCAGAATTTCAGATGGAAGCAGCTGCGATAAACACACTACACAACATCCTCATCAAGCCTGCAGACTGTGTTTTCAGGCTGTCTAAAAATAAAGCCTCATTCTGCTAAATTAAAAGCACCATTCTCCCCTTAATTTGTCATTAAGGGCATAACTATGCAGAGCTTAGTCAAATGGTAAATCCCTAAGCACTCATTCTGTAGCATGCCCACATGCTGCCTTACTGGAAGTTTTTATGCACAGTAGGACAGCTGTGTTGTGTTCTACAAACCAGGACACCTCCCTGGCCATCCATAAACACTTTCTCTAACATGCACGTGGATAATTCAATCCTTTAATTGCAATAACATTGCACAAAAAAACACATATGCAAGGCTTCTGAGAAACTATCCTGCTTACGTGGTTTGTCGATAGAATACAAAATGAGGTCTTCCCAAAGTTCTGCATCATCTTGTTCCTTGGCAAATTCAATAGCTTTATCTACATCTTGCAATTCTTCCATTATCATCTTCAAGGCACTCCGGCTATTACCCATTCTGCCTAGAAGGAAAAAATAAGTAGAGAGACTATAAATCCTAATGCTTATCAATGCTCAGTGCTTTAAGAAGCTCTTTCACTATGAATTTTTTAAGTGTGAAGTTGCCCCAGACTAGCTCAACCAAGACCAAATCTCATCTAATCTGATGTATGAATGCAAATCCCAGAGCAATCAGTGTAACCTGAACAAGCACTTGGAGAACTTTGCTGGACTAGGACCTGGAGTCTTTCTGAAGGATGTGTGGAGTCATATTAGGGGCTCTGAACTGCAGCAACATCTAATGTAAGGGGGAGTGTGTGCATGTGTGTGCATGCATACTACGACATGAAATATGCTCTTTAAAAGCCCACAGGGACACTCTTAATTTGCAGTAAGTATAATGCAGTTTACATCCATGAAGAATTACAGGAGAGAAAGATGTAACATAATCTTCTACCTCAGCAAAAGATAACATTAAGCTTCTGAGATGTAATCAGAATTTCTCCCCTCTCCTCAAACTGACAGTAATACTCTTCTCTTGGAGGCCGTCTCAAAAATACTCCCCTTGCCCCAACCTGTTTCCCAGAGACCCCCAGTAGCTCCAAAACCCCAGAAAAACACCAAACCAGAAATGCAATAACACAATATATGGAGTTGGGACATCAAATGAATACTCCAGTATTTTTTTTAATTTTATTTTCTAAATGAGGTTATTTAGTACTACTGACTGTATACCAACTTTGTCTTTGGGAAAGCGTGTCAAATTATATTGGACAATACATTTTCTCAGCATAAACTTTGACAATATTAAAAGCATGTTGTAATTTATCACACTGAGTGTTACTTACTCAGAAGATATACTGTTTCTTCTACGAAGTTCCTCTGTTGACAGATCTCAAGAGCCTTGAATTCAAGGGAAAGGAGGAAGGAAAGAGAATACAGGGAACCATGTAACATGATATTTTATTGATCACAAATGCTGAAAGAGGTGTAAAGATACTTTTCCACGAAGTTGCATTACTCAATTTGACAGGAATATGCAATACCCTTAATATGCATTGTCGGGTTCTCTGGCATTAATTAAGAAGAGAAACTCCATGGTATTTTTTTTTTTATATAAGACTATGCCAACCTCAAACTTTGAATCTACTGGCAACATCTTTCTTCTGCTTCCAGAAGCTGGTTAATCTAAAAGCATTAAGATTATCTGCTGTCAAGACTTGCTTCCTGTGGATGGACTTATGAAGTCTCTCATGCTGCAGGTCTACTTGACATTCATTCATAATACAAGCCTGTAGATCTCCTCAAGGTAACCCAAATGGCTTTGGGAAGCCAAAAGTGTCCTCTATATTTTGTATCCGTGACCTCCAAGAAGAAAATCCAAAAATAATCCAACCCAAATACAGAAGAATAAGGAGGAAACATTTCTTGTGAATTCGAATTAAAAACCTGAGGGCTAAATACCATGAGCAGTTATTGTAGTTGACAAACACTGAGCACAATCACCAAAATGACTACCAGTAAGTTTTTAGTAACACAAAATTGGCGGGGCTGGTATGCCATAAACAATGTCAGGTCTATTTCCAGTTTGGAAGCAGAAAGCAAAATCAAGATTCATGGCATTCTTGTGAAGACAACCGTTCACCAACAAAGACTTCCAGACTTGAAAATCAAAACTATAAATGCATAAGATATAGCTACAGCTAAAGATGTAGATAGGAATTAACTTTTCCTTCCATTCTCAAATTATTTGAGATGGGTTACTATGAAGATTAGAGATACAGAAAATGAATTTGAGGGCATGAGTAAGTGAATTACCAACCAGATCCTTCAGGGGAATGAGGGTATGAATAACACTAACAAGCTATAAACACATCTGACAGCCTTTTTTTTTTCCACTTAAAAGTTAAACTACCAAGTATCAGGTACTCAGTATTTCTGGATACTGCACGTTTATTGACTGTCATGCTCCCTCTAGAGGAAAACAAGGAACATTGATACTTCTCTTTCAGTTCATTTTATAAAACATTTTCCAAGCTCTACTTCAATGACACTGGCTTATTTTCAGCGAACACAAAATATTGCTACTTGCTGGGTTTATAATTGCTTTAAAGCAATAATAAGCATGAATAATAAGCATTTGTTCAAATATCATGGGGTTTTTTGCAATTTATACACTGCACTAGAGTCTGCTTAACAAGAACTGAAAATATTGGTAACTGGGAAATTCTTGGTACCTTTTTTATTTCCTTCGAACAAAGATTTGTATGTGGCAAAAACTGTTACTACACGATATGTATGGTAAGAAGTATAATTACAGAATTAGCAGTGACAGTAAATTCAACTGAGTTGTACACAGTGTTTGTATCTTTCTTCCTTAGCTTCTTACTGAAGAAGCTAAGGAAACATAAAGGTCAGAATGACACTTTTTCTACCATCTTTCTCTCACTTTGGTGATGATGGCACCACACCTTCCAAAGGCTCATGGGTCTCTGACATATCCTTGCTCACGGGTCTCTGACATATCCTTGCTCACAGCCTATAACTTCAGCAAAGCAGTGCCAGCAATGTGCTCGCACCATTTACACACAGCACTTTTCTGCACCATCCACCACTGAAGATAGGTGGCTGGATCAGCAATAACTAACTTGTACCAAAAGGAAAGAAAAAATGCAGGTAAGGTGTTACACATAAAACCATCATCACACTAGCGATACATAAGGCAGAAACTAAGAATCAGAGAGTTAAAAATAAATATTCCAACACTGCAGACAAAAGTCCCTGCCTTGGAAAGCTCTCAGGCTCATTGCCTAAGATCACTGAGACTACCTAGTTTTGTGAGAGAGTTTCAACAAAGACCAAGTCTGCAATTCTAACACACTATTTTCCAATGTCTCTCTGCAAATCAAACTTCTGCAGGTGATGGTAGCAAACTCCTTTTGGCAGCAGAGGGCAGTACCAGACACAGTTACAAATTCATAACACTACAAGCTACAGAAATGAAAATTGAGGATCTGTGCTTAGATTTTGAAGGGCTTACCTTCTCCAGCGGACAGTGCGTGCTGTCTCTGAGAAATGGTAGTAAATTTGGACGATCGTATTCTGCATAAAGGCTGATCTGTTTCTCATGATATCGTTGGCCTTTATGGTGGTCTCTCTTGAAAAGTTTGTGCAAATACTAGGAATCAAACAAGAGAATCAGAACTCAAAAACCATTTAGGCAACATTATGTGTTTTCTGCTAATAAAGAACTGCTCTTAATTGCCTCAGAAATGTGCTAACACATATTAAAAGGCACGGAGATTAAATTGTGATTCAACAGATTAATCTTATTTTTTTCTAAACTACCTTCATCACAGCAATCTCCAAAACTAGCTCTATAAAACAGGTTTTCAGGAACAGTTAAGAAACTGTCCTTTAACCTTTAATGAAACTACTGGATTTTGAATTTTACAGAAAACTTTGGACAAATATGTCAAGTGAAGCATTTTGGTCATCTGGATATGTTGGACCATTACAGGTAACTATAGATCAAATATTCACTACATGAAATGTTTTAGCCAAAGCACCTTAAATTACAGATATCAGGGCAAAGTTCTTCCTCTCTAGGTGAGCACAGAAAAACCCTTAGAATGATCTGGAGAGTCACTTTTATTCCAAGGGAAGCAGGCTTTACACTTTGAAACTGATGCATCCCTTCCATAAACTGACAAGCAGTCAGTCATCTTTGCAAAGCTCTTGGGCTGCAGGCTGCACATTTCATAGAGCTGCTTCATATAATCAGATCTCTAACACATAAACCTGCTCTTCACCAGATCAATGCCCTGAGCCCCACCTGTACACTGCAGCAAGAGGAACTTCCCTCCCTAATACAGCCCAAGCCCACAGTTACATGTTAGATATTGCACCAACAGCGTGTTCACACCGAAGAGGTGTTTTTGGAATAGCAATGTGGGGTCACAGCCTTACAGTGATATTGTAATTCTGCACAAACAAGAACAATCCTGTAGCGTAGAAAAGTTACAACTCAAGAAAGACAAGCAGTTCACTGTCTCTATGGATCAGCAAAATCTGCTTCGGAGTTGCAGTCACCATCCAACCCCATTTTTGTGTAGGGAAAGAAGAGGGATACGAGCAAGAAGTAATTTACCAAAGAAGACAAGTGTCTGCAATGTCATATGGAGTACCTCATGGTATGTTAACAAGTAAGTAGTATGTTATCAATTTCTCAGAGGTACACACTTAAAAATTATTTTATTATTGTAAAAAATGCTGTGACCATGCTAAAAAATGGATTAGTGGAAGTAGCCACTTTGGATCTGATAATTTATGACACTTCAGTGATGTGTAGTTTGACAAGAGAGCCACATCTGTAAAAGATGTGCCCAGCAAAGAGTTTATTCAGCTCAACTTGAAACCAACAGAATACAGAAATATTTACCACATGCTGTAGCTCAGGCCTGTTTTCTAATTCTTCAACGACCCTGTCAATCTGAAAGAGAACAAATAAAACCCAACCGATTAGCAAACCTGTGACAAACAGCACATTTACATGACTGAAAAAAGGATGAGTAATACAAGCAAGCATTGGACTGCCATGCCATGAACTTGTTATACTCACGGAAATTTTATCTTCGTTATCCAAAAGCATGTCTACTGCTTTCTAAAATAAAGAGAACCCAGTTAAGAAACAGGTACACACATATTCTCACACTCTATTTTGTATTATGCTTGTTCACTGACGGGTATCAGATGGATATTGCAGAACTACTCTTTTTAGCAACAGTAATTCAGAGAGCAGTTTGCATAACATCAGCATTCTCCGACAGCACAGCATTACAGAAGAACACATCACGTATTCTTCTAGAATACTTCCCTTAAGCTTCCACACTAACAGCAATCAATACTGTGCAGTTGAAGTATGCCTATTGAATCAAGGGTCAAAGAAGGTCACTGCCAAAATATGTAGAAATGCTATTTGTCCCATTGTAAAAGAGAACTGCAGGGTGATGGCTGTATAGGAAACACATGACTCAACTTGCCTTACAGTTGGATTCCTCCAAACTATCTGCACACCAATACTGTAACACAAGCGGACAAGACTATGTAAGCAGAGTGGCTACTGGTGTTCCAGCTCTGCTTCCTCTTACAAGAAGAAACCTTGCTTCACATCCAAAAAACACCAAAAAATCACAGATTCTTCATATAATTTAGTCTAATAAAACAGAATTATACATTATTTTTTCATGTAGTCCAGAATGGCCATACCAACTATGATAATCTTTGGTACAGACGGCTCCAAATTTTAGCTTTAGTGCTTAGATAACCACTGCACTGAAAGACCAGATCCGATCCACTCCTTTTCCCCCTAGGGATCATACAGATTCTTTCCTCAAGGATCATAACAAAACTAGTTTACTGAGTTTTTAGCCAGCTGGGAAGAAAGAACATTAAATTCAGCACATAATGCATGCTTCTTGATTTTTGGAATTCAGGTTAAGAACCTTGCAAGCTTTCAGAAGCAAATTAATTGACTGAAGAGAAAGAAAAGTGGCAAGTACACTTAACATACGCCTCACAAGAAATTTTCTGCTTCCTTTCCTTTGCTTATTAATAACATTTGATTAGAAATGCAGAAAAACATCATAGTGAAGATCTACCTGAGAATCAGAACAATGATCTTGGATCTGGCACTCAAATGAAAACACAAAGGAAAAAATTAATCTTTGGGTCAATTATTTTGCAGTCTAGGCAAATAACTTCTTCTTATCTCAGAATGTATTCAGACACAGCAAACCCTCTCTCTGAATCAACACTACCTTTAGCTCATTTGTTTTTAATCTGTTAAAATATCTCCAGTGGAAAGTGAATATAAAAATAATTAAGACCATCATACCTCTGAATCAAAATCCATGAGCAGAACAATTTTGTCCTTGATAGAACTGAAAAGATTGTGCTTGTGGATTAACTGGAAGACGTCTTTGTGCCTTAGCGTTAGGTAAATTTCTAGGGCTCTGCCATAGCGCTGGTCGTAAGTATACCTGATAAAAAACAATGTTGTAATGTATGTGATCTTACATATCTAAGTGTAGGAAAATCAACTATGAATGAAAATAGAAATATACTCCAGGATGGAAAGCTCGCTAGATGCTACTTGGTTTGATGAATATATGACTGTTGCTGTGATTCTCTTTTGTTGAGGGAAAATAACACAGGGCAACATTAATTTAAATTCTGTTTACATCAGTCACTGCATTTGTGTTCTGACCTGTGGTTCTCTGCATTTTCATTTTCCCGTTTCAAACCTAAGAGGAAGCCACACAAAATGCTGCCTTTTCTATATTTGGAAACTAATTGGAATTCACTTCAGAGCTAAAAACCATTGGTCTCTTAAAACTTTGAGACAAACTGTAACATAGCAATAGTAGTAGCTCTGCTTTTACAAAGAAGCAGCATAAAAAGAACTTAACATGGGAATCAGGCTGAGAAAACTGAAGAGTTTTATACATGTATGAAGTAGCCTAGAACCAGATCAGTTTTTTGGCACATTTTCCAGTCACGCAGTAAACCTAAATATACTACTTTTGAAATAGAGGGGGAAAAATGCTATTTTATCTTTCTGTGGGTAATTCTGAAATGCACACTTCACAAAAGAGGCTTCCTGTGACAGCACAAAGAGGAATGGCAGCTGTTTGTTTTGGAAAGAAGAGTAGCAAATCCAATCTTATACTAAACTGCTTTTTTTCATACTCCATATACACTTTATAAGGAAGAGAAAATAATTCTAAGCTGTGCAATCAGCAGAGTGGAGAGCAGAGAAAGCTGATGCCTTGTAGACTGCTGCAGCAAAACAGGTATTTCTGTTAAGAGAGTTAGATAAATATTTATAAACTATAGTATATTTCAAGCTTACTTTTTGTCATAGGAGTTTAAAAGTGTACTCACAATTCTGCAAGTGTTCGTAGCAAAGTCCTGTTCTGTGGATCTTTCTTCAGGTGATCCACTACAGCTTGAACTATGATTGTGTTGTTGTAGAGATCTCCAGGCCACTCTTTTATCAGGGTTGCAAACCCCTAAAAGTGTAAGAGATTGTAACAGAAACAGAAAGAACTGCCTAAGGAACATTTCAAAACATCAAAGCTTCAGCTAAGCCTCTGAGATGATACCTGCTGTGTTTCACCTCTAAGCCACTCTCATGTGCCCACAGATGTGCACAGTGCAGAAGACAGATTTTCCTTCTTAGGGCAATGATATTAAGATTCATGAAGCTGGGTCTCTTTCAGGTACTGGATGCTTTGTGCACCCTCTCAACCACTTGTGCTACATTAAACAAACTACATATAGTAGTATTTATAATAAGTAACCAATGTCACAGTATTTGCGTGCTCTGAAAAACATTATACTTATTCTCTTAAAGTCTAAACCAGAATTAATCTTTTTAATCTTTTCATTATCATTGAATTGCCCATTGATAATCTGTTTGAATACAACAGAGCATTTGCTATCGGAGTGCTGCACTGCTGAGCGTGTTTTGCTGGCAATAGCTATTACATGTGCACAAGTCAGGCTGCAGTACCTCATAGTCACTCTCCAAAAACTCATGCAGGACCATTTCATAGATGAGAGGTTTCAAAATTGGATCACGTCTGGGCAAGTAACGACTAATTGCCTATAGGAACAAAGAGAACGAAGCATTAGAAAGGGAATGACATGTAACATTCTGGTTAGAAAGGGAATGACATGTAACATCCTGGTACGTTGATGACAGAAAAAAGAATTGTTGTGAAACAAAATCATTCCAAAGCTACATGCAAAATATGGCTAACGCTGGTATGGCTATGGCTAATATGGTAAACGCTGTAAGTGCTTTTTATTCATATTTGTAAGTATTATCCTAAAGGATTGTACACATTGGAATGGTATTACTTATCTGAAAGAATTTTCATTAGAAAGGTAGCGGTAAGATAGTATTTAGAATGGAAGTACCAGCCATTGCACTTAGACATGTAAAATTTACTAGTCATTAAGAATATAAAACCCACAAAAGACTCCTCAGAAGAAGAAAGTTTTCAAAATCCATTCTGTCTAGCCCTGGTCTTACATCTTGTAAAAACATATAAGCATTCATCACCCGAAAAATGTGTACTTTTGATTTATGACCTACTGTTAGGTCACTGCATTTTATGAAGAGTTCTCTTTTGCCAGCTATTTTTACATACCCAAATGAAAATTAATTTGAGAATACATCTCTCCACAGAAAAGGTGAAGGCGTGTGATCTGTTGCTCTAGAGGAGGTGTTACGGAACTACATTCTGGCAGGCGACAAAAATCTGCCAGAATGAATCACCTCATACCCTGGAGTTTCAGCACAGCATCTTATTAGCACTATTATTCCATGCAAATAGAGGCCAAAGTTATTACCGCCCACCAAAATAAACACTACTGCTACCAGCTGTGTTGGGACTTTGGGGTTTGTAGCCGAAGGCCCAACACTGATGAAATTCCTCCAAACACTCAGAGATGTTGCCTGTCGCACACTAATAGGCACATGGTGCAGTAGCATTTTGTTACTCAAGTTGCTTCAACAAAGCAGAAGAAATAACATCTCACTACATAAGTGTTTTTGCAGTTTTACAGACAGCAATTACTATTCAAAACAAATTCCCCTAGTATTTAAAGCAAAACAATTGCCTAGGTTACATATTTCATGAAAGCCCCTAGGTGAAAAAGGAGGTAAAAATAAAAGAAAAATTTAAAATGCACTGTTAATGACTTTGCAAAAATTAAAAGTTCATTGGTCACAGGAGATCTCTTCTCTCCCCACACTGTTTGAGACTTGGCCAGTCTTTGAAACGCAGCATGCTGCCAACATCAGCTCCCGTCGTCTGTCACAGAATTTCATAGCTAACTCAGAGCAGAGTCTTGCCAACTGCCCTGAGGTATCATATTCCTGACCCCCTCATAACAAAAAAAGCCTCTTTCGACCATAAAGAAAGCAAGCCAGGCATCAGCTGGAGACTTTCTGGAGGCAGAGGACATTCTCCAACAGCTGTTTCCAAACCCACTTTCTACCTTCTTGCCACCTTCTAAATGACAAGCCTCTAGCTTTGCTGAGCACTGGGGGCCAGGCTGCCATGGGGGGCACATCTCTCCTGCCCCAAGTCCCACTGCTCCGAAGGAAAAGCACAACTGCCTCCTGCAGTTTGCCTCTGCTGCTCAGCAAAGCCTGAGAAGCACCCAAATTATTTTTAAGCCAGGGTATGAATATGAACTAGTACCTGTGTTGGAGATTACAAACTCTTCCTATGCAATTTTTAAACAGTAGTTAAGGAGCGAAGTCAGACAAAACCACTCCAGAATCAGGATGTCTTTGTATCAATTCATGAACCATGTGGTGAAAGTGACTTTAAATTAAAAGAAGAGTATTATACACAGAAATATTTTCTTCCCTTGTTTTTTTCTCAGGACCTGCTTTCAGACTTCTTATCAATAGGTATAAGGATGGGGTATATACAGAAAGCCCATATAAAAGTTGACATGAGATAGCATAAGACATCTCACCAATAAGCCCAAATCAAAATTATTTATTCCTCAGAGGATACCTATGAGATGAAAGAGGCTGTCTGGATAATGCTGCTCTATGCTATGTCCAGCTCAGTCAGGTGAAGTCTTTCACATGTCCTCCGTCCAACATTTTGGTCATCAAAGCATTGCGGCCGCTGATAATCCTGCACCACTGCTGAAAGTCACTGCTGCCATAGCAGAGTCAACAGAATAGAGCATGTCCCTCATGCCACAATGGCCAGCACTCACAGAGATCGGCATCTTCCTTTGAATGCACTTTTCTCAGCCGTTTGAGCTGGGACACTGGATTTTACACCAAAGTCACTTGGGCACAAGCATGTAACTCCTTTAAGCCACCATTTCTGGAGGAGAGGAGCAGATAATTGCAAGGCTCTAAAATCTTGAAACTGCCATAAAGTTTGCTAAAGGACATTCAAAGATGCGAGAGACATGAAGATACCAAAACACAGCCTCTGGTAGTGAAACAGGACCTTCAGTACAGAACATCCAAAAACCCCCTAAACTCACAGGCAAACAAACAACATACCCACCCCACAGGCTTTGACATTGGGGTATCACTAATTAGCTCCTCTACGGGAAGGAAAGTTTAAACCTTTACTTTCACTGCCACCTTAGTTATTGGCAAATCATGTTACGTTGGAAATGTCAGATTTCAGGCAACTGTCGACATGCAGTCCAAATTATTTAAGAAAATTCATTTTTGAAATACAATTTGTCTCCAAATCTCAAAGAGAGTCTCTTCATCAGGGCTTAAATCCATTACAGCCCAGTTACATTACTGTGTTTTATACCCGCTGATTGGGTAAATAGGTAAAAATTCCAAATAGCATACAAGTGACCCCAAGCATTTCAAGAACCACTCCATTTAGATCTGGCTTACCTGAATATCATAAAGGATGAATTAAGTTATCCTTAGGAACTAAGGAATAAGCTACATGTGATTGAAACAGTAAAATAAGAAAGGCATCTTCTAGAACTGCCACTTGAAGCTGAATAATGTAATGGACTGCATCTTACGTTTTTCTAAGTCTGCTTTCAAGGGGCCGAAAATAACCAACTGTTTAGAAAGGCAGTAATTTAGCAGAGATGTTTTTGAAGCAAACCTGCAAATATTTTTATATTTTACAGTCTGCTGGATGATATAAGTAGAGACAAGAAAAACACCCATTTGAGACACTTGCATCTAAAAAAAAACAAAACAAAAAACAAAGCCAAAAGGATTAAGAAGCACTGTATCAAAATTTCACCTGTATCTGCACTCAGGTCCTTTATTGGATTGAAATAAAGAGACAGAAATGTGAGATTTCATCTTCCAAGCTGGCAAAGAGTGCACTGAACCACTAAGAACTCATACAACAGGCAATACTGTTCTTGCACTGGTGTGGCTCTAAAACAAAAGCCAGACATTTTTGAAAACTGTAATGCTGAAACACTTTCGCTCTTTGAACATAATTAAACAGCTCAAAACCAGCAAGAGACTGCATGCTGTGAGATCTTAATAATATGTCCTTTTTGGCTCATTGAGTTTGAATAGGAAGACATAAAATTCAGAAATAAAAGCACATGCGTTACCAAAGGGAGTGTGCATAATGTTTTCTACTGGTTTGGCAGTGACAGCTCTGTAGCCTTAAGTCCTGGGCAATTTATTAACTGAGAATCTCACATTAAACCTGTACCATTATGGTAGCTGGCTTGCAACCAGGGAAAACACAAGACAGGGCAGACTGCTCCTCTTTCGTGCCACCATTTCTAGCACACAGCATAGGTTCTCCCTGTTGCTTTGCAATTTAACTGTTCTTTGACATTTAAAGCCGAGGCTCTGCTGTAAGGGACTTTGATTTTCAGGAAAGGCTGTTTTCCTTAAGAGTTGGGGCAGAATTTTTCAGGACATACTGGGACTGAAAAGTAAATGGGAAGGATGCATCTAACTCTGAGCATCTTTGCAAGCATCTTTGCCTTTGGGGTGGCTCTTGGGGGCTGTCAACAAAATAAAATTAGGTAGCCGAGTACCTGGACATGCTATTCCTCCAACCCTGTTTCAAGGCTTCTTAACATATACACATCAATCTGAAAGACAACTGTGCAACTAGAGATCTGGGGCAGGAATTTCAAGGGCAGCGTTGTGTCCTGCTATCACCCTAGGAGCATTAAATGCCATCCTTTAGACACTTTGTCAAAACGTGGGAAATGCAGCATGCCAATTACACGAGTGCAGAGACAGAAATTAACTTACCTTAAGCTGACCTATGTCTTTAAACTTGTAAACTTCAAATTCCCAGAGTTCTGTGTTTTTGCCAAGAATTTTCTGGCACTTTCTGGAAGGAAGATGAAAGGAAAGAGAACGAAAGTAGGTACATAGAATGATACAAATGTGACAGCATTACTGCAAGGATTCCTTTCTTCTTTCTTCTCCCTATGAAGACACTTTCAAAGGTGACTTGTTTTGGCAACCATTGCTTCAAGCCAAGTATGCCAGATACTCGTCCTTTCAGATCAGTTTTGTTGCATCCAAGAGGACTTAACTACTTAGTATTCATTCACCATCATTGATTAGGGCCATATTAGCTTTATGAGTCAAGTTTTTAAGTCTCAGATGAGAAAACCCAAGCACTTATAAAGATATACTTATACTTACACATATATGAAAACACAAACCATAGGTAATTTCTGATCTATACTTCAAATACTCATATTTTACATTTTTAGATCCACGTAACCACAAATTGTTTTCTGATGTTCTTGCATGTAATGACACACTAATAAACTTAGATTATCAACATCCAAAGAAAACCTTGGTTTTGAAAATCTTGTGTGACTTTGAAAAAAATCAAGGCTGGCTTTCAAAAATATGTATGTCTCAATTCTAGTTAAACTTTAGAAAGCTTACAATAGCTTTTGGGTCTCTATAGGCAAGAAAAAATAGAGCACAGTAATACATCTGCATGTCTTGAAACTTCAGAAACTCCAGAACACACAGAAAATTAATATTACAAAATACTTCATAATCAATAATTTGTTTTTGGTTTTGTTTTTTTTAACCACACACAGACACACTTTAGTCAGCAAAGAAAATTTTTAATAAGAAGTTACCGAGCGGCCAGGTCATACTCTCCTTTCTCCACTAGGTGATTTATATAGGCTAAGCCAATGTCCTAAAGGGAAGAAAAATAAAGAATCAGTTATAAAAGATTGCCACAGCAGCCATCATTCCAGCAGTTTGCACTGCTATTAAACCTAGCACCAGGCCCTGAGTGGATACCCTGAGTTCTCCTTTAGATGTAGGGTCCACAGAACAGACAAGACAAAATACTTGCCTAGACCACCTATGGGTTCAAATTAAGATACTCTTTTAAATAATTCTCATAACCTTATTGATACTGAGATGACCGTGCCACCTCTACATATTAAGGATTGTTCAAAACACACAGCTGATCACTCAGTGCTTGCTATCATCTCAAAAAGAAAAAAACCCACCAGCCATTGTATGAGACACTTTCTTTGCCAATGGAAAGTTTGCAGGGGAGAACATAAATCCTAGTGCTGCAGTATTATTACGTATTATTACATACTAAATTGTCCTTCTCAAGAGTTTATCACACAACTTTTCTGCTAGGTGTTTAATACATTAAAACTTCGATGAAACAGCCATTCCTTCACTGGTGTGAAGGTAACACAGCCCAGCACAGCCACTGCATAACTTAAGAATCACACTGCTGAAAGAACATTGTTTCCAGAAAAACAAATAATCCAAAACAAAACAAAAAACCTAAACAAACAAACAAACAAAACCAATAACAAAAAAAGAGAGCTGTACCATGAAAAAGAAGCCCCGTTTCCTACAAAAATAAACATTTAGGTCTTCTGAGGCACAACACAATTTTTTTGATCAATACAATGACAGGACACAACGGAGCAGAATATGAACAGAGCTATCAAGCAACTTCAATTGGTCAATCTACTACAAAGTCTAAAAAAAAAAATCATGCACGTACACCAGATTTTAGGATTTCATTCCACTACAGGAACCACATTTGTATTTTCAATTTCACTGTTCTCAAGAAGGATGATTTCTGGCAGCCTCTTGCTCCCCAGTGGGCAGAGAAGACAGAATAAGGAAAGGAGCTGTAGATCAGTGGTTGTATAGGACCCCTGCATCCTGCTCAAGAGGTGCAGGTGGACAATGAGCATTACTGCAACCTAACAAATCCCCCAAGACCACCAGACTTGTCAGCTGCTGTGAGTATGGTGTCATTGGTGTGATCACTGCTGGTCAGTGAGAACATGAGTTATTTTAAATCCCTGTTACCACTAATCCTTCACTTAAGGCTTGATGGCAACATTTTTCCCCTCGACATGTTCCATGGGTTTTGCATTAGAGTTCATACACTCAACAGCTCTGCCTGTATATACTCACAATGAATCTCATCTTAATAGAGCAAATTTCTGCAAACCAAGAGAAAAGCCTTTTTTTTTTTTCCCTTTTCTCCTAATGTGTTTTCAGGACCTCCTTTGAGAATTCTTTACATCTTTTGCAAGGGCCACAGAGCAGCTAAATCATGATAGGTGATGGCATGCCATTAGGTCTTGATTCCACTTCTAGACTACACAAGAAGAAAAGAATTTTTCAGACATACTGATACACAGTGTGTGTATTATAGCAGCAATCTGACTAAAATTAAACACATCTTTTAACACTGTGTACTTGAATACAAACTTCCATTGAAAGAAGCAGCAGTATTCATGAAATACCAATGTGTTCACGATGAGGTCAATTTAAACAAACAAACAAACGAAGAGGCAATATTAACAATGCTTTTGTGGCTATTACATTATTCCTCCCTTTTGTCTTAAACATCTATACCCTTTGTTGCTCTGTGAAGTGACTATAAACATGGGAAATAACTATACAGGAGAAAAGGAGCTGAACTGTGTAAAATAATGAGAATTGCAAAGTATCGTAAGAGATCTAGATGTGAAACTGCAGCTGAATTTCAATAGCATTTAAAAGGTCTTCCAATTGCACCTTTTAAACTTCTGCCAAAACCTTGTCACATGTATATAGAAAAATTAAAGAGAAATATGTCATCTCCCACCCAGTCTCTAATATTTTAACATTGTGTGTTACTTGAAAGAGCAGCAAATTTAACACAGCAATAAAAGCAACCAAAATTTCCACCAGCAATCAGAGAAGTACAATCCTCTTCTTTCTAATGTCAATAGCACCTTCATAAAATCTAGATCCTTTCGTGTTTCACACACTAATATTTCTGTTCTGCAGCTGAAACCAAGAAATTGAATGCTAGTTGGAGCATGCCTAACAGCTATTGTCTGGTGCAATACAGAACAGGAAATATATTTGTAGCATTTCACAGTATTCTATAAAAATCAGATATTTTGTTTTGAATTGAAGTTTTGAGACTTACCAAAATCTTGTGCTTTTTTATGGTTTTCTGACTGATCTCAGCTGCCATCAAAGCTTCCTATATTCAAAAAGTAGAAAACAGAGATACTAGTCAAATACACAATCTTTCAATACAGAAAGCTCTAGAACTGCATAAATCAACTATTTTTCAGAGCAGGGTGTTTGAAGCACTAGAATTTTTAATGCCATGGTTGGATGAACAGCTTTCAATTCATACTCAAACAAAAGCAGTCAACCAAAGAGAAAACTAGTTTTGTTTCCATCTGGGTTCACTCCACATTACTATACTAGGATCAAATCGCAAGATTACAACGAAACCGACAATGCAATCGCATTGGATCATTTTCAAGTAAGAACCCTTTGCTACCAAAACCTGTGAAAGAACTCATCAGGAAAGGGGGTGGGGGAAGGCTGCCTTTCACTTCCCCAGCCCAAAAGTCTTCTCCAGTCAGAATGATTCATATTTCAGTCTCATTTGCTGCTCCTCTACTTCTTTCAAATGTACAGAAACAAAGCTGGCACTTTTACAAACAAAATGAAACCTTTAACTTCCATCATAACACACAAGCCATCTCCTACCTTGGATGGCTTTCACAAAGGCACAAACACAGCTGTCACTTGCAAATTACTGGAGTCTTCAGGGACAAAATGCTGCGATTTACATAAACTGCAAAACTGCACTCATCATACGAGTTTGCTATTCAGATGCAAAAGCATCCACAAGGATTTAAACAAATATGCATGAGGAATATAATGATTGCAGTAACAAAAGGAATACATGCTGAATGGCTTTCCCACTTTTTTTTTCTTATAATAGGCATCCAACAAATAGCAAATAAATAAGAATTTGCAAGTTACTTTATGCACCATAACAGGAGTTCTAAGTCATTAACTGCAAGACATTAGAATCCAGAACACTGGCTGCATGTTGATATTGTCTGTAAGAATTTATTATTGTCTTAAGTATTTAGACATACATGCTTAAACACACCAATATTTATGCAAACAAATGCTGAGCTGTTTTCCAAGGGTGCTGTATACCCTTGTGTTTTAACAATGGTCCTGCTTTTTTTTGTGAGTAACACTACTTTTGGCACCAATACCTACAGTCCAAGCCCATATTATTTAAAAGCTTCACACTGAAAGTAAGCAACACAGAACAATGCACAGTACTCCAACGCAACCTTTTCATTCTATAGTGGAAGCGATATAGAATGGGAAAAATCTAATATCCCCCACCAAGTCCATTTCTCTTCCCTCTTTAGTCGGAATAAATCTAGAAAAATAAGCACACACCTCATAAGTTAACTGTTCTGCTGCTTTAAAGCCAAAAACCAGCTTTAATAATTTTCAGTGACAGCTAATACATTTCATATCTGATGCTGAGAGCAGTATTCACAGCATCTAATTCAGCTGCCTCACTTGGGTGCAATTCAAACCAGTTGTTTCAGCAGGAAGACAAACTCTCCAGAGAGACTGAGAGATGTGTAGTCAACTCCTACCCTTTACAAGCATCTAGTCAATGACTGTAGGAACAAAAACCACGCAATCCAGATGACCTAGGAAAGTTCATAATCCCACCCCAACCTCCAAACCAGGAAAGCCTGAAGGAAAGAATGTTGTAAAAATTACTTCGTATTTCTTCTTTTCAAGAAGCCAGTCAATGTGGTCATCTTGGTCCCGCTCTTTAGCCACGACCACATCTCTTGGGCTGATGATATAGAAAAGTGATTCACCCTCCGAATATTCTGCAAATGCATACACAGTTTTATTATTATTATATTTTCCTTAAGTAAAGCCCTGCTTTTTAGTACACCCTTGAGGGGAATTTAAAAGGAAGAGATGAAAGGAAGACAGCACGGCTACTCCTGCAGAACATGCATGTTTGGGAAGCTGAATTCTCCAATAAATTAAAAGTTGTTTAAATGGCAAAACAGCTTTCAAAAAAAATCACTACAGCTTATTGCAAATTCTGATTCATCCACTATGTGTAAACTTTATGATGGTTTAGAACACATTATTATACTTTTAGAGGACTATTACACTACATAGCCTGCAATAAACTTATCCTCCGCATCAAGGTCAAGGCCATCAAAAGCATGAATGATAGATGCCATAACCCCTGGGGACACAGCACATCATTACAGCAATGCATTTGCAATGCTATAAGTTAAGGTTATATGTATAATGCATTTGCTTATACCATAAGCCTTTATTTTTGAGTAAGCTCAAAGTAAAAATGTACATAAAGGTAAAATCAAACACAGAAGATGACTGTTCAGAATAGTTATTTCCACAGAAACCATGAAGAAACACCATCAATATTTTGTAGGTACAGGAAAGAAAACCATCCCCCATCCTTTAACTCTATCTATGCATGCATACAAATACGCTCCCTGAACCGATACACAATCCACAAAATAATGCTTGTTTTAAAGCCATCCAAGAAATTGAGATTTGTCAGAGGAACTGGAATATTCACTAAGCATAGAAGTAAAACTGTGGGGACCAATGTTCTGCTTAGGGACAGGTATAAAGAAATCCCAATTCTATTGATAGTAGCAGAGATGTTTTGGAGATCAGGAGGAGATGCACTATATTTCTAGTGGCTTAAGGGCATTGATGTACACAAAGATGACTGCCAAGCCTGTGATTTGAAGTGTGCTGCCAGAGAAAATGCTTAAAAATCAGATTCATGGATTTTAAAAGCCAGAAGGAATGTTTCTGTATAACACTGGCCATATAATCTTCACCAAGGAATTCTGCATCAGCTTTGCCATGTATCTTTCTGAACTACAACACATATATCAGAAAACTATCCATCTTATTTAAAAGACTCTGTTATGTATTGCGCCAGGGTTTAATCTCCCTGTCGGTTACATAATTAAAGCTATCTTCTAGGCTGAACTTGCCAAATTCTATTAATTACATTTTACCATTCTGGAGTCTGTTATATGCCAACAGCTTCAATACAGGGAAGCTAAATATCAGTGAGCCCCTTTTAAGTTGACTCAGGTGCATCTAACTGTTGAAATGACATTTATTCCATCTTTGGCTCCAGAGCGGCTTTTCCAGATACTGTATCACTCATTTCACTGAAGCCATTTGTGACCGAAGAGACACAGGAGCTCCTATGGATCACATGCTGAATACATCTCCAAAGATACTGCCTTCCACAATACTGGACATTACATGAGATATGTATTTCCGCCTTCCCCAGTATGTCTGACTAAATAGATGGCATTACAAATCATGATGTTTAAAAATGCACATTTGTTTTCTTTCATGTGACTCGTTCTTGTGGATTTCCAATTTAAACTTTGGTGCCATAAGCAGTTATAGACAGTTATTCAAGGAGAAGACATAAAAAACAAAAAAGAGGCTGAGTGCTCCCAAATCAAGTCTTTTTTAAACGAAGTTATGAAAACAAAATAATATTAAGAACACCTACCTAAATGATAATCTCTGCATTCATTTTCCTGAAATCCTCGTACTGTTAGTGCATCAGAAGAGATCTCTTCACAAGACTCAGGTAGGGGTTGTACAATATCCAGTCTAGGCCTTGCACAACACTCCACTTCCTAGAAAAATGCAAACATCTTAGTTGCATCCTACATGATTTACCTTCGCAATGTCAACTGATGGTCATCTACAAACAAGGCTGAAATTCAACAGCTGGAAACATTTCCAAAGGTCCAGTACTTTGCACTGGGTACTCAATTGCAAACCACACAAGCTGAAAAGTTGTCCTCCACAAAGTAGCTGTAATCACGTCTGAAACACAAAGTTATTCCTACTCTCAGCTTGCTTCCCTTGAACAGATCAGCACAGAGAAGGAGTTTCCTCACTGTTTTTCTGCTCTTGGTCACAGAAACTTTCAGGGCTATCACAGATGATCATCAACCATTGCATTCAGCAAGCAACAGAACAATTTAAGACGTGTTCCCAGCTGGGCTCAGGCCTCAAAGGACAAAAGCTCTATGAATCAATGATATTCTGGTAGCAAGATGAACTTTTTCTTTTTTAGCTGGTGCTTAAGTTTGCACTTTGAAGTGTCCAGTAGAATAGGGGAAAAAAATAACCTGACAATAATCTATAACCCTTGCTGTGCTGGTGATCTTAGAATAAGATGAACTTTTGAGTGCAATGTAGGTGCTTATAGTAAGATGACATCATGGATTTTCATCTTCTATCCAAGGAAAACAGTTGTCTTCATCTAGGTGTATTTTTAATTAAGGTCCAAGACAATCCTTTATTTTCTACTTCTGGCTGTGAATTATAACAAAATAGAGAATGAAAAAGCAAGGAGACATACAAACTGGACTTACACAGCTCTAGCCTACTCATTCAGCAGCAGTACCATTCCAGTCTTACCTCAACTTACCTGTTTTGGTAGACGTAAAAAAAAAAAAATAAAAAATCAAAGCAAGCCATGAGTTGAATTTTGATCCAATTTGTAACAAGTAGAAGCTGTCATTTGAAAGCTATGAAATTAAGCATAGGAACAGCAGTGTTCCTCACAACCCAAGAGCATTTGTAGGGAGCAGCACTTCTGCTGCAAGCTCAGGCAGGTCAGGCTCCATGGAGCCAAGACACTGACAGAGGGGTTCCTACCACACCAGGGCACAGACACAGTGACGGGGAGGAGAGTACTTTTGCTTTCTTGCTAGAGTTACCCAGAGAACTGAGAAGTCATCAAAGGTCAGCATTCAGAGTTTCTTTAAAAGGCTAAAAGCAAATACATGAAAAAAAAAAAACTCTTTCCTATGTTCAGTTACCATTATATCACCTGAAATTCTCTTATCATCTTTCTTTCCCGAAGCAGTTAGAATGACTTTAACCTCTATCAGTCACTACCTCCTTTATTCTACACTCCTTTCCCATGCTACTACTTCATTAACAGCAGCTTCCCAGTTTCCTCGCTCCTGAGCATTTCTACCCACCTTTTCCTCTCCCTTCCTTTTCCCATTTGTTTGCCTCCTTTCCTTCCACCGCCTCTCCTTTGCTAAAGGACTACTGTACTGGCTCTCTTGGGAAAAACTGCTGTGACATTATTTTTCTCCCTAATATAAATAAAGAAATAATAATCTGACATCCTGCAGCAGAGCTAGAAGCTAACACTATTGATTTCAGCAGGCTCGAGCGTTTGTTTGAACCCACAGCATTGCATTGCCTAGCAACTTGTGCACCCAGTTGCTTAAGGTTACTATGGTGATGGTTGTCTAATGCAGCCGTACTATCAAAGAGATGATCAAGAGCATCTGCCATTCTCACACCGCAACTTCAAGGATTTCCTCCACTGCCTCGCCTTTTATTTGGCAATATGAAATAAATGTCGGAGACAGACATGGCACTCACCCGCGTGCAGTAAAAGCGGCTGACATGAATTCTAATTTCTACCTATCTACACATGTATCTGGGTGTACACAACTAAAGGTCTTAGAAGCAAGGGAGGCAATGATGCCACTTGCTCACGATCGCGCATCCCACCCCCGCCACAGTGACTTTTATTGCTTGAGTTGATCAACTTCACTACTCAGTTCTTCTAGGATGCAGTGTCAGCAAGCTTCTCTTGTGGCTCAAAAAGATTCTTTGTGTCTTCTGGTGTGGTGAAGAAATAGCAGAAAGAAAAGAGGAGAGAAAAAGAGAGATGGGGTGGGGGGGAAAGGAAGGATAAAGGAGAGAAAAGGATGATCTAGAGACCTTCTCTGCCTCCTGCAAGAAAGAAAGGTAGCCAGACAGGACTTCTGAAAGCTAAGTACGTTAGTCTTCACCATTGTCTCCACTGACCTTATTTTACAGGTCAGAGAAGTTTCAAGCACTGTTCACTACCAGCAGACTACACATTTTTCCACAGATAATCAGATCTGCATGACCAGTTTAAAGGCCCAACTCACAGGGACAGTTTACTGCTGTGAAGAAACTCTAACAATTACCGTTTTTTCAGAAATCTCCTTTACGTATGAAAGTATAACAAGCTGGTCGCACAGAGGTGCAAGTCCACTGATATAGAATTCTGTGTCGAACTGGAAAACTGAAACACAGAAAAGAACAAACTGTTAAATAAATGACTGTGTATGAACTACTCCCTAAGAAAAAACACACAACTGATTTTCAGCAGCAATCAAAAGCATGCAGTAGCACTTCAGAGAAATGATGACTCAATACATATAAAGAACCTACAGACTTCCCAGTTGGATCAGCAAGATGAAAAATTACATTTAACAGATTAAATTCCATTAAAGCTTGCAAGAAGAAGTGTTTATGCTCCAGGACATGCTAGAGATGAAATATTTGAAATGAATGGTCAGCCTGATTTTCAGTAATCATATTAAAAAAAAGAAAGCAAACCCAAACTCAATAAAACAGGCAATAAATAGTACATCTTCATGGGTTTGCATATTCACAGAAAGTCACGTGGCCATAACAGAATCACACCTGCTACACCTACTGCTATGATATATGAAAACACAAAGACCATCATTTATTTATCATGATTTTAAACATCACAGGAAGATTTACAGTTACCCTAATTGCAAAGAAAACATATGGTTAAACAGCCCCTTTTCTTGTTGATGGAACTGAAAATGTAATTTCCTAAAACTGGTCTTGAAATTGAGATAGTTACATGACAACTATCTTGAGAAAGAAAAAGAGAGCTGAACCGTATTTACAAAAAGTTTCATTACAGCAGACCCCTGTCACAGAAATAGCCCTTTTGTTTTATTCTGCTGGATTTGCAGTGCAAGCATTCAACATCTGGGAAGCCCTTTTTGTGGGCTCCTGTCTCACGAGGCCCTAAACAGGAATCATCTAAGTGCTCATATTAGAAAACATTATACATATAAGCTTTTATGAAAATATCAGATGTGTCATAATTTTCTTCTGAAACATGGTTTTACGAGAATCTAAGTGTACATAGGAAACAAAAGCTTCCTTGCTTTCTGCTTGGCACGCTACATTACTAATATCTACTATTTACTGAAATGGTTACTAATTATTTTAGCAAAGCAAACAGAAAATGCAGCATAATGACACTAAAAATAAAGCTAATTTTCTTTAGCTAAGGTAACAAGAAGGAATAGGAGAAACAATCATCCTCCTGCTAAAGGAGAAAAAAATACTGAGTAAAGTACAGTTTTGACACCTGTCTCTCAGTGAATAAGCAAATACAGTTTTTCTCTTAATTACTGCTGACACTTCAACATCACTGGGAGTCCAAAATACTACACAAGGGTAGAGCACTCTATCCATTCCAGGAAAGAATAGGTTCACTTTTGTAAATCCTTTGCTACTTTGTTCTAGCCTGCAAGACTGATGAGATTACTTTGACTGTGCTGCTCTGAGTGATGACAAACCATGTCAGAAACATCTACATAATATATCTTATGCCCAGTCTAAAATTTAAAACAATTTTTAAAACAATATGGGAATGCAGGAGGAAAAACACGAAAAAGAAAAAGTCAAATCCATAATGATGGCAAGAAGGATAAGCAAAGAAAATTTCAGCTTTAAAAAGTGACAAGAGAAGGCTCTCAAAGGCATATAAAACATTGCAGTTTGAATTTGGAGAGGAAAACAGCGTGGTGGATAGTACATTTATAAAGATTATGGGCACAGTTTTTAAAAAACATGTGAGTTTCTTTGACTTCCACTGGAACTTCAGTTCTTTTGCTACTGAAAAATGTTTGTAATGTCCACTTAATGGTGTATTTAGGATCAAGCAGCAGTAATGTTCTGCAAAACAAAAAATAAACAAAAATCACCACTTCAAGTTTTCTTTTTAAATGGAGTTTAGTTTCCTTGGTTTCACTTTCAGCTTTGTCTCAGCTCATCCTCCTCAAGAGGCCTTGTTGAAACACAATGCTCCAGCTCTGCTGCTACAGCCTTGAACAAAGAATAGCTGGCTTAGACAGTGCTTCTTGACCTGATAAAAACCTTTGATGTAGCTAATCAAAAAAGTCTTACTGAAAAAAACTATAGAAGTTATAGCTGCACAGAATACCAATAGGTTAATTTGACTTACTCTCTGGACACTTTGTTGTGATCAAGGGGGGAAAAAAAAAAGCCAACACAGAGGCAATCAGAAATGCTGTTAATTTGAAAAGGATCCAAAACAATTAAAACAAACGTAGTATTGAAGGAAATTGGAATGACCAAGATATGGCCATGTGTCATACATGTTTACGCCTGTCATAAGAGAAGATGGAAGATATGCTGACAGTGGATCTATTCTACATTCAGCATCTACGTAGGGCTGTCAAACAAATTACCAGGAAGGAAAAAAAAACCCTGCGAATCTTTTTTTATTGTTCATCAAATGAAATCTATGAAATACACCACACTACAGAAATAAGACAATACATGCTACATTATTTACCCAAACTCTATAAAGCAACTTCCTATGGAATTTAAAGATCCACACACATGCGACAGACTGAAACCAAAAGAAGTCTATTTTGTTTAATCAAATCTCAAAAAACTGTCCCTGCTTTTCCACTGAAAATTTATATAGAGTGAAATTCTGGTTACAGTCAGAGGTTTTTGCTGTTGATTCCAATTGGGCCAAGGTTTCGATATTGTCTTTTGGGAAAGTTAGGAAGAAGCTGAACCAGCAAGCTAGGCTTAAAATCTAAACTCTGTAAAGCCTCTGTCACTAAAAGCTGTTGCCTTACAACTTGCTACCAGCACAGAATGAAAACGAGCAAGACATTTTGCTACCACAACAATTTCTCTCAATTACAGTATCACACTAATCAGAAACATCAGGAAAAAAGCCCACTACCTCATCAGGCCAGTAATGATCAGTCTGGTGAGGTCTACTCTTTCAATTATATTAGAAAAATGTCTTGTGTACTGTAAGCAGCGTTACAATTTGCTGCTTTAACTGCAGTAAGGTTGTGTGAAACAGAAGTGGTACCATGGTGCTGAAATCATCTTCCACCTCACACAGCAATAACCTTCAGAAATATGGCAACTGCCTGTACAACCCTCTAGCTACAGACACACAACCTTTATGGAAATCCCATGGAATCCTTGATGGCAACTGGAAAGTCAGAAGCTTGAGTTTCAAAGCTTCAAGGTTGATTTTCTGAAAAACTCATTTTCCCATTACACATTGAACTGAGAAAAAAACTTGTTAACCAATATGGAAAACACTCAGGAGTCTGATAATCTTGACTAATGTTATCAAGAAATGTAGAAGTGATCAGTTTGGATTGTGGCAAATCAAGATGAGCAGAAGTAGAATCAACTATATAAATGGGATGGGTATTTTCCTTCTGCCGGCCCTCTCTCCCTTTTTTTTTGGCAATTTGCTTCTCAGAGTGCAGCAGACCTGTTTCAATTAAATGTTTGCATAAATCAGCACATAGATTTGATGACATTTAGTCACAGTTAATTTCCTGCTCATCACATTAATTAATTAAGCTTTGAGTTCTGTCTATATAAAGAGAAAAATGCTGGTATGGTAGATCCCAGTATCTCACTTTACAAACCAAAAATAAATATTCCCATGTTGTCTTTTCAGATAAAAATGTGCAATCTCAATACTTAGTGGTAATTTACTATGCAGTTATACAGCTATTCCTTTACAAAACATACAGATGTGTTGTTGCAAGTGTATCTACAAAACACCTAATTTTTAAACCAGAATCCTACCTTGTGGGGAATCTGGAGGAATGAAGGGAGATAAATGCTCAAGAAGTATTGCTGGCTGCGTGGCACCTGGAATTCAGCTGAGATTCCTCAGATAAAATTTGGGCTAAAATAAATTGAATAGGAAGTCTCTAATTGACTTCAAGTCTTTTACTGACTTCCAGTGCTAATCTCTATCTTCCACTATCAAGAACAACTTGAGTAACTGAGGCAGAGATAAAGTACTTTTCCATACAAGTATATAAAATCCTGAGCTACTTGACAAGGCCATTGAAGAGCAGATGCCCCCTTTCGCTTTGAAAAGGCATCATATTAACTGCAAAGTGCTAATTAGTTCTTTAGCAACCTGCCTTCTCACAGGTTCCAGCTGAGGAGGGTTTCCCTGTTCAGACCAGAAGTTGTCCAGCATTACAGCTTTTGTACACGCATCAGGAGCGAGCACAGAGGTCAAGCGCTCTTTAAGAAGGATCACAACAGCATTTAGTCCATGTTAAGCCTGTAATTCAATACCAATACTTTCTAATCAATATACTACTTCACAGCGGTAGCTGACAGAGCTAAACTGATAGGATCTGCTCAGCTAACATACATTTAAACCTAAATAGAAACATTTCACTGGAGTTTATCTTCGGCACCAAATGAAGACCCACAGAGGCAATGAACTGTAACACATAACCAAAGACACTGGAAAAGATTACTGAAGAAAAGCACCACTAATATACTGAAAGATGTAAATAAAATTAGCAATGCCATGCAGATCTCAATGCAATAGACCCGTGTAATTGATCTAATTTCTCTTACAGGTAATCACAGCATCACCTTATTTAAAATAGAACAGCTACAACAGTTCAGTGGTGTTACTTTCCCACATTACGGGCTATGTGGTTTGGCATCATGGTAGACACTGTATTTATTTCCTGCCTCAGAGTAAATATAGCTATGTGTCAAGACAGAATCAGAAGACGAAGAGAACTTTGTCACACAGGATCCTATGTACAGTGCAGGAAATGCTCTGTTTTTGCATTCACTGGGCTGCAAACCACTGGAGAAACATTTATGATTCTACTAATGCCATCACAGTTTACCGTCATACTATTGTGGAAATTTTGAGGCCCTCAGAATGGCTCTAAAAGAGCATAAATCTGAAACTGCTGAAACATGAGAAAACACTGTGTTATCATAGACTTCGTATGTATTGCCCTGATGAGCAGAGAAGGAAGTATGAAGTCTCCTATTCCAATTCTGGTTTTCATTCCAGGTGCAAAATTGTAAAAGCAAGAGGTAAAAATAAAACAAAACAAAACCCACACCACTAAACATGACAAAATTTACACTGTGACGTGGGTTTCATTTTTCATAAGTATGTTGTCAAGATGTTATGGGTCAAAACATCTGAAGGGTATTCAGCTATCCTGCCACTGAAGGATATTCAGGATATACGCCTTGTATAAATTCTTTACATTATGAAAGCGTATCAACTTATGTAGCCACTCAAGGTATTAGCGGTCTTGCAGAAAACTATGCTGGTTGCTGGTCTTGCCCATTAATATCAGACCTTGCAGCTATGCCACTGAAAAGTAAAGTTGAAATAATATTGAAATAGATGCTATGGCATGACACACAGCTCTCAAGACCTTCTATGTAACTACATCAAAAGCTATTGTAATTTATATTGAGACTTGAACAAATAATGTCTCTCTCTTTTTCCTCCTAATCTAATACCCACGTTTCAATGAGTGCTGCTGACAGCATTTGGCAGAGCTGTTCCAGTGCTTTGACCTGAAACTAGAAAGAAAAATCTCAAGCATATTGTTAACAGGTTAAGTGAGATAGAATGCCAGTCCTGAAGAATACAGAGAAGATTTTAGGCTAAAAATTGTAAGATGAAAAAGTTACTTCCACAAAAATCTCTAATCTTCAGGTCTGCACTTAAGTAGTTTGATGACAGCTTTTTTTTTTTTAATTATCTTTTAATGACGTTCCAATAGACAGTCATGTAAGATTAGCTTCCTCCAGGGAGACACATTATAGCTGAAGTAGAAGTTGCCTCTGTTCACTTATCACTATGTAAACAGCCCCATTTAATTATTTTCTAAAAGCTACTTATAGGTACAGGAAAGATCTGAGGCTAAAACTTAAAGTTGAACTTCCTGACAAAATTCTCTCAAATATCCTAGAATCCACAGTTGATTATTCTGTTGGGACCATGTATTCTTAAATAACAAATAGCTTTCAGGTCTTGGTTAATGTCAGGCATGCCACTGCCTCTCAGTATGCACAGTTCCTATAGAGTTTAACAAGTCTCCTAGTTTATTTTCAGAAGCTATTGTAAAACATTTTGTTTTTCCTGAAATCAGAAAGCCAATATACACCTACGCCACGCACCATTCTAATCTGACATGAGTCAGGATCTTGCATGTACACTCTTCTCTATAAAGTCATGTCATTATAGTCAAGCCCAGGATGCACCAAAGTTTACAAACTGTTGTCCAATCATGATTTGAGGGTCTGTTTATCATCCCAGCAGTACTACCTCTTCAGATATATTTATTATATATTCTCCAGAAGAAGTTTCTGGGACAGTTGTGACTTTTTGTTTATGTCTCCTCTTCCCCTCCAAATTTCCTTTAGTTCTGCTTTATGCTTTACTTAATAGACACTTTTTTTTCAAGACCTTTTCCATTAATCAGCAATAATGAAATGTATTCACATTGCCTAAGCTAGACAAATAAGAAAGCAAAGGAAAACTTAAAATGCAGAAGTAAAAAAGGCAACAGAAAGAAATTCAAATAATTTTCCATCACTATACCAAAGAGATGTGTAAAAAGAGGGAAAAAAAAAAAAAGATATGAGCAGTGTAGCTAAACAACACATAAAGTAGCATCTGTTTTCTCCTTGCTACTACACTGATAGTCATTTAACCAAGATGAAAAACTAACTTCTCTGTGGGAGTCTGTGTGAAGAGAAAGTTAAGACATCCACTGTTTAAAAAAAGATCTCTAATTTTAGATGATCACAGAATTTAAGAGTCTCTATGAAGAAAAAGAAAAATCCTGTGCAGGAGGACTTTACGACAACCTCATCAACTACAAATGAGGAGACATTTATGTTATGACTAAACGTTGCCTCTGAACTGTAACAGTTTTTTTCAGGCTACAATGTGAAAACAGACCTTTAAAGCTTATACAATTTTGAAAGAGAGCACATTCATACAATCATACCTATTTCCACATAGCGATTTGGAAGGTCACGCATTTCACTGGCATGCCGTTCTTTTACTGAGCAAATCTAGGAAACAAAGATTCGGATCATTACTATGAAGTCCTAAAATTAAACTAACTTTTCACAGAAATGCTTTTTCTTACTGAGGCATTCTTGGACATGTATTTCTGTATTTTGAAAAACACTGTGAGGATGCATCACTGAAGAAGAGAACCGGACCACAAAGTTAGAGCTGTAGCCCACAGCCTTATAAGTATGCTGAGAGAGGAGAAGGAAAATGGACCACAAGAGAGAAAGCTGAAAACATTTGCCCACTAGGATTTCTTCATAGTAGCATATATGTAAGTTTGGTTATGGTATCTTCCCACACTTTGCATCTCATTACCTTACAACTTCAGTCAGAATACGCTGTTGCGACTCCCAATAACAGGAGGGGAATATGTACATATAAAGAAATGCAAATACCCAAATGTTGTGAAGCATGCACAATACAAGGGGGAAGACAGATGCCAACCTCATGACAGGCCTCCTCATTTATAAAACTCCAAGTTTGATGCTCCAAAAGCTTTTTACGCTTCACCTACCCCACTTTATCCTCCCTTTCCATCTACTCCTACCAAGTACTTTTAATTTCCCACTGTGCAGTGATGTAGCAGTCTGTTATTAGATAACAGCTAACAGGCTTGTAACAAACTCATGTCAGGTACTGGTCTGAGCAAATCATAGGCAGTCTGCAGCACACGAGTTCCACACGTCAGTTCCCTACTGAAAGCAGAACAAAACCCCAAGCAATCTGTCTCTCCACACCCCCACACCCCCCCCTAAGTTTTTTTTTCCCCACAGCTGACCAAAATCATATGGCTGTTTTAGCAGTCACAACCTCCTCAGCCCCAAAAACAATCCCCTCCAAGAATACCTCATAGTAAGTTTTCTTCCTTAATGCTAATCAAAAGAAATGAATTCAACAGCCCACTAAGAGCTTTCAAAAGAGGAAATCTCTCCAAGGCACAGAGAAGTGTCCCTGAGGATTACATTCGCTGCGTGCTCACACACAGAGATCTGTCTGACCGCTGGGTGTCTATCACTCCTCCTCCTCATGAGGGTCAGTTCAATGACATTTCTATGGCAGCGGGAGTTCTGCACACTGTAGTCAAACCAAATTCTATTTTTTTCGATTGTCTTTGCTTTTTCAGAAATAATCCTCTGTTTGTCTGTGATAACAGCAAGCATTTATTACAAAGACAGGTAATTGCACCTTTACTGAATTTCCCCAGCCAATAATCAGCGTTAAATTATCCTTCCAGCAAAGGCTGCAGGGATACATATCTGGGCGAAGGCTTATGTCGTCTCGAGGCACATTGGTAATTCTTTGCTTGGAGATCATGTCAAGTATCTTCACGCCCTGAAAGTTAAAATACAAGAGAACTTTATTCAGTATGACAAACTCCTACTCACCACATCCCAGAGTATTTTGTATGCTAAGGCAGGGATAGCAGTTTATGGCATAAGTTTCAGGGCTGGGCTAAATATGCCATCAGAAAAAGCTGTCGATATGAAGAGCCATCTAACCCAGGAGGCAACAGAAGGAAAGGATAAGAGTAAATTAGATATTTTAAATTCGCATGCCAAATGAAAAAATATAATAAGTGAATGAGTGACAGATTAGCAACTCCAGTCATGAACCAGTTTCAACTGGCTGAGCTGGTGCTACTACTGGAGAAACGAAAAAATCCCAACTCTTCCACAACAGACCCTGGAAGAAGCAGAAATTTCCACCTTGGAAAAAGAAAAGATGTGAAGCAAGAGCTCATTAAGATAAATGAAGCCAATCTGTACTTCTCCAGAAATGCATTTCTACTCTTACATTAAAAACAAAAAGCAAGCGTATTTAAACGATGCTTGGTTCTGTACGCTGTGATTTTTCACTGCCTCCTCAGGAAATCTCCTAAACTAACAGAACAACAAGTTTAAAGAAAGGAAGATTAAAGTAATTTGAAAGAGGGAAGGAAAAAAAAAAAAAAAAGAGCTATTAATCAGATTTTTCAGTGCCATTTAGAAAAGGTGAGCTATAACCTTTCCAATAGCAAAATGGAGATTAATTTCATGTTAAGTAATGACTTGGTCTTAGTGATTTAAAAACAAAAGTCCCCAACATAAAACAAAGCATTTTAGTAGGTATTTCCTTTAAGCTCAGTGAGCAGAAAAAAACAACTCTCACGGTCACAGAAAAGGGGATGGAAGAGACCTTGAAAGGTCAGCGTCCAGGATGCCATTCCATGTTAGGATTTTTCTAGTGACAAAACAAAACTGATTTAAAAGATTCCTGTGCCCGTTTCTGTTCCTTCCCCACTGTGAGTTTCTATGTCCCCAGCTGTACAGATACAACTGTTTTTAAGTGAAAGAGTCTAAACATGGGAGGTCATGGTCTAAGCCAGATTTTGCCTTTTGTTTTGTTATAAATCAGAAAGAGAAGTAAGTGGTATGGTGGCAGGTGCTGCTTTGCTTTGTTTTGTTTTCCACACAATCTTTGTCAGTGAAGAGCTCTAAGCATGGAACACACTTCTATTGGCATCTCTCAGGTTAATAATCAACAAAGTTTCAGAAAAATACTTGCACACAGCATCTGCAAGGTAGAAACCCCAGATCTCTGGGTAACATAAACAAGGAGGTTACGCCTTGTCCTTTCTAAGATCACCTGATAAAATTTGTGATCTTGCTTGAACTGCGCTTTAGTAAAGTTGTATTTTATTAATCTCACCACTTGGTCTTCAAGGATGATTTTCAGATAAAAGTGACCTATATCACACCTTCTGTTTTTCTACAAGATGGCAAATCCTATACGGGATAGACTAGCTTACGTTTAAAGCGCCTTTCAAACCACTAGCATAGGATCTTCTATAGTTAAATGTACGCCATTTGCACCATGAACCAAAAGGACTTAGAGTTAACTTCCTATCATGAAGGAGCCTTAAAACTGTTCAAACGGGAATTAAGCAGCCTAATGTCTCTAAGGATTTGGTCCCCGGGTGTCTCAGTTTGTAAAACTTACAGTCTTGGCCATGGAGGAAGAAGAAGGGCTGATACAGCACCAACCATGGGCTACTTGAGCATCTGACAAGCAGAATTAAGTCTTGCCTAATTAACCTGAAGCCCACCTCAGAATATCTAATGTCTAACAAGCTCACATTCATTGTACCAAAAAAAAAGGCATAAGAAAATAAAAAAACTTGGTAGTCATGCACAGACAGTAACAAGCAAGGGTAGAAAAGATTTTCTCTGACTTCAACAGAAAGAAAAAAACAAAACAAAAATGGAATGCAAAACATTGCTAGATGATGGAGAAATTTTTAAAAAGGTAAAGGGGGAGAGGAAAGGCCAATAACCAAATATATTAATCTTTTGGAGGGCAAGTGTCATTTCATTTTTCATTGAAAGATAGGCCCTGACCATGCCTTTTTGTCTCTGACAGATGGCTCTCAACATTTTATTAGTATTCTGTGTTCTGATGTGGCACATCATCTCTAGGGATGGCTCTCCCCAACTGTCCTATCTATTCCCAGCAGACTCAGCTAGAATATATATTTTAATTGTATGGCTCTGAAAAGAACAAAACCTTCAAAAGAGCTAATTTTATGACCACCAAGCACTCACTGAAATTTCAATTCTAATGCAATAACGAAAAAGCAGCAAATAAACAAAAGTCCACCTCTAACAATTTCCTACAAAACTGGTTTTGAAAGGAATAAAAGAACAATAGCTTTAAAATATTTTAATAAACGTTTCCCTTCAGAAGGGAGAAAAACAATAGAAGGAAAAAAGCTACTGTGTCAGAAGTACTTTCACCACATTTTAAAATAAGACTTTGGAATTTAGACATGATACATACTTAAAAACATATCCCTCACTGCTGAGCTTTAAAACACAGACCTTGACCCATCAATTAGATATACAGTGATAGGTGAAATGCAACTCTCAGCATGAAAGTGATGTTTCCCTTTAAAATGTGAATTACACTTAGAGAAAAAGGGTCTATTTTCTCCTAAGTCTAACCTTCTCTAGTGGCCTACCAAAACAAGGAATTATTACTACCATTTATTATAATCTGCAGTATTTGAAGTACATAGTATAATGTCACTTCAAGACAAGTTACAAAATCAAGAGAGGTTTGCATTTTATTTTTGGAAAGTGGTGAAGTTTTGTTTTTTATATAAATAAGAGTTACATTGTCATTCCTTCCTCAGACTGTTTGCTTCAATAAATTGTAGAATAGCGTACAGTAGTGACCATCCCCAACAGTGGTATGTAGAGCTACTTTTCTGAATTTCTTCAGAAGAGGCAATCATATGAAGAACACTGACTAGCCAGCAGGAAACCCCAGAAGAAATTTCTACAAAGAAATGGGATATAAAAACTACCATTCAATGTCTTTATACCTGATTCTTCACATGTACCATTTTTCAATGGAATATTTTGGCAATTAATGTTGAAATATTTCAAACATCAGTGTAATGCAGGGGTATTTTTTTAACAGAGGTGACAAATACTTACCATATTATTGGCCCAAGCAATTAAGTGTCCTCTCCATTTTACATTTCTTATATTTCCTTCCCCTTCATGTAAAACCGAAGGCTTCCATCTATTCATCCAGCCTCTCTCATATAACAGCAGCTACGAAGAAGAGCAACAAGAAATATTTCTGTGATAAAATGCAGTATGTAAACAGGAGAGGTGTTTGTTGCTTCAGTATCAAGGACAATGAAAAAATAAGCACCTATTACAAAACAAATAATTTTCATTTAGTACATATACACTGAGAAATCATGTATACTACAGAATTCAGGTTATTTTAATAAAAATATTAATAAGCAGGCCTTCCATCAAGTTTTTTTCAGAGGACGGTAAGTATAATTATTTCCATTTTAAGGATAAAGAAATTAAGGTATTTGAGAACCTAAGCCTATGGAACTAGCGACAACACTTCAGAAAGCTGGTGAAGAAACCAGGCCACCTCACACCTATCCACTGATCTGGTGATAGGCTCCTTCTTCCTTCCAAAAAACGGAGATAGGAAAAGTGTACCAAATGTGTGGAGCTGTCAAAGAAAACGAATGAAGACTTCCAAGTTTTTGGCCTTTTGCTTGGCCCCATGTGGAACTACATGGCCTTCCACAGGGCTCTAGAGATGCTGTGCGTTAGTCTCACATGTGCAAACTGCACTGTATCATAAGTGCTGCTGACTGGAAAACTTGTGTGATTGGGAATCCCGGATTCTGCAAATAGGGAAGGAATTTAAATATATCTAAATGCACAGGAGATGCTATGAAGTGCTTTACAGCAAAGAAAAATCCAGCTACGTACAGACAATTTGCATGACTGTCCAGCTATTTTACCGGGTCCTGTATGGTTTTAGGAAGTCATTAAATAAGATTATAACATGGAATCACTTTCAGTGATGCAAAGTGCAGCACGTGGAGGAATATCTAATTAATAAGCTGAAGCATCTGTGGAAGATCATACTCTAAACACCAGTCCTGCCAACTTTTGAATGAGTGTGCTTATGTACAGACAAGTGCACAACCTGAACCTGATCTCCCATGAATGCACAATGACCATTAAGAGGTGTAAAATTGCTACTTGCAAGGACTTCTACCATGCTAAAACCTAAATTGAGTACCTGTTTTGCTAATATTCCCTAAGATCTTGCTATACACACTTTTTTATACATGGGATCTTCGTCCGTATTTGTATATGAGAAATGATAAGACACTAGTTGTTTAACATCTTTGAACAAACCAAGGGATTTTTAAAGGCACTTACACAGACTGCCTCTCTCTCCTACAGCCACAAGATGGCACTAGAAGACAAGTATTTTCTCCAAAAAGTTTAAGGTAGGCACTATCCAGGATGGTCTATCAGAAACTTTTGCGTGAAGTGCACTGCAGACATCAAACTTCTCACTTGAGCGTATCTTGCCATTTTAACCTTACTCAAAATGACCGTGTGTCCTTCACGTAGCTCACATGAACACCCACTTTTAGACAGTCTAGAGATGTTTTCTTCCCACCTACAAAAAGTCTACTCAATAAAACTCTCAGAGAATATGCTGTATCACAGCAAGCAAAGCGTGACATTGAAAGCAGGGGTAACATCGACGCTCATCAGGCAGCTCCATACACGGGAACGTGCCTCAGTGGGCTGGCGGGTGGGTGTGAAACAAGGGAGCAGCCCTCAGCCCAAACAAATTGGCTCCACTCAGAAGATGGGAACGTCGCTAAAAAGTAAGTGCTGTGCTGATCTAAACTTGAAAATTACTTTTTTCCAAGTCCACAAGCTCTTAAGGAGAGGTTCGATGGAAAAAGAACTGTCACTCGGACACTTCTTTCAAGACAGTCCAGTAAAGACAGCAGCAAGTACAGAGTATTTTCATCTGAACTTAACTGGACAAGGCTGTGAAAACTGGTGTGGACGACGTGAAATGTTAAATCTTGCTGACGTCAATTATGTTACTGAACTTTTGAATCTCTTCTGCTTGTGACTGAATTGTGATTTAAGTTTATTTATTACACTCAAGATCCAGAGCGAGCTTGGAATGACACTTTGCTGCTATTTTGTTACTGTTCATGGTTTGTGAACATCAGGCTTTTTCATGACTCTCCACCTGCTCAAGAAGTTGCAAAGAAAATAAATGACCCGAGAAAAAAACGGTGAGGACAAAAAAACAACCAAACAAAAAGCCCCCAAAACCCAGAACAAAACAAACAAACAAAAAATCCTGCTTTGCTCTATGCTCAACACTGAGCACATAGTTAATTAAATTATCAGAGCAAGGCAGTAGAAGACAACAGTCTGATATTCCCTGTAAAAAAGATGGGAAGTGAGTCTGAATCACTACAGCACCCATAATTCCCATTTCATATCAGCAAGTGCAAAACGTCCAACACTGAAAGCAAAGGACATGCAACATTGTGGCTTTGAAAAAAAAAAAAAATTACTAACTTATCTGCAATGGAATTATCTGTGTTTTATTGACATACGATGAGATATATTTATTCTTTCTTATGGCAATGACACCTGGAAACTGAGTTACTGAACCCAGAACTTTGCTATGTGTTTTGGAACTGCTATCCACTGAATGTATCACTCTCAAAATTTACTTCTTACTCTTCCTTTCTGTCTTTATCTTCACATTGAACTGTTTATCATACCATAAAGCCATTTAAAACTTCAAGAGAAACTAGACACATAGCAAAAATCCACTGTTTCTGGAGGGGTTCCTACTACCATCTCCCTCTCTTTTTGGTAGGGGAAAAATATTTTAGAGCTTTGTTTCCCATAAATCCCATATTTTGTCAGTCAGCATTCACAGTACTTGTATTTCAAAAGCAGCCACAAAAATCACTGTCTTGCATTCTCTGCAATATAGTTTATATTCTCCCCTTTTGATTTGCTCTGATAAATTTTCCTAGTCCTTTGTTACAATTTAGTAGTGCTCAGAATGCACTTCCAGCATCTCTTGCATGTACGATGACATGACAATATAGCTAAACTAAAATAAAATCAACTTTGAGTTCAAGAGTTCCCACCCACACTCCTTCATAGCACACTGCAAATCTTCTGATAGTTTACTACTTATTATTTCATGAGACTTCTTAACTGCTTATGGTTTTCTACTAGGTCATTAAGAAAAAAAAGACACACTGAAACACATGAGACAAGAGGATGGTGCAGGACACTTTTTGGTTCTAAAAATAAGTTGATATAATTCTCTTGGATTAGTCAATACATCTCTCTGT
Source organism: Nesoenas mayeri (assembly GCF_963082525.1). NCBI lineage: Eukaryota > Metazoa > Chordata > Aves > Columbiformes > Columbidae > Nesoenas > Nesoenas mayeri. The sequence goes on from NC_137543.1 coordinate 109,640,591, forward strand.
ATCTCTCACTACTAGGAGATTAACCTCCTCCAAAATACTCTCTGTTTTAGAGTGCATCCGCTAAAGATAACAGACTAGCACTTGGATTTAATGGAGCCTATCATGCAATTAGCATTAACACTAATTACGTATAATCCCAGTCTTTAAACTATGTACAGAAATTCTCAATCCTCTGAACAAAGAGGCTAACAGTTGTAGCTTTGGCAGTACCAAGGCAGTGAAGTAATTCAATTCAGTTCCATCCCACTACCAAACCCCACCTTCAAAACACCAAAATAAAAGATGTCTACTCTCACACAGTGCAAAGTTTCAAAGGAAATACAATTTGTACTGATGCATTATGCTGAGCATCATCTCTTTCTTATCAACTGGTGCCTTCTCTGTAAAGATGTGGAGAAGTTTTACAGAAGAAAAAAGGCTGAGACTTCAATTTGTAACTGAAGAGCCACCCTTCCCTTCCATACTGCAGCACTGTTGGACTAGTTTTTATTTTAAAAATTGAGGAAAAAAAACTCCCTGTATTTTTCCTTGTCCTGTTCCTTGTTTGCCCAAGTGTGAAGATGTGCCTACCTGTGGCATTTGTTCTGATTTTTGGCACCTGTGTCACCAACTCTCCCCTCAGCCAGGCGAGATCATAAAAACCTAAAATGCTACTGCCATTATTACAAGTGACCACTATAGATAACTATTGTTTTCAGCATAAAAACAACATTAACAGCCACAGCCAAGATTAACAGATATACAAGAGTAACACAGAACAGCATGCCACATGAAAACTTACTGTTTAACTCTGCATCCCTAGGAAACTGTCTGGAACAGTAATGGACTGGATGAGCTCAAACGAGGCACAGAATAATGTAAGCCTCGTGTTTTCAACTGAAGACGAGTTTTCAAAACCTCATCACAAAACGCTGCTGTCTAAGGAGCTGGGGTGTGGATGGAAGGGAGGGCAGGAGGTGCAGCCAAAGGAGATCAGCAAGGAGGTGGTGGGAGGCAACAGCACCATTGGGAGGTAAGTGATGACGAAGGTGAGATACGAAACAGGAGCTACTGCTGTAGTTAATGGACAGAGAAGCTAGAAATTTTGAGATGTTTAATCCAAGCAAATGCCACAGGACTTGTATTAGGCTGTACTTTTAATAACTCAACTGCTAGATTCCAGCTGTTGCCTATTCACAAAGAGCTACAGGATTAACACCTTGGAAGGCAAGTCCTGCAGCCTCGCAGGCAGAAACACAAGCTCTCACACATTTAAAATATTTAGATCCTCTTTGCTTCCCACCTCAGGCAATGAAAAAAGTTTTCTACACAGACACTGGCAAAACACACAACTATAGATTACACACACACAGGACTACGATCCATTCTCTTTTTATACAAACCAGATTTGTTGGTTACAGCACGAGGATAATGTTCTGGTTTTAGTGATAAAAAAAGAAATAGACATGCAAATAATAATAAAGAAGAAAAGTAAGCAAAAAAATCTGCTTATTAAGCAAACAGCACATCAGAACATATCAAAGTGCCATCTGCTCAATAATTTGGGATACATCCGGGCATTATTTATCACAACAAGCAAACTGCAGACCTGTATTACTGTGGCTTGCTTGCTCCTACAGTTTGTTTCCTACTTATAGTAAATTATCCAATGCATGGACAGAAATTGCCATAGTATTTACTCTTTCGTCACTTAAACCAGACCTTTGAGTATTTACTGACAGACATTTTATAGCTTACAAAGCAATCTGCCTCTCTTGTCTAGTACTCTTCTACCCAACATAATGCCAAACAGCTGACTATCTGCTTTCTAAAAATGGACTGTGCTGCAAACAGCATCCTGACAATTTAATAATTTGTCAAAGTAGTCCAACCAGTTATTATGAAGTACGTATCATAGGGTTCAGAGGTAAAGGTCATCTATTTACTCACAAAGCAAAGTGCATCTGCTGACACTAAAAAGCAGACAATTAAAAAAAAAAAATCTGAGACATTCCCTCACAGAGTTGACTTTAACATACAAATTCCACTACCTGTAACAACAGTTGCAGACCCCAAAAATGCTATTTCTCTTCTCACTTGTGCTTTGTTCACAATTGCTATCCTTTCTCTGTATATGATGTTACTCCTCCTGGAGTGGAAAGGAATTTTTGATAATCTTGGTTTGCGTCTCAGGCAGGAGACACCATGGATACAGCTCAGAATGTTAACATTGAAATAGTATTTTAGAGCTTTTTTTTATACATATAATGAGACATTTGCCCCAGGTAACACTAAGTTCTCTCTGCTTTTAAAACAGACAAAGAAAAGAGTCTAATGTTTAAGCATGGGCACCAATACGCTCAGATGCTAATTCTGGAAGGATAAATGGGACAAACATGTTCAGACACATCTGCATTTGAAAACTAGTATTTATAGGGTATCTTCTCCACCAAAACAAATATATATCCCATTAGAATTATGGTTTTATATCTATTTCCACCATATATATTTACGTAATATAAATATCTTATGTAGATATAGACATAGATAGATATAAAAATGTGACGGCTGACAGTCACAGGGTAAATTTTCAGTTTATCTTGGTTCCCTAGCCCTTAAAATGGTTCAGATTATATACTCAAATCAACACTTATTCTACAAAATGCATGTCCTAGGCAAATGAGGAGCCCAGTCTTTTAAGATACTAAATGTCCTGCTCTATAGGGGCTTCAGAATTCATTTGCTTAATTGTGGTGGGTCGCCGCTATCATGGTGGGAAAGAAGAAGCCCTCCAAAATCTTTGATTACTACACAAACAGCAGCGTGACTCAATCGCTTCAGAGGATTCACGCTTCTAGGAATTTTACTCCAAAAGCCTTAATGTCTGGTTATTGATGTTAATCAAAAGATGAGTTAAGGAGTCTCATCAATGCCTCTGCCAAGAAAGAAACTTCAAGTTGTTCTGCTCCCCTAATTCATCATTAAATAAGATGTAGCAGCCAGTACCTTGACTTTGGAACTGAAATATCCTTCAGTCTTCCCTCTTTGTTAGTTCTGCCTCTTTAACCCTCTGGATATAATGGATGCTCAAAATTTGCAATAACATTCATTTAGTTTATGTGTTGGGAAAGACCAGCACTCTAACGGTTAAATAAAGAACACCTTGTTTTCAGCTTTACCACCCTCATTTAGTTGGCTTCTACCCTGTTATTTTTTAAGATTAGACCCTTTTTTAAAAGGTAGAAGGTTACGGCCTTCAATAGCACAGTATTTGTCTTTTTCCTTGCTTTGAAGCTCTACTGTCTGCTTTGGACAGGAATGCCCTGTTATTTACAATATACAGTATTATTATTTCAGGGTTACCATCATCTGCCAAATCATCACAATGGTGCTGTAGTTAATTGCAGAGATAAGGAGGAGGGGAGCAGGGAAGCACCTCTGTTTAGTACGGTACCTATTGCTTCTCACTGCAATCGTGTCAACATTTGCACAGTGTCTGCACTGTTTCTAGGCACAGGTAATATTCATTCATTGAAAAAAAGGGGGTGAAAAAAAGATGTTCCAGCCGAAAAGAGAAGGCAATGATATTATCTCAAGCTTAGCGCAAGTTCTTTAAACACTAGAGTTTAAGTAAGCAAACAATTTAAATTGGTTAATTAGTTCATAATACAATTTAGAGAAAACCACTCTTAAAGGACATGCCTAGTTAAGCAACTGTATAAACACATGCACAGTAGAGTTAAGCTTCCAACAACCTGCAATTATTTAAAGTTACCACAGGGAGCACCACTCTTAAATGACCTTTAGGTCAGGCTGAGCTTCTAAGATGTGGCAAATCTCAGCACGACACAACAATTCACCCAAGTTCCAAATCTCCACCTGTGTTGAGAGCTGAGGACCTAAATCATGCATCCCTGAAGCACATCACTTAGCTTTCTTCCCCTTCCTCTTCTCTTTTTGTTTGTTTGTTTTGTTTCATTTAAGATATTGTTGCTCACCTTAAACATTTGCAGAATGCTCTGCAGTGGGTTTTTGAACCAAAAAGTGTATTTTTTTATACATTTTTTTATTGTTATGAAGGACTGTGTATTTCTCAAAAAATTAAGAAAGTAGTAATTTACAGTTATAGCCCCCCTCACCTCATTCATTTAGTATCCTACGGAGGCAGGTGCTTAGCTTTAAAATTAGTGTATCTAAGCAGGTACTGAAGTGTTTTTTTGAGATGAGACATAACAGTGTGAAGGTCAGGGGGGCAATTTCTCACATTTAGTATGCATGTGTGGTTTGGCTTTTTTATTTGTTTCATTGCAAACTAAAATTAGCATGAAATTCAAGTAGGAAATCAGGAACATCTTTCTCATATTCTGAGACAACATTGTTCATAACGCAACTAGAGGGGTTTGAGGGAGTGATCGATTTTCTTTCTGGGTCCTTTTATCTGCTCAAATTATCTTGGCAAACAACTTTTTTAACCTCCCAAGATTTAAAATGTGAATATACATTATGTCACCGTCTCCCAGAACAACAAAAAACAAAGACAAATCCGGGAACCCTTTGGGCAAAGAGTTCACACAATTCACACTATGTTTCTGAATGCAGCTCAGGCAAGGATCACAGAGTGAGGGCCCTAAGCAAAGCTTTTCTCTTAAGCATGGTCCCAATTGAGGACAGCCTTACCTCCAGGCTCACCATGTGTGCCTCCCACCACTGCCAGCTATCGGCTATGAAGTCGCGGTGTCCATGCAAAGGCTAAAAGTGCAGAGACCTCAGGAGCCAGGGGAGGTCTCGTCCCCCTCCCTGAAGGAGCTCACCCAACTACACAACCTCCAGACACAGGGCAAGAGATGGGAGGTCCACAGCCCAAGGTGGTTTGATTCCTCCTCCTTCTCCTCATTCTTGTGGACCAACCGCCCATTGCGGGCTGTCCCCATTTAGCTCTTTGGCTTTACACTTAAGGAAAGGTGCAAATAAAAAGCCGGGATGTTTTGCGAGGCCTTTTTCTTTTCAGAAAAAAAAAAAAAGAAAGATAAATAAGCAGGTGAATTTTAACTTTCTGAATTTTCAGAGCATTTCGTTTCTTGTTGCCTTTATAACAAGCACATATGCACCTTTTGGAGGAAAAGAGAAAAGGGGAAGGGTTTCTACCACAAGGCCAAGAGATTTTATTTGTTGGTTTTATGTTTCAATAAAATCAAATTACAGGTGTCAAGGGACATTTATTTCAATGCTAAATATCTTATGTTAAGATGTCAATTAAAGTTTTCCTGAAGAGGAAAGTTCCTCAGCAAAAAATGAATGCATTGAAAACGAGTACACCATTCCCCAGAGGACAGAATATAAAACAACCTGTCAAGTAATCAAAGATAACCAAAGAGAATGTGTTAACTCCCTGATGTTTTTTTCTGTTCGGCATCAGGTGAATGCAAGCTCTTTTACCACCTGACGGAGCCCTGTTCTATTAATTCTGCTTCTCTCTTTCCATACCACTTTTATCAGCACTAAAAAGCTTCACAAACTGGTGGCTGACAAAGACATACACTGACTATGCATTATTTTAAGGACAACACCAACTCCGACCAGCCAGCAAAAGCTGTCAAGCATACACATTACTTAAAAAGCAAAAAAAACACCACAGCTATGCTTTTAAACATACTGAACTGTTAATGAAAATTAAGTTGTATTCAGCACTAGGAGTCTGTATTTCTTACGTGCTTGTAAGAGAGAGTCATGGCATTCGGTTTGATGCATCTATAAGTGAGGATTGTTCATCCTTAATTCATAAGAGAAGGCAACAGGAAAATTCCTTGACTTAAGAAACTTTTCTAAATCAAAGTTGTCATATTTTGACTGAAAATATGTGATGTGATACAAGGTACTTGGAGGACCTGGAAAGAGCTGTAATGTGGAAGTCAGAATTGCACCCTACACCAATAAGGCATCATAATGCACACTTAAAATAACAACTGCCCAAAGTAGGAGACTTTGCACAAGTACTTTAAAAAGTGGGAGTGCTATTCTACCAAGAGCTCCCATCAATTACTTTAAAAAAAACCCCACACCATAAACAAGAACTGGTGAAGATACCCGAGTTTACTTTTAAAAAAGCAAACAATCAAACAAAAAAATCCAACAAAAAATCACCCCCAGTTAAAGCAAAAGGAAAATCTCAAACACTAAGACCAACATACACTGTAAAAGATCAGTATGAAGGTCTAACTTGTGCTCCCACTTCAGCAAATTAAAACAAATGGAGAAAATCTGCCTAGGAAATGCAAATGACATTATTTTCAGATTGTGTAGACATAAGTATTTCTATTATGAAGCTCAACTTGTTGCAACACGTTTTTAACATTAAAAGGGCACTTTTCACCTTTGGAATTAGTCTTAAGTAAGTAAGAATGTTTTGGAATACAATGCATACAGAGAAGGAAAAAGCAGAATTCTTTGCTATACACCTTGAAAAAAACAAAACAAAACAAAACAAAACACACACACACAGCCTTCTGAGTTACTTTCAAAAGCTGTTTAAATATAGCCTAAAGTTCATTACACTACGACTGCTTACCTTTTTCCCTCCTGTTACAAATTGCTTGAAGTGCGATCTTACAAAATGAGGATGAACGGCAACAATCTGAGAATCAGGCAGGGTGGGGAAGGGAAAAGAAAAAATAAGAGAGGGTTGTTGTGTAAATAAGAGTTTACAGGGAGCATCACATCATTTTTTAAACTAGATAACTCAACGGTAATACATTATATTTGGCAAACGGTACTTTCTCTGAAGTAGAGCCTAGTTGTTTCAGACATCCCAGGGTTTTTTTGCCTTGAAAAGTAAAAATTCTTCATATTGTAAGGCACATGAAAACTCCCACACCTGAGGGCCACATTACACCAAACAACTACTTTTTTTTGCCCAGCAGGCAGCAGAATTAGGACTGTGCAGCACAGGACTGCTGTGAGCAAGGGTTACCCTGAGTAAGTCTTGTTTGGGAACTGCCTAGAGGGCACATACACCTCAGCCTTAGTGAGTTTATTCATCCCCTTGCCTCCTGCCCCCACGAGCAATACAGAATCACAGAATGTTAGGGATTGGAAGGGACCTCAAAAGATCATTGAGTCCAATCCCCCTGCCAGAGCAGGAACATCCAGATGAGGTCACACAGGAAGGTGTCCAGGTGGGTTTTGAATGTCTCCAGAGAAGGAGACTCCACAATCTCCCTGGGCAGCCTGTTCCAGGCTCTGTCACCCTCACTGAGAAGAAGTTTCTTCTCAAATTTAAGTGGAACCTCTTGTGTTCTAGTTTGAACCCACCACCCCTTGTCACAGAATCATAGAAAGTCAGGGATTGGAAGGAACCTCAAAAGATCATCTACATCCTACTGTTGGTTGTCACCAAGAAGAGCCTAGCTTCATCCTGTGACACTCACCCTTTATATATTTATAAACATGAATGAGGTCACCCCTCAGTCTCCTCCAAGCTAAAGAGACCCAGCTCCCTCAGCCTTTCCTCATAAGGGAGATGCCCCACTCCCTTAATCATCTTTGTTGCCCTACGCTGGACCCTCTCCAGCAGTTCCCTGTCCTTCTTGAACTGAGGGGCCCACAACTGGACACAATATTCCAGATGTGGTCTCACCAGGGTAGAGGAGAGAGGAAGGAGAACCTCTCTCGACCTACTAACCACCCCCCCTTCTAATACATCCCAGGATGCCATTGGCCTTCCTGGCCACAAGGGCACAGTGCTGGCTCATGGTCGTCCTGTTGTCCACCAGGACGCCCAGGTCCCTTTCCCCTACGCTGGGAAGACCCCAAGCAGCAAAACGCAATAATTTGCCCACACCACTTTTCCTCCTGCAAGAAACTTTTCTTGCTAAAAAAGCTAGATCTTCCCATTTGCCTAGTAGAGGTCCTTTTCCAACAGCCAGGCAGCCACATGTCTCTCAGAGTATAACTGAGGCTTTCCCTTCAGTCATGGCACCTCAGCATTGCCATCCCATTGCCTTATCCCAAGATGGGCTTTAACAGATAAGAACTGGTTGCAAAATATTGACTTCACAGTTAGCAGAAACCTCAGAATTTATATCACAGATCTACCAAGAAAGAAATATGTTGAGACAGGTAACAGCTGAAACAGGACAATTTCTCTTTCACTTTGCCTTTCGTATTTGAAAAACTCAATAATACTTCTTACAAAACCAAGATCGGCTTTCTTCCTGCCTAACCAGATCAAAAGCTTTTATATTGAGATAGATAACTATTTTCTAGTGACTTGAATAACATTACAAGGAAGTGTTATTCCTCTCTCTCATTTAGATTCAATGTGACCTTTCTGTTATTAAAGACAACAACAACACAATTACTAAAGATTAAAACAAGCACTTACTTTAATAGGACAGTCAAATGTCTCATGAAACTCTTCTGCTGAATACAATCCAAACACTTGTACCTAAATAAATATGTAAAAAAAATAAAAAAGAACAACAAAAATATTTACCTAATAACCACTTGACAATTAAAGGTGCAGGTAAATCACTAACAACTAGAAGATTAATTTGAATGCTAACAGGTTTGTTTGTTTGTTTGTTTTTCCTAAAGAAAATAGTCATATTTAAAAAATTACAGTTAACTGAGACATCTTGGACTTCTATTATGGTGTATCGCCAAATATTTTCAGCAGTGCAAAAGTACTTATTTGAATCCCTTTTTTTTGTTGTTATTGTTACAAACACAGCAAAAACTACAAGTTCCTATTGCTTTAGGCTGGTCAAATCTGTTTAACAGATACTGATATAAGTAAGGTAAAAGCAACATAATAACATTCAAGGGAAGATAAATTAAAAGTCTTCCTTTCTGAGAAAGAACTGCAGGATTCTTTCCCCTCCAAGCAATACAGGGTTTACATAAGAAAAAAGAAATTTGTGACAATAAAGTAAAACCAGTCTGAAAACCAAGTGTCAAATGTTTCTTGGCATCCTCTCCTCCTTACAAGTGTATTCAGTGCTTATTTGTTTTGTTCCATGACCACTGGAAATTGCTTTCTCTGAAGATTCCTCCTTTCTCATCTATGTTGATGTCTCAGTACATTTAATAGTCAGCACTGAAGTAGTGACCACAGGCCACCAGAATATCAGAACTAATCCATCTGAAAAAGGTTCAACATGAAAAAAAAAAGTATGTTTCTACTGTCAAGAGAAATAATAGATTTTTAAATGTTTTCTTGCCTTTACTTATAAAATAGGTACAGCGGTATCAAGTGTTATGAAATACTATCAGACTTAGATGCTCTGACTACAGAATAGTTTTTCTCAAGATCGTTGTGAGTACAGTCCTCTTTTGGGCTCATGTTTCTTCATCCAACACGCAATATTCCATTTGCCAGTTCTCAGGTGAGGCAGTTGACACCTCACTGTCTGCAGGACTTAGGAGTAGAACAGGGCTGAAGACTTACAGCCAGGAATTAGTAATTGATTTACTAGTTATGATTCCCACAAAGAATAACAACTGGTCTGCTTTTTCATTATGATTTTAAGAGGTTTCCCCCCACTGCCAGAAGCCGTTGGAACAAAATCACCTGGCAGGCACGGACACTGCTGGTGAGAGAAGTTAGAGACAAAAAGATAAGGTTTAGTCACTCATCCTTATTTTCTGGAAAAGGTAATCCCTTCAATAACTCTGCCCTGCATGTTCAAGAAGATGGACTCCAAGAACTAAGAGATCTTTTAGCCTTATTTCCTTCTCTCTTCCCAGCCCCATCATGATTCCTTCAGGGGGAAAACAAAAAAATACTAGTAACAAAAAACAGAAAACTCACTAGACAAAGATCTGCAGAACAAAGCCAGTAAATACCAGTAATGGGCCACAAAAAGTGAGGCTTAATGGCTCTGGAAAGATCAGTTCACAGAACAAGAACCCCCAAAATTCCTGCACATGGTCAAGGAGACAGAGTAAAAGAATTAGATGACACGAAGAACTAAACCATCAGTGAAGAACTAAGCCATCCTCAGAGCAGCTCAAAGTTCAGCAGTCTCAGTGAAGTTAAAAACATCTCAAACCACCTCATCTCCCTTTCAAGCTTGTCTCCTGGATACATCTCCTAAGCAGCATTATCAGCTCTGTCCATTACTCATTAGCGAATATACTGCCTCTAACAACACGCTTTAAAAATACTGCTGCATGCACTGCGTAGGGCTGAGCTACTGCTCCAAAGGATTGGAAAATCAATATTTGGAGACAGTGAGATGCATCGCAAAGCTGTGATTACGTAAGCCGACCAACGGGTTTTATTTGAGTTGGGTCTGGCTGTAAGCCTAGAAAACCTTCAGGCTGATGTCTAGAGGATTTTGTTTTCTGGGTTTTTGTTTTCATCACTTGGCACAGCTTATCCAATGCAGCAGACTAAACAAAATAAGAAACACAGAAAAGAGAAAATAATACAGAGAGAAGAAAGGAGGATGAAAAAGAACAGGCATGGCTAAAACACTGCAAATTCCATGGAAGCAGAATCCTCAAAAAATGTCAAAACACCCCTCTGAAATTAAAATTAATTAATCAAAATTAACATTAGCAACAATGTCTTTGACATTTTCATAATACTGCATCAAACATGGCAATATGATATTCCTTTAAGAGTATGAAAACAAAATGGAGCCAGTTAACTAAAGAGGGAAAAAAAAAACAGCATAAAATACATGTTATCATTTTTACTCTAGGGACACCGTATAACAGTTTATTACTTCTTAGTGCCTTTTATTCTTCAGAGAGAAAGTGATTATTTTGATATTACAAACCTATATTGGATTTATCTATTTCTACTTTCTATCCCCACTCAGCTCATGATGTTTTTGGGAAGCTGGAAAAAGGATTTCATTATGACAGTCCATTATATTTTGCCAGACCTGTCCGATTTTAAATATCCAGAACCCACCACTCCAATGAATCCAGGCTTTTTCTTTGCTTCCGCACGTGGAAGAAGCTGCCAAACCTCAGTGATCAAAAGGCACACAATCTACAAGCCACATTTATTGAAAAATGATCAATGTAAGACTACATGGATATTCTTAACATAAATATTGTCATAGTTATTAAACACAAGACTAAAACATGTAACCATAGAGGTTTTCAATATAATTTATATTTCGTCATATGAAAAGAGTGATAAGCCAATACAGGTACAAATTATATCACTGTTATATAATGACATGAGCCTTAGTAAAACTGGGAGCCAGACACAGGTTTTTCAAGACAGCATGCAAGCAGGCAAAAAATTAACCTGAAAAAACTCCACAATTCTGAAGCTGCAAGCCTGCTTCCCCTTCTATTTATTCCAGCATCAAAATTATCCTCTTACACCCTAGTATTTCCACACCCACCCATTTTACTCAGCCAGTGGACAGACTAGCGTGGTGGCGGTGGTTTCGATTTCTGTTCCTTTCCGTGCCAGTGGTGAGCACCTGCAGTTGAGTCCATTGGCAAGGATGATTTTCAAAGAACCAGACGTGCAGTGCAGAAAAGCTGCATGTGGTTCCAAAACCACTTGTTGGCCATGTATGACATACAGGTGCCAGGTTTTGACATTAGGTCTGGATGCTGCCTGACAAGAAGAACGTTAGAGAATTGCACTGTGCTGCTATTTCCCTCTCCCAGTCAACATAGCTAGTCCAAGTGTAGTTTGAGAGTGGGAAAATAAATAAAAAAGTAGTAAAATAAAATACATCAGACATCAAAACACCTTCCTTCAAGAAGACAAAATGGTTTCCATCTCTCTCATATTATCCATTTTGACATGGGAAAATGCACTTCCTGCCTATTGCAAAAATCTTTTGCGGTGGTCCAAAGGACATTTCTTCATTACTGGGTAGAAAATACTTGCATCAACCCAGTTGGGTCAAAATTTACAGGTCTTTTTATTGCACCATTTCTTGTTTAAATCTGATTTATGAAAACTAAGCTGTGACTTTAAAAAAAAAAAAAAATCACTATTTTTATTTATTTGAGCTAATGACTACTTTTCAACCACTTCTACAAATGTTTAACTTCCTACAATACAAATACTCCCACTGTAGCAAAGAAAGAGCTTTAAGGAATATAAAGTTACACTTTCGTCATGACCCAGAACTTAGAAACTCTACATTACCCAGCCAGGAATTTCTGCCATATTCTTATACATTAGCACAACACACTAGTATGTGGTTTTGCCCATTTCAAGGGAGGATTCTTTCACAGAGATACACCTTTCTGGGTCAAGTGGAAAGTCTAACTTCTGAAACACCTAGATGTTCAAATCTCCAGACAAGCTTTTCAATGTAGAATATGGTGAAGCACCAATGCCCCTGGACTCTATGAGCACAAATATGATGAATATTGTACTTGTGATACTCCAGCTCTGCATCAGAAACATTACCAGAATTAGCCCTGGCTTCGGGACCATACTTTAGACTGCTTTGTAATGTCACCTTCTGGATCCACAACAGATATTTCACTAAATGAAGACAGATTCCCCATTTAAAGTACTGGAGTCTTTTCAAATATGGCCATATCAGAGCAGAGATTTTTGAACATTTCTGAACTCTAATACATATTTTTAATATTAATTTATGAAAAATGTGTCCAGCTTGTAGTCTCACTGCAACACACACATTTCAAGTCAGTAATCCACAGCATCATCTGAGGAGCCCTCACAGCAAGTGCTTGCTTCTCTCTACTATTCAAAACACCCAAACAAACAATGCCGGCTCAACATTTTTATTACCTTTCTCAATTACTGACCCTTTCCTTATCTTGCTTAGACAATTAGGACACTCTTGCTGTGTTTCTTACAGGCTGTAAAATTCTACAACCTGCTTTGATGGGCACTAGTATCCCAATTACTGTGTCAAGATACTGACATCAAGATATCTCTGAGAAACAAAAGGCTTGGATACATACACTGGCTGACTGTCTGTTGAGGTAAAAAAACCACCTATTTGGAAGGAGAAAAAAAACCCACAGGTGCATACAGTCTAAAGGGGTTGTTTTCTCCGTTTTTCCATCTGCAAAATCCAATTTTATTATTAATTTATAGAACTTGTATTGAATGCGATGCATCCATTAGGATCACCGACATTCCTCCTCCCCCCAAGTCTACTCTGTAAGAAATGTTCTCCTCAGTAAGTCAGATGGATATTGAGAAATGATTTAAATGATTTTTAATGCACTGAATTTCTATATGAGTATTACATTAAAAAAGAAGCTCAAATACACCTTGTGCATTAGAATTTTATCATTGCAAACCAACATTAGAAAAGACTGCCATCGACTTAAAAACAAAAAAGACATTCTTATAAGTGGAAAATCAATCACCAAAACCACTAAATGTCACAGCTCAACATTCCAGAGAAGCACTGATAATTGTTAGTTATACACTGCACAAATGATATATGTCTTCAGTCAAGGAAGTAGGTGCCAGTTTTTTAGGATACTGTACATATATTGATTTTACATTTATTTAATGTGGCTGTTGTAAGACACTTTATTCTTCTGATAAACTATGATTGCTTATCAAAAGATTCTATAATTCAAGAGAAACATTCATAACGTGTGTGAAAATGAAAACCACCAGCCCACAGAAATCATGCCCACAAAATCCAATTTTGTGGATTTATAGCAGAAAGGCATTAAACTACTGTCTTGCAGGAACAGCAGAGTAGTCACTGAAGTATAACTGGCACAGCAGTAATGATTAAGGTGACATGTCCTCCTGCCACAGCTGTTAATCAGCTTAATACTAGTTCTATTATTGACATTCTTGTAATTACTTTTCTTACGGCACATTTGTGCAAAATGTATTTGACTTTAATTTTGAGTATTCAAAGGTGAGCTCAGTTCTCAAAATGGATGGTCAAAGTGGTGGTGCTAAATGCAGGAATTAACTCCACAGGTATGACAATTATCTCAAGTGTCATAATGATGACTACCTGCTACCTCATTAAATATATAAATGGGTTCGTTGTACCTTGCCATCTTCTGAGCAAACACCCATGTGTTCTCCACTTTCATCCAGGCTGATCTGATTTATCTTCACTGGGCTCTAGAGAAATAAAAGAAAGAAAAAAATACTTTTAAAGTTGACTTTAAAGTTACATTGCCAATCGCATGCTTTAACGCCCCCCTACACTTCCTGAGATCTATGTGTTAACAGTTGTGTAATGTTTAGTTACACGAATCAAAAAAAAAAACCCCACAGAATAAGTATTGCTATGACAATGCCGAAAGACAGCCTTCTCCCCAGCCTTTTGCCTAACCCAGTAATCTGACATTTTTTGCAGTTACGTGCCTCAGGGCTCTGGAATTCTTGTGAAGTGCCAGGCTCCTAAACCTTGAGCATTTGCACCTGCATACCACAGCTGTTCATTTAGAACCTCTCTTGCTACCAAAATATCAGCATAAAACAAGCTGATCACATAGACATCAAAGCAACTGAAAATCTTTCTGGTTTGGTCTGATGGGTATACTGGCAATTATTTTTTCCTTCAAATCCCTTCTTTTGCTTTCACTTTTGCCTCTAACACTGTTCTCATAAGCGAGTATTAGAAGGTATTGAAGTGCAATGTAAGTGTACTCATTCTTAGACAAACAGTGAGAAAAGCCTGAAGACTGCTCCAATTTAAGAAATTTTCCTTTCCCTACCCAAATACACTTTTGGTTCTAATCTACAGGGTTAGATGGCATCTGTTACTGTTTACTTGAGCTTAAACATCTATCCTTAAGTACTGAGGACTAAGTTATAACATCATTTGGGTAACGCAATGCATATCCTCTCACATACAAAACCCCATATCCAATTATATTCAAGTACCAAGAACCTTCTTATGTACCACGATCCTGATTTCGCCCTCTGTAACAAATACCTCATTATTTCAAGCGTCATTGAAGCATCTTCACTACCAAGTAAGCCTCTCTGACACATTTAAGAACAACTTTTCTTACTCATAAAATTTTTAACGTACTGAGCCACAAAACAGATCACTTCTGTGGTTGTGAGCATGATAAAAGAGAAATCCTTCATATGTTTGTGTGAAAAGAGAGTGTCACTGGAACAGTGCTGGAGTTGTGGGTCACGTTAGATGTTACACAGCTGTGTTTAAAGTATCACAGGTCCTTATTTATGCTAGGGCTTCTGGAATTACATAAAAAGTACATCATAAAAAGTTATATAAAGAACACACTGTCCAGATGGACTATCTACAGGAGATAAACTGAGGTCTTCTCACAGCCTTTAGAAAGCTTTTCCTCATAATCTTTCACACACAAAAATATTCCAACTCAGGGAAATGAAGCTTTCCTCTCTTCCACCTTGAAAGGAATATATGCACAAATCACATTGCATTTTCTGGAAGCTTTTTTCTAATCAAGGTTGAACCTCTGAGCCCTGCACTGCCACAGCTGCCTGAGGAGCCAGGAAAAGGATGCTGCCAGTCCTTTTGCTTTCCCACTTCCTTGTATGCAGGAGACACCACTCTTGGTCTCTGTGCCACTGCAAAATGCTATATGGAAATATCACAATTACCGCCTATCACAAAGCGGCCTTTCAGCTGTGTGCTGTTTGCCAAAAAAGTGCACTGCTGAGGAAGCCATAGAATTGTTTTGGCTTGGAAAGACCTTTGAGATCATCAAGTCCAAACATTAACCGAGCACTGTCAAGTCCACCTCTAAGCCTTGTCCCTAAGCACCTCATCTATGTGTCTTTTAAACTCCCTCCAGAGGTGGTGACTCAACCACTTTCCTGGGCAGCCTGTTCCAGTGCCTGACAACCCTTTTGGTGAAGAAGTTTTCTCCTAGCAGCCAATCTAAACTTCCCCTGGTGCAACATGAGGCCATTTCTCAAACGAACTTTCCTTGACTTACGTGTTCCAGAAGTATTTTCATCTGTCATAGAGTGGTTATGTTGCACTTCAAAACCAGAAGCAAACGCATCACCAGCAGTGCCAGCAGCTGGTGCACATTCCCTGCCTGCCTCCCGACACATTTGGGGGGTGTCAGCTGAGGAGCTGAGCTGAAGGCGGTAAGCCTGCTGGTGGGGTCAACATCCTTGTGAAACCTTTGATTCTCAGACGCTGCACACACAGTTGGCTGATGCCAGGACTGGAGGATGCCAAGTAAGACAAGACATGTCACTTGTCAGTCTCACTTTCTAGAAGTTCCATAAAAATTGTTAGCATGCACTTCTGTTCCTGCCTTACCTTGAAAATTCCTTTCTACACTTCTGCTTGCTCATAGTACAAAATAATATTTTGTCTCTATTGAGGGGGAAAAAAAAAAGCTAGCATGTCTCTGCCATTCCCTCTACAATGAGAAACACCTCTGGCCCCCTGAAAGCACAAACACAGAAAGTTCAACTGAGTTCACCATGTATGTGGCATGCATTTTTGTTCTGGGCTGCATCTAAGTTGCCACTGCCTCAACTTTCTCAAAGGTTCTTCTATAACTCTGCAATTGGAAAGCCAAAAAGTACATCTTAATTAGCCTCACCCTGACACAGGATCATATGCTAAGTTACGGTGTTCAAATGGTTCCTCCCTCCAGCACCTGAATCTGCCAACAGAGCTGACAAGACAGCAGCAGCAGATCTAGCAGCACACCTGTGTGATGGCTCTTCCTGAGACACTCTACTGCAACAAAGCCCAAGACAAAGAGAAACAAAATAGGATACTGCACAAGAGCTGACAGCCCAATCCTGCAGTCCACACTGTTCCCACGTTCCTGGCAAATGGCTTTGATAAAGTTTGACACTCAAAAAATGAATCGAAGGAAGTAGGTAAGACTATGTAAGCTACCTTCACATAAATGTGAAGATAAGGAGCAGGATGATGGAATTTATCTACCATGCTGCAGTCTGGAAGCCACCTGGCACTTCAGAGATGAAATGTGCGATTGCTCTCAGGTGACCAAAGGATGCCTAGAAAGGCAAAACCTCTCTTTATATATATGCAGAATACTATGGGAAAAGGCATTTTCACAGTATTTACATTTTTTTCCACATTCAAAATTGCACATAATACTTCAGAACTGGTTTTTGATGATTTTCAATGATTTGATTTTGAAATTTGATGATACAGTATTTCAGGACTCTGTGTATCACTGGTAACTTGTTACAAGCCCTCTGCGTGCCCAACATCTCTGTCTTTTACTTTCTCAATTTTTTTTTTCCTGTTGTCTGCAGTACACACAATGATGACAATCAGGGAAGACAAATAAGTTTAACTAAAAGCAGACCTGCTCACTTACAGAAACCTCGAGCTAAGTTCCAACAGGAGATGCTATTCTAGATGATGCACAGAAGGCAAAGCAAACACAGAGAATTTATTTTTTTCAAGATTCAAGTTGAATTGGCACTATAGGCTACTGCCTGTTCACTGATGTTACCAGCCAGAACTTCCTACGGAGCTCAGAAAGTGATAATAGACCGTGAACTTAAAACCAGACACATCTGAATGTTAAACGCATTTTAAAATAAAGACCCAGCAAGGGGAAGAATAGATATTGACAGGACCTTCTAGTGCAGAGCCAAGTAACAGTCAAGCCTACCATTTTCAGAACTACATTCCACTGGAAAACTGTTTGAAGATTCGTATCTAAAACTATCCAGGAAATCAGAAATAAAAGACCACAGATAAAACCGGTATATGTGTTATCTAAACCAAAGTGTTTCTTCTGGAATCAGTTCCAATTAATGTTTTCATATCAATTATTTTTATAAATATACTGCTGTGCCAGTCGAAGTTACTTACCATTTCAAATTTAGTTATATTTATATTCTGTCAACACCCTGTGGATAATTTTGATATTTCAGAAAAGAAGAACACAGATAATTTTGTGAGTTACTCTCCCTCATCCTGCTCTTCTTGGTTTTGTTTTTGTTTGTTGTTTGTTTTTTTTTAAATTAAACATTATCAACTTAATCACGGAGTTACAACCATCTTTCCCTTGTGGTGTGTTGTTTTTGTGTTTGTTTGGTTTTTTTTTTCATTTTTGTTTTTTAAATCTTATTCTTCTACCTAACCCACTGAAGAGTTTAATTTGCCTGGCAAAAGAAAATAGGCTTTGGGTTTTACAGTACGGAGGATAAATGCCCTTCCGGCAACATCCACCTTTATAGGTCAACAAAAGATGAAGAATCACTCAAGGTTAGAGAGGACACAGGTAGTCAGTAGCTCATCAGAACCTGCAAAACTGATCATTCGATACAGTCAGAACCAGGATATGCTCCGGGCTTTGGTCAGTTGACTGTTTTAAAAGAATTTTCAATGGGTGGGGAAAAACAAACAAACAAAAACCACTGTCCAAATGTTCAGACATCATATTTTTTCTTAAAAATAAATACATTAAGCATTACAACAGCAATCTGAGGTCAAAGTGACAATCTAAAAATTAGGAAGATATAATCCATGTAAATATTACTCAGTTAATAGATGATCTAATCTTAAACTGCATGCCATACAACCAGAAGCAGATGTATATAAGACCTTGAGGAAATGACTAATAATTACTTAATTGGCACTATACTGAGTAATTTTTTTTTAACCTAATCAGGACCCCTAGTATTAGGCAATAAAAGGAAAAACACTCAACTTCTTTGTGGTCACAACAATACTTAGAGTTCTGTATCAATAATAGGCACACACACAGTATTCTAAAGCAATATAATTCAAATCTGGCAATAGGGAGGATCCTGTTAGTTAGGGGAAGAAATACACTGAAATTATTAACCTGAGAACAGCTTCAGAAATTCATAAAGTGTGGAAGTTCTGGCAAAGAAGGAAGAAACGCCTTCAGCTGAATTTCCATTAGCTGCAGTTTTCTTTCTGATGGAGACATGTTTGGAATTCTGGACAACATAAGTAAGTTTGACTGCTCAAAATCAATAATGTCAAGCTGACATTATAGAACAAAAAAACGTTACCTTAATGGAAGAAAGAAAAGTTTAGGGAGAGGGAGAAAAACCTAACAGGCACCTTGCACATAAAGATCTAAATGGAGGCTTGTGCAAAATTCTAAATTTAAAGGAAAAGAAAATCAAGTATCTACCAAATGTACCTCATGTTATAATCAATTACCTAATGCAAAATGCTTGAAATAAATCACTTAGTATAGATTATGTCAGCTCTTCTATTAAGAGTAAATCCAGGGCCACTCAGAAAGCTTCTTTTAATTGTGTTCTTTGTGGCAACTCCTTCTCCCCTGCCACTCATCATCAACCCACCTTATACTATCAGTCCCCTAGTGGTAAACCTGAGAAATCAATCTGCTAATGTATAATTTGTAAAGCTTCTCTGACTAACAAATGGATAATTGATTCTTTCACAAATGCTGCATCCCAATGGATATGAAGTGGATGAACAAGAAACGTAAGACTGGATTTCACTCCCATTCTGTGAGAAATGCAATATTTACAAGCTAGGAATCTAAACGTTTTAATAGTTGCCTGTGACTTCATGCCTTTTAGCCACGGTTAGCAGGAAAGCAACACACCCATTAGGAGTGTGAAAAGCAAAGCAGTGTTCGATCATACTTACAGCAAAGCTCATTTTACTTCAAGAGGTTCCCAACGCTAATACAACCCCCTTAAGCAGCATTTTCATCCATCCTTTAAAAAGAATTTTCAGAAACTTTTCCTAAATTTACCCAAACATTTTTATTTACCTAAATACACACACACATATACGTACCCAAAGAAGAAAAACGCCCACAGGTCTTTTTTCTGGTACATTAATATCAATCTGGATCTATATAATCACTACATAAGCTGACCTCCATACTAAGGTAAATTGTATGTACAGAGTTTGAATTGTAATAAAAAAACCTCTGTCTCCTACAAGTGCCCATTTTTGATTTATTCATATGTTTTCATCTGCATGACATTCACATAAACAAGCATGTAAACCTCCAACGTACAGTGATATGACTAATCAACACACTGCTTAAAAAGTTAGCCCACTGGAGTAAGGACCACCATTTTTATGTTTGTATTATTTGCACCATGGTGGAGGTATCCAAGTGCAAAATACAGAAAGTGCCCCAGTTATTGTCATAACTCAGCTAAGATCCTCTCAAAACACAAGCCTTGCTCTAGGTAGGATGAGGAATTTGCTTTGAATAGAGCCCCAACTTTTCAGCTTTTACATCAGTAAATTAGACATTCTATATGCATCGACACCAATGAATTGTGAAAAACAGACAATGCCTCCTTGAAGACTAATGGAAAAAAAAACCCAACAAAACAAACCTAAGCAAGTGATGAATATTCTCTTTCTCCAAGGGTGCCTTTCCAACCCAAAATTATAACCTTAGCCCACCTGGAAGAAAGCCTAATTTACCTAACTTGTCAAAAAAGGAGTTCTAGTTTTCAGTGTCTCTTCATTCTGGGAAGTGGCAGGAGGTGATAACAAATAAATCAGATAGTGAGTCTTTCACCATTTAAAAAAAAAAAGAAGTGTGCAACAGCTGAGCACAAAGCACATTGCATGTTGTTTGTCCTGTTTGTTTTGATTTCAGAACACCAATGCCCACAGATGTCTTACACTGAGGAACTACCTTAAAAAGGACAATACTGAACCCATACACTTTTCTTGCCCCAGATGCTTCAGTGCTGCACTGACTTATGCCTATTTTACGTATTTGTAGAGTTTTACTGATACAATAGAGGGAAAAGCAACTGAGAAAAGCAACTGAGAAAAGCAAATCCTGATGCTGTATCATGTTTACTTATACAAGGCAAATAGTACACACATACCTATGTGTTCGTACACAACAGACAAGCATGATATAGCAACACACAAAGGCTTTAACAGAAAAGGCAGCTTTAAAACTTACAGAAAAAGCTGTTCACCACTGCATGCAATAGAAGTAGTATACTCTGAATTTACAACACTTAAATTTTCATTTGATGAAAATTTACTAATATCCACACCAAAGAGGTTTTGTTCAACAATACTGGCAGCTAAATTCTGATAAGTAAGTGAGGATTCCTGCTCCAGTGCTTTTCCTGTAACACTCTTGAATCTGTCATGCTCCAAATGAAAAATGGGAAATTATATTGAAGAAAAGGGAGGGGGGAAAAGCTGGGGAGAATGACAAGGTCTGGGACACAGAACAATAACAACATTAACTTTTATTTTGTCTGTGGAAAGGCAGACCTTGCCTACAAAACAAAAATAGCAAGATCTCAAAAGCTTGTCTAAAACTAGGGAAATATGAGGACGAGGAATCTCTCATATGCAGTCTGAGAAAGTGAGAAAGACCAAAAAAAGCCTACAGTGATTTCAATATTTTCCACATGGGTGAATCCCCTAATCTTGTTCATCAACTACAGGGACTAGGAGAGAAAAAAATCCAAGGAAAAAAAAATTAACAAGGGATCTCCCTAAATCTGTAGTAGTTGCTAGATAATCAGAATGCTTGTCTAGGAATGATGGAACTATTACTGAAAACAAATCTATACTGAAACCCTACACTGCTTCCTAGCAGAGTTTAACCATTAGATAATACCTGATGGATTCAAAGTTGAATCTCTTTTCTTTCAAAACACTGGTGTGTAAGGGAATATCCTCCCGGGAGCTCTGTGCCAAAGTAAACCAATTACTCGTGTTTCCTCCTCTCCCCAGGTCCCCTTCACCATCCACTATGTAACTGCAGGGCTTCAGCACTGGTATGTCCTAAGCCTGCCTCTAGTTCTGGGGTGCTCCGTGTATTAAAGCCACCTGAGAACATGAAGCAATATTCCCCACCACACGCCCATGGGGAGAGTTGAAGTACAGGTGGAGGACGGAGGAAGTGCTGCAGGCAGTGCCTACGTACATGTTCCTTGGTAGACTCAACAGCATTGGAGAAGACTATACCAAGCAGCCCAGAGGGTCCCCTCACTCATTTCTCTAACTGTTTTCTTTTCAGAACAGCTCCCCAAGCACAATGAACTTGAAGAATTCATCACTGAGCATTAACTTTCCACACAGGCTACTGAATTATAAATGGGCTTTGAAGAATAATAAAAAATAAATAAATAAATAAATAAATAAATAAATAGGTAATCTAAACCTCTGACGAAGAAACTTAAGCGGGTACTTTCACAGCTTGTTTCTTACAGAATACCCCCAACTGCTGTCACTAATGTATTTAACAAGAATTTGTAGAATTCAGTCCACCAAAGTAGAAAGTATGAGATTTTTCTCCATTTCTTGATAAGCCACATTTTAGAGATGTGACTGATGAGAGGCCAACCAGGTCATACAGTGCAACTTCTTGTCAAGACAGGTTTTCTCTTTAGAGATTATATTTTATTGATGCTTGGATCAAACAACTTTTAATGAAGCAAGAAGGCTCTTGACTATTCTTCTTACGGATCATGCATTGTTGTGCCAACTTCATTTCCAGGAAGGCTTTAACAACAACCATGACGTTCATCTCACTCTGTGACCTAACACAGGACAGAGGATACAACCATGTGGAGCCTGGCATCCCTGCTTCTCCATACATTCCATGATGTAGCCATTATTTTCTTCACAACTACATAGTTTTGTTCCTTCTATCAGCTCCTGCAATGAAAAACTGCACTAAGTGCCTTCTCCAGTTATTTTAGCCTGTCAACCATTCCACTACAGACAATCATCCCAACCCAGTGCCTACTGAAATCATAGAATCACAGAATAGTTTGGGTTGGAAGGGACCTTCAAAGGTCATCTAGTTATGGATTGGCAAAAGCAACAGCTATATGCAAGAACAAATACATTTCCTGCTTACTGAAAGCACTGTATTCTCCTTGGACACCCAACTCTGGAACTTCATTTGCAATTATATCATCTGGGAAAGTCTCACAAACCCATCAGAGATACTCAACAATGATCAACGTTGGCTGTCTGATTCTTAACAGGATCCTAAAAATGTCTGCAAATCAAAAAGATGGGGGAAGAGGGAGGAGAATACTCACACAAGTAGAAACTATGGATCATGAAGTGCAGTGTAACTTACTGTAAGAGGCATATTGTGTGCCACTGTGACAGTGAGACAGGGAAAGCTGAATGTGAAGATGAATTGATCCTGTGCAACTTCCTCAACGCATTTACATACAAAGAGGCTCTATTTCAATACCAGCGAAGTGCAGACATGACTGCTTATAATAAACTTTAAATAAAGTAGATCAGAAAAGCCAACAGATTCATTCATTCCTCCATCTTTACCCTGCTCACATTTCACAGCTCCTGTCTTCAAAACTGCCAAGACCTGCAGCAACTATAGACTTCAATTAGCAGCCAGTTTTGGTTACAGTGGTGAATCTTCCAACACCAAAATACCACCCCTGAAATTTCTTATCCTTTTAATTCTCTGTGTCACAAGACACTGAGTGGAACTACCTTCCTCAGCAAGATCACAGGGGAGATGGCCAGTGTGAAAGCAGCTACTTTGGTCAGCAGCCACTCTGAGGCTATTAGCACCCAAGACTGGTCAAATCTGGACTGTCCACATTTAGCATTCCATCAGGAGTGCAATAAACAACTGCTATGCACACTGTCATGTCTTTTAAAACAAATAAGTCTCATCCTGCAGAAAGGAATCTTTATTAGATTTGCAAAGTTCATTATCAATAGTATCTTAGTCCCTATGGGAAAAAATACTTAGTTTTGCCTTCATGTTTTGTTCATCATATTATGCCCCTGTTATGTCATTCTGTGTTTTTAATACTGCTGCATTTTTATTGTTAATGGAAACAAAGGGCTGTAGCTCTATCATTAATGTCAACTTGCATAAAAAACATTGTCCTCTAGAACTCAGTTGCTTTGGACTTTCTAACTAGGAAAACATTTTCTAATGCAAATAATATTTTATTAATGCCAGAACTCTGAATAATTCTGACAAGCAAACTGCTATTATTTTGTATATGTGCACGCAAGTGCCTGCCTTCTGTATAGAGGAAAATGCCATCCAGGTATAATATGCCATTTGAAAGGAAAACAGCAGTATACTAGCTTCTTAGGAATCAAACCTTTCCAAGTCCTCCCTATGCTTTTAGAGGTTGTTAGGGTTTAGAAAACGCACATCTGTGTTACCGGGCTTTTATGAAAAGACTTCATCAGTGCTACCTGAAAGCAGCTGTTTCATTGCTGCTAATAAAAACTCTACAGCAACTTGGCCCAGTGGTCCAGCTGTATGTCAGCAAAGAGTGTTTAGGGAGGGTAGGAGACAGAAGTGGCACAATAGGCTTCTGAGATGAGTGGAAAAAGGAAACGGTGAACCACTGACTGTGTGTCTTGTGTCAGTCAATATCACCTGGTCAAACCAGAAAGTTCCCAGTAGGACAGAGGCATCCGTGAGATGGTGAGAATCTGTGGCTTTTCGAGTACCAACAAGTAGTAAAAGACAGAACAAACTAGCAGCATCATGTCTTTCTTGTCAGCAACTAAGCCTCTGGAAGGCACAGAGAAGTGTGTTCCTTATTTAACAGTTGCTTGAAATTTGTTGGGAGTCTTTAAGAGTTAATTACACCCTAGAAAGGTAATCTTTTGCTTAAACCAGAGATGAAAAAAATACTATAGTGCATGGTTGTTTAATGTCTTTGAAATTAGAAAGTATGTTCCTGTGTTTTTCTTAAAAGGAAATAAATTTTATTGCCTAATTTTGTTGTCAAATTATAGTGCACAGGGCAATTTTTTAGAGAAAAGGTCAGCAATAGTTGCAAACACAAATTACATTTTCTAAATAATCACAAGACATAGTATGCATTCAAACAGCAGATGTTACCAAACCTGGATGGTGAAAGAAAAAAAAAAAAAGTTTTGAGGATTTTGATGTTTCTGCATAATGTCACAAATAATTTTGCCAAAAAATGTTTGAAAATGCCACATGGCAATTCACTTAGCAGAATTATAGTAAGGTCATCTACTTGATCTTTCACAAAAATAGACTCAGATTTTCTACAAGGTCTGATAAAAAAAAATAAAAAACACACTGGAAACTTTGCCCTTTCACTGACCAAGAATGCTGTATTAAGTATCATAGCAGTAATGTCCTTCATGTTTAGCGTTCTCCCAAAATGAGATCGTTTTACTTAGAATTTTCCAGATTTTTTTTTTGAGAACACACTAAATCTGATAGGATCCTACCAAGTCAAGAGAAACTGAGCTATTTGCTATGTCTAGATGATTGTGACAAAACAATATTCAGTCACAGCCCTTTAACATCATTATCAGGTGACATTAACAAAATCTTAGTGAAATCAGAGACATTAAAGAGGGCTGCTAAGGTACCTTAAACATAACACCTTTACAATTGGTCATGAAATGCAACTAACAGACAACAGGATACCCACTCTGTAGAAAACTGATTGACACTGGAGAACAGAAAGGAAACTTCTTCCTATGCATCTATGTCAAAAAAACAAAGGAAAAAGAATGTGCATTTGGAGAGTAATGAAGCTGTAAGAAAGATCATTCAGTCTGAGGATGGGGCTGATATCCTTCTCTAAAGAAGGGAGATGGGCAACATAGCTGCTAGTTCAAAAGACAATGAAGAAACAAATGCAGTCCCAGAAACAGCTGATGAAGTACTTTGGCTTTATACTTTAAATGAAATTAATTTAATCCACAGCATACATGTTATTGCTTGTGACCACACAAGCATGTGTTTGACTTGTATGAGCTAACATCATTCAAGAAATAGATGTCTAGACCATACAAGACATTCTGCAGCTGAACCCACACTCTCAACTAAACTTTTTACATTATTCTGCTCTAAGCTACAGAGTTATTGCAAGCTACAAGCCTGAAAGAATAAATGGTCATGCTTACCTCATTTTTCAGCTTATAAAAATTAATCATACATTATACTACAATTGTTTACACCTCCTATATTTCATTCATACTCCAAGCAACATTTCTAGTAATAACAAATGCCTTCAACATCTATCTGATCTCTTTATTTAAGTAAAAATGTATGCAACGCTCCCTTCAAAGGAAAGTTAGTGGATACAAAGACGATAGGCAAAACATCTATGAGAGGTGTTTTGGTTTCAGTCATGTCAGACAAGAAACTTTTCTAGACCTATGGAATAACTGCTCTGATGTGACAATTTTTGCCAGTGTAGTACCTCACTTCTCAGCCAGTGACAGAGACACCCAGGGACACCACAATTCCTACCAAGGAAGGGTCCTAATCCTCAACAGCTCCACAGTTCCCTTTGGAAACACTCCAGGTCACAAACAACCTAATAAATACAGCATCAGGACAAACATCATAAGACATACTTTCCAAGGCTTTATGACATCCAAAAAGACAAACTCAAAAGGCCATCTGAGTTACTCCCACAGTTACTGTAAAAACCTCTGGATTTCCAAATCATCGCAAGTTATAATGAAAAGATGGGTAGACAGATGTAGAAGAAGGCCTGTTAAATTGGGTGTAGACATCCAAGTCTTAAAAGCGAGATCCCGAAGCATGTCACTTTTCTCCAGTTTTTCCATTTGGCAGAGTTTAGGGTTAACTTAAAGCATTTAAGACATAGGACTGCACCGCCCATTTGGGTGGGAGGTCCCATTGAGGGGAAGGAAGCCTGTCTGCTGCATATACACTTGCTCCTATCAAAAACTTCATTTTTTCCTTTGGGTTTTGGAGACTACATTTATAGCAGTATGCTTGGTTTTGTACAAAACACAGGATTTCAGCTTCAAATTATAACAGGCGCAGTGACACTTTGCAAACACTAACACACAGCTACCCAGATCTTTACTCTAAGTTCTGTTGCTTCATTTCCCAACCAAGTCTTCTGTGTCTGAAAGTGACAACTAAAATGATGTAGTTAAAGTTATAAACAGGGAATTTTAAGTAGCCTGTCAAAATAAGTGACATTTATAGCATCTTAGTCTTAAACTTTCATGTAAAGTTCCATTCAAAATAACTTCCTCATTATACAATCAAATGCTTAAAGTTACCTTCCCTATTGAAAGATGCCGCATTATCTCTTACAGCATCAGTGGGCTCTGCATCATCTCCAGCAGCACCATTTAGTGCTTAAACAACAGCTGCTTCCTCATTAGGAAATATGCTTTTC
The DNA here is from genome assembly GCF_963082525.1 of Nesoenas mayeri. NCBI lineage: Eukaryota > Metazoa > Chordata > Aves > Columbiformes > Columbidae > Nesoenas > Nesoenas mayeri. The sequence continues at coordinate 109,667,637 of NC_137543.1, forward strand.
TCTTTAGCAATCAAACCCTTTGAAAAGCACATCAAGTCAACCAAAACCTCTGACATTTTCTTTGCAACCTGCTGGGGTATCAGCAAAACCAACAGGCTGGTGAGTGCTGTAACTTTAACAGATCCAAGGGCAACAATATCACCATGGAAGGAACTGCCCTTTAATTTTTCAAGATAGCAGAGATGACCTAGTGATTTTGGATTTCTGCCACTCCAATTAAAACAAAATAAAAAAAAATGTTTAGTACTACACAACGTGAGACAATTGGGGAAAAATAATAAAAAGAAAAAAAAAAAAAAAAGGTGAGGCCAGGAAAGAAATAAGTGGAAAAAGAAATGCTCTGAGAAGGGGCCTCTACTTAAAGTTTCATTCTTCTTGAAATTCTAGCACTCTTGAACAGCTCACAAACGTTGCATGCTAAAAGGACTTCAATTTCTTTGCACTAATAGAAGCTTCAAAACACTATTTACATTGTTGTTTAGGCTCATGCATCACCTCTGAAATACCTCTGATGCATTAAACATTTAAATCCCCCCTACTTGTAAAATAGAAGACATTTCCCCTTCTCCCTGACTATCATGGGCACCAGCCAAGACTTCTTACAATTTTTGCTTTAAGTTTGATGTTTATTAGAAGACCGGAATGGGGGCAGATTTTCTTGCCCTTTGAAAGGTTTTTGATTTGTTACTTAACTAAACATGTTTGTACAGCTTTCTTCATATCTACAAGTCCTTAATCCACAAGATGTCAGTTGAGGCGATAATTATATTAATAAATTGTAGACAGTCTAAAAAGAAAAGAAAGATGGTGAGGCATTTGGAATTAACATGCTGTGAATCAGTCCTGCATCATCCTTTGTCAGTGGCATTAGCAGGCTTTTTTCCCCTCTTCCTGTTGCCTTTTAGTAATAATTTTCAGTGCGTTTGACACATTTCATCTCACTCAATGCACTGAACCCTAATACAAGAGAACACCAGTTTGTCAAACATACGTTATTTGAGGATGCATATCAGTTAATCTTAGGCGGCTGACATTGTCAAAGACAGCCACGCCGGCAGGAACTGCAAGCACGCCAGGAACTGCAAGCACGCCGGGCAAGGAGGAAAGGGGGATGATGCGAAAGTACCAACCTGGCTGCTGAGACAGCAGCACCACCCAAAGCCAAAGGCCAAAGCCCCCAAATTCCTGTCTCTGGATTCTCCATAAACCACAAGTGCCCCACGCCAGTTTCAAAGCACATTTTGCAAACCTGAAATGACTGGACGTCTGCCCAGCACAGGACCCAGCATCAAGTATTTTAGGAGCAAGGTGAGAGCAAGGCTGTTCCAAAAAGACTTTCTAGTTGTCTACCTCAGTTTCACAGAAGCCTCTGTGAATATTTATGGGTCAAAGTACAGCATGTGATTAAGTCTTTGTAATACCAGGGCCAGTATTTGCAACTCAGCACACCCACGTTGTTTTGCTGCTATGGACATTACAGAATGAAGTCCTAAAAGGTTTTTTTTCTAAACAATAAAAACCAAACAAAAATGTTACAATAGCATAACTTCTAGGGAGGCCATTACATTTTAGTGTTTCTTACAGCTGCCTTTAGCAATTTAAAATGCTAAATGCATTCAGCCTTGAACAGGAAGATCATAATTAAAAAATTGGCCATTTTGGAGATTATGCAACATACCTGTGAGGTTTTTTTCCCTCAAAGCTCACAGGAGCTGGAGACATTATAAAGTAATTATGCTGCAAACCCCCTGAGACCAGTCTCTATTTCTGTTTTACAATTTGACCAATATGGAAAATAAATGATTTATTATAAAAACAAAATTCTCATCTCTTTGATTTTCAAGCCCATTTATGTTACTGAACATGGCTACCTGAGATTAGGAAAGAAAAATGGAAATCAAGAGGACTATGACAGTAGTAATGGTATTTTTCTACATATATGTCATATGAACTTGCTATTAAAATAAATTTTTTTAAAAAGGCTAAAATAAAAACCTCTCTCCCCCTTCTGGTTTATTTCACACATTACCACTACTTAGGATATAGCGACTTTTAAAGTTTCCTGTCTATTATTAGCTTTTTCTATTTACACATTAAACAGACTTTTTTTTTTTTTATTTCCCTACTTGGCTTTAAAAATAAGTAAAACCCTGAAAAATTCCGGTAAAGACTCATACGCAGAACAATTCTTTGAATTACATAACTGATTTATTTCAGACAAAGGGATTCATGTTGCTATCCTTGCTATTCATTTCTGCCTTCTCATAAGACAGAAAACATTTGCTGAAAAGACTCTTTCAAAAAGAAGAATCTGTAAAATTCACTCCCTGGATATACTGTTTACTGCAAACAATTCCAAGATTTTAGTGGTAATATTGCTTGCTGTTTAATGAGAGACTACTTTATTTCCTCAGAACAATTTTTATACATTACTAATTTCCAGAAAATAGTAACAACAGATCCTTCTCCTACTTACAACTTCAAGGTAAAACCGTATCTGCCATTCCACCAGTGGAAACACTTCTCAGAAGGAATTTGCTAATTTTGGACCCAACAGAGAACCAGAGAAAAATACCACTAGGGAAAAAACTCTTTGCCTGTGGGCATTTACAAGGAATGCTTTGCACCTACAGGACTTTAGAAGCGACTCACCTCCTTCTCAAGAAAGGCTTAGGTTTTATTTGGGTTTCACTATACGGCAATGCACTAATGCAAATCCCCAAGGACCAGAGATAGTGAACAGGCGTTGGTAGGAGAGAACAGAAGGAAGAGCCCACCAAACATTTTGATAGCAACATCTCTAGTCTGCAGCGCAAGATCATGAAAAGTTCAGTTTAGAAGGAAAATATTCTGACATAGAGCAGCCAGTTCAGAACAAACTGTCTAGAGGTTCAGCAGCTGACAACATTCAGTCAGAAAACTTCTCTGCTCAAGCAGCCAAGGATATCACAGGGCTGCTTTGTTTCTCACACAGGCAGCTTACTCTGTTCTACAACACTTAGTTCCTTGGAAAACTTTTCTTTTGAAGATAAGTGGTCCTAGACAAAAATAATTTTTCTTCAAACTATAAAAAAGAAATAAAGAAGCACCCTTTCCATCTGATACATAACATAATTTACCCCTTGCACTGAAGACATGTATGTTACAAAAAGAAACATTAAGAATCTAATCCAAGAAACATTTCTTTTTCCTATTCTACATCTCAAATGCAGTTTGTACTCAAACAATAGGTTAAAAAATAAATAGCTGCCATATCTTTAAGAAGAAATGGCACAAAAATCTTCATCTTGAAGCAGGCCAAGTTTGGAAAACAGATAACCGAGTAAGCACTGTGGAGCAGAAGGTGGTTTATACAGTCCAACCTTAACTTCATGATAAGAAACCATCCTGCCAGCAGACACTGGTAAGACTTTTTATTAAAGAGAAGCAAAGAACAGAATATCAGATTTCAGTGGGTGGGCATAAAGAGGATGCAGGGATTTGGTTTTATAGTTTTTAGTAGAAAACAGGTCCCCTTGCTCTAGACCTAAGCAGTGCCCGAAGTCTTTACAGAAAGAGGATTTCACCTTTAGGAACCAGTGTGGGAGAACAGTGCCTTGGTGATGAAGTTAGGAAAAAAAATGTCAGTTCTACAAATGAACTCTTCCAAGTATCTGACACAGAGTGGAACGAATACCAGTCTAAGGCATTTAATGCCTGACTCAATAGAAAATCTCCACATCATTTGAGTGAGTCTTTCAGTCAGTCTTTTACCGCAAAGATAGAAAAGAAGAATTCAGGTACGCTTTAATCTGGCCTGCCACAAATACATTACTTCAGAGAGAAAGAAACTGTATCTTTAGCAAGTAGCATACACATAAAGTAATCTGAACTGTAAGGGAGACACCAAAAGCTTTTCCTCTTTCGAAATGCAGTCAGCATCTCCTCTGTGGGGCTGACGAACATAAAGTTAAAAGAAACGGGATAAGATAATTAGCTAGACTTTCATTAATACCCAATAAGATCATTTTAAATTTGACCAATGCTACATAGAAAATTTCCTTTGTCTTCCTCCTACCTCCCATGGAAGACAGGGCATTTGGAAATTAGATATTTAAAAAAACAAAAAACAACAACAACAAATATCCACAGTTAAAAGGAACTTTAAATACTCTAGAACAGAGCTCTAAATTTGGCATTTCATTCATCCTCTAATATCAAGAACCAGAATAAAGAAAACGTCTGCTGCTTCTCCTTCAATCAATACAATCCCTTAAGAGTCCACGTTTCAAAACATTCACATAAAATATTAGCATTATACATTTGCAGTAGATAAACTGAACCAGCAAGGCAATCAATCAATTTTCAATTACTTGTAGCAACTAGATAAGATGATAGTGCACACACTAACAACTGACAATAGTCACATAATGAGCAGGCTCATGCCTTGTGGTAGTTGGGTGTCTCTGGCGTACATAATTAATAATAACCATTTAAAATCATAAATATGTATTTCCTCTTCTGTCTTCATGAAGGAAGTTTATTATATGTAAACTGAGATGTGCTCATCACAAAACCATCCAGTGTAACTTCTTTCCGCATCTTATGCTATGGGGAGGGAGTTAATGAAATGCCTTAGTAAAATAACAGGTGTAGCAAGAGCATTAACTTATTTATCAATTAGCACATCACACCATTTTTACACCCCAGTAGATATGTTCTGAATAATGCCATACTTACAACATCAAACTTCTGTGTGATGTTCCCCTGGACATCAAGTAAATAAACTTTGCCATAATGTGTTCCCAGTGCCAAAAACTGTAAAAGAAACAGACTGATTACATAAACATAAAGACACCACAACCAAAACTACAGCAATGCCAAATGAACTTTGGGATGTTTGGCAGATTGATGATTAGCAGCACCTAGAATAAAAAAATGAAACAAAACAAAAATCAAAAAACCAGTACAACCACACTGCCTTCTATAGACAAAGCTTATTTTAACTCCATCTAAAGAATAAAACAGGGCCTTAAGCCCATATTACTGCGATAGTGCAAGTTAGCTGTCAGAATGAGTCATGAGGACCCTCATGCACCGACAACTAACGGTGTGTCTGCAGTCCGTACACACTGCCTGATGGACTGTGGCAGCAAATTAAAAATGCAGCGTGAAAGCCAGGACCAACACAGCCCTGAACTAGTTCCTCGATCCTTTCCGCAGCTTTGTTTTAATCATAACGGTTTCTGTCGGACTTTATTTTCAATTCTCCATCGTTAACATAAAACCCAAACATTCAAACGCAGCGTAAGGCCACCAGTAAGCCACTGGTAAAACACTGCTGAATTATGGAAGGTCTCTAACAGTGTGTTTAAGCACACAGATAACCACTGGGTTTGCCTTCCTTCACACAGTACTCCTGCGTTGAACACTCTTAAGACAAATACACTTTTCGTTAGAAGTCTCGGGAATTTCATTCTAAAAAACAGCAGCAAAATAAAGAAATCTCCACACAAATGCATGCTATCACAAACTTATTTTGATACAAACAAGAAGGGAATTGATTCTGAAAGATCTGCTGATAATTGAACCATGTGAATTACACCATATAGAGAAAAGGAAGAACTTCAGTACTACCTGATTTATGACATAGCTTTCTTTTATTCCCCCCCTCCTTTCAGCATTACTCAAATAGTCTAGGCTCCTCAATTCTCTGTATTTCACTGCATGTGAGCATGCTTCATTGCAACCTATAATGAAATGCTCAAATTTACAGGCACTGTTAAGCGTGTCAGTCAGGCAGCACAATCTTTAAAAAATAACCTTACAGAAAGTCAAGGTTTAAAAGGATTTATCAAAATGGAATTGCTTAAAATGAAATTTCAGTTCAGGCACTTAAAATATGAAGCTACATTAAAAGGAGTCAAAAAAGGGAAAGAAGGGGTTCATTAGAAATTCATCCCCTGCAATGCCTTTCACTCCTGCAAGGTTGCCTTTTTTCAGGAAGAAAAAAGTCCCCCGGGTAAAAAAATCAATACTGGTTAATAAAACATCAGGTGTGCAGACATAACTAGGTATGACTATTCCACTGCAGAGGCCTGCCTGAATGCACCAGGTGCCATGACGATTAGTCATCCAGTGCAGACAGCAAGCCTGGTGAAAATATGATGCTTTAGCAGTGAAAAGAAAAGAAATAATTCTGGGGGGAAATTAGTCTGGATACAGAAGCCAGATTTTCAGGATTCCCAGCAAAGTTAAACTGCTTTAAGCAGGGGCATATTTTACATAGTACAGCATAATTTTGCTAATGATGACTTTTTAGCAGGGCTTTTCCTGCTCTTGCAGTGAAGAAAAAAACAAGAAAGAAAAAAAGAACAAAACAGAATACACCCTTGCAAAACCTATAACCCAGCTTCCTTTTTAAGCTGTTTTAAGAGACCTATTCCTAAAAGACTCCAGTGCCTGGCTTCTAACAATATTGATCCTTCTCATAAATAGTGTATCTAGTTCACTGGAAAACTAAAATTGCTGGGATACTTAAACAGCTTTCCTGTATAGTCACTCTTTGTGACACTATAGTTAAAGCTCTATCTGTGTACATCCTTATAGAAAAATCACATTAATATCTTGGCTTTCAAAATTTACCTTAGGCTCAGGAAAAAAAGGTAACACAAACAAGCCACAGACCAGTAGGAAATGCTCGTCAATTTCCCAAGTATCTGTGTAATTCTAAGTCGTCCAAAACATATTGAAAAGACTTATTGTTTTCATTCACACAGTTAAAATATAAGCTTCATCTTAAGAGCTTCTTGAGCCATGGCAACAGTCCTTTGAGTAAAAGAAACACAGCACCTGTCAATCTAAAAATATATCCAAATAATAGAGACAGATCCCTCAACAGTAACTGTTACAGAGCTGTTACTGGCTGTGAAAAATTATACATTCAGAAAACAGCTATTATGTTTTACATACTAATAGTTTCATGACAAATCACTAACTCATACTTTCAGATGCTCTTCAGCATTCCTCAATATTTTAAAATGTTATTCAGTATTTATACAAAACTCAGAAAATAAAATTGTTTAAATCCTAAAGAAACATAAGAAGTTTCTCCTTGTAAGAACAAAGGAATGATTCTTTGCAAAATTTATTTACTTTGCATTGTCCATCACTTTCTCTATTTCATTTTCTTGAATGTCTCAAACCTTTCCAGTATTGGAAGATGTGCATTCTCTCTCCTTGTTTTTAACACACTGACTCAGGAACAGGGAAGTGTTAGTATGACACCCCCCAAGAAAATAAAAGCCAAAGCAAACAGCCATATTAACAGAAACTCAGCTGTCTTCCACAGCTCCATATATGCTAAGCTGGGCCATAGCATGATCAAGTTTGTCTTCAGTGATTCAGCCTGTTCAAATAAGCACAGTATACGCCAATTTATTTTCTGAATAGAGGAAAGTTGGGACTGTATCCCAATTCTAGTTCATAATATTGCCCATAAATGAAATTGAGTGAAATTTTCCCAATGGCTTACATAAACATCCTATCGAACAAATCACTGCACCTTGAATTCCCACCTCATTTTCTACCTGAGAAAGTGTGCACTGTTCAACGCAAGTTTACCATTAATTTTGCTTACATTAGTGTTGGCTTGCACTGCACTTCTAGATTTGGCAGCAGCTCTACACAGAAATATACTGATGGATTATAAGCACAGATAAATATCAAGCAGAAGTTCTATCATATAATACCTTTTCATGCACCGTCATGCAGCTGGCTGCATCCTTCTGGAGAATTTCAGTCACTCCATTAGAAAGTCGTTCATACTTCAGCTTAGGTTCTTCTTCACTCTCATCCTCCTAAATTTTTAAGAATGTATAGAAAAGGGAGCAAAACAAACAAACATTTAGAAGTTCATTTTAAGTAAAGACGAATTAAAAGATATGCCAAAACTATCACACAGCAACAGGCGAAGATGGATCACTATTATCTCGTAACAACAGCCATTCCAATCAGAAGCCAAACTTCCACATTTTTATCACTGGACGGGGCTTGGGTTGTGTTTTTTTGTTATTAATGTCTCTTTTTACTCCAAAGTTCTGGGTGCAAAGACTGTATAGCAGCATATCAATTCAGCTGTAAGAGGCACTTAGTTGATATCCAAAAAGCAGGAAGAAATGTATGTGTGTACGTTAGTCATTCCCAATTTAGAAGAAAAATATAAAAGGGATGGATATGGAAAAATGGATGATGATAAAATAAAGTGTGCCACTGTAGCCACAATTAACTCTAAGCTGAAGCATGCAGGTTACAAGAAACTTCAAGACCTTTACAAGATGCTGCACCTCTGTAGGAAGGATAGAGGCAAAATGCTGTGAACAAAAATAAAAAGAATCCACTAGGAATAAGTTAATTGTATAAAATGCACCAAAGGGGTTTTTTTGGTTTTTTTTAAGGAAAAAAAAAAAGGACCCAGACACAGTATATGCCTATGAATCACCTATATACTCTTCACATTAGGAACTTTTTCTAGTAAATACCAAAGCTTTCCTCTCTTTTTCAAACATGTTAGGTATTATCACACAACCACTATGTAGATGCAAACAAAGATGATGCATCAAGTGACAGAGAATTAATAGAAAGGAGACCAAGCTAAGAAACACAAGCAGCAAATTCATTGGTCAAGGAACACTCAACACATTTATCTCTTAGGAAAAGAAAATCCAAGGTGCAAAACAGCTCTCTGGTCATAGGCATCTATTTGTAACAGATGGTCTACTGAAGTACAATGCCACAGAAAGATTTCATAGGCTTCAGTAAGCCTCAAGTTAATATGACACATGCATAGATGTACAGAAACCCATAAAACATCCCTTGGTCTTCAAGGGGAAACAGTATACTAACAATGTCTCCTACACTCACTATTAGTTCTAATGAACACATCTACATTGAGCGTGTTTCCTCCATAAAACACCTATTTAATCCCTAAACAACCAGAATATACCAGTGCGGTGCTCTAGTAAAAGAGTGCTTTCACTTCCCACCAGCCACTGCTTTCCAGTCCCTAGAGATGAAAATAAAAATACCCAGTGCCAGCCTATGGCAGAAGAACTATATTTGTGCAACATTTTCTTGTAGCTAATGGTGGGAAAAATAAATTTGGAAAAGAGGTGTGTTAACATGTTAATAAGACATATTTTGTTTAAACTGTCTTTGGAGTACTAAAGGCAGTCTTCCCCAAGTCAAATATTACAGCCATTTGCCATGCCTGCTACCATCACACACAGTAATATGTACATACCCTCATACCAAACACATAAAAGCCATAAGGACCTATAGAAACATGCAATATTTAGCTCCATGCTTATATAAATACGCTGCAAACACAGGCCCTTTTAAAATGTTATTTGAGAGTTCTATGACAGAACACAAATGAGATTAATATAGGGATGTCAGCAACCCATGACGTAGCAGTCTGAAGTGAAGTGTCAAAATGTCCACCAAGAAACAATTTTATTCAGTAAATCTAACACTCAAACAAAGTTGTTACTCGACAGAATGACAATGTCAAATTACACGGATGTATATAAATCAGCCAAATTCCGTGCACCTAGAGATCCTTAATAAATGACTGCAGGGTAGAGGGAGGAGGTAAAGTCAAAGAAAAAGGCATATGTGATGGAAGAAAGGCATAAAGGAAGTATGCGTCCATTTTACAGCAATTAATACATTACTGCATTTTATACATTGCTTACAAAGATTACACTTGAAATGCATGGGTAATCACTGAATAAATCCATAAAAGTAAAAATTGAACTCCAGTCATCTAGTTTTTATAAGATCCCACATGTTGCTGGAGTCTGGACATCAAATGTGCAACCAACGTGAAAAGTTAATTCTAGTCTCTTGAGTAGTTTGCATAAAAGCATTCATCCATGGACCATTAGATAAAGTTGCTGTAAATAAGTTTTGCCTGTCTTATTTATGAGTGAAAACTAAGTAATTTCTCCTGCACATGCATATACAAAAAATATATACTTTCAAAAGTCAGTGCACCGAAGCATTCTGCCAGGCTTCAAAAAAGTAAATAAAATGAAAACTTCAAATATTAGGCACAATGATGTACCCATTTCACGCTCTCTTGACAGGTATCTCTTATGTATAGTAAAAGTAAAGCTAAAAGGTGAATTGAAATAGGGTGGGGGGACGTTACCATAAACAAAACAAAATGAAAAAGGTGATGTGCAAAAATCCAAGTTTTCTCTACTGCTCCAGACTCTACCTCATATATTAAATGCATTCGACAATCTCTTATTCAGAGTATCAGAGTCAAATGATTTTAAAGGTATTTTTTCTATCAGGAAAAGCTTTTATGCAGTCTGAACTTCTAAAGTAAACACAAGCCGGTGTTAATAAAAAGCAAATCAATAATTTTTGTTAAATTTTAATAATCCTGAAAACCTACAAATAAAACCATCAGCAGCCTGAGTTGAGATGACAGTTAGCTGTGTTTCTATGACAACCTAGAAGAATAGTACAAGTCCTGACTTGCAGTAAAGCTAAGATACAAACAGAGTGACATTTACCCCATACAAGAAAACTCACAGCTTTCCTTTTATAAGAGGGGGGAAAGAAAAAAAAAAAAAAAAAATCGATTTCTCAACTAACATGGATTTTTTACTAAGTGTATGGCACTTTTAATTAAAGAGAAGTCCTTTAAGCCATCCTAGAGGATTCTAAACATTTGAAAGTAAATTTTATAGCACTGCTTCTTGTACTGCCGCTTAACACTTCTTCTGTATTTTCTGCCTTATAAAAAAAAAAAGAGCAAAACAAGCCCAAGAACACTGAATTTTGAAATTCTTGTCCAATGTACTAAGAGAAAAATGAAATATATACTGCACAAAATGTGTAAAGCACTCCACACATGGCAGCCTTAAGTTCTGGAAGGGATGGAGACCCACAGAGCTGACAGGAGGAAGCTACTTCTGTGGTGTTGTAAAATAATGACCATTTTTCAACCACTGGAATGCTAATTTGAAACTGATATTCCATTTAGTTTTCTTCTTGCCTTTTACTGTTGAAGCTAGCAGTCAAATCGCTGAAAGTATGCTGTAAAGAACCTGTAAAGAACAAGTATCCATAAACATTTCCCATTAAAAGCACATTTCCAATTGAATGAAATACTCTAACCTAACCAGTAAGACTAGTACGAATCCTTCCTTCTAAGAGCTCTTCCATTTGTCACTGCTGAATTCCTGAACTGAAAACAAATTCCTCTTCCCACACCTAACACCTAGTAGGTCTGAAGCTTGCTACCACCTTCTTCTGGAACAGATTTACAAAACAGAGGAGAGCTGCAAACGTGCAGTTAACTCTCAAAAGGCCAGTGCCACTGCAAGGTGTGCTCATCTGCCTTTCCAAATGCAGGGTCACTATCTTCTTCAGATGTTCTGCCCCACCTTCCACAGCTTTGCTTACAGGAACAACTGTGGTGGAATTGTGAGTAGAAAAAAAAAAATAAAATACCTGAAATTGGTCCTTGTGAAGAAAATTTTCAGAAGGAACCTGTGGGCAGTTCCTGGAGTGATTCCATTAGCCCACATTTGCTCCTGCAGCCGAGGATCTGCCCACAGGACAGTCTGTCACATGAACTACATGCTCTGCTGATTGCAGATACTCTAATTATGTTACGGGCACTGACAGCAAAGTGTCATCCTTCCTGCACAATTTGCCCTCAAAGTTTTTCAAAGCCTTTATAGAAATAAACGGTGCATACATTATAAGGCAAGTGCCCTTCCTCTTTGCTGCACATCTCCTGCCCACTTCCAGCTAGAATTCCAATTACTATAGGTGGCCATTCCAGCCCTGTTTACGCCTACAAGTTTTAACCCAGCAAAGCATTTCAACAGAAAGATACTTGAGGTCCATCACTTAAGCAATTTCAAAGCAATTTCACATCCTACAAACAAAGAAACAAACCCCCGCACAGTTCATTTTCTTTTTTTTTTTTCCATGCTTTCTTTCAAGTTCACATCCATTTCAGAGATTCTAAGCAAAATGTTAAATTATCTCATACCCTCATAAGTTAAATGCCATTAGAAGTGCTCTTCCTCTGTGTATCTGAATAGCTAGTGTTTACTAAAAAAAAAAAACCAACCAAAAATGGGAAAGAAAAACTCACTCTTTTGCAAAGTGCAAACCCAACATTATTACACAAAGTGAGAAGAGGCTACTTAGCAATTTGTGAGAGTAACTTTTCTTGACACTTAATACAGACTACTAAGAAACCAGCATTTTTATTTATTTAAACAGTAATCGTTATCTTGGAGAAGGAAAAAAAAATAACCTAATTATAGTTCACTGTTGCTCAGCTAGAAAACCAAGCAGTTTCTTCAGCCTGGTCTGGAGGGCAAGATGCAGGCAATTCTTCACTGCGGCTCTGCAGGGCTGGGTCTACTGACTGGGCTACTCTTGTTTTTGGGATGCCAATGGAAAAGGAAACAAGTGACTCTCCCTGCCACAACAGTGCATGGCTTAGGAAGTGGTACACACCAGGTGATGAAGGAAGGGAAACATCGATCTGCTTTTCTACCTCCAACTTCTCTCCTAAACGTTTTATACCCAGCACGAGCAACTTCTTCTCACACACTCAGCCAGAAATCGTTATTTCAACAGCAATAACCCAGGGGTGAAAGGGCACCGAGCCATGGGAAACAAACAACAACAACAAAAAGGTGCATGGTACTAGGGTCCTACAAGTGGCTCAGCGTAGAGAGGTGCAGCTTTCACTGGGGAACAAGGCATGGACCACGCGACTGCTGTCCTGCTTTGCTGAGGGCAGAGAAAGACAGTGGGCAGGTGGGGAGCACAGAGCAGCAGGCTGGCTACTAGTCACCCACACGTGCTTTTGTATTGCAGACTTCAGTGGGAAAACTACATTATCTGAAGGTTTTTCTCTCTATCACACTTACTGAAGCCAACCTAAAATACTGCTGCATTTCCAGGGGTTCATGGCTTTACACATAGAGGTTGAAGCGGGTGGCTTCTCTTCAAAACACCAGTCAATCCCACCTATAATCCAACTATCCAAAGCCAACAGGTAAATTGTTCTAGCTCCCAGTGTAACACTTCCACTTTTTAAGACTGCAAAGTCCTGAACCGTCACCAGCAAGAGGAAATATAACCCTGCCCATCCCCAATCTCCTCCCTTCCAAATCTGGTGTGCTTTTCCCCTAGCAACCCTCAGATGGAGCTTTGCTGAACACCCGAACCCCCTCAAACACTTCACCTAACCTTCCCAGTCTGGATGCCCATCCCAATTTCAGCATCTTTCAGTGTGCCTGCCAGGACCCTAATTTCTGGAAACTCTCCAAAGAGCAGAAAACATGAAACAGCTGTTTCAAAACCCAGCACAAACTGCTCAGCACATAAACTAACTTTGGATCTAAGGAAGTATGCGACTCCCATACCACCAGCACACCCACACCGCCTCACCAACATGCAGGGGAGCTGACAAGGGGGAAGACCATTGAGCAAGATCATTTGGAAATGCAGATAATTACTGTCCTGCATTTCTGTGTCCTCTTTCCATGCCTTAACAGCATAGATGTTCTTCAAATATATGGAAGGAAAAAGCAATTTTATTTTACTAAGTCAGGGTTCGGATATGCAAGTGAATACACTGTTCATCTGCAATACACAGGAAGATGGCAGGTGAACTAAAAAATTAAACAAAAATCTGCTACAAGTGAAAACATCACATGGGAGGAGCACACGACATAACACATAACAGTTTTAGAAGAAATTAAAAGGCAAGTTGTAACAAATTGCTAATGTCTGATGACGAATTTAAGGACGTAACATCATATTGTCACAAGACAGTTTGGAGATCCCTTCAACTTCCATCATAGGTCATGTTTTAAAGGGCCTGTATTATTCAGTAATAACACCAAACAGGCTGGTTTTGGGTTTTTTGTTTGTTTGGTGGGATTTTTGTTGTTTTGTTGTTGATGTTTTTGCAGTTTTTGGGGCATTTGTTTCTTTGGGGTTTTTTTGGGAACACAAAAAATGAAGGAAAACTCCTAGTCTTTACCTACTAAATGTCTTATCATGCTCATAATTTAAAGTATGATATCATCTTGGTTATACTGTGATGGGGTAAATCAGCCTTCTTCCTTGTTACATTCCCACTTAGCAGTCACAAAACAGCCAGCCTTCATAAATCCTACCCTCACCTTATACCTACTTGCATCAGTTTATCAGTTGTACTTTAAAAACAAGAGGTAAAAGCTTTGAACCAAATATATAAAATTGGAATTGGGGTGACACCTATTAGACATAAAAAGAGATCCTATAATAGCTCTGGACATTTGTCCACTTCCCTCTACCGTAAAAAACAAACTTTGTTTCCTTACAGCGACTTTAAGTAACCTGGCCTCTATTAACACATGCTGCATTGAGCATGTATGCCAGCAGAGTCGTACTCTTCCTCAGCACAACTGGGAAAGCTCATCTTATTTGAAGATGATCAGTTCCAGTCAGAAGTGGTGGGAGGAGGGAGGTTTGCCTTTTAGAAGTCAGATTTCTTCCATTGTAACATCTGACTTCTTCAGTGTTTGCCTCTGACACTGTCATTTTTGAAGGAAACCGACCATAAGACAACCTATTGCCCACCTTTCTGATATGGGAGTCAGAAAAACCCTAGTCCAGCTCAGCTTTCTTCTCACAACAACTGGAACCAAAACACTGGCTTGAAAATTAATTTGCAGAATCATTACTTTTGACTAAAATAGCCGGAAATTCACAACACAAAGATTTACCAAAATTTATGTTTTCATTGTTGCAAAAACGGTAGCGCATTGTTACTTTGTATAAGCAAAAAACACACGAAGTGCGATTTTAAAGCCCATTTAGTTCTTAAAAAGAACTCAAAGAACCTCAGAGTCATGTAGTAAAGATCTTCAAGTAGATGTGGCCATATTTTCTTTTTAAAAAAGATTCCTGTGGTTTAAAATGATGCAAACACCACACCTTCCCATGCTTAGGTCTTACCCTGCCTTATTTTAAAATAAAAACAAAGCCACAAGCAAAAGAGAAGAAAGCACTCTGTCCTCCACTGTTTCGGCAGATATATCCACTTGTGCTGAAGAAACAAGTGACACAGAGCAAACAGGGAGAATTATAGTAGAAGAATACAGAACTATTGCAACGTGCAGCTTCACCGTGACCTCTTCTCCATCCCTAGGACAGGGTTTCCAGACTTGTGTTACCATCTCAACGATAAAGGGACCACCTATGCTATTTTCAGGATTAGGATCCTGACGCAATTTCTCTCAATGCAGTCAAATCCCTATCACTAAAGGGATGCCAAGAAAAACTCAGAATAAGGCCTTTAACCTTCAAAAGCCCATTTTGCTAGATAGCGTACAAACAGGAACAGAATTTCATTGCAAGTTATTTTATTTACCTTGCCGAACTTAAATACTGAGCACTTTACCAGATCTCTGGAGGCTAAAAACTTACCAAGAGAACATCAACTTTTCTTTCTCCATTACTTTCATATTGAAAATATTGTTTTCACAAGAAAATCTTAACAAAGCAGAAAAAATAAATTACTGTGTTTAAGAATAAGAATAGCAAAGAACCTTTCGCTTAGATGTCAGTGGTTCAAAAGCAGGGAAAGCAACAGTGAATGAAAGCCAAACAATTTCCTATAAAAAGAGTGCCATATTATAAAATTACTGATGTCTAGTGACAATCCGGTAGTAACTTCAACAAAGATGCAAATTAGTGAAGTTGGGATGGACAACATATCATTATCTTTGTAAAAGACCTAATATAGTTTGGAATAAACATTACAGCCATTTGGAATAAATACTAAAAACCTACTCAAGCTTCCAACCCGTATGAGAACTATTTTCTATTCTGCAACTATTGCCACACAGGACAACAAAAGGCATGGAGACTGAAATTTATAAACCATGAAAACACATTTGTGACTTAACGCTGCTGAAATATTTCTCTCTAATTCTATAGTGAAAATACAGTAATGTTAGCTCAGTGAAGGAAGTGAAGTGAATAACCTCCCATCCAGGTCCTTTATGGTTCCTCAGATGGCAAATTGCCAATACTTTTCCAGTATCTGGCTGTAAAATTGGCAAATATGGATTAGGATGGTAAAATTTCACACGGGAGCTTTGTGTTCTTCCCATTCATTTTCTGCAGGGATTTATTTAATCCCTTCACCTCTTTGAGAAAATGCAGATATATACCAGGAGCAAGGAATTAAGATGATACGGCTGCCTGTGAATATGTATCAAAATGGGCTGCATTCACAGTATGAAATGACACACAGATGATAGGCAAAGCGGAGAGCATTTTATTTCTTCGTGAAACTTGTGGTATAGAGAATGTCACACTGTTTCTGCAGAACAGCAATTGAAGATTCACTCCTATCGGTTTGAAGGAGCTGGGCACCAGCCAAGTTATGAAGCATAAGTAACACACAGGTGACATACTGTACATGAGCAATCATCATAAATGGCATGTAAAAAAAAAAAAAAGGTAGTAAAAAGTCCATACAATACAATTTGGTTTCACTTCATAGAATCATTTCAGTTGGAAGAGACCCTCAGGATCACCGAGTCCAACCATAACCTAAACTAACTCTAGCACTAAACCATGTCCCTAAGAACCTTGTCTAAAAGCCTTTTTAAACACCTCCAGGAATAGTGACTCCACCACTTCCCTGGGCAGCCTGTTCCAATGCCTGACAACACTTTCCGTGAAGATTTTTTTCCTAATTAACATCCAATCTGAACTTTCCCTGCTACATCTTGAGGCCATTTCCTCTTATCCTGTCACTTGCTACTTGGGAGAAGAGACCAACACCCTTCATGCTACAACCTCCTGTCAGGTAGTTGCAGACAGTGATAAGGTCTCCCCTCAGCCTCCTTTTCTCCAAGCTAAACAACCTCAGTTCCCTCAGCCACTCTGCATAAGACTTGTGCTCCAGGTCCCTCACCAGCCTCATCGCCCTCCTCTGAACTCTCTCCAGCACCTCAATGTCCTTCTTACGATGAGGGGTCGAAAACTGAACACAGTATTCAAGGTGGGGCATCAGCAGTGCCGAATACAGTGGCACAATCACTCCTCTAGTCCTGCTGACCTGATACAAGCCATGATGCTGGTGGCCTTTCTGGTCACCTGGGCACACTGCTGGCTCATGTTCAGCTGGCTGTCAATCAGCACTCCCAGATCCCTCTCTGCCAGGCAGCTTTCCAGCCACTCTTCCCCGAGCTTTATTTTATTTCACTCGTTTTGTGCACGGCACAGAACATCGTAAAACTTTCAAATCCACTTCAGCAGTCAGAAGCACAGGATCAGCTCATCCATAGCAAGTACACCACACAGAGGCACCACAGGATGGGCCATTTCATCTTCAGTGTCCAAATCCAGTTCCAACAGTGAAAGATCCAACCAGTTCAAACATCAATGAAACTATGCATTTCTACTTGTACTTTCCTTTTGCTGAGTAAGGAACTCGGGTAAACATTTGTTTCCCTCATGAACACTACTCCAGCAGCCCGGTTGCCAGCGTGTGATGTACTGCATATGAAAACCCCACAGAGCAGTTTTGGGAACAGCAGTTTTTAAAGTTCATCTGCTCACCACACTGTGCGAACTAAATGGTAAATAGCTGAATTTCCCCATTACATTCCTTTTTTCAGGCCAAGAGCTTTATTCCACCCATATGAATGCATTTAGTATTTCGTAAAAGCTGCATCTGCATACTCCGTTAACACAGTAGCTTCGCAATTGCATTTAATTTATGTAATACTAACACGCACAGCAGCGTTTTTACTTTTTATGTATTCCACAACACACAGATAGAACAGGCGCTTCTGGTTAATATTAATAGCTCATTAAATGAGGTATCTAATTTTCACTCAAAACCAGAAGATATTAAAAGAATATAGCAATAATCCATTTTTCCTGCAAGTCAATCCTCTAACGATGTATATTATAATGTTAGTTACTAGTCACTGCAAACTTGTTTTTCAAATTAATGTATGAAAAGATTCCATTTAAACTTCAATAAATAATTTACTATGCTCACCCTACTGACTCAAATTGATAAATTATTTGCATGATACATTTCTCATTAATAAGGAGGTGAATTTTCTATTTGGAATTTATATATCTTTTCCTTCCATTTTCCCCATTTAAAAGGCCAATTTCACTTAAAGCCAGAAAGGGGGAAGTAACCTCTCTTCAGACTGCTCAGGTGTGTGAAACAGAACATGCTTTTTGAGCATTTTTCTCCCATTTTTAAAACAACTGGAAGAGAAAAATAGCATCCTAGTGTAGAGCTATTCAATAATAAGGAAAAAAAGGCATGATGAAAAGAAGTACTTTGCCAAAGGTCAGACAGGAGACAAAAAAAATTAAGTTGGACTGAGGTACAGTAGCCAAATCTACTTTTCAACCATCCATTTTTGGTTGCAATGGTGATGCCTCCTCAAAAGCTACTAGCCACAGAAGAGCTCACATCTTCCAGCCCAATGCTCTACACTCCCTGGTAAAAGAACATTTTGATGGAAACAGGGTACGACAAGGAGCCTTTTTTACCAGATGCTTTATTTATTTGAAATTATTTAATTGCTTTGACCTAATCCAGACCCAGCCTACAGGACTAAGATCTGGACTGAACTGAAAAGGAAAATAAAACATCAAGGCTTTTTAGTTGCCTCTTTTTATGGCTTACATGTTCCCTAACTGTGTTCCTGCTCTGATCAGTTTTCAAAACCTTAAAGAAAAAAAACACTACCAATTGCCGCTGTAAAAGTGTATCAATGAGGGATATTTCTAAACCACCATAAACTGTCTGAGCACTGAGTTCATCAAGAATTTCTACAATACTTGCCTCTCTACAAACTCTGACTTTGTTTATATAGTGTTTGAATAACTAAAAGAAGAAACTAAATGAACAAACGTATTCCTTTCACAGGGCACCAGTAATCAAAAATCAGAATACAGGACAAAAAAAAATTAAGACTAGGAGATGTAAAATTGGAACTGCTAGAATGGAAACATACAGAACACTGAAGAATAGCACACACAAGTACCTAGTAAAAAAAACCAGCAGTGCATATATTAATGAAACTTCTTAAAAAAAATTACTTTTAATAAATTTTTGCAGAAAATTAACATCTGCATCCATCCGCCTTTTTTGTTTGTTGGTTTCTTTTAACAGGCCAACAAAAAGTTTATCCTAAACTGCAGCACCTACCAAAATAAATAAGTAAATAAATAAATGAAAAATCACTGAAACTCCTTACATAATTACAAGATCATTTCATGGGACATAGTACTTATTGCATGATTTCTGTGACACTTATTCTTGAAAAGGTGCTCCCTGTGAAGAAGATCCATACTAGACTAGAGCAATCTGCTCATGTCCCCAGCAGTAGATTAGAAAGGAACAGAAAACTTTAACAACCAAACAATGAAATTCCAGGATGATAGCTTTGATTCCCTCATCAAGTAGGAAGGTTCTGGGTTTTGATACATTATATTTTCAGTACCTCATACTCACATATGGGGTTTCAAACCCTCTCCTTACTTCTCAGAGGTAGGAAACTATTGCTCCATTTTGTAAGGGGAGGAAGGCAGGGAGACACACAGGTAAGGAAGAGGCAGAGCATTATTAACCCGTACATGATGCCCAAGGTTGAGACAGAAGCTGTAGGTCCTAGGACCCCAAGGCATGGTTCCAAAGACATGTGCAAGTTACCTGAAATAACTGTTACTAATTTATGCAGACCAGTAATTTTCCAGGCTCCAATATGAGCTTTTATCAACACAAATCGAGTCTCAATAGGATTGTTTTGTGCATTACCTATAGGGTGAAAACAAAAATAACATTCACCTGACCTCACAAGATTTCACAGTGTAACGTAATGAATGGTGACTCTGCTGGGCTGTGCAACTACACCACACTGTAAATATACACATTCTATAACAATACAGTGCAGAGCAGCATGAAGGTTCAAGGAGACTCAAGCTGGCTCTTTAATAAGCTTTCTTTTGAATTAAGAGATACCAAACCAGTTCCTCTCTTCATACAACGCAAGTGATTCATGGGTGCATTTCAAGATACACACTGTTGTGTGCGCTACTGTACTCTTAATTATTCCTTCTTTTAAAGAAGATCACTTGTTTTAAACTAAAATAAACATGTTCAACTTGCTCCACAACAGTCCATTATGTAATATATCAGGATTCACTCATTAAAAGCAAAACTTTCAAAGACAAAATGACAAGCTGATCAGCAGCACCAACTCAAATGCAAGAAAAATACCATTGTGCATCTCACCTTGCCACCACATTGCACTGCTACTGAAGAAAGCTTAACTGTTCACTTACACCTTTATTAGCATCATCTTTTGCTAAGTATCTACCTGACAGAAAACAGCTCAACTAAGTAAGATTTTACAGAAACTGACATATCACAAAGAAGAAAATTATTTTTAAAACAGAAATTCAGATTCAGGTTGTACATAATTTATGCAGACTTTTTTCCTCCACAGTTAACAAACAGTCAAAAATCAGGTTACTTTGCTGTCTATTTTTAAGATCTCATCAAATGCGACAGTCCAAACCTGTAGCTCCAGGTGCTGTAGAATAAAACTAATGTTTGACTCTTTACTAAGATAATGGCACAGCAGTAAAAAAAAAAATACAGAAAAAAATTCCATATTTTGTTTATACATCCAGTTGAGACAGGGATATCATTTACTCAAAACCATGAATTCCAGAATTACATTCCTCCACAACAGAAAAGACTTCTACAGTATAACCTGGATGTGTCATGTGCCCTCTGAAGCCAATAGTAATAATTTTCCATTTTATGGGAACTATTTAAATTAAGTGCAAGACCAACTGTATATGCAAAAATCTTTATTACAATGACGATAAGATGCCTAGAAATTCCACATCATAAATACTGTATTTTTTAATAAGTAAAACTAGACACAGGCTGCAATGATTAGAGTCTCAAATTCTAGTACTGCCACCATAAAATCCACCCCTGATTATTCAAAATACGAGCCACCCAAAAGAAATAATATAATTTCATTATTACAGGAGCTAAAAGTGAACCCGTCAGTTCAATCATATCTCTGATCATGTTTCGAATAATATAAGCAAGGACTGGCAATGCTTAGAGTTTGTGATTCTACCACTATTTTTGGTTTCTATCTGAATGACATTAGAGACGGTCTAATGGGTGATGTAAACATTAAGACTGAAAATTGTTCACTACTTCCTTTAAGTACTTTCTAAACATGGTTTCAAAGTTTCATGTCATCAGCTATCTGCTTATTGAGAAGACACTACAGACTGAACTTCCTATTCAAAGACAACTCATGAAAAGCACAGGCATGAGAATGACAATTGGATTGTTCTCTAGATCCAACCTCTACATCCTCAAAATGAAAGTTTCCTTTTCAGTTCTCTGCATATGTGAAATTAACACTAGAAATAGACATCAACTTTAACAGAGGTCTTGTTGAAACTTTATGACTTTCAATTTTGTGAAAGCTGCATGATGCCTATTTTTATGGAAGGTAAAAACAAACAAAACCCCAACAACCTGCCAACACGCTTATGATTAATTCTCCTGTAAGTACTTATTTAGTATGGGCTGAAATGTTGACAGGTCATTAAAAGGGCCTCTAAAACAAGTTCTCACTTGCAACAGGCTTTAAAGTAAAAAAAAAATCACATGCCTCAGCAGGTATTTGTGTTCACTATCCTGTGAATGTCAACCCTTGAGGAGATCACTGTTCTACTAAATAAAGTGTCATTGCCCAGTACTTGTCTATTTGCACTTCACATAACAAAGCAACATCCAGAGTGAAACCATTTCACATTGGGCAAAAAAGTCTGGTCCAGGTGGCTGTTCCACATGGCAACATTATAGGGCCAAAGAAATCCCTGCTTCTCACTGGGAATGCGCTACGATGGCACTGCAGACAGCCACTCGTGAAAGGCAAAGAGGAAAATAAGCTATCCCGGAAGAAATAAAGCCACCATCCTCTACAAAAATATTTTTTTCAGAATTCACCACTGCAGTATCCACTGTCTTGGAAATTAGGATTTCTGTCTGCTTAGTGCTTAAACCCAGATCCCAAGCATGACGATTTGTCCCTAGATAAAGAACAGAAGATCTTGCTAACAGCAAGTCCACTGAAGCTTTGGGAGTCTTGAAGCCACTTTCACTTCGAAACATAATGGGTGAAAACAGGTTATATCCTGCTCTGTGTCATCTGTCCTTGCTGATGGCCACAACAGAAGTTGCTCGGCCACCCTGGACCGCACTGAACTCAAGTATCTCCTTCCAGATCTCTCATGACTCCTTCAATGATGGCAGGTTTGGAGACAGTTTAAGGACAAATTTTTGAACCCTCTGCACCTCCCTTTCCCTCCTCACCTCCAGCCCACTTTTTCCAGCACCCACAATAGGATAGGCAGATGTCTCCAGAACATGAGACAATTTTTGACAAAATATCATCTTAAGAACAGAGATTCTACCGAACATTACTAAATCTAGATCGTGAAGCTCTTAAAATAACACAGTAATTACCCAAATGTTGTATTACTGCATATATAATTATACTGACAATTAAATTTTCGTTTCATCAAAACAGAAGTGTATGCACTTTAATTTGTCTCTCAACATAATTCATTTTACTATGATGGGGCGATCACAGAGGTTGTTTTAATATAAAGAAGCTTCTAATAGCAAATCACAGCTCCTTTTTAATAATTTAAGCCCACATTAACATTCTGTGCTACATAGTACCAGCAAAACTTCTGAAAACCAGTGAGGTAGTGTTTTCCCTCCATAGTGAAAAAGAATAAGCACTGACAGACTCAAATGTGAAGCAATTTAAACAGGCTTACCTCAGATTCATCTGTTGATTCCTCATTAGACCTTGCTTCCTGAAAATGACACAAAGGGGAAATTAGCTACACACATATATAACTGAGCAGTATTCCCCTTTTAGAAGTACTTTTTAAACCTTTTTTGAGAAACAGAAGACAAAGTGGAAGCAACTCAAGTTCAGAGTTGCCATCCTTTCCCTTCATATCCAATTTGTGCTTTCACTTCCAATCTCGTGCCACACTGACAGTCAGTGGCACCAGTTGACTGTGATACTGCTGTCAGTCACCCTAAAAGAGAGAGTGACTGGATCATCTGAGAATCTGTCCCTGTGAAAGCTTTCATCCTTCCAGAAGTGGTAGCAAGTTTTGCAAAGCACCTTCCCATGTCTTGACTTGCAAGGCAGAATGGCATTCTCAAGCAACCCACAAACTAGCTCTAGTATTCAACTATTCAGGTGTTAATAGACTTATTTAAAAAATGAAGTAACTTCAAACCATTTTCCATATAAATCTGGTATTTATGACATTTTGCTTTCCTTCCCACATCAATGCAAGCCATGCGGCTTCCTCTTGCCTTTGAAGCAACTGTACCTTTAAAACATCTCACAATTGTACCTTTAAAACATCTCTGCCTGGCACGATAATGATTCTTACTGTCCTACAAAAAAAAAATTTGGTAAGTCAACTCCTGCTAATCCCTCACCTGTCCACTGCAAAAATCTGCTGATGCAATGCCTCCTCAAAGAGGTCAGCAAAATGAAGATTTACTTAACGTATTTATCGTTATCAGTATCAATAAAAGGCAACAACTAATACGCTGACAGTGAATGTAAGCATTTTAACAACAAAATATGATATAAACAAAGACCAAGCAAGAGAGAAGGGAGCATTTCAAATCCTATGAAGCAGTATTCAGACAGTAAGATAAATAGGTACAGAATTTTACCAGAGAAGGGGAGGAAATAAAAAAGAGACAGTTGCCAAGAGTTTAAAGAGAAATGGAAAAGGAAGAAAATTTAATGCACTGACAACAAGTGTCATCTTTAGTTTGTCACATTTTATTTTCCCTCTTTATAAAATGCACTGACTGTGAACTCTAGGCAAAAAGCAAATGTCTCATTTGCATGAGTGGAGGTTCACCTGTAGTGACCATCAGAACAGATTAGAGATAGAGATGAAGAGAAGAAAAGCAGCATTTCTGTTTGCTACTTGAAACTCAGTGCAAGGTGTTACCATAATTACTGCCATCTGTTTCCTCTATTTTACTCATCACAGCCAGGCCCACCTCTAAAACACACACCCCATAGAAGGGTTATGTGTGTAGACTATATTCACAACATGAGTTGGGAAATTATGAGTAGAAAGAACATGGTAGTCAATGGAAGATGAAGAGGGATTAAAATCCTCGCATACTTTCAAGCTTAGGTTTCACTTTGCAAGTACAACTGTTCGTCCATCAGTCTCACTATCTCTATTCACAAGATGCAGTTACCTGATAGGAAATAACAATTTTGTTATATATAATCTCTGTCCATCTTAAATGCTACTTAGCAATTAATAATGGACAACAGAACTGAAATACCATGATGTAACACTGCGAGCCTATTGGACAAGCAAGAACAACACATGCAGTCCAATGTACAATATCGCTAGATTCCTAACAGAATAACTGCCTTTCTCTCCTGAATACTGAGAAACTGCCTACTCAACTCTTTACAAATGAAAACTATTAGCTCTACCACTTCGATATTTTGATACAATTCACATAGTTAGTATCAACAGATTGTTTGAAAAAAATAATCTGTTCTCCCAAACAAAACAAGAAATTACAGCAAGTGCCGTTTTTGCTGGTACACATGAGACTTTCTACTGCAGCTATACCACAGCCACCACCACTCCCACTTCTCATTGTTTGGCTACTCAAAACACAAATGTAGGGAAAGTCGCAGATGAGAATTTTCAGGATGAGCTCACTAACACCACACAGACAGATTCACACACGTGCTGAGGAGAGCAAGCTGCTGTTACACCAGGTGATCTTTACATCCATATGAGTCACTTTAACAATAAAGATTACACTGAGTTGCAAGTTGCTGTCTGCAAGGGCAACACTGGCCTACAAAATCAGGGCACACCAGAACTTGATTCAAATAATCAATCTATGTGAACCAAGAAAATATCAATGTGTTTTGATGTGGGGCATGTACCCTGGGTATCCCTACTGTATTCACAAGCCACTGTAACTACAAAATTTCATAAATGGTATACAAATTCAGGCAAATGCTTCATGGCCTTTATGTTTTACTCAGAAAACAACATGCAAAAATTCAGAGGGAGTCTTGGCTTAGGAAAGAAATGCTGAAACTGTATTTGTTCCCTGAAAAAGAACTTAGCTGAAGATGCTTAGAACTGGCATTTACCTATTAACTCACTTTGCTAGCAACTTACTATGAAAAGCTTTTTGCCCAAGTTCTCCCAGACAGGCAAACTAGAAGAGCAAACTGCAGTTTTGACTGCCCTGGGATTTGTTAGGTTACCCTCCCCTCCCTCCAAATACATGAACTGAGAGGACTTCCCCCACTTCTACTTTTTGGTAGCCTTGTACTGTGAAAAGAAAATCCCTCAACAGGGATTTGTAGATGACCGGAATCCCAAATTATGTAGGAAGAGTTGCACTGGTAGGTCTTAGACTCTAGGGGAAAATCAGCAGTACACTTCAGCCAGCTGTTGCTTGAGTAGCCTAAGAACAGAGAAAGTGAACAATGATGAGGAAGCCACAGAAATGTGAAGTAAACTCTCACCATTATAGTCTCTCACTTAGCAGATCCAACATAACTTCTCAACAAACTCTTAATCTGGATTTCCAATATGATGGGCATAGGCTATTTCCTTTCCTGCCCTTATGTAATCAGATGATATCAACTATGTTTTTAGGCCCATAACTTAAAGCTGCTGGGAGGGGAAAACCATAGAACTTGGGTTTCACAGAAACTGTGCCACCACTCACCTACATGTGGAGCACACACATCCCTTGCAGGAGGGGTGTGCACACTCCCCAGAGGAAAGAGACAGAGGCAAGCAAGGAAACTTTCCTATGACAGTCCAAGGAGAGCAAAACACAGGCTGTTTTAATCTCTTATATTATTAAAGAAGGTAAGATTGTTTTTTTTACAGTTGGTTTTATCCCAAGAACCATTTCAAACGCTGCCACCAAAGCAGGCAATGAAGCCGCCCCCAAAGACACCAGCCTCTCCTGGAAAGCCTCTGACAGCAGGGAAGGTGGAAAACAGATGCCAATTTCCAATAAAGGCCAATTCCTTTGAGTTGTTTCCAATAAAGTCCAATTCCTGAGAGTTTAAGCCTCTCCCACATTTAAACATTTAAGACAGACAAAGACCACACAGCTTAGTTATATGTCTAAAAGAAAACTCCTGGCTCAGCAAAGACACATTGAGAAAGTATCTGAATGGGCTCCAAACTTCACTTCTTGCTTTTATTTTATATTTTTATTGGGAAGGCGCATTTGTAGGGAAACACCCACATTAGAGAACCACGGGTCACAAACACCAAACTCCTCAAATTTTATCTCAGGAAAAAACTTTCCTGACGAGATAAACCTGTTCGTGTCTCCTGTACCACCGGGTACACGACAGCTTCTCAACCATTTGAGACGGACCCTTTGGCTCTTTAATCCTGGCTCTACGGGGGTGCCAGCTGCATTTCTAAACCTCTCCCACCCAGTTCCCAGGTTCCCGCATGGGGTGTTGATTTACAAAGCGGAGCCCTCACGACTTGCGCCGCTCTCCCGCGGCCGTTTATTAGACAAGACCCGACAAGCAGGCTCTGGCGGGCCCGTCCGCGGAGCGCGGACAGGGAGAGGCGGCCTCGCCCCGCCGCCTCCATCTCCTCTGCCCCGGCGCTGCGAGGACCTGCTGCCGCTCCTGCCCCGCCGCCGGCCCTCGCAGCCTCCGCAGGGCTGGGCTGCCGCCCTCGACCCCCTCACACACGCGGGGTTCCTTCGCCCCTCTGCTCCCGCCGCCCCGCTCCTCGCCCCCTCCGCCGGGGCGCGCCCCCGCGGCCTCTACCTTCTCCTCGGCTTCCGCCATGGCGCGGCCGCGGAGCCGTCATGTGAAGGGCAGGAAGCCGATGGGAGCCGAGGAACCCTGGGAAATGTAGTTTCGGAGGACGGTGTGTTTGTTGTTTGGTTTTTTTGGGGGGGTTGGTTTTGGTGTTGGCGTTGTTTTATGTTGTTGTTCGTTATTTTGGAGGGTGAGCGGGGGGTGGCCGTTGCCCAGCGGCGGGAACGGCGGCGCTGCCTCACGACACACGCAAAGGGCAGGCTGGGCCCACATCCCAGTCAGGTTTTCCTTCTGCCCTCCTCAGCTGCAAGCAAGACGCCTTTTTAAGCTGAATTCCCCCCATTCCCTCAGGGAGAGTCTTGCACATCCAGCTGTGAGGAGACTGAAGGCAGCTGCTGTGGTGAACGATGAGGTGGCCTCTGGTTAGCAGGAGCAGGCCCCCCAGGATGGTGTAGTTGAAGCCAAGAGCTGGACTGCAGGTTCTGCAGGGCCAGGCCCAGTTTCTGGCACCCATCTTAGCTGCGCTTGGTAGAGCTTCCATTAGATTCTCTGGTGAGACACACAGCACTCTCTTTTCTCTCTTTACTTTCACTTAATTTGTCAGTATTGAAATTGCCTATACACACTTTAGCATCAGGTAAAGCCTTTTAGAAAGCATGAATGTCTTTCTACAGCTCTAGGAGCTGCTGCATTTCTGTTTTAAAACAGGACCTGAACACCTTGCTTGAATCCAAGTTACTTTCTTTATACATTAAAAAACATAACCAAAGCTAAAAAGCAACAGGCAGTACTTTTTATCACTCAGGTTTTGCCAGTAGACCTATTCCAAATCTAAGGTGGAGCTACAGTGTTAATTTACCCAGTCCCTACCCTTAGCATCAAAGCCAAAAGTTTAAAAATGTACAGGTTTGTTTTGGCAATAAAAGAGAAGTCTTAGAACACTATACTGGAGCCAGGTGACCATAAGGCCATATAATGAAAGTTAATTGCAAGGAGTATTAGCTTGAATATGAAAATCATGTATATTATTGCTGTACCTTTAGAAACTACTAACCAGAATTTCAATTGAGAGGAGATAGAACTGTCCTTTGAAATCACACTAAGTGGTTGACGCTGAGGTGAGAGGGCTATCAAAGTTAACAGGGTTATTACAAAAACATTAATATAACTATCACGAATACATTTCATTTGCAAATGACATAATATAAGAAAACCTTCTTTTTTGGTCTGTTACCACAGGTCTGTTGAATATCAGGATATGATGGCGGGGATTGTAAATGTCACCCTGACCATATAAGCCAAGGGCTATCTACAGAGAAAGAGATCTTTGGTTGCCGTTTTACAAAATGTTGTTGAGACCTCACCTGGAAATAACAGTACATGTCAAAGTCACCTTTGTTGTGTAAATGATGAATTCAAACTGGAAAGGAGCAAAGGACTACTAAAAGGAACATAGAAATGCAAGGTCTATTCTAATGGAGAAGACTGGAAAGACCCTTCTTCAGTCTAGAAATAAAAAAGAGCTGAAGAGGAAGAAGAGATATTAAAGTAATAGGTATGAGATAAAATAGGTATCAGCTATTTTCAGTCCATTTAGGCTGGAAATGAGAAGTAGATTCCCATGTGTCAGACGAGTGTGGTCCTTAGAAGAACCTTGCTGGCAAGAAATTCAACTGATTTCAAGACTAGACTTAATAAAATTGTATAAGAGACAGTAAGAGATATTTGCTGACAGATGTTTCTTACCCAGAGAACTCATTCTAGTCGGATTCTGACCTTCTTGAATCTTAGTCCTGTTCAAATCAATGAAAAAAAAATGTTTCTGTCAATGGAGCCAGGATTTGTCCTGTAATATGTAATGCATAGCTACCTTATCTGGTACTTGAAGACTCTGTATATCTAGTGAAAGAAGACTGCCTGATATGGGTTTTTTTGCCCCTCTTTCAGGGGAAAAAGAACTGCACAGGAATTTTGCATTTTGAGGTTTGTTTTCTTTTTTATTTCTTTTTTCTTTCCTTTTTTTTTCTTTTTTAATTCTTTAATTACTCAACAAAGACATTTTGTGGCACTTTTTAAACTGGAATGAACATTAATAACTGACTTTGTAAATGCCAAGGAAAACAGAGTGTAAGGGAAAGGATGGCAGATCTTGTAAACTTTGCTATTATAACAGCTAACAGGGCACATTTGTTACAAAGAGAGCAGTCAAGGAACAGCTGTTCTCGTTTTCATTGCACATAGAATAAGTGGTATAAACAATGTGATTTACTTACAGTGTGCTACTTATTTCTGTCAGAAACGCACAAAACTGTTTTTTTTCTTGTTTAGGCATAAGGTATTAATTTGATCTGCCATGATTATAGCTTTTTATTGTGTCAGGAAAATTTAATATTTTGGCATCTGATTCTGCCACCCTTTTCACACCCACCCTCCAAAAGTGCTGAAAGCCATCTAGAAGCAATGACGTCAATGGGTTTTAAAATCTTTCAGCATCTCCTGCAAAGCACTCAGCATCCTACAGACTCTGACAAGAACATCCCAGCCAAGCTTTGGAGATACAAAGCTTACACATAGTTCAGCATAAGTGGAAAATAGAGCACTGCCTAAGGGAAGTAAATGCTCTGCTCTAACCTTAAATACTACTCTCTTCCACTGTCTGCCAGCACATAGATCTGAAGTTTGGGTTAATTCATTTGTACAAGAGGAAGAGGTTTGGGATCCCTGGTAAGATTATGAATGCTTTGATGTTTAGGTAGAGTGTTTTGGCTCAGATCCATCTCAAGTGATAGGCTGGCTCTACCTTATCATTTAGTTGTAACTTGGTTCATAAAAAATAACACTTTTCATAAGTCTTTTTAAAAATATATTTTAACCATACCACGATGCTTTTAATGTTCATAGTGCCTACTTTAATGCAAACCTTCCAGTTGACAGGAATTCTGCAGGACATTTCTAACAGGATGCTGACACATCCATCCAGCTTTCTAGAATTCAAGTCTATCAGGAGTTTCCGATTTATTCTTTCCCATAGAAATCAGAATTATAATTGAAACTTGGCACTGGCAAACATTCAGATTCCTGGTATAATTTTTATAATACTGGTATAGTTTTTAGCTCTTCCTTTAACACACTTTCTCCCTGACTACTGTGAAACATAACAAGTAGCAGGTATCCAAGCCATTTGGTAGAGGTTATTGTATTTATTTCAGTCTCCAAGAGCTCTCTGTTACTTTCAAGTAGGACTGATTCATCCAAGAAAATATTCAGCTGGCTTATCTCCCGCCACTCTCAACACCACTTATTCAGTTAAAAAAAAAAAAAAAACAACACACAAACGAAAAAACAACAGTTTTGTCTGTAAGTTAATAACATTTTAAAACACTATGCTGGATAAAACATAGCTAATATTGTTGTCAGAACAATAGAAGTTCAAAGGCTTTCCTCTTCCTGTCTGTTTGTTTGTTTGTAGAAAGAAACTTGCAAAGGCTTTTCTTTTTTTTTTTTTTTCTTTCCTTTTCCCTTGCTATCAAAGAATGATTTCTGTGAAGTTACTTTCAATTTGTACCATAGCTTCCATAAATGTAGTCTTGAATATGTTCAGGAACTTCATACTTTAAAAAATATCCTATTTCAACTGCTAGCATTGTTTTGTTTTGCAGTTGTTTACTTTTTTCTTCTCAATCCACCTCTAGAATTCATTTATCTCATTTCTTCTTGAAATAAGTATCAGAACAATTTCTATAAAACCACTTCAATTATAAATTTTAAAAAAACACCAAAAACAAATGAACATACTTTAGTGACTTGAAATTAGATAAATCACACTCATAAAGCTAAGATCTTATGTAAATTTTCATAGAATAATCATACACAAGGATAAATAAATATATTCTTGTTAAATATATTAGTATCATATGAGCACCGAAGTACCTGCCTTTTTTAACTGAAGCTAAAGATTATCCCTGTGTAATTTGCCATACGACCAAAAAGGGAAGGTAAGGAATGGAAGTATGCATTACCATTATGTCCCACCATTGCAGCATATTTAAATTGAATTTAAATGATCACTTATTTTTATAAAAATGAGAGTGGTAGTAATATCAGAAAGGTTATTACAAATTATTTAAAATAGTTGATCTGTGTTCCCTGACATTTAAAGACTTTTCCAAATTACAGTGAATTATTTTCAAATCCTTCAGGCATAACATTGCCCTTAGTCTTTTCCTTCCTCCTCTGACCCTCGCTCCCTGTTTCTTCTGCTCCCTTTCTTCATCTGCACTCTCAGGCAGTCTTTATTGAAAGATACCTTCTTGTGCTAGGTAGAGCACACAGAGAAGATGAAAACATGTGAAGAGCAGTAAACAACATAAAGCCAGTACAATTATCCATTTATTAAAGATAAACAAGGGCTATATATAAAGAAAAAGGTAGTAAGGAACCCTTTCAAAAACCTCATAGTTAAAAATATTAAGGTCCTGGTAAAGAAGGAGCAAGTCTGAAATTGAAAAATTATTATACTATGAGAAAATTTCATAGATCTATAGATTACAAAGCCGGACGGGAATAGCACTGTGATTTAATCTCAGCTCCTCCTTAACATGGGCCATGAGATTTACCTGAATTAATTCCTCTTTATACCATCTTTTTAAAAGAAAACATACCTGATATAACATTTCCAATTACACGGAACTCCCTGTGCTTCTGCTAAGTCATTTCAAGGGCAGATATGCTCACTGCTAGAAAAATAAAGCAAAAGAAATGTCTTAAT
Organism: Nesoenas mayeri; assembly: GCF_963082525.1. Classification (NCBI taxonomy): domain Eukaryota; kingdom Metazoa; phylum Chordata; class Aves; order Columbiformes; family Columbidae; genus Nesoenas; species Nesoenas mayeri. Next base: position 109,699,416 of record NC_137543.1, read on the forward strand.
AGATCAGAGCAGTGGTCCTTCCACCCCAGTGCTTGGTCCCCAACAGTGGCAGTAAGAGATGGTACTTGGGGAGAGCACATACCTCTGAGCTCCAGTCCCCTTGTTTTACCCCAGCATCTGCTGGCATGGAACTAAGGATGTTAGAAGGCACATCCCTGACTGCTCCTAGTATCTATTAAGGAATGTGTAGTTGATGAACTTGTCGCTTTTGGACCTGCTGGGTACTACTTGCCTCCACAAACTCCTGAGGCAACGAAGACCAGAAGTTCTCTGCCTGCCACTTAAAGAAGTTATTTATTTTTTTCCCTGTTTTAAACTGCTCTGCCACGGGCCTGCTACCAGTTTTGATAAGCACCCTTTAGTTCTAATATTGCAGGACTTTCTACGTAATGGGTTTTCCTTATCCCTATGGCAGATTTAAATTTGTCTTACTTCAGCTTTGAGCCACTCCTTTATGTCCACTGTGGCACTGTCTGTTAGCAACTTTTGAAAGTTCTGTAGTAAAACATATCTGTTCTCCATGTGAGTCCTTGTAACCTAACATGAAATCACTTCTTAGTTATTTGTTAGGTTAAATAAAAAGATGCCACCAATTATTTCGTGAAAGGTGTTTTACATCCTATGAATAGTTTTTGTGACTGTTGTCTGCTATACCTCCAATCTGTTATCATGTTTGTTAATTTGTGCCTAGTGGGACAGGACTCTATGTTAAACTAATGCAAGATACTCACCTCTTTTACATTTATTTTATTATTGTGAGTAACTCTACCAAATTCAGCTGTCATTCCATTTTTAGGATGGCTTCTCCTTCCTAACAGAACCAAAACCCTGTTTAATTCTTCTAACACTGACTTCTTTTATTCCTATTTCCTATAATATGTATTTTTATGATTCCTACATTTTAATTTACAGTTACCGCCACTGATTTTTTTCTCTTTGAAACAAAATGCAAAAATGGAAACCTATAGACATAAACCTCTAATGGATGCTTTCATGTCTTCCTCAAGGATATTTTGTGTTTTGTGGTCTTGTTGTAGAGTCCTCAGTGTTCTTTTAAGAGTTCCCTCTTCCCATTTATATGTTCCTCCTAGCTGCTTATTCATACAAAAGTTTCATCTTTTTAAAGCAGCATTAAGTGTTTGTTTCGAGTAAGAGCCATACTCCTTTGTCAAACATAAATGGAATTTGAGTAACAAGCATTTTCATCCAAAAAAGCACTCAGATGTGATCTAATTGAAAATTAACGTATAATGGTTACAGCAGTCTTAAGATACTGTTTGGTTCATGAATCTCAAGAACAAGCTTAAATTTAATGCCCATGTTCATATGTAGGTTCTGTTAGTTTCTAGCAATTAGACTTCCTTCTTCTGTATCAAGAACTGCTGTCTGTCTCCTTAAGTGAGACCAATTCTTAAAAGAAAATTCGTATTTAAGTAGGACCCCAAATCTTGAATCTAGGATTCTATAGGTTTAGAAATATTTCTACAATTTGAAATTGAAACTCCAGAATCCCAATTTCTAAAACTTCAGTCAAAGTTAGGATGATTTTTACAAATTGTCCATCTTATACTGTGACTTTAACAGAACTGTTTATCATGTTCATTATGATCATCCATTTATCATGTACATTGCTGGCATAATGATGTCCTTGTCATTACTGAATTATTGAGACACTTCTGTCTATATTCTTGTTATAGGTTGCACCAGCAAGAGAATCCTGGTTCCCAAGGTGATTGGTGCAGACTGTCTTAAGGCTTTGTTTTCTTGTGAGCTTCCAATTTGAAGTACCTGAAATGATTCACCTCTTTCTGTTGGTCAGGTGGGTGTCTTGCATTATGCTGAGATTTTTCATGGCCAGGAAGTAGACACAAAGGAACATGCAAAGGCACAAAGCCTCTGGGGTAGTGCTGGAGGACTGTCTCAAGAGGAAGGAGCCACACACAATGGGGTCCGCTATGGTCTTATCAGTCTATAGGAGACCCTGGAGCAAACTGTCACAGAGGACACTAGTGTCCTCACTACAGAGGGGAGCTTGGATGCGAACAGCCACAAGGACAGTTTTGGTGATCAGGGCAACCGAGCACTGGAGATAAAGAGTGAGCCAAGCTGGCAGTATTGAACTATACACAGAAAAATTTTGTGCTCTCATGGTCTTTCTACATACAGGTGACTTTGCCTGGATATTTTGCTATTATTTTTCTTAGGCTGTTAGAAATTTGCATGTATCTCAGTAATATACTGCTGCTTTCACTCACACCCACCACAGCTGCTACCAGATATTGATCACAGGTAACCAGAAGAAGATGTAGTAGTAAGTTTCCCAACAGCTCTGTGTGGTGTATGTTTCCCTTTAATGAAGACCTTGTTTAAAAAGCATCTTTCCAAGTGGCTTACCTAAACTGACACATCACAAAAATCTCTCTTTTCCAAATCTTAGTGATATTCTTCTATATAAACTGTGTTACGGTGATACACAGACATACCTTGGATATAATTGGCCTGCTTGTATTTTAATCTAAAGAAAAAGGAAGTTTCAGGATAGAACAAAATAAATAGAATCTAAAGCGTTCTTCTTTTAATCTTGAATTTCACACCTGATGAAGGTTTTTCGACTTTTAGCTAAGAGGCTTTCATTAGAAAGCGTTCATTATAAGGGTCAGTGGTAGCAACATTTGTTCCAAGTACCTTAGAGGAGAATTTTGCAAAAACAGTAAAGGAAGAGATTAGTACCTAAACAGTGACATTTTCATCAGATACAATCCTGAAGAAAATGTAATATGGTATATTTATATATATGGTGGATAGATGAGTTTTCACTGGAATATGAAGCTTCTCTAAATTTGGCTTGGCCTGCCTCACTGGCTGGGTTGTGAAGACACAGTAAATCAGTTTGTTTATGTCACATCTTCTCACTGTTGAAGATTTTGGGTTCTTTTGGAAGTCTTTTCCACCTGAAACAAAAGCGGTATTCTTTTTGAATTTGACATATTTTGTATAAATACAAGGTGAAAAAACTATAGATTACATGTATTTTCAAAATAACCCTCTTCCTCCACACACCAAAAAAAAGCACCTATAAAGTAACATTTTCAGAAGCAGCTGCTTATTTCAGAAGCAGCAGCTACCTTCTGGTAGGAGTTCTGTTATTGTTTTCAGTAGGAAAATATCTAGACCAACATTTTATGCCTTTGAAAATTATTTTTCAAACAGGTAATATATAAGAAATAAATATTTAAAATATTGTCATATAGATATGGAAAATTCCATTTTCTTTACAGCTGTGTTGTGTCTTGCCTTTGAGTCTCAGAAGTCAAACCACCAAAGCCTAGTAAAGCTCTCTCCTATTCCTTTTCTTCACAAGTGTTATTTCTGATAATTATTTTCCCTCACTTCTTCTGATCTGGTCTGTTACTGAAGGTTTTTAATGGTGTCGATGTTAAATAGATCATTGGAAAATCTATTTTGTATTTATGGCGAAAAACACTTTTCTTCTTCTTCTTGACATACACTTAACCTCAAGGAAAAATACTTAGCTTTCCACTTCCTTAAATAGTGTACATAACATGAAGGAAATGATTGATGAGGTTATCAGAGTTCCTACCTCAGGAATACTGTATGATTTCCATGCATAATGTTCTGGTCATAACCACAGAGCATATTACACTAACATTCTGAAGTGAATTTTCAACTTTGCCATCTTTGTGTAGATATTTTGTAATACTGCTTAACTGAGATCTGGAGAGTGGAAGTAAGGAAAGAACTAAAAAGGTGAAAAGGGAGGAGAAGCAGCAAAATAAATTAAGCCACGATTAGACAGAGCAGATAGCTACTGGTACTGCCATTTGACAGATGTGACATAAAATTCTGGTTCCACTAAAATGAATAAGAGTTTAGATTTCACCCAAATATTATATATTCCATGTTAAACTGATGACTGGAACATTAAATAGGAGTGAACACATGGACCTAGAGGCATAAAACCGGTTACAACAGAACAAAAAAAACCTCCATGTATATTCTAATGTTTAAGGCTGATTTCATTCCAAGTTAATACAGCATAACTGAAAAAATCTTAATTTATATACAGATTGTGCAATTCCATTGAAGAGAGAAGTCCTGTTAACTTTCCTACAGCCCCAAACATTAAATTAAATGTGTCACAAACCTGTACAGCACCTCTAATTGTTGCTACCACTGAACAAGGTGCTACACTGTTTGAGCAGGGGTGGAGAAAGAATCCTGGCCAGCAGAATAAATGCTCAATTTTCTCAATGAACTCTCCTTTCTTTCCAGTTCTGTGTGACATTGACACAAATAATAATAAACTTAAAATAATAAACTTACATAATAAATAATAAATTTAAAATTTAAAAAAGGCCTCAGTGTAACTGAGGATCTGACCATCAGTTTATTGCTGTTGGGCCTTTTAATCACAAATTCCTGTACCTATGAGACAAATTCTCCTTTTACTGAAAGCACAGTCCTCCCTGTGTGTTCTGTTTGCTGATGCTCTAATCACAACCTAGCTTAGAAAAAAACTCTTAAAACCAGTTCTTTCTTTCCTTACATCTTTAGCTGTGTATATCAACCCACTTCTTTGCACAGCTGTATTTTCCTTGCCATGTCTCCCCATCCTCTTACATCCCCTCAGGATCTGACCCTAGACCACATAGCTGAAGTCTGACAGTTCACCCTGGGACAACCCTTGATTATGAAGCAATGTCAGAGTCAAAACCCAGGTCCCTGGGGTGCAAGGTAGTGCCTTTAAGTGGTGCCTGAGGTAATATACAGACTATTTAAGTATATCCTCTTACCTCCCTCCACCTTGGAGTGGAATAGCTTTTTAGTCAAATACGTTCTCAGTGAGTTTTATTTTGATGTGGAAAACATACCTAGCTCTGGTAAAGTATCAGCAGATTTCAACAAATTCAGATGTAATGCTTGAGGTCGTATTATCCACAGGTTGTGGATTTAAAAAATGCTGTACAATCCACCAACCTCTGACATGGAAACAAAACTAATGGAATGTTAACAGTCCTACTGAAGTCAATGGTCCTTACTAGGGAAGGGATTCACCTCCAAAGGTTTTAAAAGATATGAGTTTCTCTTAGAAAAATAGGCCACACAGGTTTTATACATAGCATTCCTACACATCATTCCTACTGCATGTGGTTATAGTATAAAAATGTTAATGAGATGATCGTTCTTGACAATGAATGTGGATAAAAACAGCTGCCACATGACCATAATAGGGTGATATCCTCCCAAGGATAAGCCATTTTTTAAAAAATAAATTCTTTCAATTCTTCTCATTCTTTAGCTCCAAAGAAGGTATTTTGTGGATAATAACAGTGTTATGAGCTGTTGGGTCAGATATTGAAGGGCTCTACCCATTGCATGCTAAGTGTGCATAGCTGTAGCAGAATGCCAGTCTTCACCTTCCCACTTCGTTTAAGTAGATTTTTTAGTACAGCGCTAAGAAGCAGCCTCAGTTTTACCTGTGCCTGGATTGCTGTTGGCAGTGATAGTGACAGGTCACCAGCAACACTTCTCCACAGTGTTCACTGCCAGGCCAGAAAGTACCCATATTACTTGAAAACTGTTATCATCTGCTTGCTTCATGCAGCATCCACGAAGAGCAACTTCCCATTTTTCAAGTGGGGAAAGTGAGGCAAAGAGCAATAGTAACTTATTTTAAGCAATTCAAAAGGCATATCTCTGTCTCCTGCTTCTCAGCCTTGTGCTTTGGCTACAGGACAGCCCTTCTGCCCTTGATGGCCTGCCTCAAGTATTGACTTTTTCCATTAAGCAAATATTGATTTTGTTCTCCTGCTTGAAAACAGAATAGAAATTAACATGGCTTTTTTTGGTTACTTCATTGTTTGTGAACCACTTGGGAATAGTATTTATTAGTTAACTGCTGTTGCTCATCCAATGGGCACTCACAACCTTTTTTTTTCCCATGGTAGGTATCAAACAGCAGCTATTAAGAATGTTTCTCTGTGACAAAGTGCCAGGCTTTCCCTTTAACATCGTGCAGACAGTCCAGCCCCCAACATATGAAACAGATTATATAATTTATAAGAAACAGGACAGGGGCATTCAAAGATCTTGTTATTTATTTTATGAGCATCCAGCTCCTTATTATAATTAGCCATTTATATTGTGGTGGTGATGATAGCATGCTATTTATTTTTGAACACAGATGAGAGGATACAATTTCTGTCTGAAAGAACAGACTTCTAAATCAACACAGGATCTCATTTGAATTCCATCTAATCCCTTGAAGTAACAGGGATTAGTAAGAGATGGGGAGGATCAAAGAGTGATAGGGAAAGATGCAAGTGAACTGCCATGATGAGAGCTGGTGGTGGCAGGCACAGCACACTGGGATTTTGGAGGTTTACTAATACATCTAGCACTAGTCCTGAGGGATCAGTATACAGATCTCCCCTGTCAAGTCATACATAACACGTTACTTCAGAGTTTAGTCAGAAGGGGGGCAAAATTACTGGAGTAACAAGTCTGACCGTTATTTCCTTAGGCAATCCTTGTGAGAAAACTTGATTGAGATAGCAGAAAGGGAAAGTCATGGGAGCTGACTGCCATCCTCTGATGTGCCACACGCTCACTCAATGATAAGGGGAGAGTTGTTTCACTCTTCTATACCTCAGTTTCCCCATCAATGAAATAGAAGTAATGAAATGTACTGATTGTTGTGAAGTATTTTGATATCTAGAGATGAAAAGTCCTAAGAACTTGAGTCTCGATCCAAAGCCCTTTGAAGTCCTCAGAAGGCCCTTGATTCAGCTTTCTTAATTTGCATTTGCCTTAGTCTGCAAGTCACCCACCAGTCTCCTGAAATTTGGAAATGTACCACCCAACATATTTCTCAAAGATGGAAAAATATATTCTCAAATAATCATAATCATTATCTTCAACTATTTTACTATTCAGTTTGAATTTACAAAACAGCAGAGCAATATATGCATTTGGATTATTTGTAATATTTTACAAGATCAAGGTGAAAACTTGGAAGATGGAGAAGGAAAAAACCCAGCATGTTTCCCTGACACCAAAGAACAAACTCTGACAGAAACAAGCTTTTTTTTTTATCTTTCTTCTCTGAAGATAGATGAAAAAGATCAGGAGAAACTATGTCTCATTAGAAGTAAATGCAGTCTGTGGCAATCCATACTAAATTTATCAGGTCGTATCTTCTGAGAAGATATTAGGCACCAAAGGGCAGGTATTTAGATTGAAAAAATAAAAAAACCCACTAACAGTATTTAAAAGTTGGTGTTTAATTTTTGTTCAATATAATAAATGAAGTGGCACAGACTTTCCAGAAGAATTTTAAGTCTTTCAGTGTGATAGGTAAGGTGAGAGAAGGTTGTAAGACGAATGACAGTTTTGCTCATTATTCAACAAAGCTCACAACAAATGAAATGGGTGCCTTCAGAACATACTTTGTTTTCTTTTTTCTCGAGACTAAGCAGCTTCTTTTTGCTAAAAGAGAAATATTATCTTTATGAAGAAAATATTTTTCCTAATCAATATTTTGTAACCCCTGGGTTATTACTTCCTCAAATCTCTTTTTAATTTTTTTCCTCAAGATTGGTCTATGTACTTTAATGAAAAATCTGCAGAACAGACACATGCTATTGTTCACATTACAGCTTTCAAAGGTTATTAACTGTGATGGGGCATTACTTGTCTTCAGCACATTTTTCTGTAATGTATCATGTTCTTGGGATGCGTGTGTGTATATATATAATTGAGAGCGGAAAAAATTAGCTGTTGGCAAAGCAGAAATGTCCACATGCTGGTTAAAGTCAAAGATCCAGGAAATACACATTCTGTTCTTGCTATGCCACGTATTTCCTGCATCTTGTGTATGTCACTTAGCTTCTTGCTGCTTCAGCTCAGGTTCTGTTAAATGGGATTAATACCATGGGGACATTTATCTATCTTTCTTGACCACTTTAGAAGCCTGGTGATTAATGGAAACTTTTACATTTATTTCTTTTAAACTTCCTGTGATGAAAAATAATTTAACTCTTCATTTTTCTTATTTTTCTTCGCTTTTAGAATAGAAAATATGCAAAGAGTATAGGAAATTATTTACATGCAAAAGCCATTATGCCAGCTTGTCATTCTCCAGAAGCTTTTTCCTCTTTTCGCGCCAGGTCATTATTTTGCATCGCAAAGCAGCTTAAATTCTTAGGAGTACAAAAATCCCATTTACTTCCATCAAGACTTCAACTGGTCAAGAACTGTTGGAATTAGTCCTTCTTCCAGATCTAATACTGGTCAAGGGGTTTGAATGTATACACTTTAACCAGATGTAGACTGTACATCAAAATAGAGCCTTAGATGTTTTATTTTTTGAGCTCTGGCCAGAATAGTATGATGAACACTGTGTTTGAAACTGCTGATTCTATTGAAAAACCCTACAATAAAATATCTCGTCCTATCTTTTTTACTTGATTGCCAAGCTGAAAGCAAGATTTTATAATAAATGGCAAATCATGATCACTTTCTTTTCTATGCCTGTCACCTATCTTATTTGGAGAACTTAGACAACTATTGCTGGATTATTGGGCTCAATTCCAGTATGCTTGTAGAATTTCGCTGTTCTCTCAAATCCCACCCCTACATCATCAAAGTTCTTGGTGGACTCTTCTCCCACCTCTCAATCCTCTTACAAGCTACACTATCTATCTCACATGAGTTTGGGTGCACAATTTTAATTGAGTCTATACCACGAACTTGATCACATATAAAAGTAGATAGAAGTCCAGTTCTCACCTCACTCAAAACCACTTTTAAATTAGAGTCATGTCCTTAACTGCACTGGACCCACTTTTACTTACTAATCAAGCTAAGTCTGGAAAACTGGTTGTAGTAGAATAAAGATAAGTATACAAGTAGGAATACATGATATAGTAATATGTGATATCATGAGACTGGACTTGATCCTAGATGTCCTTTCCTAGAGTATCCACTATGTAAACACGAGGGATTTTTCTTTTTCTCCTGTTTAATTTGTTTTTATTTTATGAGTTTGGGGACTTTTCCAAAGTGAACAATCTTGTGTTAAAATATACACATAAATTATATAAGGGTGCATTTCTTCTTGTGAGCTGACAGAAGTACAGGGGGAAGTCAGTGGCACTGAACGGAGAATGTAACAATTCAACTTTATATCCAAACTCTGCTACAGGCTGGGACTGTTCAGATGAGGGGCCAACCTTCTCTAGTTCAAATTCTTGTTTCAGAATTGTTTGTATGTAAGTTTTTGGCAGTTTTTCTTACGTTTAAGAACATGATCCAATGCTATTAAAAGTACTAGAAACATTCCCCTCAATTTCAACTGATGTTGCATGAGAACAAAAGATAATAAAATACTCAATGGATTCATTTTTTGCTCTTTAGGTTCTTAATGCTACTTAATTTTTTAGAGCTTTAATAAATCATCAGGGAGGAAGAAAGTATCTCTAATGTTAATGTCAGGGGCAGAATAGCTTTGTTAGCAAAATGTACAGTATCACTCTTGTTCATGGTGTGTTGAACACATCATTGGATTGAGCAAAGGAAAATTGGTGATGACAGATCTTGTTTTCTAAAGATATAGTTAAATATGTAGTGGAATAGGTTCTCCCACATGAGTAAATGGATGAGAAAACATTTCACATAGATATCAACAGATATCCTAGTGAACCTCATGCTCCTAAAATTTACAAAACAAAAGATAATTCCAGAATCCTTACCATGCTTTCTGTGTCACATGTCAGATTCACTCCTCTGCAATACTTAAAAAAAACCCAAATTGTATTTCATTGTTAATGGCTCAAAAATTAGGTCTCTGATCTTGTAATAAACATGGCTTAGGAAATGCAAGGCCTTTAGCAGGACACTGTGCAGCACTACCCCAGAATGCCTTGTTGGGTTTTTTCATATGCTACTTATCCTTTCATTTGTACTGCATCTGCTGCAAATGCATGGTTATGTTAGCCAGGTGGGCACAGGTTCCATTATAGCCGTAGTTATAACGATTAACAGATAACCTCATGATTTTTTTTTCCCTGTTTTTCTGCTGCATCCTGCTCATACAAAGAGTACTACTCCTACTATCAAACTGATCACAACAATGCGCAATAAACACCACTATTATCCTTTGGAAGTTTTATTCTAAAGCACAAAATCATGCTTGCTGGTGAATGAATACCTAAGATACAAGCTTGCTGAGATTAGCATCTATGTTTTCTTCCAAGCAAAACAATGTACAAAGTACCTTCCAAGGTCAAGTTCAATAGCAGGGAATCTCCAGCCGACAGAAGTATATAGGATAACTGATACAGGCACATGCTGGAGAATGAGAATCTGCAATGAATGAACATCCACCTGCAGCTTTTCCCTCTGAAGCATTAATACAGGACCACAGGAAGCTTCTGTTGTTTCAGCTCCTCAGGAATTATAGGCTGTTTCTGTGTCTTGGTGGTACATTAAACAGAGACTGTGCAATGCAGATGCATAAAAAGAGCCTCCTTTTGGTGTGCTGAGCAACTAAGGGACATTGGCACCTCACAGAGTTGGGCCTCAGAGGAAGATATCTCTATGGCTTTTCTAAACTTAGATGTTTTCTGAAATAGATGTTATGGAATAGCTATTCTAAAATGCTCTATATCATTACATTTTTTTTTCCCAGAAGAAAATTGTGCATGCATAGGAGGTTAAGGAGAGGGGGTGGAGGAGCTCACTAGCCCAAGAAAAACTTTGTGCTATAGCCAAATGTCTTTAAGTATTTATATTCTAGTTTAAACATACACAGAAAATACAGACAGATCCACAGGTTAGTAGAGCTTCTTGCTCAGGTCTGAAGGCAGAAAACTCCCTAACCTCATGGCTTTCTGAAGCATTCATCTGCCTCCTTCCCACCTGAGCGCTGAGCTGCTGTTGACACTGTGGACCCCATCCCTCCACCGGCTTCCAACCAAGGTCTGATAAATGCAGGGAGGGCTGTGTCCCACAGTAACATAATCCACATATGTATGCTTCAGCATGGAGAAAGTCAGATGTGAAAAGTCCAGGAAGGTGTCTGCTTTTGCTGGTCAAGGACCAGAATCTCTGCCTACTTCTACATCATGCTGTAGTCAAGTAGGACTAGAAAGATGGGTCTTTTCTTTGGGTCTGATCTAAAGTGCATGGAAGTCAATAGAAATAACTCCTATCTAGTTCCACTTTGATTAATGTTTTAACTCATTAGGTCTTTAACCTAAGTAAACAAACCCTGAAAACAAATTATGCATTAAATTTATACCTTTGTGTGACTCCCTTCTGGTCTTCTCCCTCTCAGAATTTCCAAATGCAAAGCTTTCATGCATAGACGTGCTGCAGTTACAGAAAAACACTTTTAAAATGTATGCCTCATTTGTTAATTTATGTTAAATACCATTTCTGGTTCTGCATGACTTTGGCCCCTAGACTGAAGAGAAAGAACAGCTCTGCAGCAATACTGACTAGCAGAGAATCTCACTAGAGTAACATTGCAGTGCAGAAGAATTATGAAAACAGATGGTGGCTAATGGCAGCTGAATTAAAAATAACACCATTATTAATCTAGAGGCATTTCTACAGAATTCTACCCATAGATCTCAGCAACTTATATATAGATTTTTAAACTGAAAACTCTATTTTGCCTTTCAGTTGCAACGAAACGAGCACATTGCTGGCAACTGTAGGCAGCAGCCTGTGCCCCATCTGTTGTGCTCTGCATCAAGCCAGCTCTGCTGGCTTTCATCAGCAGGTGAGCCAGTGCTATCATATGTTGAATAAAGTATGCTTTGCAGGAGCATACGGCCTTACCACACGGCTCAAGGAGTAGAAGGACTTTGTGGAAAGTATTGTTTCCATAAGCCATAAAAATGCTTTCTGTCCTTTTTCAGAAGAGCAGGACACCTGTATTCTTTCCCTGATTATTCACGAGCAAGCTTCATGAAACACAGGAGTGAGGAGACCACATCTGAGTGAAACGATTACACTGGTGGCTTGGGTGGCTGGCTGAGCACATTGACCTGAACTACCAGCTTTAGGCTGTATCTGCCTAGATACTTACCTGGTGATACACTCAAAATCTGTGTAAATGCTGAATATTAGCTGTAGTAGCCTGGTGCCACATACAAGATCTCTGGACTTGCACTACTATGAGAATTAAAGCCCACGTTTGAAACAAGGGAAGATCTTACACCTCTACATATGTAAACCCAGCTTTATTGCAGGATGTCACTGATGACATTGGAGTTTGTATGTGTTTAACAAACACAGGAGCAGGCAAGTGAAAATTCTGATTCTGAAAATGAGAAGTGACAAAATGAAATTCACTATTATGCTATGGAAGCAGCCTGTGTAGTCCTTAAAACTAAGACTCTTTTAGAGCTAAAAAATGGGTATTGTCTGTAGGACAGAAAAGATCATGATTCTTTTTCTGAAGTGGCAATAGAAACTTCCTAACCATTTACAATTTGACTTCAGACACCCATTTTATAATCCTCTTTTCCCTTGATATACTCTGTACTAAAGGCAGAACTGGTGCAGTGCCGATAATGGTGTTTTCTGCAACTTCTAAACAAATTCTAGAATGCGAAAAAAAGTAAAATAATTCCAAATCTTGCTGTTAAACCGTTACAGAGATAAGAAGCAATTATATGAAATAGTTGTTCTGTCTTTAGAAAGAGAGTATTTAATTTTTTCCTCTGCCATTTACCTCTTTATGTGATAATTACTTTATCTTGCAAGCATAGAAACTTGTTCACTTAAAGATCATGAAAAAAATCACTGAAAAGTAAAATACGATGTACAAACACATGAACAAATTAAAATAGATTTTACACTCAGTAAAGTTAAAATCCTGCAATTGGAAATGAATATATTTCACTAATGCTGGTAGGAATTAGAAAACAAAAGTCTTGATGTTTTCACTCTAAGACTTTTGCAATTTTAATTTCAGTAATGCTTTTGGCTTTTGAATTGTTACTTTTGCTGACTTTCTGCTAATACTTGAATACTGCAGTCAAGGCAGCAGTATGAAGTCAAGAGATATATTATTTTACTGTCTTTCTTCTATTATGCTTTTGTATTAGTGAAACCTTTCCCAAGCAACTGGCGTGATTATATTCAAAGCTTTTAACTGGTTCAACACTGGCTGTGATCACAAAAACCACCTTTCAGTTCAGGTGTCTTGGACAGTAACTAGACTGCACAGCTGCAGTTTCTTTCAACCCTTCACTGAGGACAGTGCTGGAACAGAAATTTTAGAAAATATCATCTGTGCAGACTCCTTTATTTACTACAATATGAAATCTTGAGATATTTTTTAAAATCACCTGTAAAATAGTGAGAAGGTTGGCTACAGCTTGTTGCTTAAGTGATGCCAAGGCTGTCTTCGTCTTCCAAAGCATTAAATTACACAAACAAAAAAAGCTGCAGCTTACCCCCTTCAGCATTTTTTCTGAACCTGAGCAGAGTTCATTTCTACTCCAGGAGACTTACACAGCTGCAGTGTTTGAAAATCAGTCATTAGCAGCCCATCTTTCAGACGACTAATATTAACAGCGCTGTCAACACAGGTTACAGATGCTGTTAAGGAAACAAGGGCTGAGTTCCTCTCCCTGCCCCTCAGCCTGCCTGTGAGTCCACCAGACCATTACAAGTTCTAAATGAACAGTTCTGTGCTTCTGCTCAAACCCTGAATATCTATGTGTTTCTTGGCCTGTTATAAGATTGTTGGTATTCAAGATACACAGTTAAACTGAGGATGGTTTTACACAAAGCTCTTCATGAAGGGATCCTAGATCAGACTTTCAGAGAAGCTGTGAGCGCTCAGTGAATTTGACAGCACTTACTTGAAGTTCTGAAAGAAAACCACAATATTTTATATAACCAGTTGTTGGAAATACGTTTTGGGATTTTGTTTTTTGTTTTTGTTGTTGCTGTTGTTTGTTTGTTTGGGTTGTTGGTTTTTTTTTTTTCTGATAATATTCTGCCTCATATATTTACTGTACTGATAAGTCTGAAGCATGAACAAAGCTGCAAGTCCCCATAGTGTTCCAAAATGAGCTAGGACTATAAGACTGGCTTATTTTACAGAAATGAAATGTGCATTACATGATTGTCGCATTTTTTCAGGCCATATAGCACAGTGATGTCATATTTTCAAGCTTCCTGTACGCATACCAGAATTAGAAGTTAAAGTTTATACATTAAATCTGAGATTCCCGTGCCATAATGACTTCTGGAACTGGAATTTTAAGGAAAATCAATGACTGCAAGACTTAGCAAATCCGTTTGTCTATGGGCCATTTTGCCTTCCTGAAGAACATAATAAGTGCCAAATTACTTCATACCACAGGTGTTTTCAACAGTGGCTACTCCTAGGTGTTTAGAAAGAGAGTATAAAAATAAGGCAGATATAAAGTAATCCTCCTGCCTTCTTACAATGAAGAAATTGGTTAAGGTTTGCAACCAGACCACTGTGTTCTGAGCCCATTATCTTGTAGCTTTGCCTTTCATAAAATCCTGTGGTTGTGAGTTCCATAATTTAACTACATGCTCTTTTTTAAAGTGGCACTTGTGTGTTTGAACTATGTCATTTTATCATGCCATTGGCTTTTCTTGAGGTCTTGTCTTGTAAGCAACAGTGGCCAACCACTCTGTGTTCATATTGTTCCCATTGTGCATGGTTTTGATCTTTCCTTCTCCTATTCTATCTCTGGCCTAGCTCCTGCTTTGAGTCTTACCCCTGAAGTCTGGTCCTTAAGAGACCTTACTCCATGAAAAAAATTAATGTTTATTGGTACTCAGTTGTACCCACCGTAATTCCATAAATATCAACCATCCCAAAGGCACAGACATTGCAACTTCAACCTCTTTTAAAGAATATGATGAGTTGTGAAGGTATGATAGCCAGGAAACCACATGTGTGCACCACAGTAATTTTTGGGGACTGGAAAGCGGCTGCAATTGACAGCAGATAGATTCTGAAGTGACCCAATTCTGTTATTTTTATGCTCCCTCTTTTCTTCCTCCTCCAAAAATAGTTGGGAATAGTGTCAGCTACCAAGGCAGTAGAAAATATCAATAACTACTTTACCTATCTTGTTGTTTCAGTGACTTGTGACAGAGGACTTGAGAGCGACTTAGTCAATACCCTAATGGAGATGCCTGTTAAAAATACACTGTTATCTGGTTGGTAGATAAAGAAGATAAAAGAGGAATGTTACAATGGAAAATGTTACAAGAAATCAAAATGGTGGCATTCTACAATGCCTCAGAATACATGAATACACATGAACTGAGGCAACAGGGAGTGAAACACAAAATTTTCACCAAGCCCTGAGAAGCTAGAGACTTGAATGTTTGGTCGCAGTGCTACTGCCTCAGCTCTTGCATTTTTTTATGGTTTCATTCAGTGTGGTGTTCGTCCCCTCATTCACCTCCTTTGTTAGACTGAGAAAATCATATTAAAATAGAGGAAAGAATAAGTTAATTCTGCTAGTTTTTGGCATGACAGTTTCATGGAGATCTGCATTATGAAGGCAGGGATAGCAGGGAGATGATGTTTCTGTTGTACTTGTCAAGGTCAGCAGAGTGTAAACAACCCTGTTTTCTCCAAATCAGTCCCCAAAAGCTTGGAGTATTATTTGGAAGAACAAATGTAAGGGAAATTAGCTCCATTCCTGTCCTAAATGTCTACCTTCAGTTTTCAAGAGTCAGGCTTTTTAGTTCCTTTCTGTCTTGTCCAAGCTGGATCTGCACAGGTATAGACGCAGCAGACCCATTACCCTCTCTGCAGAAGCATTGGAAGAAACGCAGGAAACTTCTTCAGATTATCATTATAATCTTAGCTCTGAAACTTGGATGTTCTCATCCTCCAGTCTTTTACTTTCTGTTGCCAATGGCTGCTGTTGCCCCTTTTTTTACTGTCCAGCTCCCACTCCCTTAATTGCTCAGTTGTCCCCATCCTATTTCTTTGCCTTCTTGCTTCTTACCCTCCATTCTGCCAAAGTTTCAATTTCATTTTTTCTTCTCCCTCTTCTCAATTTCCTATTCCCCACTTGCCTTTCTTCCCAAACTCCTTCATTTAAAGACCCTTTAAACAAAGTTTAAATGAGATATGATACAAATTAAATAAAATTTCTGAAGCTAGATCCAACTAATGCGATTCTCTCAAAGCTGCCTCAATCATTTTCATTTGGGTGACTGTCCTTCTTTTTTTCCACCATTTCTTTAAATAGTAATTTGGATCAGGAGTTGTGTCTCAAAAGTTGTGTCTCATGATGGAGTGATATAATGAGGCCAAAGTTAAAATGGTGTCCAGTCCTGATATAAATGACCATAAAATTGGGGCTTGTTGTTTTGAATGAGTGACAGCAGATGTAGATCCTATATGGTTTCACTGTGTCAAACAAAATATGCTTTTGCAGTTCTGCATGGGGCTTCCAGCACAACTAGAGGTTTGGCTGGACCTAGTGTCATGTCAGCGATGTAGCAATGCAGTTACACATCTGTAACTGCTGCCTTTACACTTGAGTACCTTGTTTTTATTAGATGTGGTTGAAAAATGGAACCTTTTTTCTCATGGGACTTATTTTAATTTTTTATTATTTATTTTTTAGATGTTAAATTTCTAGAAGTAAGACATTGAAAGAAAATAAGAGAAAGTTGGGCAGTTGATTGATAATTTGAGTGAAAGATTAATGGTACAGTTTTTCAGAACTTGCCCCATGAGAAAGGATTGAGGTCTTGCCTATTTTTAGAGTAACTGCAATAGTGGCCAGCAACAACAAGTGCACAAGAAATTAAGGAACTGATCTTAGCTTGGTAGGAAAAATCCATTCAAGTGCATTACACTATAACACTACAACTTAGTTCAGACATGGTGCAATAATACTAGCATAACATTTAAAATTAATTTGTATTTTGCTTTTTTTCTAATACACGTACTCTTTTAGTTAATGAACAAATGAAGCTCCACAGTGAAAATTTTAAAAAATCTCCTTGTTCTAATTTTATTGTTGTAACACACTTTTTACAGCTATATTTCTTGACTACAGCAAAACTGATAAATCTGTTGTAGTAGTCTCTATTTGATTACCAAATCCCAGTCAGGCAGAGTCAGGTCACAAACCTCGAATAAACAGATATGTGTGAGTTTTTCAATCAAATCTGACAGAAATTAATTTGAGGCTAACATTTCCCTTTGAGATATCTTCTGTGTGTGGTTGTGCACACAAGACAAGCTTTTTCTGCTGGAAGCTCTTAAAGAGGACCTTGATTTTAAGGGAATAGCTTTTCCCTTGCTGAATAGTAATAGGATTTGATATTATATAGGACAAGATCTTTGAAACTTTGATTATCCCACCAGAGAAAATACTTTCATGTAAACAGGTTATAGCCATGACATTCTTTTTTTCTGACTCTGAAGACATTTATCTTGTGGATTTATTCTGCTTCAGATATTTTATTTTATTTCTATAACATCAAATGCTAACATTATTCGGTTGCTATTGTTTTCTTTAATGTCTTGATAGCAGGTTCTTATTGAACTGGGGCAAAACAGAAATAAAGGCGCATGCAGGTGGATGGGTGAGGCTTTGTGAATAGACAGAAGATTAAACGAGAGTGATATTCCAACACCAGGGAAGTATCTACATTCAAAATGTATGTTAGATCAAACAGACATGCTCTACACTTACTTTGGCATCCATGCCCCTTTCTGTGCTGCCCATCAGAGTTGTGGCCTTTGCCTTGGCCCAGGATACATTCTCCCCCCTCTCCAGAGCAGGGATGATGCTAACGGAAATCATTTTCCATTTTAGCAAGAGGAAAGGAGAGGAGCTAGAGGCAGATCACGATCCTCTTCTTCCTAAAACCAGCATCTTTTCCACTGAGAGCAGAGCACTTCATCCTGTCAATGGAGATTCCTGGAGGCTGGAGATTGCAGCCTCTCTTTCTAGCTCTCCACAGAGTCTTCCAGCAGAAACTAGGGAAGTTAAGATGCTATGCTAGATATTTGTAATGTGAGGAGAGGAGGGGAATGGGCAAAACATATCCAAGAAACAATCTGCAAAGAATTTCAGTAAATCAGTTTGTATAATTTTAACTGTGAGGGTGTAAAATCTGGTCTTAGACACAAGTTGTTGCATATGCAATATATACTAGCTTAATATGTACTTGGTCAGTGTCTGCAACTGTCCTACATAGACTTCCCTCTGAAGGCTTATAATGTTTTTACCATGGCCCAGAGAAGCATCTCTAACAATAAGGAAGGTCTTTCTGAAATTACCACAAAGGGTTGTTAACTTTAGCTCAGAGAATCTATGCTCTTAAGCTGATCTGCTGCCCTTGATCCACAGAGGAACTTGTACTGATATTATGGGCCATTAGGAAAATTGCAATTCTTGAAAGGACTGCTGAGAGATAGTTTAGGTCCTAAACTTTGAGAGAGGGAATGAATGCATTTTTTACAGTGATTATAAAACCTAATGATTTTATGTAATGGTAATTCCATGGTGTGAATTCTTATCATTCTCCTTTCAGTGTTCTCAGTCCAAGCACCGAAGCGTTGTGCATTAAAATTGGCATAAGAAACTGAAAATAAAAGATAGTACTGTATTTTTTGTCCAGTCTGAAAAATCATAGTCCATAAAGTGAAAGCAAAAAAGTAGGACAATTACTCTGAGTTTTAGGATTTTCTCTGTTTTACTGTTGATGTGGCTAGCAGCACCAACTGCTTATAATTTTTTGTCTCCACCCAAATATATCCATTGAGATCTTAGAACTCCATTTCTCAGAAACAGTTCTATTTTGTGTATAAAACTGCTTGAGGGAATAAGTTTATAGAGCAAGGCCATAAAAGTCTTCCAGGAGTAAGGACATGCAAAGATAGAACTCATTAAAATCACAGCATGATATGACTTCTACAAGTCACACAAAAAATAATCTAGAAGTATATGGCCTTTGTACATTGTCGTGGTTGAGATGGACAAACGGCATAGACCAAGTTCTTCCAGGATGAAAGTAGTAGATGCCATTTATTGCCACAAGTGCATTTTTATACAGTTTTACCAATTCAATGTGTCTCTTCACTATTGGTTACAAGTTACAGCAGTAACATCTCATTGGCTATTTTTGCTGTCATCAATGTTACTCTTCTACTCCCTTCTCTCTCACAGGTACATCCTTAACATCTCCGGATACTCCTTTACTCCCATCTTTCTCCCAGGTAGGCCTTCATATCTTCAAGGCTAATTTCTGTTCCCATGCCCTCCATCAGGGAATCCACGGACCCACCATAGTCCTCCACAGTACATGTTTTACTTTGTCTTGAAAACCAATGTAGTTTAAACACCCAGGAACACCAGAAGCATTTACTTCGCTAAAGATGGTGAAAGCACTAAGCAAGGACTGGCCTGCACAGAATCATGGACATTTGATACAAGTTTATATAGCCTGTGGCTTACAATATTAATAATAGTTCTCATTTTTACACTCTGTCCAACTTAATCCAGATCATTTGAAACAAAAAAGTTGATCTAAAATGCTTTGCACATGAACATGTGACTTAGTTTGGTTCTCTCTGTTCTCAAGAGATGTAAGTCAACATAGCTTCGTATATTTTAAGAATGCCTCTCTGATTTACTCTAGTTCAAGATTCAGTTGGAAATTACTTCTGTTTACTCAATACTCAGTTTTAAATTATTTCTGTAGTTGCATGGGGAATATGTTGATATAATACACTTTTGTCCTGCTCCATTTTCTTCAGATGTGGCTAATTTTGTCATCAGTCTCCTCCTCTTAAATGCTTTTATCCATTCACTGGCTACATCCATTCATCCTTGAAAAATAATGGAGTGTTCTGTCCTAGCCAGGAGCCTACAGTCTCCACATTTTCCCTACTGGACTACATTGACCCATTATCTCAGCTTGTTCTCTTCATGGCTGCTGGCACCTATTTATTTGATGCAGCAGATCTCTCATTGCAGGCTTATTAGCATCCATGTCAAGACAATGTGTAAAGTCCTCCTCTTTCAAGACTGATGAATGCAAACAAGTAGAGAACAGAACCCATGAGCAATCTGTATCATTTCACTGCCACATTAATACCTCTAATTCTAATTGACAGGGTAATTAAAACCCAAAGCTATCCCAAGAAAGCAGCCTGGGTAGCTGTGATCATGCCATGTAAGTGACACAGAACACATTCTGTGAAACAGGATCAAAATGGTTTCTCTGCATTTTGTGTCAACAAAGCAGCTGTCCTGATTATTCACATCCTATTAAGTGTGCTTTGAGCATGTCATAATCAATTACAAATAGTTGTCATTTCAGATAACAGTTTTGAAATTTTGAAACTCATAATAGCTTCCTTGGGTCAAAGACTCCCAAGGTCTCTCCTCCATAGGGACCGTGTCATTCACCTGTCTCTCACTCCTCAGGTTTCTGACAGTTCAGGGTCAGTCTTCCATGGGAGACCTCTACCACAGAGGCACCACTCTATGTGCATCCCTCACTGAGCTGCGAGCTCGCTCAAAGAGTACAACCTTCCCCAGTAGAGGTGTATCATCCATCAGCTGAGGAAGCACAGTTGCTGCACTCCCCTGCTAGAACCCCCAAAGAAGCTTAAGGTCCCTTTTTAGGAGAAGTTAGGGTAGTGAAGCTTCCAAAACTGTGGACACATCTAAGTGAGGCAGTGCATGGGGTAGGGTGTGTATTGGTTCGTTTAGCTTGTTTGGATTTTGGTTGTGTAGGTTTTTTAGAGTGATCTAGCTTGGTTGTTGAAGTTTGGTTGGTTTGGATTGGTTTTTGGCTTGGTCATTTTAGGCTGGTTTAGGTCGGTTTTATGTTGGTTTGTGTTGTTTGATGTAGGCTGTTTCTTTAAGGTTTAGGTCATTCACTTTTGATCATCTTGTTGGTGTAGATTAGTTGTTTTAGGTGAGTTTATATTTCGTTTGGCTGTTTGTCAGTTGTTTCAGGTTGAGTAACGTTTGTTTTAAGTTGGTTTATGTTGGTTGGTTTTGGTTGTATAGGTCCTTTGGGTTAGAGTATTTAATAGAAGTATTTTTTAGGATGTTTTTGGTTTTGTTTGCTTGGTTCTATAATGTGTTTGGCCAGCTTTAGGTTGTGTTTTGTTTGGTGTAGGTTTTATTTTCCTGATTTGGATGTGAGGGCAATTTGGCTGCAACCTCGGTCACCCCATTGATCGCCAGGGTTGACTGGGCTGATCCGGCTGGCTGGGCAGATGTCCCCTTCCTCCCTCCCCATTCCACGTGTGTCCCTCCTCAAGCTGCATGCTGCTCAAAGAGGACAAACCTTCCCTGACAGAGCTGTACCAGCCATGGGTCAAAGGGTATATGGTAGCTGTGCTCGCCCACTAGAACCTGCAAACAATCTCAAGGTCCATTTGTAGGAGAAGGTAGGGTAGTGAAGCTTCCAAGACTGCAGACACATCCAAGTGAGGCAGTGCATGGGGTAGGATGTTTGTTGGTTGGTTTAGCTTGTTTGGGTTTTGGTTGTTTAGGAATTTTAGGGTATTTTAGATTGATTGTTGAAGTTTGCTTGGTTTAGATTGGTTAGTTTAAGCTATTTGTTTTAGGTAGATTGGTTTATGTAGGTGGTTTTAGGTGGGTTTTTGTAGGTGATTTTAGTTTGTGGGATTTTTGGTGTTCGGTTGGTATACATAGTTTTAGGTTGGTTTAGGTAGGTTTTTTGGGTCTTTTTTTAGGTAATTTTCTTTTGCGGTGTATAGGATGTTGCTTTAGTTTTTTAAAACTTTTTTTGTTTCACTTGGTTTAGGTAGGTTTGTTTAGGTAGGTTGGCTTAGGTTGGTTGTTTTTACTTGTTTGGTATAGGTAGGTGGTTTGAGGTTGTTTAGTTTTGTTTATGGTGTCTTTATTAGACTAGTTTAGGTTAGGGTTTTTTTAGGATGGGTTAGGTTGTTTGTTTTAGGTAGATTGGTTTAGGTTGGCTTTTTAGGTTCTTTAGGTAGGTGGATTTAGGTTTTTTTTATTTGGGTCTGTTGTTTTAGGTTGTTTAGGTCTTTTCCAGTGGCTTAGGTTGGTTTAGATTATTTTAGTTTGGGCTTGGTAGGTTTGGTAATGATTGCTTTCATGGGTTGGTTAAGATTTTTTAGGTCATTTGGTTTAGGTTGGTTTACGTTGTTTATGTTGTTTTAAGTTGGTTGTTTTCAGTTGTTTTATGCAGTATTAGTTTGCATGTTTGTAGATTTTCTGTTTCTTGGATGTTTGAAGTTGTTCAAGCTTGGTTCTTTTAGGTAGTTTAAGGTTGGTTGTGGGGTTTTTTTTTTGTTTGTTTATATTGGTTGGTTTAGGCTGATTAAAGTAGTTTGTTGTAGATTGTTTAAGGTACTTTTTAGGTTCAAAATTGGTTAAGTTTTGCAGGGTAGATTTGTTTAGGTTCCGTAGAGCTAGTTGTTTTCAGCTGCAACCCCTTGCAGCCCCTCTTCTCTTTCTCTTCTCTTTTCTCTCTCTTCCCTCACAGTGAGTCAAATAACAAAGAGACTGTTTGCCTGAAAGGACAGGGGGTTTTCAGCTCCAAAACCATTTTCAAGGACACATAAAACAGTGTATACAATTGTTTATTTTATTTTATTTTATTTTATTTTATTTTATTTTTTATTTTTTTAATTTACTTTATGTTATTTCATGTTATGTTATTTCATATAATTTTTTTCTGTTTCTGATTCTGTTTCAGAGCCAATGCTCACACTCATTAATACAAGCCCATGTGTAGCCAGGAGCAGGCTGATGCATTCTTCAGTTTAGCTTGAAAACCGCCCTTGCAGGGTGGCAAAGGCAAGTCCCAGAGCTGCTGTGCTTCTTGGGCAGGGATGCACGAGAAGCGCTCTGGTCCCTGCCAGGGGCTTGTGTTGCTCGCAGGGAGAGGTGCCGAGTGGCAGCTGTGGCTGGTGCAGCCAGGCTGGAGCCCTTCCAAGCAGGGGCTGTTTTGGTGGAGGGAGGTTTTTGGTTTTGGTAGCTTGGTTGAGGTTGTTGAGGTGGTTGGAGGTGGTTTGTTTGAGGCAGGTTCTTCTTTGAGGGTGGTTGTGAGAGGCTGGTTGTTGAAGGCTGGTGGGTTTAGGTGGCTTGATGTAGGTGATTTTTGGTTGAAATTGTCTTCCGTTGTTTGTTTTAGGTGGGGTATGTGAAGATGTTTTTGTTGAGGTTGTTTTCAGTAGTTGGCTGGAGGTTGGTGTAGGTGGTTTGATTGAGGTTGTTTAGATGATTTGAGGTTGGGTGGTTTAGGTGGGTTATTTGAGGTTGGTTTGATTTGTTCCTGTTTGTTTTCAGTAGGCAGTTTAGGTAGGTTGGTGGATGTCTGCGTTTTTAGGTAGGTTGGTGTAGGGAGGTTTGGTTTCCATCGTTGAGGTGGCTTGAAGGGTTTGTGTTGAGGTTGGTTCAGGTGGTTTGGTTGAGGTTGGTTTAGTTGTTTTTAGGTAGGTTGGGTTAGGTGATTTGATGAGGGTAGGCTGTTTGAGGTGGTTGTGTTTTCTGGTGGTTTAGGTTGAATAGTTGGCTTAGTTTGGGTTTCTTGGTAGGTTTGGTTATGGTCGTTTGGTGGTGGAGGTTCTTTTGGTCATTTGGCTTAGCTTGTTTGAGGTTGTTTGGGGTTTGTTGTTTTCAGTTGTTTTGTGCTGTCTGAGGCTGGTTGTGTGTTTGTAGGTTGCCTGTTTCTCAGAGGCTTCATGTTGTTGAAGCTGGGTTCTCAGAGGTCATTGAAGGTTGTTTGTTTGGCTTTGGTTCAGGTTGGTTGCTTGAGGTTGATTTCATTTGATTCAGGTAGTATGTTGTAGATGGTTGAAGGTTCTTTTTAGGTTGTTGATGGCTGGTTGTGCACTTTCTCTTCCTTAGACAGCTCCCGCCTCAGTGCATGTTTTGGCACCCATGGGTTTGGGGACTCAGTGGGTTTTCTCTCTTGGGCTGTTTAACACTGGGACCTTCCTACCCGTGTCCTCTGACCATGGCTTGCCCAGCAAACTGTTTGCTGAGGTACAGTTTGCAAATCAGCCCTTGCCATGCAACTATTGATATAGGTATGTGATGGGGAGTAGGTATTAGTGCAATATTTTTCAGGTATGCAGCCCTCAGGGCCCCGTCAGGGATTATCATGCAGAATTCCAGGCAAAACAAAGCTGAATCCCCTTCCCTTCCCCTTCCCTTCCCCTTCCCTTCCCTTCCCTTCCCTTCCCTTCCCTTCCCTTCCCTTCCCTTCCCTTCCCTTCCCTTCCCTTCCCTTCCCTTCCCTTCCCTTCCCTTCCCTTCCCTTCCCCTTCCCCTTCCCTTCCCCTTCCCTTCCCCTTCCCTTCCCTTCCCTTCCCCTTCCCCTTCCCTTCCCTTCCCTTCCCTTCCCTTCCCTTCCCTTCCCTTCCCTTCCCTTCCCTTCCCTTCCCTTCCCTTCCCTTTTTCTTCCTTCCCTCAGAACCACTTTCATGGACACATAACACAATGGTTACAAGTGTTTCTACTATATTTTGTTTTATTATTTTATATTTTATATTTTTATTTTATTTTATTTTATTCTATTTTATTCTATTTTAATTTTTTTCGATATGTTATGTTATATTATGTTATTTCATTTTATTTTATATTTTTAATTTACTTCATTTTATGTTATTTCATGTTCTGTTATTTTATGTAATATCTGTTTCTCACTCTGTTTCAGAGCCAGTGCTCACAGTCCTTAACACAAGCCTACGTGTAGCCAGGAGCAGGCTGATGCATTCTTCAGGTTAGCTTGAAACAACAGCCCTTGCAGGCTGGCAAAGGCAAGTCCCAGAGCTGCAGAGAGCAGCAGCAGGAATAGAGGCCAAGCTTTGCCTGGTTCCTCAGAGGGAGAACCTAGAGAATGAGGCGCGGGACTGACCATGCACAAAAGAAGAAGAAGAAGAAGAAGAAAGAGAAGATGATGACGGGTCTGGTACAGTGGGTTGTCTTCCAGAGCTCCGTGACACGTAGCGATGACAAGCAGACTTTTTGCCTTGCACACCTTGTTTTGCTGCTGTGCTTCTTGGGCAGGGATGCACGAGAAGCGCTCTGGTCCCTGCCAGGGGCTTGTGTTGCCCGCAGGGAGAGGTGCCGAGTGGCAGCTGTGGCTGGTGCAGCCAGGCTGGAGCCCTTCCAAGCAGGGGCTGTTTTGGTGGAGGGAGGTTTTTGGTTTTGGTAGCTTGGTTGAGGTTGTTGAGGTGGTTGGAGGTGGTTTGTTTGAGACAGGTTCTTCTTTGAGGGTGGTTGTGAGAGGCTGGTTGTTGAAGGCTGGTGGGTTTAGGTGGCTTGATGTAGGTGATTTTTGGTTGAAGTTGTCTTCCGTTGTTTGTTTTAGGTGGGGTATGTGAAGATGTTTTTGTTGAGGTTGTTTTCAGTAGTTGGCTGGAGATTGGTTTAGGTCATTTGGTTGAGGTTGTTTAGATTATTTCAGGTTGGGTGGTTGAGGTTGTTTATTTGAGGTTGGTTTGGTTTTTTCTGGGTTTTTTTTCAGTAGGCAATTTAGGTAGGTTGGTGGATGTCTGTGTTTTTAGGTAGGTTGGTCTAGGGAGGTTTGGTTTCCATCATTGAGGTTTTTTGAAGGGTTTCTGTTGAGGTTGGTTCAGGTTGTTTGGTTGAGGTTGGTTTAGTTGTTTTTAGGTAGGTTGGGATAGGTTATTTGATTTGGGTAGAGTGTTTGAGATTGTTGAAGTGTTTTCTGGTGGTTTAGGTTGAATAGGTGATTTAGTTTGGGTTTCTTGGTAGGTTTGGTTTTGGTTGTTTGGTGGTCTAGGTTTTTTTGATCATTTGGTTTAGGTTTGTTGAAGTTGTTTGGGGTTTGTTGTTTTCAGTTGTTTTGTGCTGTCTGAGGCTGGTTGTGTGTTTGTAGGTTGCCTGTTTCTCAGAGGCTTCATGTTATTGAAGCTGGGTTCTTGGAGGTCATTGAAGGTTGTTTGTTTGGCTTTGGTTCAGGTTGGTTGCTTGAGGCTGATTTAGGTTGGTTCAGGTAGTATGTTGTAGATGGTTGAAGGTTCTTTTCCGGCTGTTGATGGCTGGTTGTGTGAAGATTTTGAAGCTAGATTGGTTTAGGTTTTTGAAGGTTGTTGTTTGCAGGTGTTTAAGGTTGGTTTAGGTGAGTTGTTCTATGCTGGTTTAGGTAGGCTGTTCTAGCTAAGTTTCGGGCCAGCTCGTGGAGCAGCAGGCACCCAGCCCAAATGGCCCAAAGAAGCCGTGGCAAGGGGCCGTGCTCAACGCTGCAGAGGAAGGCAAAAAACCCCCGGAGACGCTTGCTGTCCCACCTGGGGGAAAAAAAAAAGCCTTCCTCCCCCCAGCTGCAGGGCACGAGAGGCCATCTTCCTGGTGCTTGAGCAGCAGGCAGGAACCGAGCCAAAAGGGCCCAGAGGAGCTCTGCAAAGTGGTCATGTTCCATGCTGCAGAGGAAGGCAAAAAACCCCCAGGGACCAGGGCCAATCTGCCCCGGGGGAAAAAATTCCTTCCTGACCCCAGTGCTGGCGATCGGCTGTTCCCTGAGCATGTGAGCCAGACCCGGCTCCTTGTCCCACAGGCTGCTCATGCCTCCCAGGACCTGCCCAAGCCCTATCCTATCCTGTCCTATCCTATCCTGTCCTGTCCTGTCCTGTCCTGTCCTGTCCTGTCCTGTCCTGTCCTATCCTATCCTATCCTATCCTATCCTATCCTATCCTATCCTATCCTATCCTCCCTTGAGCTGGAGCCATCTCTCGGACTTCTGAGAGTGCCGAAATTCCTCTGAGCTGATGGACCTTGGGGGCAAGAATCCTTCCTGTGCCTGGTGGGACACCAGTGGGTGTTCCAAAGCACTGCAACCTCTTGCAACCCCTCTATATCCTATTTCTTACGGCTCCTGAGCCTGACTCCGCAGGCGATGAGGATGGTGAGCTCTGCAGTGCTCCTCCAGCAGGAATTTCCTTCGTCTTGCCCGTGCTCCTCAGCTGAAATGGATTTCCATGCACCAGACGAATTTGAAAGGTGGCCCTGGCAGCAGATTGTCTTGCAGTGAGGAACCTCCAGCAGCCTCATGCCAGGTCTTCCTCCCTCAGCCCCTGCCCTGGGATTCCAGCAGCTCCTCATGTGCTTCCTGTGGGATGTGTTGGAGCTGCCCCCGGGCCGGCTCTGGCAGTGGACTCGGGACCCAGCTGCTCCTTTTGATCCTGCCTGGGGCATTGTGAGTGCTGCGTTGCCGGGTGCCGGCATTGTGACATGGGGGTGACAGAGCCACACGTGTGCAGCCCTGCCCACAGCAACCCCGCCCACCCCCCTTCTTCCCAGTGCCCTTGGGAGGAAGCCTTTGGGGTGCTGACCCTGAATCAGTCCCTGGGCTCAGGAGGCCCAGGGTGCTGTCCCTGCCATTTGGTGTCCATGCACTGGGGACAGCTGCTGGGTGGCCCTGATGACTCCTCTGCCACTGGGCTCCCAGGACAAACCTCCTGCTGTTCCTCTTCTCTCAGGCTGTGGCAGAAACACGTCTTGCAGCCGTGAGGCCACCCCATTAGCCATCCCCTCTCTGCCCCACAGCTATTGCCCATAGCAAGGAAGATCAGGTACTTGATCTGGCTCAACACAAACCCTTTTTTGGGGTCCTATGGGGAGGTATTTTGGCAACCTGAACCTCAAGGAAAGCGGAAGTGTAAACAGAGCCATAAGCTGGGATGGATGGTGCCAACAGACTGCCATATAAATAAAAGAGGCCTTCAAAAACAAGTGAGCAGATGTTATATTGGTGTGGTGGAAAGGTTGGTCATTTTCAGATCTAGAACATTTGGATCTGTACCCAAAGCACAGCCAGCTAAATTACAACCCTTTCAAACTGTAAAAAATAGCCCATTGCTGCTGTCGCTGCCATGTCCCCTTGTCCCACTGAAACCAAGCTGCACAGCTCCTCTGTTAAATGCACCTTTTGCCTGTGTTTATACGAGATATAAAATTTGCTTCAGTCCTGAGGTGAAACTTTCAGAGCTCATTTGCGACTTTAACCTGAGAGGTATTTGTCTATCTCAGTTTGTGAGAAGACATTCTGATCTTATCTAAAACCCTGCTAAGTCTCATTTTCCTTTACGATTTAGTATTTGGAGTACTGAAAGAGTGAGGGAATTACTGTTCTTGTCATTTTGTACATTGGTGCCAAGATTGCTCCATACCTTCACACTATGTAAATCAGGGCATTTATACCCTAGACATCTCATTGTTTGTGGTGATGTCCAAGGTGAAAGAAAGGGGTTTGCTTCCCTCTGTGTGAGCTTTGCAGAGATGTAGAAAGCATGCATGATTTCCCCACCACTCCTTACCAGTGGAAACAGGGACATTTGCTACTATAGTGTCTATGGTAAGGTCATCTTCTTGGAAAGAAGTTGGGGTGGTTTGACTGAAAATGAGTTAATGTTCTTTGTGCAGTTAGAAACCTTTGTTTTTTCGTAGCTAGCATGAGAGTTGGGGGCTTCCTGTTTTGTTTTGTTTTCTCTCAAGTGTTTCTCATTCTTGCTTTTTTCTTTGTTGGAGTTTGGATGGAGGAGTTTGGATCAGGATGCTTACTTCGGCTTTTTGCCATTTTGCAGAGGCCTCTGAGCCTTTCAAGCTTTTTCCTCTCTTTTCTCTCTCTGGGATCAACTTTGGGATCAGGTGCTGCTTTCTTGCTACTGGCTGCTCAGTTGTGGACAGAGTTTGTGAGGAATTGCCTTGAGTATCTTTTATTTCTATTTTTATATATATATTTACTAGTAGTGTATTAGTATTTTGTTATTTTATTAAACTATGTTTATCTCAATCCAAGTTTCTCCCTTCTCTTTTGATTCTCTCCCCTATTAGGGGGGTGGGGGAGGGGGTGAATGAGTGTCTATCGTGGTTGTATTGCTCGCCGGGGTTAAACCACGACATGAAATTACTGATGATGTTATTCAGATACAAAGGAACATTTTTTTTTAATCAATGAAAGAAACTATTAAAAGCAATCTTCTAGCACATACATGGCGTTTGCTTTCCAAAACTGGTGCAATGAGTGCAGAAAGCTGCCAGACTATCTCTGTTTCTTTAAATAATCTCAAAATCTTGATAGGTAGCTGTGGACAAATCCTCTCCTGTATGGTCCCCTCAGATGTAGGTCATTGCTTGTCTCCAGCCCTGCCTCCTGGGTGGACCTGGGACCCATGATGCAGCCCTGTCTCCAGGTGTGTTTCCAGCTTCATATCTTGATATAGCCAGCCCCCTGGCTGGACCCTGGGCCTGGCTCATCCCCTCGCTGTGTCAGGGACTGTTGATGGGGCAGGTTACCAGCTGCTGGCTCTGCCTATCTGGGCCAGAGCCTGTAGTATGGGGCTCTGTCAGTGAGGGCATGACTTGTCCCCAGATTCACCAGCAGCTCCTGGCACACCTGCATTCAGTGAGCAGCTGGCCCTTGCTGTCCCCTGACAACCCTCTTGTATAGCCTTATCCTTCAACATTTTGCAGCTGTGGCACTTCCTAAGCCAGAGGATGTCAAAGTATTCAGTGACCCATCAGTGGATTGCCTTCCTATCACCTTGTGTCATGGTTGAACCCCAGCTGGCAGCTAAGCACCACACAGACACTTGCTCATTCCTCTTCTGATGGGATGGGGGAGAGAATTGGAAGAATAAAAATCAGAAAACTCATGGGTTGAGGTAAAGACAGTTAATAGGTACAGCAAAAGCCACACACGCAAGCAAAGCAAAACAAGGGATTCATTCACTCCTTCCCATGGGCAGGCAGGTGTTCAGCCATCTCCAGGAATGCTGGGCTCCATCACGCCTAACAGTTACTTGGGAAGACAAACACCATCACACTGAATGTCCTCCCCTTCCCTCTTCCCCAACTTTTTACTGCTGAGCAGGATGACATATGGTATGGAATATCCCTTTGGTCAGTTGGGTTCAGCTGTCCCAGCTCCGTCCCCTCCCAGATTCTTGTGCACCCCCACCCTACTTGCTGGTGTGGTGAGAAGCAAAAAAGGCCTTGACACTGTGTCAGCACTGCTCAGCAATAAATAAAACATCTGTGTATTATTAATCAACACTGTTTTCAGCACAAATCCAAAACACAGCCGCAAACAAAGTACTATAAAGAAAATTGACTCTATCCCAGCCAAAACTAGCACACCTTGCAAGCTTCTGCTCCATAAACATCCTAAAGCACAAAAATATTAGACAAATTTAAATATAGGTATTGCTATTAACCACATTTATTATAATTGTCATCACTAAATGACTTTCCCATATGCATAAGCCATTAACACAGTTTACTGATAGGTGAAACTAACCCAGGAACAATTAGTGTATGGCAGCTCTTTCAGTAGCTCAAACTTATCACGTTTTCACTCCTGATCCTGTGCAATACACAGCAGGATATAAAGTGTGTAACCAAACGATGTGAACTGACTATCAGAAGATCAAACATTTCTCACTGCAAGATGTCCTAATGTAATGCCAGGAAGTACCTGTCTGTATATAGCATACCTTTGTTTGACACATGAAATATTCAAACATCATCTAAAGTGCTTGGAGCAAGAGAAGCACAGGTAGATGGGTACATCACTTTACTTGGGTTCTGTTTTGTTTTTCCTTCACAGGAGAGAGGCATCTACTTAGGAGCTGGGGATCTGAGGAATATTGTAGTGTGTAGGAAATGTGTACTTTCACTGGCATTACCAACCCCTCTTGCCATATCACATCCACTAATTTTTTTGTCTGATGATGCTGTCACTCCATTGTGTTTTGTTGACGTGGGAGCAGCAGCTATGTCAGATGAGTTATTTACAGCTCAAATAAATGAAAGCAAATATATCAGTGAATAAGCAGTTCATAATAATCATACACACTGTGAAACTACCTGCTTTTCTCTCTAGTTGTGGTAAAGAGCATTACTGCTCAGAAGAGTTATACGGCTAATAGTGCAACTCATTAATAAATTCCTTCTAATCAATGGACATAAAAATATGCCTTATTTTCTGATGTTTCTGCTGTCCTTGTCAATGCTGTGTTCTAAATCCTGCCAAAGATTTTGCAAAAATTTTAGAAAAAGACAATTCCCTTCACTGTAAGAATAATCTTTTTGCTTATTCATATTTCTTGGATGTCTTGCTTGAGTGATGTTAGTTCACCCAAATAAGTCTGTTCTTCACATGATGTATATCTCCATTATTGTCCATGCTATATCCAATAAAGAGATGGCTTAAAAAGCACATTGTATGAGATACTGCAGAAAAAAACATGAGATGTGAAGAATGTGGTTTTATTAGACTGCTGTAACACATTGGGGAAGTGTATTCTTAAACCTTACCCAGTCAGTATCACCCTTTCTTGCTAATCCATTGTACCTCTTGGCATTTTTTCCTCCGCAATTCCATTTCACCTGGGAGAGGTGTGACATTAGCTTGGCATCTGACCAACTAGGTTCCAGCATCACTGTAATCACCTCTCATCACTTTACCTAAGAGTAGAGGAGGAATGTGATGTCTCTTCACTATGTAGGTAGGAAGAACCACAGTCCCATTTCCTAGATGTTTTTTTTTTAGGGGGTGCCCTGCATTTTATATAAATTATAATTTAATCAGGAAGTTGGAAGACTTACTGAACAATTGTCCAGCCAGAGAACAAAATAAGTTTTCAACCAAACCAGCTTGTTAGATCTAGCAGGAAAAGGGGAAAATTTATTCCCACCTTCCCAAAGATACAGTGCATGGCAGCAAGCCTCTTTTTCCTAAAATAACAAGAGAAAGAAAATTCTTCTGCAGAAATTTTCTTTAGATGGTGCAGGGTAGTACTGTGGGAAAGTGAGACATTCCACTGGCTGCACAGGAATGGGTAAAATGTAGGTTGTGCTTAGGCGTTGTTCTACCAATTTAGGCAGAGAATTATCTTCTTTTCCCAAATTTCCTTTCCATGATACGGTCAAACCATTATAAAAGGAAGCAAGTGCGGTCCTTGAAGTGAGTAAGTATGTCCTAGTAGTTCAGTTTTCGAAAAATGGAGTTCTGGGGGAGCGAAAGGGACCCAGAAATTATGCATTAATGTGGAGGAGCAGAAATTAGAAGCAGCAGTGTTGTGGCTGGTTTTGGTTTTGGGTTTTTGCTTGTTTGGTTAGTCATTTTTTGTTTGGGGTTTTTTGTGTGTGTGTTTGTTCATTCGTTTGTTTTGTGTGTGGGTTTTTTTGCTTGTTTTGGGGATTTTTTTACAAGTGAAATTCCTTTCAAAAAGCAAAAATAATTTACCAGAATATACTTGCACAGAGAGAGACTGTAATCCATTAGTGCCTCTTAATATAAAACAATTCTTTTGGAATTAGCATAAATGAGAGCAGCACTTTGTTCTTACAGAAAACCCACTCACATATCCATGAAAATCAAGATACAAAATGTGATACAGTGTCTGGTTGGCACAGATGGATAGAGAGAGGGAGAAAGGGAGGAAAAGCCATTGACAGCTTAGAATTAGGCTTGTTTATCTTTGAAGAGTGCAAGACTGAGCCTTGTGTGTTTAACTTGTTCAGCACTGGTGAGTAAAGGGCCTGTAGTACGAGGTACAACAGCTTGTTTGGACAGTGTTGTGCATCCGTCACTCCAGAAAAGAGGAAGAATAGTCCCCCTAGTGTAGCAATGCTGTAAGAAGCAGGAGAAATCTCTCACTAGAGTCACTGAATCTGCTGCAAGTTCTGCTATGGTGTGTGAGCAACTGCATAAAGCTATTGCAGTAAAACCCCGAGCTCTGTTGATCACAAGGCTTGTATTTTTTGCGGCAAGGAATACTTGTAAATAATGAGCATTTAAAAAAAAAAGAAAAAAGTGTGTTTTGACACATTGTAACTATGAAGTAATTAATTGGGTTTTGCATTGCTATTTAATTATTTCTTTTCTCACTCAGGCAATGTGCGTTCTCCTGAAAGAAAGAAGAGAAAGTACTATATATAGTAATACTATTTTCACAGTTTCTTAGCTTTGTAGCTGAGAGGTAAATTCAAGCACATTATTCTATTCAAAAGTACCGCTTTCATTTTTTATTGTTACAATTAAACAGGGGAAGTATACTGCAGAGAACTGATCAGAGAAAAAAGTAGAGTCTGAGAGGGATACAGCACAGCTGGCCGGGAAGCAACATTTGTCATTCTGTCCTTCAACAATTTTCCTGAAGTTGGCAGTGTTAGAGTGAACCTGGCCTGCTGTGCTCCCCTTTGCACCCTGCTCTCCACCCCAGTCTGCCCTCTGGCAGATTAGGAGCTACCTGGCTCCCCCACCTTTCTGCCTGCTGACGGGGGAGCTAAATCACCTTTCAAGCAGCAAAGTAAGGAGGTGTTGTGGGGGAGGGAGGGAGGGAGGGAAGAAAATTCCTCACTCTGAGTAAAAAGAAATATTGGACTGACACCTCTTGGGGGCTGGCTGGTGGAAGACTCAAAGGATGAGCAGTGAAGCTGGGATGGTGCCCAGGGACCAGCTGTGCAGCCCCTACAGGACCAAGTGGATTTGGCTGAGGGAAAAGGTCTCCAGCTCCACAGACATAAGGGCGGCTTCAGGGGCAGCAGGGGAGGCTATTACAGCTGTTCAGGTTAACAGTGACACCGTGAGTTATGCAGAAGCATTAGCTATAGGGACATTGTTTTACATTTTACAGGGTAGATTGGCAATTCCTGGAAGAGTAGGTTAATTGTGGTAAAAAGAGAGGCAGCATATCTCTCATTTTGGGAGGAAGGAGCTCTTGCAGCTCTGCCTGAGTGTGTGCAAGAGTCTGGTTGGTTTGCTGGTGTGTAACAGTGCAGCAGATTTGTGTGCATATAGTGCTGTGCTTATTTATGTGCTGCAACATATGCCTCGGTCAGTATCTTTGCTAATAAAAACCCCACAGTAGTAATTGTCAGGTTTAGTTGCTTGGATAAGTTAGTGGAATTTGAAAGGTGTTTGTACGTATCCACTGCAAAAAAAAAGGCTCCTCTTGAAGAAAAACCATAAAATAAACGTCCTTAACTTTCCTTTCAGTTTCAAATACAGTATTCGCCTTCAGCGTGTCTGCTTTCCTGGAGGCAGCCGAGGCAATCTCCGCTACTCACTCCTCCATTTACCAGTTGTATTTTGGATTGCTTGCGATGATATGGATGTTGATTATGGCCTTCACAACACTGCTTGGTTTTTCCATGGAATCGTCCTGAGGGATGAGACCGCAGCAAATTCTCAGCTGACCAAAAGGCAGCCCAATGTATTAGTTCAGCGTATTTTCTTTCATGAGTCAGAAGCAGATAAGATTTCAGCTGAAATGGTGCATTTTAATTATGTTTATAAGTGAAATGCAGAGCAGATGTTGGAAGCACCATTTCAAGTACTCCTTCCTCAACCCAGAGGCAGAGTTTCAGTGCCAATATTGTAGATCTCTCTCAAAAATGCTTTGTTTGAAAAACTTCTAAAGCTAAAATATCATGTTAGCCTAGATGTACTTCTGAGTCCTCTTGCATCTCCTTGTGGATTTTTTTTCTTGTTTCCGATTTTTGAAATACATACCAAACTTCCTTTCTTAACTTTTTCCTTAGCCAGTAAAAAAAAAAAAAAATTATAAAAACTCAAAGAATGCAAAGTAAACTTGATATTCCCTGCCCATCTCATTCCCTTCGACACAAATTCTCTCCTGTACATGCATGCATATGCACATACATATGCACATACACATATACATATACCTACACTTGTACATGCACTCCATCACATTCCAAACAGTCCGGGATGTTTGATCTTAAAATTATATTGTAGGAAACATTAGATTGGCAAATGCTGTGCATACAATTGGAATATTGTTGATATTCTGATTTCTTTGGCTATCACATGCTAAGATCAATATTGTCAATACCTTTAAAAGTGAGATAACAAATTCAAAATATTGCCAGAACTTACTTAAAATGGAAAGGGTGCATTATATTACGCTTAGAGACTAGACTGCTTTTTTCTGCATTTTTGCCTCTAATAGTCTTTCAAAAGCAGGTTGTTTGCACTAATAACAGAAATGCAACGTTAAGAGGGCAGAAAGATGCACTAATATTTATATGAAGCTGTAATAGAGGAAAAATTATATGGGCTGTTATGCTACTATATTGCCAGAGGACTATATTGATCTTCGAAGGGTTAAAGTGCTACCCGGTTACATTAATGTCACCCTTCAGCAATCACTGGCCAATAACAGAACAGCAATCAATGCTGCAGCGTGTTGTTCACGACACTCAGTTTTTGGAGACAAGTGGCTGATATATTTTGACAAGAAGAAAAAATAGTCTTGGAAATTCTTGCAAATCTTAACTCAGAGGGGAAGATATATGAAACAAACTGCTTCCATTAGAAAAAATGGTAATGTTTGCCTTCATAAGTAACAACATTTTATGTCAGTTCAGTGGAGCAGTGAATGAACCAAAACTCTGCTAACCTTCAAAATGGAAAGGATTCTGTAAGTAGGATTTACATAGTCTGAATATTTTATATTTTGAGTGCTCATCACAGCTCACATAAACTAATACTTAAAAATACATTTCCAATAAAGAAAACATTTGACTTCTGGTGGAGGAAAGCAGTGAGGCACGTTTTGGCTTGTGAGTACAGACACAGGTTTCTTAGCCCCTGCTCCTTTTTTTCCTGCTAGCAATTTTCTTCTATCAAGTTCTCATAATTTGTGCACATCCAAAGAAGGCAACGCAAGCCTTCACTTTGACACAAAAGAAACTTAAAGAAAAAAAAAAATAATGAGGAACTCAAACAGCCATGAAATAGAAGTACAAAGGGGAGAATAAAAAATAGAGGCTGCGAGAGGACACGAGGGGTTAAAGTTCTGACCACTGTCTGCATATATAAAATTATATCACCTTATCTGAAAAGTTTAGACTCAAAAGAAAAGCCTCCATTTAAAACACCTTTTAGGTTTATTAAATCTTTAGGCTGAAGATTACAGCAAGTGTTTTGTCTTTGGTGAGTAGCTGTTTGTCTCACTTTATTTACTTGGTATTGGGTATTTGTCAATGTCATTTCATATCTGCAGAAAATTCATACGTTCTATGGAAGTATGTATGTGTGTGAGTGTGCTGAAGGTCACATGACTGTTTCATCCTATTTGGTGGAGCAGCTTGACTTTTTTTCCCTTGCTTTTGGTGATGGTTGTGAGTGCAGAAGTTGATTGACAGATGCATGCCAGAAACCCCCATTCTCCTTTTCAAAGACTACATATGATGGATTGCGATCTTTCAGCTCAGCAGGACACAGGGACCATGCAAGCTGTAATTGGTCAGGTATGGAGTCAGCCATTTCTCAACTCCCCTTTTATTTTTTTTTTTTTCCACAAGGGTCTAACCATATGATTCACATAATTCATATTTACAGTACCATCTTTCTATCTGTATCTTCAGCTACCAGTGAGTGTAGTACTGAAAGTGAGAAAGGCAAAAGAACCACAGTAATCTGGCCAGGGAATCACTAGTTAAACCTAAAATGCCGTGCTTTTCTTCTGATAAACCCAGTTTATAATTTAGTCTGAGCTTTGCCAAATTAATCTATTTATTAATTTGTGGCTATATTTTGTTTAAATGTGCTGAAGTAGAAGAACTGAGGAGTGATAGTGTTATGTTTGCTGGGGAGTTGCTTTCTATTTCTAATGCTGTTCATTATTTCTATATTGACTGTATTCCTGTACCACAAGCTGTGGATTTTTTATTTTTTTTTCTTTTTTCTTCTTTTACTCCTAACCCAGATAATGTGTGATTGAGCTTGGTAAATGTAGTAGTCTTTGCTGCTGCAGAGGGGCAGCCTGCAAATTAAACACTGCCACAATCTGAAAGGTCCAGGTGGTCTGCTCGTGCTTCCTAATGCAATCCAGCACAACAGCTTTAATAAACAGCTCTATTTAGTTCTCCCTCCCTGTATCCAGGGAAGTGAACTGGTCTAGGGCTGCTGTGATGAAATGCCAGAAGAATATCTCTCAAAGGCCTCACAAGCTGATTTTTAGAGCTTTTCCGTTTTGTCGTCTTTGTCTTCCAAATGGGTCAGTGAGTCCTTCTCTTTCTGTTTTGTGATTTCTGATAAGTCTGTAGTTTTTATGTGTGTGCTTTAACCGTGCTGTTTTGAGCTTTAGCCAGAAGAGAGGAGAATCATTGTCTTTTCCTTTGCTTCAAATAATAACCTGAAGTGGGGAAAGAAATTAAATTATATTGTCCTGATGTACAGGGAGGGCTGTTTTCCTATGAATGCAGTCAGAGTCAGATGAGGGTTGCTGTTTTTCTTTTTCTAACAAAATTTTAAGTGCTCAACACTTTCTCATTAACCACTGACTTGTAAATCAGTCCCTGGCAAAGGCTATTTTTTGAACTCTCAAAAGTTTTGTGTTTTTTTGCATATGTTTCCAGTGTAGTGAACGCATGCTGCTGAAGTGATGACATAGTATTTGTGTTTCCTATATGTTGATACAATGGTGGAAAAATACGCATCCTACACACTGTTTTCAACTAAATTATGGCAAAGCACAGAAGTCCCTCAAAGCACATGGTTTATTAATACCATCGTACACAGTAATGCATTTCTGGGCGGAAAATGTCAAATATGTAATACCATGTTTACCACAGACTTTTATTGCTCTAAATATTTTAAAAATAGAAGATACATTTTTTATTAAAAATCCCCCAAACATTAACAGCTTTCTATTAGGCTGGCTTATAACTAAAAAGTGGGGCATGTTTGCCGGTATTACATCATGTCAAAATTTGTATTTTTAGAATGGATTAATTACCTTTTCGTGTAAACTTGTTTAGTCTTAAAGAAATGTATTTAATGATTCTAAAGCAGGTACAATGGCAAGGCTTCGAGCAAGTACACTTGACAGAAAATGTAACCTGAAACCTTCATAAATCTCAAAGCTTGTAATATCTCTTTAATGTAACTTTTGCTTTGGCATGTAAGAAAGTGTAAGTTAGCTATTTTATGTTTAAAAATTCTTAGCTCTCGGAAGGTGATTTTTTGAGGCTGGAAAGGATAGCAGCATAGTTTTTTTTTCCTGTGTGTAACATTCTATATTTCATAAATTAAAAAAAAGTTCAGTGAATGCCTGGAAAAATGTTTATACTGTGTGTTAGTGTATTTCATTTCCTAAAAATCAATAGCAAGGGCATGGACTTCAAAGAAAAATATGTGTAGCTGTTTTAAGTGACTAACTTATTTGGGTTTCTTATGTCAGAATTTATGGTTATTGTTATTGTGCAACTTAATGTGTTAGATGTTGCAAACTTTTATTTTTATGTCTGTATGTGTGCATATTTACATATCATATGTGTAAGTGTGCACATCCAAATATCTTCATAAATCCACAAAATTCTCAAGTATGTTTGTGTTTTGATTAATTGTCCAGTGTGTGGTGGTTATTAGCTACATATGAAGATAGAACAAAAAGTTTTAAATTTTTTTTTCTGATAAAAATGATGTATTTTCTAGTTTTATAATAAAAAAATTAGAACTTGTGAAGCACAGTGAAATCAGTATAATTACCATGTATTGCTGAAAACAGAAATATACTTTCTCTATGAACTCTAATACTTAGCTGACAAGAGAAAATAACTATCAAAAGGCAAACCTTATGCCATAAGGTCTTTCCACAGTTTGTCTTTAGTACTGATAAATAATAAAGATATGCATATTTGGAATATGTATATTTTTAGAAGATACATTAATTTCCTGACACTATTGTTCTAGAAAAAGTTCTTAAGAGTCTTTGTTAACTTTCAAACCTCCAAAAGCAAAAACTTAAATAACTGTTTATCATTTGGCCTTTTTATTTCCGAATTGTATCTTTCTCCAACTGTGAGACCTAAATATTGTTTTGACTAATCCTGCAGAAATAGCTTTAAATTCAGTCTTGTTTGCTGTTAATGGAGTGTGAACTTGCCTAATTAAAAATCCAAACTATACATGTATATCTCTGCTCCAATGGAGATCAGAAACACTGGCCGTTATTTGTAGTTCAAACACTAGTCTGTGTCTGACACAAAAGTAATAGCAGCAGCATGCTGATTTAAAGGCATTTTCAACACCAAGTACTTGTTCATCATTAAATGCATTTTCCACCTTTTTTTTTTTTTCTTTTTTTAATATTCTTGATTTCATTGGTCTCCAAGCACCAGTGTCCGCTTTGTCTCCCAGTGGCGCTGGCAATGGTGGGCAGAGTGCTACAATCTTGACCATTACCTGGCACCTGGGTGTACTGGCTCCAAGGTGCAGAATTGCTTGTATACCTTCCCTCTGGATTTTTCCTCCCCCAAGCAAGCAATTAAACAGCCAAGTACTCTGAAGAACAATCTCCTTGCCTAGCGTGTCAAGCTCTAGAAACTCATTGCTCATTGTGATTTTGATTCATAACTGGAGTGTTTGGAATGAAACCCCGATCCCTGTCAGCACTAGTCTGTAGCATCCTTCCTTGCACGCTGAACCACAATACCCATTATTTCTTCAAATGTGTTTTGCTCTTATAGGAACTATTAGCTGGATTTTTATGCCTTATCCCTTATATATCCTGAGCCCATCTAAATGAATAGGGAGTTAAATGTGTCATGTAATTATTTGAATTATGCTGTATATTCTAGTCCTTGTGTGCTTTCTAAAATCTGTGCTGTACCTTTCTCTTTTGTTAAATTTTATTTATCTCCCCCCCTTCATTTCCTTTTTCTTTTCTTTTCTTCTTTTTTTTTTATTTTCAGACCTGAGCTTGTGAGTGACAGGTTAGTTCATCAGCATTACAGCCCTCCTGTTTTTGTCTCATCTCATGCAGACAGGTCACTGTGTCCAATCACCCTTCTGGCTCTGCGATCCCCAGGGGAGCCCGGGCCAGCCTGCCATCTTGATCCACCGGCCTGAGGGCCCGGGCTGGCTGCACATTTCTGTGTTCACTGGTTCTTGCAAATATAGTAAAGCGGGAAGTGTGCGTGTGGTGGGGGGTGGGGGGGAGCATATTAAATGAGATCTCTGTAAACTGAGAGGGAGTAAATTAGGTAACATTCTTCTTCAAATAAGCAGGCTTTTGCGGTTATTATTGCTGTGTTTGAGTTTTCTACATGTTAACTGTGTTTATTTTCTATATTTCAATGGTATTCTCCATGCGATCTCATCATCTAGTAAAAGCTATTTATGCAAGGGTAAACATACGCTCTTTTCCCATAGAGAGTTCTGCTCTGAAACTAAATTTATGAGAGTGATACATTGCTGTAGCCAAGGTAGGTCTTCCTGCTCTGTGTTTTAGTTAGTTGCTTTTTTAAATTTTGTTCTGTTTTGCCCCTCGATTAACAACAATAGGACAGGGGGATAAACATTTCAGAGAAGCCTTTCATTTCCATAAGTTTTCAGAAGTTTCATCTGTTGTCAGTGTTGTTTTGTAATGCAGATCAATACATATCCAGGAGTTTAATTTTTACAAAATGAAGATCAGATCTATAATGTGAGTTTGTCTGGAGCAATCTTTGAGTGATTCTTCTTATAGTAGTAAGGGAGGTCTTTTTCTCTTCAAATACCCGTTTCCATCCCTAATCTAATATACAGAAGTGCCTGTAACATATACAAACAGAAAAAAAACGTCTTGCACATAAATTGGAGACTCACTTTTACAATGCAGCAAGGAATTGTGCCCTTTTGTCTACAGTTTGGGACAAATCCTGTTCTCTCTAGCAAGAATAAGACCCATCACTGTAAGCATGACTACTTGCATAAGTGAGGTCAGGCTACTTATCCCCTTGTCTGCTTAGTGTATGTCCAGCACAGACGTTGTTGTCCTTTACAGTCACCAGCAGTTGTTTCCAGTGGTTCAAGACTGTGAGGGAGAGACTTATGGACAGGTACACACTGACTGTTGTTTCCAGTAGTAGAGAGACAATGTAAACGATAAGAATCATGTTTGAAAAACTTCAAAAACATATTTTTTAATATTTATGAACAGGCTGATACTCTGATAATGAAGTATTCCATCTCTGCAGAAACTCACCATTTTATACAGTCTCTAGTATACTGTGTCCTTAAGAATTATTATTGTAAGATGATGCAGGAATGTGGCTGTAATATTTTACAGTATAAATATTTGTTGTAGAGGAGTTTGGGTCCCGTTAATTTAATATATGTAAATTCTTTGGTCCTAGGCCTGGATTCCAGCAAAAGAATGCATTTCTCTGTTGGCTTTTGTTTTTACAGCAGAAAAGAGGGATTTTTATCATTTTCATTCATGCTTAAAAAGATTTTTCTTGTTTTCACACCACAATCAGGTTTTAATTAAAATCAGCCCTCTAAGAACATCTTTAGTCATTTTTTCTTGTTGAATTTATTTATTCTTTTCCATTCTGTGCTACTCTACTGTTTCATGTGTTAGTTTGTGAGTCAGACCAATTAAGAGGTCAAATCCTGAAAAAGCTGTGAATCACACTCTGTGTATATTCACTGTTATTCTAATTGTAAGAGAAAAATAAAGTATGTCAGATGACCTTTAAATTGCTGGGCAAGTGACACTCATCCACCGATGTAGATTTTTATCTTTTGGCAATGCTTTTACATTCAAGTACCTCTGCTGTGTTTCCTAGATTCCAGACTGATAGGCTAAATACCAATCTGGGCCACTTTTGTATGTACGGTACATAGAAGTGACTGTGCTGCGCCTCTTATCTTCCACTGACCTGTAGCTGTAACAAGACCTGGATTTTTCTCCTCTAATCTGAACTGCAACTCAAATTGAAGAAAATAAAAGGACAATCAAGTACAAATTGCATATAGCATTGTCAACATTAAATAAGGATGTGGCAAAATATTAATTTTTCCTGCGATTTACATCTCTCAGTGGCATTTGGTTGTAATGCAGCTTCTTACTCTGAAATTGTAAAAATGGCAGGAAGAACCTCAGATCAGTCAGTTCTGAACATATGCACGTGTATCTCTTCTTAAAGGTAACAGGACTTAAACATTTACTTAAAAGTTGGTCACCAAACCACTTACACCCATATAAGAAGCCTGCAGCTGCTAAATCTTCAGGTGCCCAGTACGATACTGAACTCAACGGGACTCCTCACATAAATAGCACTTTGCAGGATCTGGTCCAACTTGTCTATTGAGTAACTGTCATTGCTAATTAATATAACAAAGTGTGGTTTAAATGCTAGCTAAATAATTGCTATGCAAACTCTTTTATAATTAGAACCGACTATTGGGATTAAATATAGTAACTCAAGGCTCTTGAACACTTCTATTTTTTGAGGGTGTCAGTGCTACAGGTAAATGGACCATAGCTTCAGGGTTTTTGTTTTATCATTGGCTTTGAAACCTCTGTGATATGTAGGACTCTTTCTTCAAAAGAGAAAGATTAGTTGTTGATATTTGCTGCTGATTCTCTGT
Organism: Nesoenas mayeri; assembly: GCF_963082525.1. Lineage (NCBI taxonomy): Eukaryota > Metazoa > Chordata > Aves > Columbiformes > Columbidae > Nesoenas > Nesoenas mayeri. Next base: position 109,741,854 of record NC_137543.1, read on the forward strand.
TGACTGGTAGTGCTGTTCCATTGGAGCACTTTATCTAACTGTTAGATCAAAAGAAAATTTTGAAGTTCAAGAGACTGTTCTAAATTTCTAGCCATTTTAAAAAGTGGTAGTGGGGAGCAAGTTAAAAAATAAAAAAGAAGGTGGGGGAGATGAAGGACCCAAAAATCTTTATTCCAAGCCATCCTTTTATGTTGAATGATATAAATTAATTTTTCTTAAGCTATTTTTAATAGATTTTATAGTTACTAATAAGACTATTTTTTCCTAGCAAAGAATGGTACCATTTGCACATGCCATACCATATTATAGCAAAACTAGGTCCATCAAACTTTTATTCGAAGTCTTCTTTTTATTCACATGAGTAATAGTAATTCATGTCATTAACACTGTTGCATATACTTGAAGAAGCATGTTTCAGAGATAAGAGCCTCGGAAACAAAACTTGGTCTCTGGTTTAGTTGCACAGCTGTCCTTTGCTCATGGGAATTAGGATTTACAGAGTAAGACACTGATAGCTGTTCTTGTCAAAACAGATGGGTCTTGATGGGCTTTCCTGTATCACCTTATTGTAAAAAAAGAAAAAAAAAAATCCAATAATTTGATAAGCAGTGCTGTGAAATCTTACTTGTGAGAGTACTTTTTGATCCCGTGATATTTCCAGTGAGTGTTACTGAAACTAGTCGCTAAATATTATCTATTCCCATAGGTAACTCTCTCCAGGATGAGGCTTTGAACCCATGGATGGGGACGGGCATTGTAAAGAGAAACAGGTCCTTAGGCCAAAACAAGAAGAAAAAAGTTAGAATGGGACTGCATGCTGAAGTCACTGATTTCATAAAGTAATTTTTATTTTACAAGTTTATAGCATTTTCAAGGATCTCAGACTTGCGTGTGTTTAGAAGACACGATCCAGCTGTGTAATGGCACTTCCAAAAAACAGTAAAAGACAAAAGTGGTTTTTTAGTCACCCCCTGCTATGGAAACAAGAGTTTCAAGCAATAGAAAATAACAGAGCATGAGGATTTTACAAGCAGATTAGTGAAAGTCATGTTAATAGTATTACACAACAGTTGCTGTTAGACGTATTAGAAGAGAGAATTCTGTATCAGAATGTTGTCCTTTTCACTAAACTGTTTACATCTCTGACTGCTTTTCCACTTACTGAGCCAACTTGGGAAGCTTTTACTTGAGCTTTATTCTCATGTTTCATGGGCAATGAAGTATGGAGGAGTTTTACTCGAATAAAAAGTCTGGGGTTTTTTGAGCTAGAGGCTTTAGCCCATGTCTGGTATTTATCTTTGGGGGGAAAAATATGTATATATAAACTTGCAGCATGGACTAAGACTGAAGCAGCATTATTAATGATTGAAACATTTTATATCCTTATTTGAAGCTTATGACTTAAAATCACATTGTCTCCCATCAACGGCAAACGGCTTGCATTTATTCATACAATAGCAGACTAAAGGCTGGGATTTATTTTTTAAATTTATAACTATGGAGAACTGTACCTGGTTGATTCTGATTCCAGCTTTAAAAATAAAAAGAGGGCTAAAGATGCAAATAACTCTAATGTTTAAGTCTGGCAGTTCTGAGATACTGTCATGATGGCTAAAGCTGTTGGTACTGGCACCAGAAGCTGCCAAGTGCTGAATGTTTCCAGAGTCCTGGACTTCCCACTGGCTTTGTTAGGCAAGGCCTGAATGTTTTCAGTCTTCTTTGAAGGCAGGATTAGGCCCTGAAGCACATGAGGGCAAATTTTTTATTTGATATCTTTTTTTTCTGCTCAGACATTGTTAATGAAGGAAAAATTGAAAGTTTTCCTGTGAAAATTGTTTTGTGCAAAGTGAAATAAAATAATTGGGAATAAATGAGAATGATGCTGCTCTAGGAAACAAATAGCTATTGCAGGATTCCTGGTTGTTAAGTCTTACCTTCCGTTCACTGTGCCCATCCCTTTCTGTGTACAAAACGTGCTTCACATTCTTCAAATGGATTATACAAAGCAGAAATAATATCTGCAAACAAGAAGCTCCCAGTATTTTGGAAGAAAGGTTGAAAGTTGTGGCAAATGTAAAAGTGGCTTGTAATGTGGATGAATAAAGCAGAGAACATCAAACTCATTTCACTTAGTGTCATTCATGATGATTTATTATCGTAGTCAGGGCAAACCGTGATCTTGGAGCTGAAACAATTTTGTCCATTAAGAGGGAAAAACAACTCCAAAAAACAGAATGTTCCAGCTTGGTTCTTATATCCTTAGGGATGCAATATTGAATTCAGAATTGGGGAAGCTTAATCTTGCAGCCAGATTTGACAAGATGCTGGTTGAACAGTAGGCAGAGTGATGGTTTGTGCTTTGTAATGTCCATGGTGGGAAACAAAGAAAGTTACGAAGATTTTTCCGGAAGTCTGGATGCAGTATTCACTACTTGCTCCAGTTTCTCACCAAAGTAGGCAAGAAAACCTGTGTGTGCAAGTTAGTAAGCAAAGTTCACATGTTCAGAGCCTGAGAGAAGACAAACTGGAGTGCTCTGAAACAGCATGTGAGGGTTTGCAATGACTCTGAACAGTTACCTTTTTGTTTGGTTGGTTTAGCGCTGTTGCCTATTTGAAGAGTGATCGTGAAACCATTTAAGCACATCCACGAGTATCCCTACAGTCTTATGAAGAAAGCTCACAGGAACACCGTATTGTGCATTAGACTATGTGATCCTAAGGGCTTGGATCTCACCTGGCCTCAAGGGGATACAAACATGTACAGCTGAAAAAAATCCCCAAAAAAACAACAAACAAAAAGCCAGTTCTTCAGCTTCACTCGGTTAATCCTGGAGAGTAGGAATCTGGTGACGAGGGGAAGTAAGAGGTGTAGGCAAAAATCTGGAGGCTGCATCTCCAATCTTGGAGGGGTGACCAATGGATTCATTGGCAGGTGTTCAGAAAATAAGACCTGGATTTTGAATTGTCAAGCAACCACAAAAAAGGGCTGAACGCTGGACCTTCCTCCCCTGAATGTATTGGTTTCTGGTTATTTTTTAAGTTCATGCAGGATTCTTAGCAAGAGGAGAAATTGAGGGTTGCCCCCTAACTAGGGATTTAGACTGACTCTATAATGAATTTTAACCCAAGAGGCACTGTGGATATTCAGCAAACCTTTGTTCTATTCTGCTCATGTCCTTATGCTAGACCCATCACCGTAGTTATTAGATCTCAAAGATTACATTCTTTGATCTAGTGCTTTCTAAATCCTTAAACCACAGTTTATTTATTTAAAAGGTTATATCCAGCATTGGATTGGATTGTAAAGTACCCTTTGACTCTTTCATGAAGGACACAGTAGAAGCACCTGCTGCCGAAGGAGTATTTCCTTCTGACCATGAAGCATCACAGCATTTTATTGAATTAAGAACTGCACAAGGCTCTGTGCTTTTAATCTAGCCAGTGTGTTGTGGGTTTTGTTTTTCTTTTTCCTCATTGGTATCATGCTGTCATTCATTTCTGATACAACAGACATTTGTTAGGGTATGTAGGTGAATTTCAGTTACCCTCTAAATTAAAAAAAAACCTGCAAAGTAGCCTCATATTTCCCTAAGAAAATAAAAGCACAATAAATGTCAAACAGATGTTAAAAATTAGTATGTTCAGGATGTGTTCTTGTGGTCTCTTTTTGATCTGATGTTTACCAGGGTTCATCACAAGTAACTGTGGAGCTAAAGAGAGTTCCATGTGGGTAAACATGATCACCACAAGCTTTTAATCTTGTTCCATCAGATTCATGAGCAAATTTACCAGTTTAGTCTACAATACTTGAGTAATTAGGAACTGTGTGATGAGACTCACCACCTAACCAGCAAGAAGGCACAGAAAGCAACAGAGAAGGACACTAAAATTGAGCGCAGTGTGCTCAGTTCTGACAGATATTAATTAAACTGTATCCAAACTGGTCTCCTGTCCCCCCCGCCCTACCTCCAATCAGTCCTGCAAGGCAAACTGTATAAATTCCCTTAATCCTGGAGAAACCAAGACTGAAATTGGCACCTGAAAAGAGAAATTCTATTAAAAATAGCTATTATTGTTACATGATTTAATGTTTGTGTTTAGTTATTTTTCTTTTTTGAAAGGCTTAGCCCCTGGAGATAATAGCCTGGTTCTACTTTATACTGAGACCTCTTTATACCATCTGGTACTACAAACCAGCTGTAAAGTGGGTATAAGAGCAACTTATTTATTTGTATTTCAAAGCTCTTTTATATTTTCAGAATTTTCAGTACCTGACAACCCAAAAAACATAAAGGTTGCTTTCTCAGTCAAGTGCATTATAAAATGAGACAAAAGGCCTACATTTTTGTTTGCTTGTTTGGTTTTCCTCATGGGCTGCAGTGTTGCTCACTGCAACATTTGACAAAGATCTATGTTTCCAGAGCATTATTCAGTTAGGACACCTGGATTAGTGAAAAGGAAAACAAATGAAATGCATATGAATTAATGTCAGTTAAATTCCCTTCTTCTGTACTTTATATTGTCAAATGAATTCTTCAACTCCAAGTCAAAGGGTGAATAAAAACAGCAAAGACAGAAGAAGGAAAACGAAGAATGACAGTTATGCTAATGGAAACATCTTAAAATTTAGTCAGACATGGGAAAAAATACTAAAATAGCAATTTTAGGGTTGATCCAAGAGTTTTCTTTGAAATTTTGAGAAGCTTCCTACTCAATTTTATATCATAATCCCTTTTAAACAGGCACATAGGAGGCTTAAGGGATTCTGTGAAGGTTGTGAGATATTTCTCTCTTTGCTTCCCCATTTTGTGGAAGTCCAAGGGAAAAATATTGGCAGGGCTTGTAGAACCTTCTATAATTAAAGTAGCCCAGTATTCCCTATCTTAAGACCTTTACTGCTGCTGTTAGCATTTCCACCTGGTTGGCTACCTCTTCCTGAATATTTTTGAAGACAATTGCAGCTAAAATACTTCAGCAGCTCCTCAGGAGGACAGGGAAAAAATGGGATAGTTTTCCCCATTTTAAAGACACTCTATATTTAAGTGCAAACCTCTGAATTTGGTGAGGAGCAGGAGCATTGTGTTTGAGATGTTTCTTCTGGTATCCCCTGACAATCCATCCATGTTTGATTATGTTCCAAGCCTTTGAGAAATGTTGTTGGCACATGTTTACTTGGCAGCGCTAAACAGCTACATCCCCTAAAGATTCACAGAAAATAAAGGTGTGAAAGGAACCTCATAAAGTCATCTGCACATAGACAGGATCAGCTTATCTGAGTCGCATCTGATGAGTATTTGTCTAAATGTTTTCTGAAAAACTCCAGCAGCACCAGTTCCACGGTATCCTTGTGATACTGATTGAGTTTAACTATCCCTGCCTTAGTGTGCACTGTTAGAAAGTTTTCCTCGCAGCAAAAAGAAACTTTCTTGCCCCAAGTTAAGACCATATCTTCTTCTGTTTAGGGATATCTGATTATTTCTGTTCCCGTCTTGAAAGCCTAAATTCTAATTGGCCCATCTCAGAAAATGACAGAGGTGCAACCTTCACTCTTCTATGTACTAAGTGACCACCATCTGGGGAGATGGAGGAGGAAAAGGCACAATTCAAAGGAAGACAGGACAAGAGCCAGGAAGATTTAGGTACAGACTGAACCAACGAGTGCACAAGTAGTGAACTAGGTCTAGAGAGTGGTGAGGGATGGAGAGGAAAAATAGGAGCTTGAGGGAAGAGTGGGCCCAAGAGAGGCTGGGAACTGTGAGGGCCAGTAGGGAAGAGGACTTGCCCCATGTGTGGGCCAGCTGAGAGAAGAGGAGCAATGGAGAAGGGGCTGGACCTGGCCAGGGATAAAGACAGAAATAGAACAGCTGTAGGGCAGGTTCTCTCGCTGCTCCGAAGTTGCTGCTGGCAAATCCCACTGGCAAAGTATTTCAGTTTTCCTTTAAAAAATATGAAGCTACATATGCCAAATGTGTAAAACATTATTTGTATTCTTAAGCCACATAATTCAAATGAAGTATTGGTACAGTCATAATTTGTTTTCTTTGTAAATATTTATAATAAAAGACCATTTAATTATGTAAACAACTACACGTGCCACACAGATTAGGTTTCTTAAATGTGATCTCTATACTTCCACACTTCCACTTATATTTCCATAATAGTATTTGACAATATAGATAATATTTTATTATACTTCTTTCTGAATATTACATTTGATATATAATGGTTTTTGGCTTCCTAGAAATTGCAGAAAGTTTATGTACATGCACATATTTACACACAAATTCCAGAAGAGCCTTATTTGATTTTAAATGTTGGGGGGGATTGAATTAGCATAAATTTTAGAGATGAAAAAAGAAAACTTTTAAAGAAAAAATGACTTTGACTTAAGCACTCAAACTCTCCTGCTCACAAAATTACAAACTGAAACATATGGACTTTTAAAATCTCTTTTTCATATGAATGGTAGGATTAAGGGTTCTAACATATAGCTGAATTTTCATTTCGAATGAAAAATTTCCCAGAGATCTTGCCATTACTATTTCTAACTGACAAAACCTATCAACTTATCCGGTAGTTTTCCTAGAGCAATGAGTGACAAAGACGCTGGTCTTTGTACCATGTAGACACATGAAATCCCTATAGTAGGTGATATCTGGCTCTTAATTCTCCACAGCTTCAGGTTACTACAGAGAAACAACATCGGATTATCATCTGAACAGATATAATTGTTACTTTTGGCAGTTTGAAGTCACTAATTCCTAAACAAAGCCATTTTTTTTCTCTGATGGGAGGGGATAAATTTCTGAATTTTATTTAGCTTTTTTCCTGCATTATTTACAGTTATGACTATTATCTAATGTATGATTTAGTAAGAGCACACCATCAAACTGAAGGAGAACCAGGAATAGGCAGCTGGTGCAAACGACTTATGGGGGGCAGAGTGACATGCAAGGGAAAAGAGTAATTGCCAATGTGAGGGTGTGAAAAAAGGCAGGATTAGGTAGAAGAAGGGGGAGATGCAGGCTAGAAGGAGGGCATGGCAGCTAGAGAAAAAGGTGTTTTGGTAAGGCTGAAAATTTCAGAGCTATTTTTTAATAGGTTTGTTACAGTGTTATATATTGAACTGGCAGTAATAAGGACTCATGAAGGTTGAAAGATTAGGACTAGTGGCCAGGATTAGGCTGTGGCAGGGAGCTCTGTGAAACAGTTGTGTACAGTAAGACTGAGGATAATAAAACTACATCCATGTTATAGCCTTTCTCTTCACCTTTATCCATGCAGCATCTGCTCAGATGCAAGTTTAGGGACCGATCTTACCATGCATCAGCAAAGCATGGCTGTGGTAGGGGGGCAGCAACAACTAAGAGAAGTGTAAAACCAGGGCTCGAGCCCATCACCTTCCTGTTCTTTAGCAACACTTTGTAAAACTTTTAGCTGTTACCACCATTAATGTTAATCTCTTAAATTCTATTTTTATGCCTTAACAGAAGGTAGATTGGCCTGGTGGCAAATTGGGGCCTACAGTGTTTCAGATACAGCTTACAAAACTAAGGACAAGTCTATGAATCTGTCCTTAAAAGTGACTTAGAACCAGAGCTATTCTGTTAGCAGAGGCACTGCTGACTATGGTACTAATCATTCCCCTCAATGTGATGTAATGATTCTTTTGAAATGTTTGGGTTTTTTTTTTTTTCTAAAACACACTTTGTTTTTTGGTCAGTGTCCTTCTGCTTTGGATCAGCTTCTGCTTGGTAATTGACACTCACTGCATCTGCAGCTGTCTTGAGCATGAGTAAAGCTAGAAGGATAATGTATTTTTAGCCCCTCTTTCATGCTTTCTTCTGGTAAATGTCTCCCCGTCAGGCTAGAGAAAGAGAAGAACTATTATTTGATTAAATTTTACTAAAATAGTAATAATAGTAACAACAACAACTATTATTATTATTATTATTACTTTTCTTCACAAATGATCTGATAACAATGGGTGCCATATGGGAACTCACATTGGTATCTGGGGTGTACATTTGTATCAGTGAATCACTTTATTCTGTGGTCCCACATTGCTGCCCCTGGGTTCAGGGACAGATGCTCCTGGCACTGGAGGCAGCAAATGCCAAGGTAGAGACATTCAAAATTTGGCTCTTTAGCTCAAGGGCGGCATACATAAGAAATGTAGTTGCAATAGTATCATGCAATACAGTGGGGAATGAGCAATTAAGTAAAGAGTAAATTTTTTAGTGAAAGTTATTTTTTCCATAAGTTTTGCCAGACTGTGAAGTGACATCAGCTTCTTTAATCCTTATGCTGTAAAATTTTAGGCCCAGATTTTTAACTGCAGCCCTTCACCTGCAGCTTCTTGGTAATGAGTAAGTTTAGTCACATGTGTAATCCTTTTACATGTAAATAGAAGATAGAAAAGGCATAGAGGACACCAGCTGGATCTTAATTACACATGGACATTTATTTCCATCAGCTGCAGTGGAAATCAAGCAGCACATTTACACAGGGAGGTGTGAGGGAGCTGCTGCTCTGAGATTTGGGGAGCAGTGCTGGGCCTCCCCAGCCAGGGGTCTGTCCCCACAGCTCCTGAGTGGGGCAGGCCCAGGATGGCAGCTGGTGGTGGCTGAGTCTGAGCCACATGCCAGGCAGTGGTCAGGTAGGAGGCCATGCCAGGACAGGGGGGCTGTGGGGAGCTGGAGGTAAGCACAGCTGTGGTATTGTGGAGCTACATGGGGAGGCCCCAGGTGTGGCTGCTTAGGGCTGTTAAGGCCTGGAGAAGATGTGTAAATGTCCTCTGTGTGCAAGTGCTCTTGTGAGGTGCAGAGTGGGGCTTCTGGTCTTTGTTGTTCTAGTGCCAGGCTGGTGAGGTTGTGCTGGGCCCAGCTGAGAGGGCACTGAGTCTGCTGGCCATGCAGCTGGTGGGATCTGCAGGCACACAAACACAAGCTTGGTTTTAATGCCATGTCTTGCTGGTGGTTTAGGCTCCTGCTGCTCCTGGTACTTCCCAGTTTATGTAAGTATCTTTGTAGCTGTGGTAACAGGTGCTATTTTTGTATCTCTGGATTAACACTAATAGTGTTGGATTGTGGGGTGACTCCTAGTGTGCATTAAATAACCAGCAAAGATCCTGTTGATTGTAATAGGGTCAGATTTGCTTTGTATGTTCATCTGAAGTGTTGTGTTGGGATCATTTTGGAACTGTGTAAGTACAACAGAAAGGGTGCTGCTGAGTTTCAGCTGAGAGCTTCCAGCTTATTGTAACTGACCTTGTGTTGAGGCCCAGATCTTATAATGGTGCAGGAATAGACTCAGGTAATTGCAGGGATCCACTTACCTAGAGAATGTTCCAGGAAGGTACAAATAACAATAAGAAATTAAGGAGCAAGCTTATTTGACCAATATTTATAAAACTTCATTGTCACTTTTTGATGTGCTTTACTGAGTTTGGTGTGTATGTTTGCTAGCTGCAAGGAGTGGTCAATGAACCCTTTAATTGGTCTTAAATGTAAGGTAAAATTATTGGTGTTCTTTGGAATTTTCTGCAAAGATGAAAGGAAATAAGAGTGGGTTAAGCATGATCGTTGTGTTGCTGGGTTTTAATTCCCAAGTGAGATTCTCTGTACCAGATACATAGGGAATTCCAGAGAAAAATGTAGTAGTTGAATTTATCTGTGTTACATCAGGGGAAGCTGATTCCATGGGAAGTGTAGGCAATCTGTGAGCAGCTGCAAGCTGTTGCGAAAAGTTGTTGGTCAGGGCTGGGTAATCAGTGTTAAAAGATTATAATTTCTTTCTAAGTTGCTTCCTAAATTAGAGTCATGAAATACAGATCAGAGATCTGTGATAAAGATGTAGCCTATTCTCCAGTATGTAGTTTAAGTTTGGAAAAAGTGTTTAGCTTATTTTTCTTTGTTTTGGTAGTGTCTGACTTTCCTTCAAAAGGATTATTGTTTGAAGGCTTGTGGGTGGAGGAGGGGGAACCAAAAAAAACTAAATCCCACCAAACAAACAAAAAAACAGTTTCAGGATGGATTTTTCAATAGCTAGAAGCATTTTTTTAAGGAGGAAAATCTAGCACAGATTAAAAAGTAGAACATTAATAGAGAGCTTTGAAAGCTATTTTTAAAAGGAGGGACAAAAAACAGTCAGCGAGTGCATACAAGGTGGGGTGTGTGTGTGTGTGTGTGTTTTTTTTTTATATTGGTTCTTTTTCCTGACAGCCTGGTAAAGTTTTTTGACATTCAAGCAACAAAGACAAGAATGGCCAGGCTTACAGATGCATTCTCATACTACTACTTGCAAAATTCCTGTTAGGCTAAACAAAATCACAGTCAGGTTAAAACTGAATTATTTTGAGAATCTGTCCTTTGCTGCACTGCATTAAGCATTGCATTACAGTATTGCTATCAAGCTTTCTTCTCAACAGAAAGTATGTTTGGCTTACTACAATTAAAGTTGGCTATGATTGCTTTTTGCTCTCTACTTGTAGAGATCTTCTACATCAAAGGGTTTTATTCTTGGATAATGTTATGTCAGTGCATCTGCATATTTCTTAAAGAATCTTTCTTTAGTGTACTTCTGTATTCTGAAATGTTTTACAAATGTAACGTTCTCCAGCTTCTGAGCCCTTCAGCTACCTGTAAGATGAAATGGAGAAAAATGTAGTGGAGCCTAGTGATTTTATGTGGCAGTGTGTACATGGAAGTCGAGAATGCATTACCAGTGGAGTTCAGCGAAGTGTGACAATTCCAGTGTGGAGCTTGAGCAGGATATCAGCACTGCTCTGTGGGAGATGTCCATTGCCCTCTGATAGACCAAAAAGGGGCAGTATAAAAAATTGCTCTGCAGCTGCCCTTGTGCAGGCTGCTTTTTCACTGTGTTTCTCGTTAGGGAACAGATCACAGATGTTTCTAAGCTCAGGTTAACATGGGGTACTGTGGCTTCTGACACACCTATTCTCCTCTTCTGTGTTTCTATGAGGTGTTTTTTCCGGTCTAGGAGATAGTCTTCCCTCAGGTGCTTTCTCAATATTGCAGCTCCACTTTGGGTGGATAACAACATCAGTAGATGGAGCTCAGGTGTACTGGGCTCACTTCATATCCCTTCTTTCTATAGTTCACAATAGGCATTCATTCATTTTGTATTAGCTGGTTCCTACCAAAACCTGACAAAATAGCCCACTCCATTCCTGTACCAAAGGAGACAGAGCTAGAATCTGAACTGGTGTGCAAATTACTCCCATTGACCCTAATATAGAACCTTGTTCGAAACATAGGCTGTACACATGGACATGGTTCTGGCACTGTTGCTAAGCATGCTGTTATCAATATTGCTAAACAGACCTTTATCATGAGCACAATCAGACCAAGTGTAAATACTAATTAGGGTCTAATCCAAAAATCTATCGAAGTTTGTGGCAAGGTTCAGTGTGCTTTGGATGTGTCCCAAGGTAAAGAATGAATCACTTTTTTAGTAGGGTTCTGCCTCTGCAGTTGAGAAAATTACCTTGCTAATGAGGGGCTATTTAGTTTACTTGAGTCTTCTCATGTTACAAAACTCTCTTTTTATCTCAGTAAAAATAATGTGTAAGCTTTTAACAAGTATGAATAGACTGTGGAGAAGCAGCAGCAGCAGCAAACACTACCTTGCTGCATGGAGGATGCCGTAATAGAAACTTACCTGTATAAGTAAAATATTGGGAATTTACGCAACTTTATTGTCAAGCTACAAACTCTAGTAAGCTTGTTTACAAAAGTCTGTGGAAAAAGGGTGAAAATGATGGCTTTATTGAAGTCAACATGGATTTATTCATGAACTGATATCACCTGGACAATTTGTGGTAGTTCTGGGTATGGAAAGCCTGTGCCACAGACAGAACAATCCCAAGTCTGCTCTGAAGGATCTTGATGAACTCAAATTATGAAGAAATTTCTTAAGAAGCTACATGTTGACTAATACCCAATGTATTGACTAGTTCCCATTAATGTACTAGTCCATTTCTTAACTTATCCCATTAAGAAAGTTCAAAAATAACTGTTCCAAATCCTGAAGGCATGTTCATTCTCAGTGGTCTAAAGAACCAAATCTGCCAAGGATTAATCTTTTATTATTCTGCTCCCTGTTGATCTGTGGCAGTATCCAAGTTTTACTGTAATTATTCACTGCTTCAGGAGCAACAAGAACATTCATCATAAGACCCCTGTTAATTAAATATCCCATTTATGGCAATATTCAATACAGTGTTAAATGTTTTATGTAACATTTTATATTATAATACATGCATTTCCTTGGTATGTCAACATTAGGACACTGTGATACTTAAAAGTTACTATGGCAGCAAACTTCAAATGGATCAGCTTCAATAATGTTCTTATCACAATATTTTGGAGCCCTGCTTTTGTGGGAGAAGCTGTGCTGAAGTCAGTGATGCTCCTCATGCCCCCTGTGCTGCAGTCCTTTGCTGGAGTACAGCCTAACATCTGAATGGGCAAATGAGGCCAGTAGGGGAATCTCCACAGTATGCTTCATGCAGTAGTCTTCTCTTACTGCTCCCTGGGCTATAGGAATGTAATTGCCCTTATGAACTTGGAATCAGTGTTGAGTTGTCCGAATGTCATCTGATTAGCTTAAACAGACACCATATAGGAATATGCACAAGTGATACATTCACTTCTACAGACCATCTGAGAGATTGTGGTGATTTAACGCCAGTTAGCAATATAACCACAACAGCTGCTTGCTTGTTCTCTCTTGCCCCACAAGTAGGGGAGAGAATCGAAAGGGAAGGGAGAAACTTGGATTGAGATAAACAGAGTTTAATAAAATAACAAAATACTAATGCACTATTAGTGAATATATATATATGTAATAGAAATAGAATATAAAATATACTCAGTGCAATTCCTTGTGAACTCTGTCCACACCAAGCAGTCAGTCTTAGGAAACAGCACCTGGTCCCAAAGCCGATTCTGGAGAGAGAAAAGGAGAAAACAGCAGGAAGGCCCAGAGGCCTCTGCAAAATGGCAAAAGGATGGCAAAGGCCGATCTAAAGAAAGTCCCGAGCAGAACTGCACTGAACAGGTCTATGAGAGTGAAGAGCCAGAGAGAGTGCAAGAGGCTGGAAGATCCTGAATCTCCTCAAATAATTACCATGATGCTAAGGGGAAGGAATACTCTTACTGATCAGTCTGGATGTCAGTCAAGCTCTGACCCATCCATGCCTCCCTTTCTCTGCCTCACACCTGTGGGCAGAGCACTCAGAATGTCCTTGGCTCTCAGACCAGAGCAATGAAAAACATTAACTCTGTGCTAGGGTGTTATCTTCTTATTCTCAAACCGAGTCCAAATAATGACCGTGGTAGCTATGAAAAAGAAAGGTTTCTCACTGCATGAAGAAAACTAACTCATTTTCAGTCAAACCAGCACAGAGATTTACTTCTATTTATCTGTTTCTGTTATACAACCTATGCAAACTAAAATATGTATTCATTTAGATGCTGGCTGTATATAAGCCTCCAGACAGACATGCAGACTTTGTGTTGTTTACAGTCCTTCTTTAAGTATAACATAATTGGACCTTAATATGTTGATTCAGTTCCTCTGAAGAGAAAGGCACTTCTTTTCAAGATCACATTTAACACATTTTCGTGGTTTTTTTTCTTTCCCTTCAGAAGTTTGTCATTTTCATCTGATAAAAAGATTGCTGCTGCACAAATGGGAATTAGCACTTATCCCAGTTTTTAGGAATTAGTGTAGAGTTAATGTTATCTTAAAGGATTTCAAGTTGTTAAAAGTATTTCCTAAATTTAAATCATTACAAGTGTTCTCATACATGAGAGACTGAATTAATTTCTAAATTATTAGATTTAGAGACCAACATAAAACTGCCGTGTTTTTCTGGTAACTGAAAGGATGTTGCACTTTGTACAATTATAGATTTCAATGGAAGAATTGCCTGGCACATCTCCATCTACATAATTTAGGGGAACTTTTAAAGAGTTTTCAGTTTTCCAGATGTACTTGTGTGTTTTATGAATCTTGTAATTGTCAGTCAGTAAGCTTCCTCCTTCAACCTATAATTATGGTTAGACTTATTTAATGAGTGTCTGTACATCTTCTGATGTTTAATTTCTCATAGGGCATTCATCTGCTCTGACTTAGGTATCTTAAAAAATTATGTGCCGGAGTCTGAGCCAGTCACTCTAAAGCCTGTTTTCTCTCTAAGTACTATAAAGGAGAGCAAGGACTGAGAGCTATGCTGGAAAGTCTTATTGACCTCTTGTAAGTAACTCTTCAGTTAGGAGATATGGACTGTACCTTTCATTACATAGCAGTTATAAACAAATAATTGTTTTAAAAGCTATTTTGGAAATTCTAGCTGACAGGTTAATTCTTGCAAATGAATTTCCAAAGCCTGCAATTTTGGCTTGATAAAAAGGCAGTCCTAAGCAATGCACCAAAATTGAGGGTTGGAAATGCTGTGTCTTTCCATAGGATGAGAATGTGTTTCATAGCGCAGTTCACTTAAATTAAATAGTTGAAAGATCTTTTTCTCATATGAATTATAATATTGATTTTTTTTTTTTCTGAATCATCTGGTAAGGATATGTTTCCCTGCAAAAATTTTTTTAAAATACCATGAAATTAGAATTTTTCACAGAGCAAGTATTCAGTGTAATATAATTCTTATGTGAGTTGAGTAGTAGTTGGGAAAGGGAAAAACATCTTGCAAAAAAGTTTAACTTCAATAAAGAGCTTTTTCCCTCCAATTATTACATTATAATAATATATAATCACCTCCTAGTGATTGGTGCTGGATACTGAAAAGAAATTATTAGTGAATAGGGGCCTCTGGTTTGACCATGTCATCTGAGCCTCCTTTTGACTGTTATTTTCAGAACTTGCCAAGTGTCCAAAAATCATGTCCCTTTGTAGGGCCGTGAACTGGGCTCTCATGAGTTGATAATAACTGATCTGTCTTAAGATCCGGTTACATAGTTCTTCACAGCAGGAAGTTCTTTAGTATGTACACATAGTGATATCTGGAGTAGGCGTGTTAGTTATTTTATATCACTTATCAGCAATGGCTGTTGTAACCTGGTTTACTGTTCTTTTAAGCAAAGTTATAGTGTGAAATTGAAGGTGTGTTTTTTTTGATGCTTGACTTGCTAGGTTGTGTAATGATGTAGTAATAATGAATACCAAATGTAACAAAAAATAAAAAGGTTGTCTAAGGTAAAAACGAACAACCTTAAACAGCTTTTTGTAGGCAACAGTTTGTTTGCTAAATTTCTTAATGGTAAAAGGTTTTGACATCTTACTCCTCCTTTCAGTCCCTCCACCCAGTGCTACTCGCACTGATGCTGCTTTTTTGGTGTAGGTCTCTGCTGTCTCTCTCCTCAGGATGCAATGAGAGTTTTCAACAAACAATGTGGTTGTCACAGGCCTGCTGTTTTGCCATGTTGTTTCTGGTTGTGTGGGTGCAAGCACAAGTTAGGGTCCAGCTTGCATTTGATAGGAAGCAGCTGAATTGTAATGGAAAATTGGTGGGTTTAGTTTTTGAGGTTGGAATTAATTTTGGTGCAGAAGAGCCTTCTCATTAATTAACTACTGGTGTGTGTCACTTTGAGGAGGTAAGTGGGAGATCCCAGTCCATGTAGACTTTGTGGTTATTCTTCACATGAGACTGAGCTAAATTATGTGCCTTTTAGTGGGTCTGGTACTTAGCAGGATAAAGTTGAAGGAAATACATTGTTTAATTGTGAAATGATAGTGATTACAAGCTTTCAGTGATTTTTACAGTATTCACCCTGTATAATGGTTCCCGAAGATCTTCAAACCGTAGCAAAAATCCATCCAGCCAAGAGGTTCAGTTTAAATCTATCACCTACGTAATACATTATAGGATTAAAAGATGGTTGCTGTAAAGATGAACACAAAAATGAAGAACAGTACCCTCTGCCACAAGCAACTCAATGCAATGTAAGACAGGAAATGCTCTGATGTGTAAAACTTCTCTCTTACTCTGAGGTGGGATTAATTGAAACCTCAGATGTCAGTATGACACAATCTCAAAACATATTCCCTGATCATAAATTATACTGTCAATTGACAGACTTATCTGCAGGGAACTCCTTTCCCCAAAAGAAAAGCCCTCAGCTTCATGGGACTGAATAAATAAATTTCTTTGTCTCTTGTCTCGTGTCAAGAACATCTTGAAGTGTGAATGGCAGCTTGACAATGGGCCTCTTGCAGCCAGATAATGCTTTTTGTCTCATATTTAGAAAAAAACCCAGAACAAACATTAGGTGTTTTTTTTCTCCCCCTAACTCATTTTTTGAAATGGCAACCTGCATAGCACCATGTAGTGGGGCCCTGAGGTGATGCCCTGAGCCACCCCATGGGTTGGTGTGCCAGAGTGTGGGAGCAGATATAGGGATGGTGGTCAGGTGTCGGAAAAGTGGCATTTGGTTGCATTTTGCTGTGCAAAGCTATTGGGAAGTGGATCTAAGAGACACTGTTGGGAAGTGATGATGTTTGTTAGGTTATGGTGGAAGAACAGGAGGGGTTGGAGTGAGAGCTGTGAGATGAGGAGGTCCCCCAGCCCTTGCTGTAGCTGTGTGGCTGCTGCAGGACACCATGTGTTTGTGTGCGCAGTGCCAGGCCGGCATGTGTTCACCCATAGTTGCTGGCCCAGCCAGTTCTGGTGCTGGCAGGGTACTTGCTGTGCCTCCCCATGCTGGTGGGTTCCTCACTGCAGCCCATTCCTCTTCCACCTGTCCTCTCTCCTACTGTCATTTTATTAAAAGGTTTTAAACAAAAACAAAAGCCCTCCTCAACCTATTCTACTGTATGCTTCCACTATGCTGTTCTCTAGGAAGGCAAAGTACTTGACTTCTGTACCTCCTGTAAATATCATGTTCAAGAGGGTGGAGCCAGACTGAAACATGATGCATATCAAAGTGCTCATCTTTTGACTCCTAGCTTGGGTTTTCCTCTGGATCTGAACTGGGAGATTTTTCTGTCTGGTCAGGAAGAATTACACTAAGTCATACTTGTAGGCACAGCACAAATAATGTTGCTGTAATCACTTAGAAACAAAAATTCTGCATGAGGGTTAATTCCATTATTGCTGTGGAGTGGTGCATACACAAACCCATGCCATGAGTGTAGGGAGCCCTATCCTGGTTGCAGTGGTGTACTGAACTTCTGTGTAACCTACAGTAAATAGTGTGCTCGTGCTGTAGAGCACTTAAATAACTATATAGAATTCATGTTACTAAAGGGGGGCTGAGGGAATCTAGATTTTTCTCTTCTCTGTTCCATTTCCTGTCTTTTATCATATTAAAATATAAATGTGGATTGACTGACTTCCAAAAATGTTTTAGCTGCTGCATGCTATTAATGTACAAATATGCTTTTCTTTTGGCAGTCTTCTATGAAAAAAAACCAGTAACATCGACTGGACCTTCTCTCTTTATTCTCCCTTGACTATTTCTTTCCATCTCTTCCCTTCTCACACTACAGCAAGTTCAAGCTAAGTCACCTATGCCCATAAACTGGTGGTGGGACAGAGCAGCAGAAGAGCATGGTATCTCTAGTAAGGGGCTTAAAATCACATTTTTCCATAATGAAGATTCTAACAAAACCTGCACTGTATTGAAATTGTTAGTGTTACCTTAAAAAAAATCTTTAATGTTGTAGTTGGAAAAATGAAAAGCCGTTTAGATCTTCATAACATGGCAGCAAGTGTCTTGTGCAGTGGCATGTTCAGCAGGACTGGCAACTGACACGCTGTCCCATTATGCCAAGGGAGGGGGGTTGTTCAAAAGGCAGTGGTCCCTATCGGGTAGGCTGGAGCAGGGATGCCTACAGATAGCACAGGCTGGATCTAGGTGAAATGATTAAAGGAGAATGCTTGAGTTTTATTTCACTGTGAACTTTTTCTTGCTATGCTTGCTAATTATAGTGATTAATGAGATAAGCTTTCCTTAGTAATATCTCCATCCCTCCCTGACAAAGAAGATGACATCTGCTGGCAGGATATTCTTTCTTGTATCTGCTGAGCAGTGTATTCCTAAGTGCACCAAGTGCTGTCTGTGCCCATGCCATGCTGTTTCCCCATCATCTCTGCCCTCTTCCAGAGAAAGAATTGGGATGGTTCTCCATCTTTGTTTGCAGCAGAAAAGACTCAAGGTGAGAGAGAGAGAACAAATCCTGTAAGGCAATTCTGTCACTCACCTCATCTTCATAATCTTTCCTTAGCTTCCTCTGCCTTCTAACCCTGGTATTGATCGTGTCATAGGCTACAGTAGACCAAGGCAGGGGGCTGAAAACCTTTCCAAACAGCAGTTGCCAGTCTGCCTGTTGCAGCTTGAAGAAGAAAAGCATGCTGTGAAAACAATCAGTGCATTTGCTTTAGATCTAAGTGATTCCAACTAGGTCGATGCTTCATGCTGATGTGTTGAAAACATTTAAAAAATTTCTCAGAGTTTGATTTCAACTGAAACATTTCAGCATGTGTCTGACTCTCTGAAGTTATTTCTCACTAATGTAGCAGACAACTGTTTTTTTCCACCCTAGCACAAAGCAGTAGGTAGGGAAACTGGGCCTCTTGTCTAGATAGGTTTGTTCTGAATGTTTTTATGGGAGAGGGAGTTGGTGTTTTGTTTTTTAATAAGCTGAGGCTCTTGCAAATTGACTTTAGACAAGTAGTCGTTTATTTCATGAAGGGAAAAAGAGGTAATCACAGTTCTACAGGATGTGAATGAGAGTATAGCTTTACTTAAACTGCTTTTGTTCCCTGTATTTGAATTTTCATTCTACGGCAGACTAGATCATTCATAAATACATGAAGAATATTTCATTTTCTTTAAAGCACATGATGATTCTTTATAATGTGCTTGCACTCAATATAATTGGCCTGTTTCTCTCTCAGCTTGAGATCACTGAACAAATGGAGCATTGCAAAAGAAAGCTATCCTCATCCAAAGTAGCGTTCATTGAGGTTCCAGGAGTGGCAGAAACCCAGGACAACATTTTTCTACAACAGGTGGTGGCACAATTGGTTTCCAAACTGTTTGGAAAGAACCACAGAGAAATTTGCTATAGTTTCTCTTACTGTTTGTTTTGCTCATGCTCTGCAATCATTAGAGTCTATAGGAAACCAAACCAGGAAAAACCACAGGGCTGCTGTCCTAGTTTGGAGCGGGCTGTTCAGTAGTCTCCATGGGAGCCGACCTCTAGGACCTCACCTCTGATTCTGCTCTACTGCAGTTTGGTGCATAATCCTTTCCTCCTTTTGTTTCATGTGCCCTTTTCAGTAGCAAGTGCTTATCAGTGCGTGATGTTCTCTTTGAGATACCTTTTTAATTACATGGCATATAAATATATATTAAATATATGCTGGAATTTGCCTTCCCCCAAGGAAGTGAAGTCACCCATGTGTTGTTGCCATCTTTGCTGCTTGCTTCAAATAACACAAAGAACATTCTTGCACTGTTCCAACAGGAAATAGCGAACAAATACTTGCCTTGAGGTATTTCATTGAGTTTCAGGATACCAGCAGATAGAGATGTTCCAAAAACAGATATTTTGTTGAAAGAAAAATAATAATAATAATAAAAATAAAAACTTTAAAAGCTGTATTTATCTGTGGAGAGGAATTTCCCTCCCCTCTGAACTAAGCCTATACAAATGCCCTTTATGGTATATGTGGCACTAATGGATTTCATACTTCAGTATGTATTTCACCCAATATCATGCAGTGAACAACAGTTGTCATTTAAGCAGCTGTAGTTTGCAACTGTGTAAGTCCCAGACATTAAAACTAGATAAGCCAGTCTAGGGGTGTGTGAGAGAAATTCTCCAGTTTTAGTAGCATTATTTCATTCATTTTTAAAATGAACTCCATGGGGACACTGCAAAAGCACAAGTTATAATTTAAATGTATTATTAGGAGTCCTGTTTATAAAGAATATATATACTTCAGTCACATACTCAAACTGATGGTTTACATAGGTACTTGATTTTTTTATTTTACCTCAGAGCAGTGGGTAGAGTCTAGAGAAGGAGAAACTTCAACATTGTTTAAGAAGCTTATGCCAGGCAGGAATTTAACTGGATCAAACGCTTCTGCCATGATCTGGTATGGCTGTAGAACAATGATGAAAATGTTCATTCTAAAAACAGGCTTGCCTCATGGGAGTTGTCCTGTTGGATTCAGCAGACCTATTTATGTGAAATCTGGGAAGGGAGGAGTGTTGTTTTAGTAATGAGTCCTCAGGGGTCTAAATGAGTTACCTTCTACTTGTGTGCATTTATATTTTTAAGTTGCAGTGGTTCACATAGCACTGGAACTGGTTGGGAATTTGTAAGAGTGTCTGCAAATCTAAGGCCCTTTCAAGCAGAGGCCATTGATGCTGAAGTGCTCGGTTCCTCCATTGAATTCAGAGGATGTGAATTAGCAAGTCCTTGTGTTGGTCTTTCTGGCACATTACTGAGGAAGTAGTTAAGAGTGACTTTATTTTCTGTGCGTATCATTAGAATGATTTTATATTTTCTGCTGTGCCTTTGCCTCTTATAAATACCACTTCAAACTGCTTCCAGTGTAACCTTTCCACCTTCTATGAATTGTAAACAAAAGCAAATTTGAGAATTACTACCAAATTCAAACCAAAATCATGGAGCTTCTTATGCACGTACTGACCTTCGTCCTACTTTTCTTGATGTAGTTTTTTAAGCCGAGGGTTTACACAGCATTAGCCATAATTGGAATCGACACTGGAAAACCACAGAAGGCAATTCCTTTAATCTGCATTTGTTGTTAAATTGAAAACAGAGCTCTGCCTGAATTCTCTGTAGGATTCCTGGCAGGAAGCATCTTGGCACTTTCAGGTGAAACTTGTTCAGGAGGACCTTAAAGAAAGAGTCTTGCTTTGATCCATCTCTTACCAAAGTCAATAGAAAAGACTCCATTGATTAGAATTATAATAACACTAGGAAGTTGCCCCATTCAGAGCTACATGTAATTTCCACTTCTGGACAATTGCTTTTCCTCAATAGCAATCCAAGGAGAGACTGATGTAACTGTATGGGGAAGAAAGACAGCGGTGAGTAAGAGGGGGTTCATCCCAAAGAGCAACTGAACAAGGAGGAGCAGAACATGACAACTGCTAAGCTTTGTTACTGCTCGTGTGCTGAAATGATGGGTGCAAATCAGTCAGCTGTATACTGAGTTAGAAGGAGGAAATAAAGGAAGAACAGACATGTTATATGCAGTTGGCTGTAGGGCTCATCATTCTGTAATATTTTTAACTCTGTCTTCAAATGCTGTTTGTTCTTGGATACTTTTACTACTGTAAATAAAGTATATCAATATATCCAAAGGAAGAGAAAAAGCTTGCATAAGACTGCCCAACTACTACCCGTACCTCTACCCTGTTGCTTTCTTTGAATTGTCTCCTTTACGTGATAGTAGTAAAGTTTAAATTGCTCAAATATTTTATGTACCAAGGTCAGACTACTAATGCCATGTATCCTGTACAACTTGCATGATTTCTCTAGGCTTGTCCAGCTAAACTGTCAGCTAGACCATATAACTGTGTCAGTTTCTCTGCTACAGAAATCCCACAGTGCAGCCCTGAGTGATAATTGAACCAGATGGATATTAAGTATGGCAATGAGAGTGAGATCTAATATTATGAGGGGGATTTGGCTCTACTGTCTTTCAGAGTAACTGGGGTGCTTGCAGCTATCACAAGGCCTAGTACCCCAGAGCCGAGGACACTCTACCCAAAATGTTGTCACCAAGCCAATAAAAACTTAGACTAACAAGTGCGTGTGGCTTCTGTGGTTTTGGTGTTTTGGTTTTTTTTTTCCCTTCTTTTTAAGTGTGTGGGGGGAGGCATTAGCAGAGTTGTCTTATGTTTGCCCCCATTGTAAACACCATTTGATAAAGTTCTGACTTGGGCATCTGACAGCAAAATACTCTCTTGGGTACAAATCTAGTCTTCCCATGGACCTAAGATATATACCAAGACCTTTAACTCTAGTTATTCCAGGCTATTAAGAGATGATGCTAGTACATGGTCAAAAAGTTTGTATGCCCCAATACATTAAAGTCAATGGAAAACTCCCTTAGCAGGATTAGCAGCTACACTCTACTTCCTACTTCCCCCAAACTTGTCTCTGCTTTGCTTTTTTCACCTAGCCTGCCAAGCTCAAGGTTTCTTTTTCAGAAACGTATATTTCTTCTCTGGAAAAAGTTGATATAAAGGGGGAAAATAATTTTCTTTATCCTTTAATCCTTTATTCTCTTTGCTTTTAGAAGTTTATTTACTTCCCACAGTTGGCCATCGTGAGCTTCTGCTTCTCTGCTGTGTCGAGACTTGCTTAAGCTTGAAGGTTTTTTAGGCTTGACCAAGCATTGACAGCACTATCACAGGGGCTAATGCTAGAGTCTGCCAGTTTGATGGATTAAGTAAACTTATTGAAATCTTTTTTATTTAATACGAAAAGATGCCAAGGGCTGTTTTCTATTCTTGTGCTTTGTGTGAAACACCCACTGACATTAATGGGAGTCCCATGTGTGGAATTAGAGTAGAACATGGCCCTTAATATTTAAAAGACTTGTCAACCTTGTGTGTGAAGTAATCTGGAGGTGTGTTTTGATGCTGATTTGCTCTGCAGAGGCTGTTCTCCTTATACTTCTCCTGCCTTTTAAAGACACTTCTTGCATGAACTGCATGGCTGATAGCAACAGCATTACTGAAGTTTTTCCCCTTCTAGAAGTATTTGAAAAAATACCGTTCCCTTTTTGTGCCATCTACCTGCTTTGCTTGGTCAATAAAATACCCTTGAACTGTTTCAGTCTAGTCTTATTTTCTGATTTGTTCATGCTGCTACTCTGTGGAGGAAGAGGAGAGAGAAAGCTTAACAAAGAAGTTATTTCCAATGGCCTTTACATTCTTTTTAGTGTTTGAACAAAATGCCTAATCTTTCATGTTCTACCTGCTTTGATTCTCTGCTCATTCTCAAGTTGTACCTTGCTCTAATGCCCTGGTGGTGTGCTAGGTAGCTAAGGAAAGTTAAATAATTTATGTTACCAAAAACCCCATAGTTCACCACCAGTCCCATTCCTATTTCAAATGCACACCCTGCTTATTTCGTTAGAACTAAGCCTGCATCGCCTTAGTTGGGGAGAACTTTCTACTTAGAGAGCCAGCTGTAAACTCGTTTCTTTCTCTTCCCAGAAAGACTTTCTCTGCTGAACCTCCTGCTCTTCCTTGGTTGTGGCTCCTGAAATTCTTCATCTTTACCTGGGAACAACTGCTTATGCCCGCAAAGGAGGTCTTGGGTAGCTTTTCAGCAGGCAGGGTAGGAAATTATTCTTGAAGATTTTGGTTATAATGCTAGAAGGTTATGGAAGAAATGAATGGAAGTGGGGAAAGAAGGGCCTAGGTAACTGTGTTTTGAAGATAATTTTGACAATCAATTGAACAAGACAAAGGTGGTTACTTCCAGTCTCAAATGCTTCTGAATATGGCATTCATTTACCACCATCTAAGCCTTTTGCAAATGTGGCTAGTGAGTTTGCTAATAATGAAGCATAAAGGAAGTTCTGACTATTTTTATTAGAATGAGGATGCTACTTTTTGTGAATATCCCAGGAATGCTGCCCAAATCTGTATAGAGGGTACATTAAACCCAATACTACTGATGTCAGTGACCTGGATCAGGTCCTAGATGTTCTTCTGTATTAATCAGTCTTCAACAGATCTTAGCATGTTAATGTGGAAGTCTACTGTAGTTAATATGCATAGCATATATGCTTTACAGTGCTGTGGTATGCTCTGCAGACTGCAGTTCCCAGGAATTTTTAAAGGCACCTTTCCAGAGGACCTGCCTGCTATGCCATTTCTTAATTTTTAAAATTTCTGGTACTTCTAATTGAGATCACCTGTGTAAGCAACTGAGAGATGGGTCAAGTGCATCCTCTTAAATATAGTTCTGAAAACACATATGGGCTTCAGTAATTAGTACGTTTTCCTGGTACGTTTACTGGGTTGGCATGTTAATGATTAGTTAGCCAAACCTGAGGGTGACTACAGAAGGTGGGTGATACAAGCAAGTGATAGTAGCGGTTAACAGCACAGAATTGCCAGAAACTGGTGGAAGCCCTTAAGTCTCCTTTCCAGACTCTTTACATTAAAGTTGTTCTCTAAATAGTTACAGAAATTACTGTAGTGTTTCAGGATGACAGTAGCAGTGAACTGAAAAGATGTCTGAACCCAACCCATGTGGTAATTTGATTTTTTTTTTTTCTTTATTATGAATGAAAGTAGAAAGCTTATCACACCAAAGTGGACTTTGTCCTGCAGAATCCAAGGTGTCCAATTGCAAAATGTGTAATGAAAGAACATTGAAATGACATTCCTCAATTCCTTAATCTGTTGTGCTCATAGCTGAAATTAGTTCACTTCAAAGCATGATGCCATTCCAGGTCCTCTGTTTTCTTTACTGTTCCTCCTGTGCCCTCCCAAACTCAGCCTCTCTCTGTGGGACTTATTTTCCCCATCCATTTCCATTTTTAGCTCTCCATTAAGCATTTCTAGTTCCCTCTTCTGTTAGATAAGACAGAGGAGAACGTGAAGCCCAACAAAACAAGGTAAATATTTTTAATTGGTCTTTAATTAAAAGTGATTCTTTCTACTGTTCTTTCCTTCCTTTGGTTCTGTCCAGTGGGGAAGGAAAAATGTGAAAAAGTCACAGAATCAGAGTGGTTGAGGTTGAAAGGGACTTTTGGAGATCATCTAGTCAGTACCTCCTGCTCAAGCAGGGCCACCTAGAGCTGGTTGCTTAGGGTTGTGTCCAGGTGGCTTTTGATTATCTCCAAGGATGGGGACTCCACAACCTCTTTGTGCAACCTGTGCCAGCGCTTGGTCACACTCACAGTGAAAAAGCGTTTGCTGATGTTCAAAGAGAACCTCCTGTGTTTCAGTGTGTGCCCCTTGCCACTGAAAAGGGTCTGGGGACCCTATTGTGGGTGTTTTATCTGCCCTGTAGAAGAACAGTTATCCAGAGGGACCTCCACAGGCTGGAGAAATGAGCTGACAGGGACCTCACAAAGTTCAACAAGAAGAAGTGAGAAATCCTGCACCTAGGTAGTAACAACTACAAGCACATGGGGACTCCACAACCTCTTTGTGCAACCTGTGCCAGCGCTTGGTCATGCTCACAGTGAAAAAGCGTTTCCTGATGTTCAAAGAGAACCTCCTGTGTTTCAGTGTGTGCCCCTTGCCACTGAAAAGGGTCTGGCTCCATCATCTTTGCACCCTTCCTTCAGGTATTTATATAAAATGGTGAGGTTCCCCTGAACCTTCTCCAGGCTGCACAGTACCAGGTCTATCAACTCTTGCTCATACGTGAGGTTTTCCAGTCACTTACGCATCTTAGTGATCCTTCGTTGGACCGTTTCCATTATGCCCATCTCTCTCTCTTGTACTGGGAAGCCCAGAACTGGATACAGTACTCCAGGTGTGGCGTCACCAGTGTTCACTAGAGAAAGATTGCCTCCCTCCACCTGCTGGCAATACTTTGTTTAATGCAGCCCAGGATACCCTTCACCTTCTTTGCTGCAAGGGCATATTGCTCACTCATGTTCAGCTTGGAGTCCACCAGAACCTCAGGTCCTTTTCTGCCAAGCTACTTTCCAGCTGGTTGGCCACCAGTATGTGCTTGTAGTTGTTACTCCCTAGGTGCAGGACTTCTCACTTCTTCTTGTTGAACTTTGTGAGGTCCCTGTCAGCTCATTTCTCCAGCCTGTGGAGGTCCCTCTGGATAACTGTTCTTCTACAGGGCAGATAAAACACATTAGAATAGGTTCATTTTCAATATCCCAAAGCTCCTTTTTATTATGCTTTTTAAACTTCTCAGAAGAAGATTTACTTTGTGATGATCTACAGCATTCAGCGTTTAAAGTTGGGTTTCTTTGAGAAATCAAGTGAAATTTTATGGCATTAAGAGGGGAAGTAAACTTCAGCCATTTCTACAGGGTTCTTCTATAATTGAATTTGAAAATTCACGTTGTCTAGTTGTATTAATATGAGTGTAATATGCCTTTGAATACAAATGAAATTTTTAGTTCATGATATAGAAAGCTTAAAAAAGGAGCTCTTCTAGGAGTTTATTATAGCATTATATTCTGGGTTTTTTTGCAGACATGTATATGTGCTATCTGATATAACATTCACATAAGGGTTCAGAGAATATAATTCAGTTAGCGAATCTCCTTCACATAATTTGTTTGGGGCAATGAGTCAAAATGATTGCTTTAAAATGTAGTTGGAAGAAACTTTTTATTTTGGAAAACACATCTCAAGATGTCTTATTTAAGGTTAATTTTGTTGTGGGTGTTTGACATAAAAAGAGCCTGGCCATCAAATGTACCGTTTCCATGAGCCTCCCCTTGATTTCCTGGATGATATCTCCCCTCTTGAAAGCAATGGGCATTTTGTATTTTGATGGGTACAGGATTTGGTCCTTTGTGCAAGTCATAAAAAGTCACAAACATTGGTCTTTTAAGGTGTATGTGTGCTTTGGTGTTCAGGCATTTTAGCTGGTATCTTTAAACAGAGATCCATACTATTTAGTATCTGATTTTCTTAGTCTAGATGAGGAGTAGATAAGTAGCCTCAAAGGGCTGAGTATAGACAACCATGATTTGTCTTGGCTGTAATCACACAAACTCTTCCTGTTAGGCGGTATCCTACAACTGAGATTGGCTTCCACTGCATATTATTCCAGGATTCTGAGTGCACTTCTGTTGTATGGTTTGTGAAAGGGCATGGTATCAAAAGCAAAAAAGGGGTAAGTGAAGTTGTGTTAAGAAAAAACAAGCAAAACAAACAAAAAAACCCCACCAAAACAACATCACAACAACAAACAATTCCAAACCAAACAACAACACATAATTAAAAAATTGTTCGTTCTTTTTCTGACCCAAATAGCTCTTGTCCAGTAGCAACAGGCCTGTTTTGAGTAGGCAGACACGAAGTTCTAAGACTTGGTTTTCTGTGTTTGTTCCAAAACCTACTTGCAGGAGAGAGCCTGATCTCCAGACTGTAGATTTCTCTGGGTAGCAGAGGCTGCCCCCTCTGCTCTCTGCTTTCTCAGCATTAGGGAGAGGGACAAAGCTCTTTCTTCCTTGCCACAGCATGCATCCCCTCAAAGACTGCCACCCAGAATACTTCTGTGCTAGGAGCACCAGGAATAGAAATGCAACCCAGCATGTTAAGTTCCATACTGGCACTGGCATTTAGAATTGGAATGGATGTTTAAGTGCCCACACTGTGCATATTACCACCGCTGCAGAAACAACACTACAGACGTTTCTGGCAAGATCCTCTTTACTCTCTGCAGCAGGAGAGATTGTGTAAAAAGGACAAATGAATTCCTCTGCTTGCGTGCGTAGCCCACTTCTGACTTGGCAATACCTTTGGACTGCCGGCTGTAGGCTGTATTATCTTGCTGTCTTCAGGCAAGTGCTGCTTTTACTTGTATGTAAAAATCATATGTTAAAGTACAATGTGGCTATCTGATTTGAAAGCGTAAAAACCAGATCGTGTGTGCTACCTCAGTAACTGGCTGAACACCTTTCAGGTCTGTGAAACACCTAGCAGAAGTTACAGTTGCTATATATGTTATAATTAACTCTCAGTGCCTGAAAATGTAGCTATATATGTGCACGTACAAAAAAACCCAGTGCAAATACACAAAGTGTAGTAAATATTTGTGTGTGTATATAGAGAGAGTACAGAATATTTGTGTAGGTACAGAGAGAGTGATATAGTAACAAACGTATATGTGTGCATGAGTGTAATGACATTTACTCCTATCACATCTATCAGGTTACAAGCAGCTAATAATTTTCTTTTTCTACTCACAGCCAAGCATTATAATGGCATATACTCATAAATCAACATCAACATGGAACATTGCTTAGCAAATATAAATGTATGTGCATTGCAGAATGATCTGAGATTACAAAAATATATCAGAAGTCAAAAG
The DNA here is from genome assembly GCF_963082525.1 of Nesoenas mayeri. Taxonomy (NCBI): domain Eukaryota; kingdom Metazoa; phylum Chordata; class Aves; order Columbiformes; family Columbidae; genus Nesoenas; species Nesoenas mayeri. The sequence continues at coordinate 109,769,925 of NC_137543.1, forward strand.
TAGCTGGTGGAGAAATGCTATGTCTTTAGTTTATTGAGATTGTTTGGAGGATCCTAATGTACTGTCACTGAAAGAATAATTTTTCCTTTACAATCTACTTAGCAAAGATTTATCGATCCTTTTCCCCTTCATAGAGAATTACTGATCCATTTTAGAAAATCAGATTTTCACACCTTTCATGAGAATGTGCACAGCGCAGTTCCCTAGGGATTGCCAAGGAAGTTGACTTTGACACGAAATCCCTAGGTACCGGTGCACAACAGCCTATAGTCTCATCACTGATTTGTTGCACGGGGTGGTAAAATACTTTTATACATTTATAGAGAAATGATTGCACTGCAAGGACTTATTTTTCCATGCTAGTGGATGTATTCAGGGTCCTGTTATTTGTGTAAACAGCATTTTTCAGGGGGGCTTTTTCTTCTCAGCTGTGATGTTATGAACAGTAAGGTAAGATAAAAGTTGTTGAAATTCATGTTGCAAAGCAGTAGGGTACTGTAGAATTTTTCAGTGTGTGTAAATAACTTTCTTCCAGATGTGTCTACTCTCTGTCCTCATTATTGTAGTATCCTAGGTAGCTAAGCATTAGGCATGTTATATTGAAGTATGCATCATAATGAAGGTGATTTATTATAATTAAAACGGCATGGAGAGCAGCTTTTATTAGACATATTGTTTCACAGGAGAGCTTAATAAAGAGCATTATTATTAGTTATAGATCTGCGTGAAGGATGTTGTTTACTGAGAGTTATGTGAGTATTAGTCAAAGTCTGAAGTTGCTCATTTGAGCTGTCCACTGTAGGGGGAAAAAAAAAGCATTCGGCACAGCAAAGAGAAGAATTTTAAGATTGGAGAGGAGAGAGAGAGAGACAGAGAAAAGGAAATGCCGAGTGCATGAAGTGTTCTCTGCAGGAGCAGTTCTAGAATACTTTATTACATATCTACGGAGACAATGGCATGGACTGTAAGTAGCTCCTGTCTCTCAATATAATAATGCACATAAAGTCGGGGTCAGATTGGGTTCGCTCTGGGCTTTGATGCTGCAGAAGGTCACCAGGGGAATCGATGGACAAAAATGAGACCTGAGTTTCATGCAATCAATGAGATTTTTCTATTTAAAGCGGACACTGCTGGGTGCGAGTCTGGGAGCTTCAAATGTGGTTTTGCTCAGCTTTAGCAGATTGAGAGAAAGATGCGCTGTAAATGTATTGTTTGTTTTAATAACTCTACTGGCACAAGGTGTGTATATCTAAACAGGTTAGTCTGGCAAACTCTGTTATGAAGTTGCATGAGCTGCAAATAAATGGACAAATTAGCAGCTACTTTGAATGTTAATTACACTGAGTTTTTATTCTTTTTCTGTAGAGGTTTAATTGCCTGGCATTTAGATAACCCTTAAAGTATGGGTAGAGAATTACTGAATCATTTGTTTAAAAATCACGTGGAATTTAGCTGTTCTATAAAATATACTTTCTACTATTAATTTCTTAGTCCTCTATAGTCATTACAGTAATTTCTTTAAAAATTATTTACATTTCCAAGCATTAAAAAAATTCTTACATGCCTTTGGTTATGAAGCTTCATTCTTTTGGGTAGCAAGTGGATACTTGGGACAGAATTGCTTTGATAATTTTCTCGTTAAAGTTTTCAGGCAGCTGAAAGATCGTCTGTTGTTTTGCCTTTATTGTGTACAGTTATCTCTCTAGGATGAGGGAAGCAATCAGGGAGAATGTGATCAGTGAGTCTGACATAGCTGTAACACTGGCAACAGCAAATAATTGACTGATATGGAGGAGATTTATCTCTGCTGTGAAATGGTTAAGAAATTAAAGCATGTTACAGGCCAATTCCTAATCACCGATATATATGATTTTAACTGCTTCGCAGTCAATGGAGTTGTTCCAAATTTACACTGCCCTAACAGACATAGGTCCTGACACTGTTTTCAATTTCAAAGCAAGTCAGCTACTGGACTGTAGTTTGTGAATGAGAAAGCCACTTAAATCTGGGATTTAAATGATCTGATGATTGTCTTTATAACATAAAAAGAAAATAGGTAATGCCCCCCCCAACAATCCTCTTTCAGTAGGTTGCATTCTGCATTTTCTGAGCTTCCATTTTACAAATTTAAATATTCAGTCTGAAGAACTGTTTATCCTACATCGCTGCATAAGTAAATGTCCACCAGAGGCTATGAGGGAGGAAAGGGGAAAGCAACAAACCCAGCCCCTTATCTTTTCCAGTATATTATTAAAAATGACCTTTTTGATGACAGTAAATAAAATCAAATTATTCCCATAATGTGGGTACAAAACATTCCCAAAACAAACAAACAAAACAAAAGAAGGCCTTGATGATCTTTCTTATTTAAACATAGTAAAAATAGACTAATTGAAGATTTGTGAGAAGAGCATTAGAAATCATAGATTTTCTACAGCTCAAGTCTAAATTTGTTTGCCAGAGTCTGAAAATGCCCCAAAGAAGAGTAAGTGCACAGAAGAGAACTTAAGCTTCTGCCTCAATCTAATTTCTGTTAGCAGGGTCATTTACAATTCAAGCAGAATTTATCCTCACCTGAAATGATTTATTTGTGTGTTCATATATGCCCTGAGTAAGAACACTTCAGTTTATATTATTCTCATTAGAAAGAAAAAAAAACAAACACCAAACCACAAAAAAACCAAAAACATGCTCCACCTCAACATCTTCTCTTAACGGTCCTTAGTGTTGCTTTCTTAGGATATGCTAAACATTTTCCAGCTAAGTCTTTTTGAGAAAGCATAGAAGGAAATGTATTAGTTGAATTTTGTATATGAAGATATTGTCAATAAAATCCCCTTGCAGTAACCACATTCCATTGTAATACAGGTCTCCAGCAGATAATGGAAAGAGTAAGTGATTGCAGGTAGATTATATAAAACTCAAACAATAGCACAATGAGCCACTAGATTCTTTGTGCAACCTAAAATAAATCAGAAGGTATTATAGAAAAGAGGGGGAAAGAAAATACGGCAACATCTGTAACACTTTTCTCTGGACACGCTTTAGTTATCAGGGTTTCTTTCTTGTCTTTGACTGCTGACATAGGAAGGTGGTACACCATGGCACTTAAAAATTCAGTTGTTGTCATTTGTAGCACAACTTAACACTTTTTTTTTTTTAAGCCAATATTGAGGTGTGTATCTTTTGGGGACAGCAGGCCTGGCATCATTCTCCCTCAAGAGTCACTGAGAGTTAAATTATGTATTTTCCAGTAGACACAATGACTGCTGCCCTTTAAGGTATTTTCTTTGAGTTAAGCATATGCAGCCTCTTTTGGGCTTCCCTAGAGAGATCTTCTGGTACAACCAACCCCAACAGGCTCAAGTTCCCAAGTCTCCACTCATGAAAAAGTTTTTTTGATATTTATAGTGAAATATCTACTCGGAGAAAGCAGAGGCAACTGGTTTTCTTTGCAAGGATTGCTGCAGAATTACTTGCTGAATTAGTGCACGCTGAGAAGACCTCACATATGAGGCTAATAGAATGGTGGGGTTTTGATTCTCTGGTTTAAAGGTACTGTATATTTAATTGTACTTTATCTTTCTGAGTGTTTTAGGAGAGGGTGGAAGATGAACTGCATATACAACAGCAGGAGCGTGTGGGCCACAGGGAAAAGTACAAATGATCCAAAACTGAGGAAATGGATGAGTTCAAATGAAAATTTTCGCACACTGGGAAAATGTTGAATGTAATTTATAAGGACTTCACCTTAATATTCACACTTAGTATACTTTCCATTTTATACTAATTAGTGAACTCTTTCATCACCTACGCATTTTAAAATACTGGGGCACAGACATGTTAATTAAAGCTTCCCATGGACATTTTTAACTTCTGCAACCAGCTCTTATTCAACATATCATCCTAGGTCTCGCTGATCTTAGCAGCATTACAAGGATCATATTTTCACACAGATGAACAATTCATGGCAATTTCTCCAATAGATTTGACACAAACATTCTTTTCTTTGATATCAGAGATATAAGCTTTCTATTTTTGACCTATTTTTTTCCCCCAACCGACATATTTATTGAGGCTATTGCAAGGAAAATCCCACTTTCCATTAATATTTGACTTCTCTGTTTCTCTCTCTTGCAGAATTTCAGGCTGATAGAGCAGTAAGAGGGTCTTGGTTAATGTCAGCTTATGTGTGTACATGGGTTAATGAAAACAAATCTCTGAAGTGTATTTAGAATTAATATTTAAATAAACACACGCATGCAATGGTTGATAGGTATATATGTATCATTTTGAGTAGACACCTTCATGATTCTACTGTTGTAGATCAACAAGTGGCATTTATTGATCTGTTATAACAGCAGTTCCAGTTCCAGAGAAGATTTTGATTGATTGTCCTCATCCAGAGTGAGTTCTTTCTCCATCTCTCCAGAGTCTTCAGTGGCATTGGCTGTGGATAGCATGGAGACAAAAGCTTTCTTTCTGAGGAAAGGATGTAATCGTATAGATGTATAATCACATTTGGATTCCAAGTAATTATTTCAATGCCCTGTGCTATCTTTATCCAAGCAATCTGATGCACCTCTTATGCTGAGTCTATAAACTATCAGTACTAGTGTATATATATGTATTATGTTAAGTCACTGTTCTACAGAATAAGAGGATTACAACTCAATGCACCGCATATATTTTGTGTCTTGTAGTGTTTGTTTCATCAGACAAATGTTCTTCCCCTTTTACCTTTTAAATTAAACCTAAAATCAGTGTTTCAGTTTAAAGAATTCCAAGCATGCAAAATTCTGTTTTAAGAAAGTAGGAAAATACTTAAATAACTTTGCAATTTTTGTTCTTAAATATGAAACTTTACCTTCCAGCATATTTCAACACTAAATGTTTATTGCAATGACAGTTTATTCTCAGTTTAGGTCAAGAGGTAAGAATGCACTCGTGTTCATTTAGATAAATAAGCTACTCAGCCAACCCCCGCTTATTCATGCCAGGTGCAACCAAAAAATGTATTTTATTGGTCAGGTTTTGGATCACAGTCGCCAACTGATAACCAGCTTGCTTTGCTTGCCTTTATTCCTACATCTCCCTATGGTCTAAATCAGAGGTGTCAAACTCATTTTCACTGGGGCCACATCAGCCTTACTGTTGCCTTCAAAGAGCTGAATGTAATTTTAGGACTGGATAAATATAGGAGTAGTTACAGGCTAACGTGGCCTCTGGTGGAAGTGAGTTTGACCCCCCTGGTCTAAATGATCTCTTACATTTTTATCTCTGAGTTCCTTCTACTTTTGAATGAATTAAAAAGAAAGGGAGTCTATCCTCCACCTTTTGCATTCCCTTTATAAACTGAAATTGTCACCACAGAAGCCTGGAAAGGAAATGTATGAATGCCAATACTACTTCCTAGGGGGTTCTCTGTCATCCAGAACTCTTGGTTAGACTCATGTCTCTTCAGGTTATTCTCCAAAAATAAATCTTGCACTGTTCTGAACACTTTATAACCTCCACCCTATTCCCATGCTGTTGCTTGTGGATTTTTTGGGGTTTGTGGTTTTTGGGGTTTGGGGTTTGTGGGGTTTTTTTTATTTTTTGTTTTTTCCAGACCAACCATACTTTGTGCATACATGTAACTGTCCTGAAAAATGAGGCTGCTAGTATGGAGTTAATCACCTCTTCTGACAAGCTGAACGAGAAAAACCTGTTTGGAGGCTATTCTGCAAGAGATCTGTGCTTGGCAATGGTGTGAACAGTAGATAAACCTCATCCCCTTGCAGAACTAACCTGCCGCATTGGTTGTGTGGCTCCCTGAATACTGTAGTCTGTGGTGTGGACTGAAGGGGAGATCTTTGCTACGTGCCAATTCAAGAAGACTTTACTTATTCTTGAGCTGCAGCCTACCTCTGGATGGCAGTACGGTCACTGTGAACAGGTCAGAGCTCCCTCTTAGGAAGTACCTGTCTGCTGAATTTGTCTAGTTTTCACTCACACCCCTGGTATGTTTTGTCTTTACCTTGAGCTTTCAAAATTTGACACAAGAAGTGAAGCCTTGAGGCTGGAGTCTCCATGCACAGATCAAGACCTACAGAAAACTTTGTTTTCAGCTGCATTGTTTTCAAGTTTTTCTGTCCCTTCCTTCAACTGACTCATCATTTATGTCTGTTCAGCATTTTGAGGGGCTGCCTTTTTTTTTTTTTTTTTGGTGTTATTATAGTACCTCATCTGAATGTTCTTCAAAAGTCATTGAGAAAGTAGGAACTTTTCTCACACATGCTAACTATATTCAGTTTTAATGAGAGTTACTCACAATTTATTCCTTTCAGTAGACTTAAGTTCTAGTATCTTAAGTTCTAGTATCTTAAATATTTTTATATTATATAAAGATATTCAGGGTTGGTAATAAGTTTTCTTGAGCTACAAGGAAACCAGAGGCACATTAGTCATAAGTGAAAAATTTCTGAGTCTGTACTTCCCCCCTCTGCCCCTGTGAGCTGCAAACAGGAATTGTCTGACAAATTTTCCCCAACTACACGGTAAGTTTTTATCTTTGGTCTTTGAAATGTATGTGGTATTTTTTTTTTCCTTACAAATAAATGTTTGCAAGCCAAAGCACGGGAATTTGAAGCAGGACAGGGAGCCAAAAATATCACTTTGTAAAATTATGTAATTGTCATGCTCACAGTTAAAATGAGATTGTTTTCTAAATAATAACTATACACATTATAGTTCTTAGAAGTATCACATCAGTGTAAACATGTGGAGCAGGCAAAGTCAGATTTTACTGCTGTTGTATCTGTGACACCGACTGGGAGACTAAAGAGGACTCTGCTGTTCATTGTCATCAGCAATGTTATAAACCGTGCTCCACTTTCTAGACTTCCTTTGCAATCTCATTGCCTTAAATGAAGTGCTAAATTACACTTGCAGAACCCTAGTGAAGGCAATAGGATTAGAATAGATGTTACCAAGGTCATAACTTATTAATGATGCTGCTACAGTATACAACACAGGAGGAAACCCACTTTCATAGTGAGATCCTAGGCTGAGTCTGTAGAGACAGCATTTAGAGGGAAACCCAGCAAGCATGGGAAAGACTTTTGGAGAGAAAATGAACAAAAAACGACACGTTCTTTCACTTTTACTTTCATTGTCAGTACAGTGTTGCAAAATTTTTCACTGGATAATAAGTAGTGCAAAAAGTATTTCTTTGACTCGTAGCAAGTTTGAGGTGAAAGACCTTTGGTGATACTGTCAGAGAAATCACCATAACGGTGTATGATTGTGCACTGCTGTGTTGTGCATTTCTCTGTCCAGCAAAACTGCAAATTTCACAAATACAAGAGCCTTTTCTACTTGCCTTTCTAGGAGAAGGTTGCAGTCTAAGCACTTTTCTGGTTGTTTTTCCTCTACTCATAATGCCCATTATATGTGCTTTGATGTAATTTTCATCCTTTTCCTTCTGCTTAGCTCTGTGGTTACCTTTGAGCAATTTGCCCCCACTGCTGCACTCCAGCCTCAAAAACTCTGATCATATAAGTGGTCCCATTGATTCCAATATGTATACTTAGTGCAGGGTTAAATGCTTGAAGGATCAGTTTATACCCTTCAGGTATAGATAAATGACTGTCATACCTTAAATCCATAATTTAACCACAGCATAAACATGGCTTTGTTTTCATCACAGCAGTTGAGTTCTTCTGTCACAATAAATTTAATGTATCTGGTTGGGCTTCTTGTAGTGCTTTTAAGTATGTTGTCCTCTTTTTGCTGAGGACCCTTAAAGATGCATACAGGCACTAAGTCATCTAGGAGAAAGAAATCCTATAGACGGAGTGACTGCACAGCGGGGTAACATGATGAGACCCCTTAAAACTGGAGTTTGAAGCCCATCAGAAGTGTTCATTTGTGTTGTCAATTCTCTGTGTCATGTATCATCTTTGTCGTCTTCCAGATCAGTTTGATAGCACAGAAACTGTGTTGAGATACTTTTGAAAGCATTACCTTACCTGTGTTAGTTGTTGTGAGGCAAAGATGTGGAAATTAAAGAATTTTCATTTAACAATTTCTCATCATAAGCGAGCATTCATTCACTCTTTCTTCTTCCCTGATGTCTGCAAAAACACAATAAAAATAGTGGAAGTCTGCAGCTCAAAGTCTTCAGAAGAAAAGCCCAGTAACTTGATCGACCGTTTGTACTGTTAGATTGTCTGTCCTTCTCCTATTACTACTTTTTCCCAATTGCTGTGCTGGAATCAGGTTGGGGAGTGATATAGAGCTGGGAACAGTTCTCTGAGTAAAGGATTTTGTGTGGGCCATGTGAGATTTCAAAGATCATAAAGACTTCAAACTACTAGTCAAGGCAGATTTTGATGTGGTAAAGTCCAGGGACTAGCTTCTTAAGCATACAATTCATGTTAATGCACCCAAATCCCTCGTGAGTTTCTGATTAATCTTAAGTGGGTTCTAGTGTAGCCCCTCAGTGGCTTTTCTTTAACTGATACATGGAACAGGATTCATTTAATATTTAATATATGATCCTAGAAAAATGAAAAGCAGTCCAGCTTTTTTATCCTTGGGGATTTAGGTATTCTCCTTATTTTATTAACTTCTGTTCCATACAACACTTGGCCTAATGAAAGTCATATTCTGTGCTTAATCCTTATAGTCCTCTAAAACTGGCATTACCCTTTTTATTTTTATATACTTTTAAAAATCTTGGCGTGTATTTTCTTCAGACTTCAAGGCTTGTGAGTTTCTAGGCTTCTCACATGAAGACGTAGTTTTCAGTCCAACAGAAATTTGGTTGTGTGTGTTAGGATTTGAAGCTGAAAGGTGAGCAGAAGAAGGAAGTTTGGGAACCGCTAGTAGAACTGTATAAGTAGTATTACTCACAGGGAGGTTACAGTTTCTCTTTGCCACTAGAGTTTTGTATACTTCATAGGGGATATCTGTGTGCATATTCTAGTGCAACACAGCTGATCCCATGTGCTAGCTCAATATCTAGTCTGACAATATTTAATGCTTTTTCTATTTTGACTGAACAGTTTGTGCAAGTGATTTGATTCTGTGTAGGTGGTTTTGGTCATCTTTTACTAATAATTCTCTATATAGAATGTATTACTTTATCCTCTCTTCAAAACAAGCTACTACCTTGTGATAGTCACTTAAGTGATGTTATTGTGTTCCCTAAGAATATGCCCTACTTGTGAGCACAAAAAAGGTAACACATTCTCATGGAAAAAGAGCTTTTTTTCCAAAACCATTGTGGCTGCTATTGCAGTAATGGGTTATCAAACAGGCAAAATTGTATGTGTTGTCAATGGCTACAATATAATTTCATTGACTTACAATGTTTAAAGTGAAGGCATGATGGTAAGCTTATATAAGGTGTCACACTGAAGTAATTGCCCACCAACTTGGTTTTATGGCCAAAGAGAACATTTTAACATCCAGACAAATTTTGAGGACACTCTGGCCTGTGTGGAAACACAGAGATCAAAGGATGTGATTAAGAATTCAGATAGTATAGGGCTGTGTACTTAACCCAAGAAATAAATGGATGAAGTAAACGTGGGCATAAGTAAATGAGAAAGTTGATTTAAATCTACGAATAAGAATTTGGTCCAAAATCCAGTAAGTGGTCACTGGTTTTATTCAATCCAAATGCAGGCAGTTTTACTTATTTGGTGTTTGCCAAAGTCTCTCTGTTTATGATTTCATTACACCAAGACTTGTGTTGGGCGCTCTTCCAGCTGGCGTGTTGGGTTTGGAGTGAGGTGACAGGCAGGAGCCCGTGTTTGGGCCCAGGGGAAGCACAGGAGCTGGGGCTGCCAGGCCTGCCAGCTGAGCTGAGCTGGGCTGAGCTGAGCTGCCCAGCTGCATGAAAAGGGAGCTCAGGGAATGTCAGATGTGTGGGTGCTCCACCCGTTTTCCTAATTGCAGATCTGAATTGTTATATGGGGCTGGCTGCCTGGAGGTAACTTGTTTCACACCAGACTGCATGGTGGTGCGGTTTGGCCTTGTGGCTAAAACCATGCTGATAACATGAGTGTTTTGGCTGTTGCAGAGCAGTAGTTACAATGTCTATACTAGAGGTGGCGAGAATTTGGGGGTCACTTGCCCCAGATGTGTCCTCTCCAAATGACTAAAGGGATATTCCATACCATGTGATGTAGTGTTCAGCATTAGAATCTGGGGGTAACAGGGATGTTTGTGATTACAGTGTTTGTCTTACAGTGTAGCTCTTGTGCATACGGAGGCCCAGCTGCCCTGGAATTGGCTGCACATCTGCCTGCCAAGGGGAAGTAGTGGAAAAATTTCCTTATTTAGTTTTGCTTACACATGCATCTTATACCTCCCCTATCAAACTGTATTTATATTGATCCACAAGCTTTCTCTCCTTCCTTCTGTTTCTTCCCCATTGCATAGGAGAGGGGAGTGAGCAAGCAGCTGTGTGGGTGCTTGGCTGCTGGCCGGGGTCAGCTTGCCATAAGAGTGCAAATCTACAGCAACTGCTGTAACCACTTAAACTAGAAATAAATGTGCTGGAAGAAAATCTCAGTGGGTTAAGGACTAAGACTCATCTACTTGAATTTTAAGGAGAGTTGTTTAGAATGTCACATTAATAACTGCTTGGAAAATGAATATTACTGAGGAAACAGCAGTGCTAGCCCCAGCTATGGAAGAAAAGAAAAAGGAACAAGGATAGGACCTGATAGCAGTAGAGAGGAGCTCTGCTCCACTCCTGTTTTACAGGGCTTTACTTTCCTGTTTTCTTTCTGTGTAATGAAGATCTGCTTTCCTAAATTTTCCTTGAGATCTTCAGGCTGGGAGGATGGAAGGCACACATTGTACCAGTGAGTAGCAAGAGAGTGATGAAAAACCATCTTTTACTCCTAGAGGACCCTTTGAAGTTGCCCCAGTGTTGGGCTTCCCAGGCACATCCAATACCTGCAGCATGTCTGTGAAATGAATCAGAAGTGCCACCAGGTTGAGAAATGGGAGAGACAGATTTTTGTTGATGCAAGGATTAAATTGGTTAAGTATGCATAGCTTGGTTATTTGCTCAACACATGAGAAAATGGATATCAGAAGCAGGTAAATTGTCAAAGGAGTAGGTTAATAAAAGGAATGAATGGAAGTAATGGGATTAAATTAAGAATGGGCCACTTAAATACGATGGAAAGTGTCCTAACAGTGAATATCATTAAAATTTGATACCTATTGTTTGAGGAAAGCGGGTATTCATAGAACTTTAAGTTAGATGTTTTTAAGCCCTAGAAAAGCATAGAGTGAGAGAGACTTCAGTAGAGGCTCTGTGAGGATAGGGTAGATTACTTTGTGCAATTTCACAGGAGTGCTTAAAACACAAAATAGACACCTTTGCCCTGCTCTCCCTTTTGCAAATCTGTTAAACAGACGATAGAGATTAAGTAAATTGGCCAGCAATGCATAGAGGTTCAGTGGCAAAACTAAACCTCCAAGGAAGGTGCCAGCCCTCCTATTCTAACCGCCTGGTGGCAAACTTCCTCTCCCACAAAGAAAAGGCTATTTTTCATTAAGAGGACTACTGGGGAGGGCAAAGGGTGGCTTGAAAACGTGTTCTCTCCCAGCTGTACCTGGAGCTTGCTGCAGGAAACCCAAGTGACTCTTCGTATTTGCATATACAAACTGTAAATTCATGTAGCCTATAGGTTCAGAAAACTAATGATAAATATGGACATAGGAATTAGCTTTTCCTTACAAGTAAAAAGCAAAGATGATTTTTTTCCCAAATATTTAAACTGCATGAAAATAATTTGAAATTAACAAGTAATGCGAGATTGGGATCAAAACTCTTGTTGTAGATTTTAGTGCATTATTTTTGTTAATTTTTAAAAATCATTTTGAAGTTATTATGGGATATTTTTATATTAATTTTTGGTTTGCTAACAGATTTTGTAATGGCATGTGTATTTGTGCATGAGTTGTGCATATGCTTTGTAATCCTACAGATTGAAAAAAAATCTGCAAATTATGCCATGTCTCTAAATAATATTAATCATTTGAAAATTATCTATTACGTTCAAACCCCCTTTTTTTTTTTTTTTTAATAACAAAGTTTGTAGCAGGTTGAAAATTAATTTGAGACTAATAATATTATGAGACTGTTTATGCTGACCTATGCTTTTTTGAAACAACTAAACTACATTTAGGATTACCCGTTGGAGTTTTTTTTATCGATTTCAGTGACAAGAAGATCAGGGCCCTTGCATAGATTTCAGTGATTTTTTTTGTTCATGGTAAGATGGGTTTGTTCCTGTTGAAGCAGATGGCAGCAATCCAAAAAGCCTCATTGGGAAGAGAATTGGGACTGCTGAAAAATTTTTATATATGTAGTATATGCACATGTATATACACACATTCTATAGGTATGTGATAAACAGCAGCAGGTTCTTTGGAAAGAGTTTTCTGCTGTTGAAGCAGAAGGGAATCAGCAGCGCTTGTGACTGTGCCCTCCAAGCCAAGCAGCAATGGTTACACTCTAAGGGTGAAGCTGAGCAGCCCAGTGGTGTTGGCCAGTTTGCAAATAACAGGCACAAGCAATGAAGTGTTGATGTAGTTAGTTGCATGTTTTGTTTTACTCTCTGATTGGGTTTTCTGCCTTAAGATATAATTTGTTTAGAAGGATTTTCCTTAAGAAACAATAGGGAGCCAATGGCAAATCATTGTGTGGCAACTTTTTTAAAAATAAAAACAACAACAAAACCAAACCAAACCAAAACCAAGCAAACAAACACACCAAACCCAAGCCAAAACGCAAACACAAACCAAACAGTATCTAATAAATAATAGAATTGTTCATGTAGGAAAGTACTAGCAGATCTGGAAAATGCTTCATTCATTGTATATTGATAATCCAGTTACTGTAATTGCTCCTAAAATGATCAGTAAGTGTTACGCTGTTTTCCTATTGTAAGGCTGTAAACAGAAAAGCTGCTCTTGCATTGCTCTGAATTGAAGTGATCCTCCTGTATGTCCAACACATACTGTTACTGTGTGTGGTGTGTGACATATCCTACCACAGCATAATGAACAAAACATCAGGGGTTTGTACGTATACCTGCAACTTCCAGCGGATTAAGGCCATTGACAAAAGGGTGAAGCACCCTTTGGGCTTCAAGTTCTTAGAGAAAAGCAAGTATTTATGCAAATTGCATTAGAAGTATGAAGCTGTGTGATAAAGGCATGTTGAATTTGGAATATATTTAATTAGAAATTAATATGTTGTGATCTCCAATGTGAAAAGAAAGCCATGGTACCCAGGTGCTGATGAAGACCTGGTATGAAGAAAAGTAACTCTGAAGATCCTCTGTAATGATTAAAAAAATACTGCACTCATTTATCAATGGGAAAGGCTTGGAAAATATAAAAAGCATAACATTATTGATCTGCAGTATTTGTGGCATTATTAAGTATGTTTACCAGTTATAACAGCAGGTTTTGCTATCCAATGAGCTCAACATACGAGAACCATAGGAAAACTGTTTGGGATTCTTACTCTTAACCTGGGAGCTGCCCATTTTATGGCAGTGCATCTTCTAGTATCTGGACAAAGAAAAGAATATCTTAGCCTGTGAGGCTCAGTTCAAGTAAAGCTTTCAGGAAAAAAAAAAAAAAAAATCACTAGAAAAGGTTGCTTTATTTCACTAAAACTAATATGTCCCCGTTTCAACGAGTTTTCTTTTGAAAGTGTTACTTTGTCTTTGGAATTTCTGGTAAGAGCCAGGGAAAGGCTCATCCTGAAACAGAAAGTGATTCTGCTGATATGGCCAAGTCCATGGATGGCTACAGAAGCATCTCGATTAGGGTTTTCCTAGATCAAATGCAAGTAATTGAATTAGGTGCTGAGCTAGGTTACTGTTTAACCCATGCTTTGATTTTCAAAAATTCAAGTTAATGGTTTTTGGTTTACAACTTGCAAATCCTGACATGTTATGTAAAATCAAGTTTTTGTTTAACTAAGAGGAAAGTCTCTTTCATTTGCTGTGACTCCCTTCTTTGCTGCCTAGCCAAGTTTCTGCCTTAAGATATAATTTGTTTAGAAGGATTTTCCTTAAGAAACAATAGGGAGCCAATGGCAAATCATTGTGTGGCAACTTTTTAAAAAAGTTTTTTAAAAAAGAGTTTTTTAAAAAGTTGATCAGTGTTCAAAAGTGATTGTAAATTTGTCTTTGGTGTGGTTCTGGATGTGCTGATTTGTAAAAGAGAGCAATTTGAACTGAATACTGGCTTTGATATTACTTTCCTCAAAGTTGTTTCTGGTACGTGCATGGTAGACAAAGCCTGAAAAAATGAAAATATATAGAAACCATATGTAGTAACATTTAAATTCTGATTAGGCCAAACTAGTAGTGTTTGAATGCTTTGTGGTGGCAATCCTGCTAAGTAGTTTTTTGCCTAGGAAAGACTAACTGCATTTCTTAGTTCCAAAGAGGCCATTTGCAGCTTGTTCTTTCCCATGGAGAGCAGAAAGATTATGTTGATAAGGGAATGCTTTAGGTTCCAGAAGGATTTCTTGGAACATATGTAGCATGATCATCTGGAAAGAGAAGCCTTGTGTTTAAGGCCACTTCAAAATAGAAATAGAGCAAATATTGAATAAATAAATAAATATATATATTTATAAGTTTTTGAACTGGCAGGCTTGTGAAAGAGCTCTTGTGAAGACAGTGAAATGATATGGCAAACAGGATCATGTCTCCTTCAGGTGGTCAGTGTGGAGACTAACACAACCCAATGTGAAGTCATTTTCAGGGTGAATGAGAAGGTTTTGTTTTGATAGCAAATTTCCTTTAGACAGCTACAATATGTGTTTATTACATGAGCACAGAATGGTATTTTTTGCCTTAAGAGGTGGGGTGTGAGGGTTTTTTTGTTTGTTTTTGTTTTGTTTTGGTGTGTTTTTAATGGAAGACAATGTCTTCCTCTTCATAATGGAAATTTTTTTCAAGTCCTCTGTTAAGTTGGCCCCACAGTATACAAGTTTTAGAAAATCCCAGCTATTCTTACAAGCTTATAATTTTCTGCATGGTTTCTTATGTTTGATGTGGCTCCCTGCAGAATAAAACCAACAGAACAGTGGGAATCATCCACTGCTCCTATGAAGAAAATGTGTCAAAGTTTTACTCTCCTGATAGGAACCATATTCTAATATCAGATTTAGTTGCTCTGCATCTCCTTCTTTTGGGAGACCAGATGGCAGAAGAGGAGGAAATATCTTGATTCAGTGATCTTAAAAGGTCATTTTCAACCTAAATGATTCTATGAAATGAGTGTGAAAGTCTCTTGAAGGCTTATTCCACCATGTTGG
The DNA here is from genome assembly GCF_963082525.1 of Nesoenas mayeri. Classification (NCBI taxonomy): domain Eukaryota; kingdom Metazoa; phylum Chordata; class Aves; order Columbiformes; family Columbidae; genus Nesoenas; species Nesoenas mayeri. Next base: position 109,785,283 of record NC_137543.1, read on the forward strand.
CCCTAGTAAAAAATGGTCCTACCTGTTCAGCCTTTGTCCTGTCATGATCTGTTGGGCCTGATCTTCTGATTTCTTAAGAATTGGGTCAGCTTTTGTGTGTCTGCAAGAATCTTTAACTAGAAGAAGACTACTTTCTCTCACCATTCTCAAGACTTGTTATTTCTCCTGATGGCTGTGCACTATTATCTGTCATGTGTTTTGAGGATCGTGGCAGCTTCCCAGAATAGTAGCTTTTCTGGCTAGTGACCTCTGTATGCATACAAACTTCTGCTATATGTACATGTATTAAAAATCTCCTTTTCAGTAAGCCAGAATGTAATTTAAATGGGGGAATCATTATTAGAACTCTTATTGTCCTAACAGAGGAAAGTTTTATATAGCTTCACCATGTACACGGTAGAAAACTGTAAAGATGAAATGGTTTGCAACAAGAGCAGAATGATTCGTAATTCAGGTTAATAATTGGATCAGAAGCATTAAGGTCAACTCAAGAGTTGAAAGCAATGTTTAGAGTAAAGCTTCTGTGCTGCATGTACTCCGGCATTAGTGATTCTCAAGTGTCGCATGGGTCAGGAAAAACACAAAGTCTGGATTCATACATATGAGAGTCTTTCTTTCTCAGCCAGTTCCAGAAATGGCTTTTCTGGACCAGAGGTGCAGCAATCTCCTACAGTGGTATAGTTGTTCCTCACTCTTTCTATGGTGAAAGCAACATCCTTTGCCTTTCTTTCCTGTTTGAAGCATGCAGCATGACTGCTGGGGTACATTTAGAGCAATAAACCCAAGCTGATTATAAAATGAATTGTAACATAGCCATTTACCACTGTGCAGCTGCTGTGTGCATATTCCCATCCAGCAGCCTATAGGCAGCAAGTTGCAGAGCAACCTGACCAGCAAATGACTAGGACTTCTCTCATGGACCTTTCAGCTTGCTCTCCATAGGTCTAAGAAATGTCCAAAACATTTTCAATAGGAAATACCATTTGATGCGGTGAGGAGCAGGGATATTGTTTAATGAGGGGTTTTTTTTATATTATTTGAAAACCATGTTGCAATACCTCAATCTCAAGACACAGTAATTCAAGGGATATTGCCATATAAAACCTTGTTTAAGAAAGAAAGAAAAAAAATAATAATAATAAAAATATATATATATAATTCAACTTTAGGAGTCTTAAAACTACAATTAAAACCTCTAAACCCGCCCCCCCCCCTTTTTTTTTTCTGTCAGAAGCTATGTTATACTAACCAGCGCTAATCATTTCAGTTTCCAGAGGACTTAATTTTCAGTAAATAAATGGAGACCATCCTAGCATTACTGCCTAACCTGAGAAGAATATTTAAATGAAAGCAAGCACCATGGGCAGTGATAGTCTCTCTAACTTTCTAAACTAAACTGTTAATTGAAGTTCAGTACTATAAATAACCTGATTATAATTAGGCATGGGTTACTTAGTTAACTGTGTTATTTTTAACTAGAAAATGCTCCTTTTTAACTGCAACCTGGACACTAGATGTGAAGATGAGTATCACCAGAAAAATATCATGTCCAAAGTCACACAAATCTTGAGAAAAGGGAGAAGAACTATGGTGTTTGCTATAGATATTTTGATGAGGAGAATAAATAACATACTAGCTGAAGAGCAGTGGAGACATTTTGAGGTGATAATATTCATATTGAGTGAGAAGAGCTGGGAATATATTTGCTTTGTACTGTAAGAGGAAGAAGAGGTAATACTGAAGATTATAGTAAGTTAAATATGAGTAATATAGGTAATGTAAGTAAATATGTACTGAAGTAAATAGAAGTACAAGATCAAAGTAGTGAAGAGAGATCAGTGATCATGTACCAGCAGACTTGTTTGTTTTGCTTATGGAAACATCCATCTAAAGATGGTGGTACAGGTGGCTATGAAGAAATCGAGGAGATTTTTCTCTGTTACTCTTTCTGGGGAAGTGACATCCAGGAGGTAGCGATGGTGAGAGGCCAGCAGGGGACAGAATGCTGATTCCAAGTACTTCGCGTAAACTAGACTACAGGTAGATTGGGATGGAGGAAATATCAGCATATGAGTGACAGCAGATAAAAAAATAATGTTTAAAGAAAAAAGAATCAAAGAAGGTTGTCCATGACAATTGTTGTTTATGGAAAAAACTGATAATTTCTGGAAGCAATAAGATGAAGAAAGAAGGACTAGTTCCTAAGAGGAATGTAATCCTGAATTTCACTGGTACTGGACACAAAATAAATCCAATCCTTTCCTCTCAGTAAAGTCTTTCTAATGTCTTCCCCATTCAAAACCTATAAGCTAAGTCTTAGAACAGCTTTATCCAAAGTTAAGAAGGTACTCTGTCTTTACTAAAAAAAAATTAAAAGCTGCAGTTTTTGGTGTAGTCATTAGAACAGTGTAAATTTTATGTTTATTGGTAGTATAATTTGAGTGTTTGCTCAAACGTATGCAATGTGTTATGTCCCAAATACAAGTCTGTGAAAGATCAGAATCATAGAGGGGGGGACAGGATTTATTTCATGTTTGGGGAAAACAAACAAACAAAACCCCAAACCCCAAACAAATTCAAACAACAACAACAAAACCAACAAGAAGCCAGAAAATTAAATTCAAGCCAGAGAAATATAAGGACAAAATAAAAAGCAAAACAAAGGATCTTACTTTTTCTCCTAATTAAAGTAATTAAATTCAGACCAACAATGTTTATGGTGCAGTAAGTACAAAATTTAGACCAGTGGCTAAACCAGTGCATTAAGTTTTTATAAAGCCCTATCATTACCCAAATCCTACATTAAGGATAAAAGTAGTTTGTTCTCCCATTTTTAGACTTCTGCCTAGGGCATGTTTCTCACAAAAAAATATAGTTTCCTTTAAAAGCTGTCTTTGATTACTAAATAGTTCTTGCTTAGAAACTGCACCTTTACCCTTAAAGTGCAGAGGCAAAGCTTTTAACACAGTGATAAGTGTTCTCCTGTACTTCATACAGTGCTGCAGATAAGAACGTAAAGGTTTTGTTTTTTAATAGAGGTAACCAGAACTGTAATTTGCATTTGCAAATCCACACAGTTTTTACTGTTAAATGAAGCCCAACAGCTTAAGTCATCAGGGAGTGGTAGAGCTGAACGGAGGTGTCGCAGGTATTGCAGCTGAGTTACAGGAGCTATGAGCCACCCTTAAAGGAGACACACAGCGGGGAGGACCACTTGCTGTACAAAAATGTCAGTGAGATCTCATAGAAAACAGGCAAGTTTGGAAATACTGGTGCTAGTTGGACAAGAAATAGATGACAAGCTATATGAGTATCTGCGAGAGATGGTGTATAAAATTTGTCACTACTTGTGCGGTATACACAGGTATGTTTTGAATAAGGGGATTGTAATTTCTTAGTTCTCATGTAACTAGAACTTTGCTCTTGTGGTTATAAAGCAATCTGACATTGTGAAGCATTATATCCCTTTTACATACCCTTGCCTCTTACTAAAGCATATCAACCCTTTTCACAAAGTTCATTTTGCTGGTTTTTATGCATTCTTAGACTTTTTAATTTTGGATTTGAAAAGCTAAAAGTTTTTTGTGGTGGCTGTTGGTCAAGTCAATGGAAGATTCTGTGTTATGCTGCAAAGTGTAACCTGACCTTTAACACCTTCCAAACGAAACCAAGCAACCAAACAAAAAAACCCCACAAACAAACAAACCAGCAACAAAACCTGAGCATCAAGCCCACAGACATCCAGGGCAGCAAGGAGAAGAAATCCTAACGGGACTACCCACTAGTTACTAGCCACTTGCTATGCACTGGAATTAGAATTTATTACACTTTTTGTAAAAATAATAGTTTTTACTCGCACATAATCCACTGCAGTAGTGACACGTTCTTAAGTATGGAAAGCAATTGAAGGCCTGGAGACAACCTGAAGTTAAAAAATGTCAATTTAAAAAAAATGTTTTTGAAGGAAACAAACCTCCTCTCAACCCATCATTTCGGTGATTTATTTAGTCCTCATGTAGACTAGAATTTTAGACAGAATCTAATCCATCTGCTTCTAGAGAAAGTTGTCATTCGTTTACCACCTGACAAAGAGAGCTACCCTAGGGGTTAACTACAGGTTCTGGTACTGTCTGAGGGAAGGGGCAGCAGTTTATATTATTTCAGTTTTTATAGTCCTCAGCTCTGTGTTTGCAAAGCTGTTTTAAATTCACTGCTAAGAGTCTGCCCAGCCACACAAGCAACTCTGATGCTTACTGCAGTGCAGGTCTCAGTGATACCTTGCAGCAATGAGTTCCACAGGTTTTCACTGCTTACTCTTTGGAAAAGTATATTTTATTATTACTACATGTACAACTTTGCCATTTCAGTGGAGGCCCCTTTTCTCCTCGGGTGAGGTGGGGTGAATAGTTCCTGCTCTACGTTTTCTCCCTGCCATTTATTATTTTGTATACTTTGGTCATGCTCATTCTTATTCGCGTTTTTCTGTAAACCTTCCCAGTCCTTTCGATCTCTTTATCATTCTTACCGCACATCTCTTTCTGATGTATCTTTCTTAGATGGGCTGACCAGAAATGAACAAAGTACTCCAGGTGAAGCCGAATTATTGATGTACATAACAGGTAAAATCCTGGCCCAAATGAAGTTGCTGGGAATTCGCTGACATCTGAGGGCTGAGGTTTCTCCCAGGGCTGTCACACTTCCTACATTATTCTTCCTCCCATTTTTCATATATTCAACTTCAAAATTTGGCAGCTGAGACTTTAATGCAGAATCCTACTGATTCAGCATCCTCTGTTAAATTGCTGTTAGTTCTCAGATTAGCAGGATAGCTCTGCGGACGGGATTAGTTCTCTCCCCCAAATACTTTGATGTGAAGGGTCAAATTTTGTCCCGATTCACACTTGTTATGAACAACTCTTGATGTTAGTCTTGAACATCTGAAATTCAAGGGCAGCAGCCCAGACTTTGAAACAATGCTCTTTGTGTTCACAGTGACCTTTAGCTGCAAAGTCTGCTAAAATAAATTATTTAGTGTATGAAAGCAAACAAACAAAATTTTTGCCTCGATAAATGACTGTCCGTAATGCAATATGAATATGAGGCCAAACAAGTCACAGGGGTTTTTTTACAGCATCTGCAAGAGAAATCTGTTAACTTCTGTTTCCTCCCCAGAAACATCTAAGAAATGTTCAGATTGTTGCTGGCTAATAAATACAGTAAATGAAATGTTAATAAATCACCAGCAATTTAGCCTGACAATAACATGGATTGACCACATTGATTAAATTGATTATGTTTCACATATTTACAATATGTAGACACAAGCCTAATTTATTTTCTGAGGAGTTCAAGGTAGGTATCAATGGTTTAAAAAAAATGCAAACCAAAACAATGGAGTAATGTTTGTGGTTGCTATCTGCAATAATCTAATGCTGACAGAGAGCAGTATTTTATTTAGTAATTAACAGTGTAAAGGGGAGAGAAGCTGTCATGTTGGTTCTTAAGCTGGGGAATGTGATGAAAGATGATATCTGCGATCTCATCCTTTCCACTTGTTTAGGATTGTCAGGATGAGAAATGTCAGCATTATGAAAGCTCAGCTCTGCTCTTGATATGATAAAACCCTTCAAAAGCCAGTCTTTCTCTCCCTCTCCCCCCTCCTTTCTCCCTCTCCCTCTCGCACTTGCTTTTTTTATTTATCCTGTTTTGTTAGATGGCAGAAATATAATTCTTTTCTTTCTTCCTATTATAAGCCACCATTTTTGTTTTATTATATGTTTCACAACCCCTAATGCCCCACTGAAAATTACCTTGTTAAATGACAGTGTTTCAAAGCCATGAATCCTTTCCACCATTCCCTCAGAGGTTTGAAACAGTCAACAGACTGTAAAGAATAAATAATAAAAAAGTATTGATTATTTTGATGACTGTGAGATTCAATTAAGTATTAATTTTGCCCTCCAGTGGACCTATCAAGGTATTCAAAAGGGAGGATTCGGCTCAGCTAAATGCGTGCTGAGTGCTTCAGCCTTAAATAGGGAGAAAATGTGTTTACCTACAGTATTTGAAGAGGAGTGCATTGATGCACAGAGTCCAATATTTAAGTGCTGTGCAAATTAAGCCCTGGTGACAGTGACATTGTTTTCAGCGATATGAGTATTGACTAAAGAAGTGCATTTGATGACAGCTTAAACTATTTGTATTGATTAACATTTTCATAGATTATCATGTGTCATATCAAATTCACTTTTCAGACACGAATACATTAAAAAACCCATAGGCAAACATTGACCAATGTGAGGACGGGGCAGAGGGAACATGCTAACCAACCTACTTGCTCGCTGGTCACCTGTTCTCTGCATAGGAACCATTTAGGCATGAACTTTGCAATAAATAGCTGCCAGAGAGCGCAACAAGGTCACTTGCTCCTTTCCTTTTTTTTTTTTTTTTTAAAAAAAAAAAGTTCTTTTTTCTTTTTTTTTTACTCTTTTTACTCTGGTTTCTGTGCTGTCATGATATTATGCCTGTTAGTTTGCAAATGGAATATTAGGGCATGCTTGGAAATAATGCCTGACCCCCAAATGTCCTCAATGAGCAGAAGATAAAACAGATCCAAATCATCAAGAGAAAAAAAATAGATATATGTGTAATGTTTTACGGGGGATATAATGTCACAAACACAAGAATAATTGCAAACTGTTTGTGTAAGTATCTTCCCTAATTTTATCTTTTAAAAAATTGTTTCTGTGGGGAGTTTTAAATTTTATTTTCAAAAGAAAAATGTGTGTTTGTGTGCGTTTTTATGGACTTTTGGAGCATAGTATCCCAAAGACAGGGTTAGAAGAAATCTGTATCTCTGAGTGTATGTAATGAAATGGCTATTTGCTGATGTGTATTTCTTTTCATAGAAATGCTGGAATGCTAGAAACTGTGTATTTGATGTTGTTAATGTTGTACAGCTGAGGATGCCTCTTTAAATCACTACGGAGCACTTGCAGGGCGCTCCTCTTCCGTGGCGTTGGAGCATACAGGAATTTCTTTTCTTAGTACGTTAAGGACAGGGTGAGGTGTAAAAACATACACACACACACACCAGAAAAAAAAAAAAAGAGCACATCCCACAATTAAAGCTGTGCTGGTTATGTTGCTTTCATAGAAGTTTTTCTCCAAAGCATCCTGAATGTCTCACATGCTAGTTGAGCTTTAATAGGGTGGGGAGTAATGGAAAACTCATTGGATCTGTAATAGCTCTTCACTTGACTGCAGCCAGCAATAACAGCAGGAGCAGCCAGAGATAAGAGAGAGAGAGAGAGAGTGTGTGTGTATGTGTGTGTGAGAGAGAGAGGGAGTGGAAGAGAGACTATACGCACACCAAAGCTGCCACTTTTTTTTTTTTCCCCTCACTCCTTTTTTCCCCCCCCCTCCTAGGATCCAATGATAGCTGGACAAGTCAGTAAGCCCTTGCTGTCACTGCGGAGTGAAATGAATGCAGAGTTGAGAGGTGAGGACAAGGCAGCTACTTCAGACAACGAGCTGAATGAGCCCTTGCTTGCGCCTGTGGAATCAAATGACAGCGAGGACACTCCCAGCAAGCTCTTCGGTAAGTCTGTCTAGGTATTTCATTTCACTGCTACCATGTTGTCCGGAAGAGCCATCTCCCCCCCGTTCTTTTCTCTCTCTCTCTCTCTTTTTTTTTTGTGTTCGCTCAATTTTCTTGTAAGTACGAAGGAGTAGCTTGGAGCGTGCGTAGAGCCCTCTGCTCCCATTGCAACTTGCTACCTGAACGACAGTGTCAGTCCTGAAAACTTTTGTCAACAATGAAGTTATTTCATGCAAGTTGCAGATGTTTTATGTTTTCTTTTGATTCGTGGTCTCTAATGTAAGAAAATAGAGGGCATTGTTTTCTCGGAGTAGTTCATTAACATTTATCGTGTCAGATGTTGATGTGTCTCATGCTACCACTTTTTTCTAAGGCAGGATTAAACTATAAAGTTATCATTTCATATGGTAAAGCTGGCTGAAGGGAGGTGAAACATTCCCATAGAAAACATTCTGTACTGAATAAACAAAGGCTACCAAGGGTACTGCACATGGAGCTAGTGATTTTGGAATTTAAATTAGAAATGAAATATTCCTTTTAAAGCCTGTGCAAAGAGAAATTATATTTTGAATTTTTATTTATTTGTAAATAGTCTAAGTTGTGGCAGATAAGTGTAACTTTTTACAATCAAAACAAAAGCAGCAAGAGTGACACTCCAACACAGACATCTGTCATTCAAACGGATGACACCCTGTAAACCAACTCAAGCAACTCTGATCTCTAATCAGAAAAGGGAGCAGAGTTGTTGAGGCGCGCGCTTGAGTGATAGATGTTGATAGATGTTTGAGCTGGAGCAGCGCTATACGGTACATAGTGATATTTTGGGTTTAGAGGGATTGCTTTCCTGAAGGAGTTCCTTTTAATTATCTCCATTTGCGACTTGAGACAAATCGTAATAGAAATGGAGCATTTCCTTATTTTACATGATTGCAAAGGTAGAAGTTGAGGGGAAAAAGATCTTGTTTAAAGGGAATGAACCTCTAAGGGAGAGAAGGTGAGAGCCCATTTTCTAAGATTCAAGTTTTGATTTCGTAATCTGCAAGGAAATCTGTAGTAGTGTTCAGATTTCAGTATTCTAGCTACAGTAAGGGCTGCAAGCTTTTTTTTTTTAAACAAAAGAATACATGCAATTTTATTTAAAAATATTGTTTACTCCTGACTAGAAGATACAGCACAAAATGTTTTACTAAACAATTTCACTACAGATATGGGAAAATAATAACAATTTAAAAATCCTAAAATTTAATTTCTGGATTACAGTAATGACCATTACTGAATATCACATCCATTTTTAAGCATCCCTTTAGTGATCTTTGTTTCCATGGAAAGCATAATTTCCATTAGCAGTTTGAATGTTCAAAAAGCATATAATAATTGTTTTAGCCCATTTCATCCAGAAAATAGTTATTGTAATGTCTATAATTCAGAGGGCTGTTAGTTGTCTAGAGTAGTATAAATCTCTTCAGCTCTGTTTATATATTTTATTTGCTCAAATGTTTAGGATGTATCTATTAAATATAGCAAGGCATGTACAAAACAAACCCCAGACTTTTAATTTGTGGGTACTGAAATGTCTGGTTTTAGATCATAAATGCAATAAAAGGCAGGATATTTTTTGAGCCATTGTCATTTGGATGCTCTGTAGTGATAGTGAAATATTCACAGACACTTTCATTAGAGTTGCCGTATGGGATATCAAAATGATGTGCAACAATACTGTGTCTCCTTCTGAACTGCAAATATAATTTATGGCCCTAAAAGCACTAATGAAAAAGCTACAAATTAATATATTGTGCTGTTTCTGTTGGGGAGTGAAGGTGTTTGCCAGCCTGATTCTCATACTGGTAAAAAGATGTTCCCAAGTAAACGAAAGTAGGTGAAATAGTTCAACTGCCTCCGTATGAACTTACATACCGTTTTTTGAGGTTCTATTACAATCGTGACAGATGCCGAGGATCTTTTAGCAGCTGCCCTTTTCAGTTAATTTTAGTAACTTTGAGAACATAAAAGACAATTTCAGTACATTTCAGTATCAAACTAAGAAAAAATATTTAAAATAAAGATGATTAGCCTTTGTCATGGATGCATCCCTTAAGATAGATTCGCAGTGAACATAAGTGTAGTTTTGTTTAAAGCCTTGATACATAAACATGGAGCGTTATTCTATAGCTGTTTCTCTTTGTTTAATGTTATGAATAGCGTGTTAGGAATGCATACTTTGGGCCTTTATTTGCAGTCTCTGAAATTACATTATTTGTGAACTTTTTTTGACATGTGATGGTATAGAGATTGTCAGTTTTCTCCTCCAATTATCTTTCATGTGATCAGAGAAAACTTTCTTTTTACAATATAACATTTAATATATGCTGTGTGAAAATTTGCCCAGAATCTGTTAAGCAGGAGAGGGAGGAGCATTTTAGAAAGTCAAGGGGAGGAGACAGGTCCATAGAGAACAAAGTTTTTCTACACTGCTGCTTTCCCATTTTTTGGAAAAATTTGTGAAAATCATGTACTGATTTAGTTGGAATGAATGACCAGCATTTGAGTGTTTTGTTGATGTTAGCAATATTTCACAAGACTTATTTTCATATAGATGAAGAGAGTTGAATGATTAGATGTGAAAAGCTTTCTTCTTTCTTGCCGGACATGTTCTGCTTAGCTTCTTTTGATGGACAGGCTTATTTCTGCAAGGACTTGTATTGCTTACCTGTACATTTTCCTAAAAATCCTTCTCCTTTTCCTCAAACTTCCTTGTGGTATTTCACTGAATACCTTAGAAACACTGGGTATTTATTTTTTTGTTTTGGTATCAGCACAATTAATCATAAAAATGGCAACTCTTAAACAACAGTCCCTGCTGCACGTGAGGAAAGGGCAGGAGCACCATTAATTATACTTATTTTGGAGTTAGGAAGATATGCAGTAAACTTTTGTTTCTCTTATGGCTGCTTTGCTATCAGTGACAGAGCAGGTGAATGCTGCAGCAGCTTGGGTCTCAGAAATAGCAGCATGAGCTGGACTAAGTTTCTGATGATCTGAAATAGCTCCCACCTGAAAGTGGCGTGCAGGTGATGTACTTTGTCACTGCGGTGCAGTTGGTACCTGTGAGCGATAACGGGAGCAGCTCTGATTTAGAGGGCTTGTGTCTGCTTGTTTGTGTGCTTGCTTTCTCGTGGTGCTGGTGGTTGGGTTTTTTTTGTGGTTTTTGTGAAGAAAAGGCTGTCCTGTAGTCTGAGGGTTTGCATCTGTAATCCTCCACTTGTGTATTTATACTAGTGGACTTTTTGGAAACTGCATACCTGCGTGCAAAAGACTTGGTACTGAAACCATGTGCAACAAGGAGGGAGTTGAAAACATGGTGAGAAACACTTTCTGAAGTGCAAAATGTTGTTAAAGAGACTCTATTCTGAAACACGTTAGCTCAGCAGTACAGTTTTGAAGTGTGGAGTTAGCACAGCTACTGTGTTTCAGTTACAGAAATCCCAGTTTTGCTGAGCAGTATGAGGCGAAGTTGCTTTGTGAGACATCTTGTAGCATATTGTTTACTCTTTAAAATATCTGTGAAGCAGTATCTCCTATTTTAATCATACGATGTGATTGAGAAACTGAGTCTGGCCGCTGACATTCCTGGCGGTGTCATTTTCAGATCCACTTGCCTTGCTCTGCAGTATGCTTCAAAACAGTAACCCAGGCCAAATGCCCTGGCTCTTACTAGGGAAAGTTTTGTTAATGCTAAGTAGTAGCTTCACTTGAGTAGATGCATTGGGATTTGATCCTTAGTTAATTAATGCTAGTTCCCATTTTATACAGTGTCTTTAAACAAGTTTGGAATAAGTTATGGAGTATTGGCCTGAAAAAATCTTAGCTAAACATGAGAGGGTTTTTTTTCTTACTATGTAATACTATAGCTGCTGAGATTCAGAAGTTGGTATAGATACCAGGGATGTGTATTGTGCATAAAATTATCTGTACAGTAAAAAACCCAGGAAAGAAGTGGCTAGCCTGAGCACTAGAAGATGTTGTGGACTGCGGCTTGCTTTCCTAGGGCTAGATCCAGTCCTTAATTTGTTCTTGATTGAAGGTAATTTGTGACATAATTAGATGATCGTAAAAAGAAAGCCAGGTGTGCACTTGCATATTAAGGTAATTTTATTGTGTTATAAAAAGTTGCTCTTTAAGATGGAGTCTGTAGTTCTGCACATCAAACTTATAGAAATAAAGCTGTACCTATATAGTGAGTGCAAGGCCAAGCCTATAATTGTGGAGCACAAGTGTTTCCTATTTAATAATTGCAGGACAGCAAAAAAGAGACTGCATTTATTTATTTTTTTTTTTTTGTCTGTTCACAAAGTTCTGCTCCAGTAAAATTAAATCTTAAGTTTCCTGTGCTGGATCTGAAGACTGTGGTTTCATTTGGTTCACTACCATTTTTTTTGCCTTTTTTCCGTAATGCTATGTATGCTTGAAATACAGATTGGGGGTATGTGAGATAAATGAATCTGCACACATTTCTATAAACAAGGGTTTACTTTCAAACCGCTGCATTGGCTTTGGTGTTTTGTTTTCCTTTCCCATATTGTTACCCAAGTTTCAGCACTGCATGCATCTTTTCTATAAGCATACATGTAGATGCTGTAGCTGAACAGGGATGTTGTGTCGCTGCTTGTGTTTTGCTAGTAGATACCTTGTATTGCTCTTTAAGAAAACATTTGTTATCCTTTTTTAAAAAAAAAAAAAAAATGGAGTTGCCTTGATTAGAATTTATGGCACTGAAGTAATTTCAGTTACAAAGGATAAAGGACTAAATTGTCTTTTACCTCTTGAGACAGTGGTCTCCGCAGGTCAGTGCAGAGGTCATTGCCAGGTTGCTGTGAGGAAGCTCACGTTATTGTCATTAACAGCATATATAGCCTGTGGGGGACAAAAAAGGCATTCAGTCTAAGAGCTTTCCTTTTATTGGTGTATTTAAGGATGATTCTCACTGTTTTGGTTCTTTAGGAACACTTTGATAAGGTTTGGTAATTTTAGTGAAAGGTAGCAGTGTGTGTTGTTTGCTCTTGCTGCATTTTAGAGATATAGTGAATGTTTCTGTTGTGTTGGGGAAGTTCAAGGCCCAAATCATCTCAATATTAAAATCAGAGCCTTCTTTTAGATACAGCAAACATTTAAACCTTTATATATTCCTGTCTCCTCACCTAATTGTGTTCAGTAATATCTACATTGTGGGTGCTTTGTTTTGAGACACTATCGGTATCCTTGCCATCCATAAGGGCCATAGGACCGGTCCTGGTCATACTTGAATGTGTGGTATCTTTATTAAAGCAAGTAATCTGTGGTTTATAGTCATTACAAAGACTCTGTCAATGAGGAATAGATGGCATGTTTACAGAACCAGGTCGTTATATAGGCTTGTAAATATATTTTCTAAAATGTAGTGGTTTCTTTCTCAATTAACGAATACATTTTCAAAGAGTCTGAAAATATGGCTGTGTTTTTGAAGGTTATTTTTGAAGGATGTATTTGACATCTGCATTTTAAAATAGGTGTTTGCAAACAGTTAAGCTTTACTCTGAATAATGTTGTCTGATCACTTGCAGTTGTAACTGAAGTCAGAGAGGGATGCACTTTTGAATGGAGAGTGAATACCCATTAAAGCCTAGAAGATGTTATGAGCGTTTAAACAGAAAGGATTATGCAATGGTAAGAGAAAAAAAAAACCCATCCTTAGCTCAGCGTTCCTGCTGTGCCTCGGTATTGCAGGGAGCTCAGGCAGTGGTAGTTCTGGTGCTGGCAGGTATATTCTAACTCTGAAGAGACTGGAGTCTTAACTCCTTCAGCCTCAGTGAAAGCACTGTTGGGCTGGTGAAAGGCATATATTGCAGCCCCACTTAAATTCCCTTGCTTGTATGGAAATAAATCTCTTACTGATGTGCCTGAATTGTGACAAAGACAGCCTACTTCAAAAAAGCAAACAAACGACACAAGCTGATTTGGGTACAGAGAAAGTTAATTGTGTTGTTTATTTTTTTTTTTTGAGACAATTCTGTTTGTTGTCAAATTACTACTTTGCTAATTTTTTCTTGAGCTAAGTGTACGTTATATGTTGCTGAAATGAGGCTTGAAGCCTGATTTTTCTGTATTTATATACAGAATAACTAACATTAGAGAGGGAAGAAAAAGAGAATAAAATCCTAGTAGGTAATTGGTATTGACTGAATGACAAATAGTTTGTTTTTAATTAGTTAATCTTTCTTCTCTCTGTTTTTGAAGTTATAAAAATAACAACAAACTTAAGTGGCTGGCTGTTTCAAAGGGGACTTGCCAGCTACTAGACAGTAAACAGGTAATTTGTGAAAGAACTGTTACTTTCTTTGATTGAGATCCTTGCCGGTTTGTGTTTTGAGATTAATAATAGATCAGACACTTGCACATTAAAAAGGAAGCAAACACAGAAAAGAGAAGGAAGGAGGATTGGATGTTTCTGTTGGACTTCACATGATTAGGCAAGTTCTCTGTGGAAATGTGCAGGTGAGGCAGATGGACGCGAAGCTGGATTTGCCCAAGTGTGCACATGGCACCACTTAACACCTCTCTTGATTTCCTTATGCTAAACAAAGAGACAGCGAGTGCTTATACCAAGCTGGCACCCTGTCAGGGGGCAATCTGTATAAAGTTTCCTGCTGTCAGGTTAATAAATTTTTTAAAAATATCCAAAGGCAGAGGTAGCTGTAGGAAGCTCATAGTAACAGTTGCCATTCTCCTGTGGATCATTTTTCTCTTTAATATCCTCTGTAGTGCTTGGTTTTACTTGTTGTGTTGTCTTCCTAGGTTTTGTTCTTTCTGACATTTGTGAGTTTTTTTGTTTTAATTCCTTTTCCTTGCTAAACTGTTTCTTCTGTTGTGTCCATCATCTGTGGTCCCTTTTTTGGGGGAGAGATGGTCAGAGGATGGGAGTATCAGCTTTATGGCTTTTTATACTTTGATTTAATTGTGTATTCAGTATATTAATGTTTCTTCCATTAGCGGTTCATTTTCCGACTACTTATGATTACTACTAGTACTACCATTAGTACTACCAAAATAACATTATTTTGCTAGATATAAAATAATTTATGATGAGCTCAGTGATAGAAGTTACATTAAAAAGACAACTAAATTAGAAAATTAATGCTGAACAGGGGCAAAAGTAGAATTAAATTAAATGTGTCATAATTTGTGTGTTTCAACAGGAATATTATTTTGTCATGGAAAGGGTTTGATATTTGTTAGCGTAAAGTCTCATTTTTCTCTTTTTTCCAATGTATAAAAATCAAAATCAATATCAGTATGAAACAAAGGAAGATTTGTATTGTGACATGTCCTCCTTTATATTGTGATACTGCTTTGATGCTCTTGGATGCAGGACTAAGCCCTTTTACTTTGAAAGCAGAGGTCATCTAGAGAAGAATAGTATCTCATCCTGGCTGGCTAAATAAAACCTGCTGTTTTCAGAGAGACTGAAATTGCGTTCATTCTCTAGATATTCCAGGGACATCTACATCTGCCGAATTGATGCACAATGCATACCCCTGCCACTCTAGAATGTGTTTGTTTAACACTAAACTACTGCTTGTCTATTCCTAAAAATAGTTTGGATTTCTATTATTTTAGAATATGCAGAAAGTGTCGGTGGGAGAATGGGAGGGTTTTTTTGTTTTGGTGGTGGGGGTGTTTTTTTGGGGGGGTGTGGTTTTTTTTTTCTGTGAGTGTTTTTTTGTTTGGTTGTTTGGTTTGGTTTTTGGTCTTATCAGATGTCCTTTCTTTTCAGAAAGGTAAACCATCATTTTAATTCCTTAATAGCTTGAAGTTGTCTTAAGAAGAATGTTACGTTTTAGAAAACAAAGCAATCATGCTACTTGAAAGTGATTATATAAGTTAAATACATATATATTTATGTATATATAAATTATCAGCCAGCGTGACGGGAATATAATGTAAATTATTTTAACGCAATAAAACTAAGAGTCCTAAAACAGTTTCTTGTTACGATTAAGATTTGAATGTTGCACAAATGAGAAAGAAAGATTCTCCTATATTAAGAACAGTATTCGCTACAGCAATCTATCATTAGATTACTTCTTTACAAACTAGCGTGGAGTTTACAGAAGTGCATTAATACTGGCTTTTAAAAACATCTTTGTGCTTTTCAGTTCAGATGGAGATTGTATGGTTTGATGACCATTAGAGACTCTATTAAGCCATTTTCATTTTCTAGCTCAGTTTCCCAGCTGACATAGTCCTGCTTTTAAAAATCTTGGGTTTAAATTGTTGAATAAAGAAGAACAGGCAGTCAGTTGCCTTCCAGCAGAAGATAAAGCAAGTCCTCTCACAGCCCACACTGGACACACAGCCTGGCCTGGCATTTTCACTGCAAACACAGAGGTGTGTGAAGGGGAAGGTCAGTAAAAACAAAAGTGCCGCCTTTCCTTTCTGCCCGTTTCCTTCCTTACAGCCCGGTTTGGAGCCGCTTCCCTTCCTCATGCTCCTTGGTGCAATTGCACAGCTGGAAGAATATACAGCTGTGCACGGGCAGATGTTGCTCAGGTCTGCTCGAGTGCGTTTTGCCTCCGTGCTGTCGAGGTCTGCTTTAGGTTTCCATGCTTTGTTTGAAGCTCAGCATTTGGAGGGGTTTGCCCTTTGAAGAGGATGATCTAAAACCTGTGTTTAATCAAGAAGGCAGAATTACTTTTCAGTAAATATACCTTAAGGCATACTTTAATATATTGTACCATTAAGTATGTGTAATTATTTCTTGAGATAGCACAGTATTAACTGGAGAGGAGGAAAGATCATTTGAATTCAGTCTAATCTCTTGAGCAAATACAATATGGGGCAGTTTTTGTATTTTCTTTTGCATACAATTAGGATTTATTCACATGGTTTAGACATGTCATGTTTGCTCAGCGATTTGAATAAACATGAGGCCAGATTCTGACAGGTCACAGGTGACCGTCCATCACATATGCAGGAAGACCAAATATTTTGAGGGGGGGTATTTGACCTATCAATAGTTGCATGCCAGTCCGTGGCCTCCACCTCTGTAACATGGTCATGTTTTGGAGCTAAGATCAGCTATGCAAATGTGCTGACAGGACAGAGCAACCACTCCATAATTATGCTGCCTTCATGTTTAACAAAAGATGAATTGTTGAGCCAGTCCCAGGTTACTGTGCGGTTCTGTTACGCCGTGCAGGTGTATGTATGTATCGCAAAGGCTCCTCGACTCCTGTGCTGTTTTGCCATGGGGACACAGGCAGAAGCTGTGGCAGAATCAGCATCGGACCTACTGTGGCCAGAGGTGTGATGTGTTTGTGTCGGAAGCTACATAAAGCTTCCATAAAGGTGGAGAAGTTTTTAGAGGCATGCATATGGGACAGGTAGAGCAGATTAGCAAAATTAGTCATTCAAAAGTATATAAGGACCTTAAATAGTAGTTAGTACTGAAACAAATACTGAAACATGGCTAGTGATTAGGATGGAGGAAGGAAATTAGACAGATATATGAGCTCAAAGGTGATTGTAAATGTACAGGCTTGATATTTCTCCTCCTTTCTTATGCTTCCTTGCCTGAAATCGTAAATATTTGGGATTGCAAGTCACAAATCTCTCCAAAGGAAAAATGTAATTTACAATCAGAAGAAAGCAGAAAATGACAATATTTTAATTTTTTTTTCCCTACTAATTGAATATACTTTAATCTCGTAAGCACAATAAATGTAATGATAATACCTAGCAAGCAAAGCATCTGCATAAGTCATTTAAGTTGTGATTTTTTTTTTTCCCCTGGTATGAAGAGTGTGAAGGAAACTCTTGTGTGGCTCTGTTGCTGGGATTTGATGCATTGCTTTCAGAGTCTCCTTATTTTAACTATGTGGATACAGCACAGTGAACCTTCTCATAACAGTTGCTGATAAAAAAAAAAAAAATAATAAAAAAAAAAATCTTTCAATCATCTGGCCCTGCTCACTCTCCCCCAGCCCCCACACCTCTCTCTGCTTTTATGAGGCAATGAATAAAAGAGGGACCAGATGATGCAAAGGTTTACTCAGATGAGATGTCCCAGTCAATGAGCAACTTCGGATTTGCAGGACTCCGGCTCGTGACCCTGAACCTCAAAGGGATTGAGTTTGGGGGCTGAGCCTTTCTCACAGTGCCGTTATCTCATTTGTGTGAAATGATGGCTGGCGTGTTTTGAATAGCACTTCCCATATTTCAAGCTTGCATGCGGCAGCAGACCCCTGTCTGGTGTAAAGGCTGGTGCACTTTTGGCGTGTTACAACACCGTGCATCCTCCTAGAGCAGCAGTAGGGCCCTTGGGGCTGGGAGTGGGAGGGAGATGGAGGGAGGGTGGTTGCTTTTATATCTGTCTGAAAACTGAGGAACAAAACATTCATACTTACCTGAAGGAGCAGAATCAGTCCCTTGAAATTATTAAAAAAAAAAAAATCAACCTCTAGGCTCTGGTAAGGTTTTTGGTTATTTATTTTTAATAACTCCTTTTTCTGGTTTTGTATTCTCTTTTCTGTGGGTTCGTATAACTGGTGTATTTCAAACCAAAAAAATGAGGTTCCCTAAAAGACAGCTTACTGCTGACTGTTTTATTTTGTTTATATCTGATATTTCTTATGGTATTCAGATGGTTGTAATAGACTAGCACAAGAGCTGCATGTCTTGTCATCTGTACTGTATCAATACGTTTTTATAATGATACAATAACCTGAACCCTGTAACAGTTTATGATCCATTTGAGAATTCTTATGGATTCTCAGAGTGACGGAGACCTGAAAAAATAACTTGACTGCTTTCGCAAAACTGGTGCTGTGACAGGAAAAACTAGTGCGCCTGTGATTTAGTTGCTAAGGAATCATATTGATCTGATTTGTCATTAAACTTTTAAGTTTGAAGAAAAAAAAAAGTCGAGCTGGTTGAAGGTGGAAAAAACAGTGATGTGATTGTGAGGGTCTGCAATACAGGTAGACTGTGCCATACCACTACTGCTATTGATTTGTTATGATTAATAAATATGATTTTATGCATTACCCATGCACTGTATCTATAATAGTGCTTTTTTTAGAGCAGAAGGAAATTGCTTCTTGCTCTTTTATTTTTCATTGACTATTTTTAGTCAATGATAAAGAAAGAACTTTAACAGCAGTCTGAATGCAGGAAAGACAGGACTTTAAAACAGAAATGTAGAGGTAATGAATAACCACACAGTGAACTACACACACACAGCCATCTTAACATTTGTAATGGTGCTAATTTCCTACTGCTTTTTAAAATATGCTTCCACATGAGCTCTCAAGAACCATAAAAGCTTGGCATGTAAAGTAAATTGTTTGTCACTTGCTGACGACCTGCCATATTTATTGTCAGGAGAAATGGACATTAGTTGGAAAAGCAGTTGTTAAAGGCCAAACAATTTTTAAAGATGGCAAAGATGTGCAAGGGCTTTCCTTTTTCTAACAATGAGCCACCCCTTCAGACATCAAAAGACAAGATAATAAGACACTTCAAGCACAATTCAAGATTATATTCAACATCTAAAGGCTCATCTCTTGTCAGTTTGCATTTACTCTCCCAGGGATGTGATGCTTCTATCATCATTCTGTCAAGAGGAGTCTGGCAGAAGCGATGAGGGCCCCTCATTTCACACACTTAGTGTTTTTTATCAAATAGCCCACACTCATTCTGATTCAGCCAAAATGGAGAGATAATTTGAAGAAGGTCATGCACAAGTACAAAAATCTTGTGCTGATTTGTGTGATTAGAAGGCATTAAAATTGCACATTTATGTTAGTTCTGAGATGTTTTGTCAGTTTATTTAGTAATACACTGTTGGAGCATTAAAAACATTTTTTTTTAAGAAAAAAGGAGTTTGCTTAAAAAACCACACACTCTATTATTTTTCAAATATTTCGAACACTGAGCTATTCTAAAAGGCATTGTTTTAATATAAGCTTAAAATGCATTCACCTCCCCTTTCGCCTTTGAGAGTGGGAATGTCAAGAGCTCCAGAGGTAAAATCTTGGCCCACTTGGGCTCATTAGGTTTTCACTCACTGGTGATTCCATCCTCAGAAGTTTTGTTTAGGTAAGGACTCAAGAGGCTGAATTCAGCATAATATTGATATAAAGGGAATACTTTCAACAGCTTATGTAGGCATACCTAAGGACAGACTAAAATACTACCACACCAATAGGGTTACCTAGAGATGATATTTAAATTATGTCACACGAGATCTTTGATTTGACACATGGGTTGTTTTAACCATATTTGTATCTCAATCAGTTTTATATGGGCAGCTGTTGTGGAGCATGTTCTTCTGCAAACCAGAGTTGTGATAATGTGTGCTGTCTGAGGACATAGTTCCAGTCTCTCCCCTCCACTTTTCATTCTGCAAATTTGTAATATGGCATTATATGTGCTATTCATAACTTTTTCAGTGAATTGAGGGGCAATTGTTCTGTGTTTTGGAGATTCATAAGTAAGGGGATGTGTCCACGCAAGCAGTTCTTTCCATATGGCTTAGGTTAATGATGAAAGGACTAATTACTAGAGATAGCATTTGAAAAGCAATTTTATTAATCCTAGTAAGATAATGTGGTGTGAGAATGTTCTCAAGTAAACCATAACACCACTTGTAGAGCAGTGGTCACCAGACTTTTCTGATTGTGAACCCATTCGGCTTTTGAGCGTGCACCCCAAATATATGTATATTTGTATATATTCCATATACGTACTACTGTAGTAATATGTACATCATAAAGTGCACACAAAAAATAGATACTAAAAAAGGATGAGATAAAGATGAAATAAACACAATTTTAAAAATACCTTTACATTTAATTGTAATATAAAATAAAACTCTTCCTGCACCCCAGTGGATTGTCTTGCACATCCCATGTTGGAGAACAGTGCTGTAGAGGACCAAGAACTGAAATTAAAGTAATCAAACTACTTGCCTGTCTAGGCATTCTGTGCTCAAAATCCTCACTGAAGTGGGTAGGGCAAAAGTTGTATTTGTTTTCATATCTGCTGTCTTACCGAATTCAATGTGGGTCCCACAAAGATGAGTGAGGGCAGGATGTAGCTCTTTCTGATTTGAACTGCCTAAGTAAAATTGAGTCTTGAGGAAGATGTTGCATCTATTTAAAATGTGAAATCACTTTGCTTGTACAGGGTTCTAGCTTTTCAGGAAAGAAAATAAGACTGGTGCTTCAGCAAGCTTTTTTTGGCATTTCTGTTGGATGTTATGAATTAAACTTCTCTAGGGATGTCTTCTGTGGTACATATTATTTTCATGTCATCTGGATCTTGCCACCTCTTGTCTTGGCAATACACAGCTCTTTTTGCTAACAAGGGATATGAGGAGCTATGGGGAGAGGCACAGAAAGGTGATATGAGGCAAAACTGTTTTCCTCACTTCAGACATCTTTGATTTAAGCAACAACAACAAAAAAAGACCGGATTGTGCTATCAGTGTATTTTGTGCTCAAAACAAGCTCCAGTATGCAAACCGTACATGAAACATTTAATACGAGGAGGGCCAGGTGTCTTCATCTCCCATTGAAAGCAATGGGGTGCGAGGCTGTTTAACCCCTCTTAAAACAGAGCCACTGTTGAGGGACCTGGCTGCAGCTGCTCTGAATTTTGAATCAGGAATTTATCAGCTCTGATAGGAAGGGACTGTGAAGGAATGTGTATTTGGTCTTGTGGAAAAAAAAAACCCAAAACACTGTGCTCTGTGGCTTGCCTTTGCACAACACTGAAGAAAAGTTAACCTGCAATCATGGTGCGTTCCAAGGATTTTCACCAGACAAGAGACCGCAAGGGAATTGGGAAGCTGTGAACAAATTGTCAAAAAGACAGATGGAATCACTGACTGACCTACTGGTAAGATACGCTAACAACTTCCACCTCAGTGGTACGGTATTTATGCTGCAGTGCAGAGTGACTTCTCAAAGGAATTTGCTCTTCTACACATGTAAATGCCTTTGTGTATATAATATATCAAAGTAGCGTGCAGTATTTCTAGGCAACTTACAAGGAGAAGTGAGTGTGCATTTAAACAGCTGGAGATGTTTAAACTGCCGGACTGTTATGTCCAGAATAAACAGGATTTTTTTCTCAGTGGAAAGACTTTTCTACTTTATTCATAAGGCCTATCTGTATTCAGAAATTTGGCTCCTTTCTGCTGAATTATTCTGGCAGATAACTTACGGCTGTTTCCACATCAGTGTGACTCTCTATGCACCCACTTGTGCTCTTCAGACTGTCCACTGGAAAACCAGTATCCTCTGAGACTGAGTAGAGAGACAGGGAAATGCTTCCTTTGCAGGATGCTCATTGGCAAAACATTAAGCAGAGGCAAAGGCTGAGGGGAAATATGACCAAAAGGCAGCGTGAATATAGTTGTACAAGACCCATAGTACCACTGGAGAGTGCAAGTGGTCTCTCTACAAAGCTTGTATTCTGAACAGAATTTGGTTTCTAATAGGACAGGATTTACTTGCTGAGTTTTTACCAGGTCTGTGGGCCAGCTCAGGCCTGTTGTGTTATCATCTCTTTCAGTAGAGGCGCATAGGCTCATATCAACTCTAGTTGCTATGTGTGTATCACTGTCTTGGTGAAGTTGCTCCTCAGCATTTATATTAATTAAAGAGCAGGTCCTGAAATAGTGCAGTGCATGGGGAGTGGAGGGAAGAGTGACTGCAAAGTTACAGGGCCCTCACTATAAATTTAGCTATGCTTACATCTGTCCTAACTTTGTGTATCTTCCTTACTCTGTCCCTCCCTTGGCACTCTAGGAGGCTTCTTTCCCTGTGTCTGGGGATGTTGTCCCTTTTCTCAGGCATGAATGTGCAGAAAACAAGCACCAGTAACAAGTACTGATAAAGGTCAGTAAATTGTTCTCTATCTGCTTCCACACCTTAAACTCTGCAACTTGTAGGGATATATGCAGGGAAGCTGATGCAGGTGCTCGGTGCCAATGAACAGACCAAACATCCCACATTGGGCAACAATTTTCTGTTTAAAAAGTATTTAAGCTGTAGCTGTCGTGCAGTCAATTGGAAGCATTCACATTCACATAAATGAAGATAGAGGAACTGCTGTGTTTAAGGCATTATGGATGTATTCTATCTTTTTGCCTGTCCTTCTACAAGTAACAGGGATAGGTAGCAGCTTTTGCTAAAGTAATTGTTGATTTGCTCTGTGCTGCACACCCAGTTGCTTTTGGAACCACTCTCTAAGCTGTTCTGGCAAGAATTACCTGGCGCTTTAGAGTGAGCACCATGTGATAGACAGAAAGTTCACGTTAAGTTGTGAGAAGGACTGCGGTTGGTGTGCAGGAGTATAGAGTTTCTAAAGCATAAATATTTAAAACTGCTGTTTTGTTAATTTCAAAATCAAACTGAAAAAGCTGGAGTAGCAAATTTGACACTAGTTGTGCATTTTCAATGTACATGAAGGCACCTCTCCCCCAGAGCCTGCACTAATATACAAAGGGGCTGGGAGGAGCATGCACTTACGTAAAATACCGACTTAAGCTCTTACACAATGACACTTTGAGTAATTCTGTATGCTTCTGGGTTGGTGTTTACATGAGTTAACTGTGCATTGTTTTCATGGATAAGTGCGAGTGAATAAGCATGCATAAATGTGCTTCTGAAGATACAATTCAACCTTTCTGTGTTACCATTCAACTGTTTTTCAACTGTGTCTCTAACTGTGGCATCTCCTGTTAGAAAATTCCTGCCTAACAAAGAGCTCATTAAATCATTGATAAGATTCTGCTAAACAAACACTGGATAACACAAGGTAACAGTCCCTGACAAGCACATGCACAAAAAGTTGCACTTCTCCAGTTTTATGAATGCTTTTGTGGGGTTTCTTTTGAAGTGAAACTGTTGCTTAGGCCTAGTAAAATTGTTGAAATTATTGAACCTAGCTTTAAATAAATAATGAAACCTGTAGCAATGAAATAAAGGTTTTTTTGCATTTAAAAAATCATTACCATATTTCTTAAGTGTATCTCACTCTCCCCTAAAAAGATTCTCATCATCTCTTCTCTCAGAGGCAGGAAGAACACACAGTAGCAAACAGTAAAAAAGCAACAGTGTAAATCCCTGTCATTGCATCCTTTGGTCCCTAAAAGACTCACACACCATAATTTAAGTCATACACCCCAGAAAACACAGGTACAGACCTGTTTGGTTTCGCTGAGGAAGCTTAACAGCTCTGAATGTAGGAAAAACCATGTGCTGATATTAATCCGATACAGTAGCAGATGTTGAAGGTTGTTCTCTCACTTGTACTTTGCAAATTGTGAATTATTTCAGTGAATACTGGAATTAAATATTACATCTCTACTTTTTTGTGTGTGAAAAAAAGATATATCACAATTTATCAAGATGAAAAAGGTGCTTTTTTTGGAGGTGGTCAGCCAATGTTAGATGTGTTTTGATGTGATAGTCTACAGGTTTCAAGTATGTAATGCAAGCCAGAAGTGACTTCAGAAAGCACCCTCTCCCCCTAAATGATTCAGAATATGTTACAGTAAAGCCAGTTAAAATTCAGTAAAGACAAGTGACACTGTGTACAGCTGTAAAAGGTCCATCTATAGGAAGTAAAGGCTTAAGAAATAGCATCTAGAATTGGTCAGAAAAGAAAGCAAACCTCCTTAATACAGTTACAACTATTTTATTTATTTATTTATTTATTTATTTATTTATTTTTAAGCAGAAGGTCTTTTTGGTTCCAATATGAATTAGAGGGAGACAGGTGAATGCCTGGCTCTCACCTGCAGTGAAGCCAAGGTGCTGTTATAAAATAATGGGATAATGGAATTTGTGGCATTTTGAATGTCGGTATTTCTCAGGTCAGCTGTAGGGAGAAGGGGTTTTCAGTAGCATTCTGTTTATTCCTTTAATTGCAAAGGACTGTGAATAGAGGCAGAAGAGCAAAGACTGGCTTATTTGTCAGTCTTTCAGAAAGACATTTTTATTTAACTACTTAGCATGTTGTAAAATACATAGAATATATAGGGAGATTTGTTGCAACACCAGAAACATGCTTAGTGGCCTTTCTTATTCACATGCTGTTAAACCAGTTCTGAAATAACTCTCCAATCTTTCTAGTCCACCCTGC
This sequence comes from Nesoenas mayeri, assembly GCF_963082525.1. NCBI lineage: Eukaryota > Metazoa > Chordata > Aves > Columbiformes > Columbidae > Nesoenas > Nesoenas mayeri. The sequence continues at coordinate 109,810,073 of NC_137543.1, forward strand.
CTTTTCTGAGAGAGAATTGTCATGCAAGTGCAGATAAGAGCCAAATCTGCTTGTTTAATGAGAGGTGACAAATGACAGTGAATTCAGATAGAATGTATATAAATGTGTCTTCCTGCTGGAAAATACAACTTATAAATGTAACAATCAATAGTCATTTAGGAATGATTTTTTGCTGGTCATTTTGCTGGACTGCAACTTTCCAGAGAGGAGACTTCTGTGATGTGCATTAGCTGCTGGCAATGTTGCGTGTTTTAGCTGCAAGAAGCATAGTGGCTTATGTGCACTGTCCTTGTTTACTATGCTTTATTTTCCTATAATGTAATTTTAGTTGAAATCATACTCATGCATTTTAGACAAAATAGAGACCAAAAAACACCATCAATATATCTCAACTTCATTGTCACAGCAATACCATGCTGCGTTGCTTAAAATTTTAAAATAAGATCTTAAGCAATAAAATCAAACTCAGTAACATGAATTGATAAAACTTGCCTCTGTTTGCTTACTCGCAGTTCATGGACACTCCTACTCCAGGCTGTGTGATGGCGACAATAAGTAATAACTCTAGGAGAAGCGACAATAAGTAATAACTCTAGGAGAAGCTTTGCGGTCATGGTACCAGGCCCTGATGTGGGCATCAAGCAGCACTTTCAGATGCTGGGATAAGAGAACAAGAGGTGCAAGGTAGCTGAATGGAACCCACACAAGGATTTGGTGTATCTGGAGACTGTGTCCAGTAAAGCACAGCAGTTGTATGAAGAAGTATTTACATCCTTTAAAGCCATGCTGTTATTTAGGATGTGATTCTTTTCTCCTTGGGGAGGACTCCAATGAAAACCTGTGGGGGAATACTCCTCTCTCCTGTTCACTCATCTACCCAGATTAGGGTAGAATTAGCTCCTGTTGCTAGAAGGCATATTTATTTATATTAATGATTATGTGTGTCTGCCCTGTGTTCTTATGACACAAGAGCTAATTTCTACTTAACCTCATTAAGGTCGTTTATACCTAAACTCAGTGTGTGTAAAATGCTATCTTGGCAGGGCGGGAATGTGTTACGCCTACTTAAGTCAGATCTACCCATGGTGCAGTGCAGGAAAGACTCTTCTACTTTGGGATTATGTTTTTATCTCAAATGCAGCACAGTAATATAAAACCCATAAACCCATTTATTTTTTATAATCATGTATTGCTGTATGTCACAGTTTTAGCTGACATTCCCTACTCTTTATTGACCTGTTTTGTGAGATTTTGTAAACTAGCTAATAAACCTTTGCTCTTGCTACTGTTAAGTTTAATACAGTACATTACATTCACAGCTGAAATAAAAACTAAGGTTTAGATAATTAAAAATTGTGCAAAATGTCTTAACAGTAGACACTTTGATATTTGTTCACAAATAGACTTTTATGTTGCATCCTGCTCAACACAGGACATTTTTTTTTCTCATTCGTCTTCAATTTCCCCTTTCAAAGCACATATTTCTGAGTTTGGATTTAACTTGTATGCCTCAGGCAGTGCAAATTGCACTTTCCCATAACTAAGGGGTAAAAAAAACATATGTTGCAACAGTAGCTTGGTGTTTAGGAGCTGCGTTGGAGTCTAGGATGGTGGAGGCTGCTTGGGGGAAGTACTGAGTGCAGTAGATGTAGTTTTCTTACTTGTTGTATTTGGAGAATAAGACAGCAATTTAGACCGTCGATATTGGACTTTGTGGGTAATATGAGTCCTTTTGTTAGCCCAGACAACGGTGTGACTCTGCTGGTGATGGTCTGTCCAGTGTAGATATCGATGAGAAGTTCTTTCCAACTTGTGGGTTGTTTGTTAGATGAGAAGAGCCTCTACTGTGGATGAATGGCCTCATACTTGGAACCACATGGACGAAGGGACGCGTTTGTAAAGGAGTAATGGCATGGGATGGCTATGATGTTGGGAGGGTGAGTTGGAGTACAACAGTAGAGTACAACTCTTAATACAGTATTGAGATGAGTTTTAGGCTTCCTGCTGGAGTCTTCTGCTGCAGACAGGGAAGTGAGAATGATTTGGGAGGACCAGAGATCTTTCTCAGGACTGTCCTCAGTGTATGTCCTCCTGTCAGGAAGCTAGGAAGCTAGCTGTTAGGGAACAGAAAGTGGAGGGTGACCCCTGCTGATGTGGGTGTTCAGTGGGATCTTAAATCAGTTCCAAGGCTTACCCGGAGAGCTCAGACAGGAACAAATGGAAATGAGGCCAAAGACAGGACTAGAGACAAGCTAGGACATATGTAACAAGAGTTTGGCACAGGAGACAAGGTGCCTACAGTGTAGATCCAGGGATTATCCAGGCCAGAGATGGGACTGGACACAGGTACAACTGAAATGCAATTTAAGCAAGCGTTAAATGCTCAGGAGTCCCTGACCCACGTGTAGGACATGTAAGAGGAAGCCCCCACTCATCAGATTGGGGACATTAAGGCCTGTTGGTGCACTCATGGCTCTGACACCACTGTTTTCTCACTGGCATCCAGAACTGAATTTTGAAGTGTCTTTGTAACTCTGCAATACACAACAGGATCATGCTATTTTCATGTGTGGCCCAGACTTAAGGGGAGATGCTCTGTGAACTTCTCCATACTGATTGATTCTATGAAGTTTGATGTGTGGAAGGGTTTTTTTTTCCCCCCACAACCTCAAGCAGTGAGGAAAGCTGCCTTCTCAGACCCTCCTTCCTCAGCCTTATGAGTCTGTGAACACTGATTGCACTGTCTGTATTAAGACCTTGTGTAACAAATAGGTCTTACAGGTATAATTGAAGACTTCCTCGGTTCTGTAATTAACAGGTTTTTACTCTGGCAAAATTTGCTAATGCTTATTTTCAATTAAAATAAGAATGAACTGTGGATAGAAAAACCACTTTCGCTCCCAAAATTTAATGATCATCTTCATACTCTTTGAGTCCTCCTAGTCTTTGGAGTCTTTGTGGAAGGCCCTTCAAGCTTATCTTGGAAGAAAGTTTTTAATATACAGTTTTCAAATGCAGGACCAACTCTCTGAGGATTTCTGCTTGTTTTGGCTGTGAAATACCACACTGCTACTTCTGATTATTTCTCCTGTGAATTAAACCCAGGTCATCTTTTATGGCTATTGTCCTTTTAACTAAAGTAGTTAGGAAAACATGTTCCATTTGTAGCACGTGCGGGTTGATACTACTCTGGTGATAACTGGCTGTGGCGAGTTAGTGGTGACTGTCAAAGGAATGAATTTTATGCCTGAGGAATATTAATGTGAGGTGCTCATGCATAAAGAAAGAGTTAGTTGGAATTTACATAACACTTCCTGCACCTGCTGGAATGAGCTGTTCGATTATTGTACCGGGTTGCCTCTGTTCAAATGCTTCAGCTTCTGCCATTCTCAATGGATTAGTAGAAATAATTGTGTGGTTTGACAGAGGAATTTATATTGTGTTTGAGAGTCTCTGAGCAAACACTAGAGAGTAAAAAAATACATTATAGACATGGTGAGCCGTACTGTGGGAAATGTAGACTAAAGCAGTGATGTATCTTTAGGAGCTGTTTCCCTTTTACTACTTTTGAAACACCTCCCATTTTAATCAATCATGAATAAATAAGATCTGTGCTATAAACTATAAACTGATGAGGGAAATTTATTAAACTGTAATTCTCATGAAATGTTTACAGAAGAATAAGGGAAATCATTATATTTTCCTGGCATGAAGTTAAATTTGATCTCATAGGACATGCCCAAAAGTCAGCTTTAAACTCAAATGTTTATGTTTTAAGGAAGAGCATACTATTTTTCCTTGTGCATATGTTTACATGACTCCTCAGACTTTGTGATGAGAGAAAAAAGTTGCCTTTATTTACTAAGATGGAGACAGTTATCTTCTAATCTCCTTAGCTAGTTACCTCCTTTGGCTTGTTCCTCCTGATTAAGAATGCAGTAGTTATTGATATCGTGAATGTTGACTGTTAGATTCCCACAGCTGCACTAACCGTAATAGGAGTGGAAACAGAGTTATTACAACCTATACACCCAAGGGTTATATGGAAGAGAGAACAAAATGAGATGGTAAGGGTAAAGCACTTAGTGTGCTCCAGGTTTACGATGTTAAGAAAAAAAAAAAAAGGTGTGTTACGCAGCTTGGAGGTCAAATCCAGGTACTCAGAAGATTACAAGGAAAACTGACTTGTGGTTGAAAGTGCAGCCATAAACTTACTAGCTGAGGTTATGCTATGAAATACCAATATTTACAATTTTGAAACAATTTATTCTTCTTGTTTATGTTTTGGTTTTTGTTTGTTTGTTTGGTTGGTTTTTTTGCATTTATTTGGTACTATCCTTATTCCAAGTCACTCTGGACTTACACTAGTGTTTTAGATTTTAATAATGTGATCCTTTTCCCATTTAGAGCACATTCAATTTCTAAATTTTGAAGCTTGCTTAAAAAAATAAAGCTTCAGAACATCATTCAGTATAATTTTATTTTGTATAGTTAGACACATAGGCCTTAAAGATCAAGAATATAGAAAAAAGTTTTCACCTGTTGCTTGCGTATGTTAAATTAACATTGGATTTAATTACTCTTATTATTTCTATCATACTTTACAAACAATTCCCCTGGTATTACATGACAGCTCTGTAATTAAACCAATTAAAACCACTTTGTGTAACTCTGGGAGATACCACAAGCATCCCAGAGAGCGGGCAGGACTTGAGAGGTGGTGTGTCTGGGAGTTGGCTGCTCTGACTCAGTAGGTTGCAATCACTTATTTCCTTATGCTGTGTATGAACTTAGTGCTTTGGGGATATGTTCTAGGAACAGTCATGAGTTTATCAAACAGCCATGGATTTCGTTCTGGTTCTAGCACTTAACGACCACATGCGCTCATCCTTTAAAGGCAATTCTCTGTCATCAATGGTGTTGATAGTTTTTTGTGTACTACAGTAGAAACATGATTTGGTGTATATTTCTAATAAGGTGTCAACTTGTAAGGTTGAAGTACTGTAGTTGTATGGTTTAAATCTGTCTCATCCTCAAAATCAAAACCAGCATTGTGTTCAGGTTTTTCAGTATGTAAGATACCTCACTAGGCCAGTGTGATCAATGGCATCAGGACAGCCTGTTGAAGTATTGGTAACAGGAGTTAGGAATTTGGTGGTGTTAAACTCCAGAAGCCACTTAGTATTCAACGCAGACGGGGAAGCGTTGTATGAACAGTGCACTCCACAGTACCAGTCCTGCCAAAATGACAGACTTGGACCAGCTTCAGGACTGAGAGTAGGTTTTATTTAGATGTGCTTTTTGTGGGATACTTCTCGCATGCCTGAGGAAGATCCTTCGTGTCTAGTGGCGTTGTTGGTCCAGGAAGCACCCGCAGTTCTCAGCCTGGAAGGCTGAATGCAGTAATGGGCCAAACCAGCACAATGCATGTGCTGTAACACACAGACTTGGTAAAAATCCATCAAGTAGTTCAGCACTATTCAGAGCTGCTTACAAGGCAATGGCAGTGGTGAGGAGGGGATGAGTTTCTTTGTATCTTTATTTCCACAGAGTAGGGAAGACCTTGCTGACACCTTTGTTTCTTGGTTCCAGCCATATTCAAGGGCAGCATCTGGTCTCTGTCTAGACATCAGCTGGTAGAAGAAACCAGAGGTTAACAGTTTTTCCCAAGATCTTCTGACTCTGAGAGCTGGTAGCTTTTGGCCCCCAGCTCCCCACTCAGTATGAAAGCAGTAGAACTGGACTCTGTGGTTCTCTCTTCTGGTGGGTTCTGTACTCTATAAACTGATGGCACCTATGGCAAAGTTACAATGTGCTAAGGATTCTCTGAGCTCCTTCAGGTTCACATGAAACTCCCAGTGTTTTGAGGACTCTCAGTTTATAGAGTTTAAGTCCCTGGGCTGGATCCCGAGACCAAAATTCCCACCGGTCTTCCCTGATACCTACAGGTGTTCAGCCACGTGCTGCTGGGGCCAAGCCCTGACACCATATGCTACAGAATGGTTGTCAGTGGCTCAGCTTAAGGAAACTCACTGTGTTTAGCCTTCAGTGGGTCTTCAAAAAGCCTCATGCCGCAAAGCATGCGTGGTTACCATTTTAATAAATTCTTTTCTGATTTAAGATTAAAGGTTTGGCAGTTTGTAAATTAATTATTAGCTGATGTTGCTTTATAAAACAACAGATGGTTTAATAAAAGTCTACTCTCTTGCTGCCTTCACAACATCTGAAATTCACCTCCTCATGAGAGCCGTGTTATAAATACATACAGAGAGTGAGATGCTATAGCAGTTTTATGGCTATGTAAACAAAACTCCTTTGTCAGAATTCAGTCATCTTTAACAGCTGGGAGGTGATGCTTCTAGTGATGGTGATCACCTTCCAGATGATAGTACCTACTTATCCATCTCATAGTAATTTAAAGAGGAGCCACAGCTCATCCATCTTTTTCAAAGGGTTACAGTGAATATTTGACTGTAAGAATTTAGCATTTACCCTTCATGGGTCAGCGGATGGGTTAGTTTTAAAGCATCTTTAGGGGGAGATTATTCTAATAAAGGCTCTTTGCACACAACATACTGTACTAGTATTTTATGTTTCTCTTTAAAAAAAAGAAACTGAGTTGCAGGGCTACATGTCCTAACAAGCTGTGTTTCAGACATAACATCCCCAGAAGCTGGGAATGATGTGGACTTTTGTAGAGAGTGGATTAATGGAAATATTTAAACCCTTTTTGGGGAAGGAGATATCCACAACAGGCTAGCAGGAAGGCACTTTGATTATTGTTTTGAACCAGTGTTCTAGAAGCATTCATCTTAGAGGCAACCATATTCCTTTTGTTGTTGCCTACTCGTTTAATGCCGATTTTTGTTAATTTGTGATTTGTGTACAGAATGGTTTACCTTGAAATTTGCAAGCCCTGCAAGCATAAAGTGAGGTCTTAATTTAACATTTCTTAGGAAAATGTATCAGTCATATTTTACAGACATTGAATTTTTTTACAGCAAAGTACAATTGTTATGCATTTTCACATAGGCTGCACTCTTGTCTTGCCTGGTTTGCATCCACGACACTTGCTATGCTCCGTAGCTTACAATTTTGGAAAGTAGTTCAGGACAGAGAGTGAAAACATCATATTTGGGTAAAAGTGGAAGGGCATTTTGTCTGACAGTGTGAACAGCGGGGAGACCTTTTCTTATTACATTTCCTAACTTTGTAATTAGAGGGAACAGTATCTTTTCTTCCCTATGTTAAGAATCTAATGGAAATGCTACACAGTAAAAATCTGTGCGTTTACATTTGAAAATACTGTGATAAGTACTGAGGAAGAGCTTCAGGGTTTTTGTTGCCTGTTAACACTTACTATCAGAATTGCCCCATCTTTAGGAGGATTTGGCCTCCCATTAGTGTTTTTCTCATCATGAATACCACTTCTGACATTCTATAATATACTAAAAAGTGAAAATCTTAACCTCTCCTACCCATAAAGCAAACTCTAATATGCACAGAATGTAAGTGATGCACTGACATCTACCTGAGGTCTGTGAATCTGCTTAGCCTCAGCTCAGGATTGTGGCATTTGCTCACTTTGAGATGAATCTTTGGATCTTTATGATGATACTGGGAATAACTTTTTCTTTTGCTATTGCCAATCATTTCAACAGAAGCACAAGCGTGGTGTGTTTGGTGGTGAGGTTTTTGTTTGTGTCTTTTTTATTTAGTTGTTGTTGGGGTTTTTGGTTTTCTGTCACACTCTGAAGGCACCTTCTTGCTCACTGAATGTGCTCCCGTTGTTCTGTGTCCTGTACTTACAACCTCAGCCTTGCTGTCTGTACCTGTGGCACTGATCCGTGTTGGGGGAAAAAAAATAATTTGTAGTATGCTGCTAAAGAATTTAGAGGAAAAGTAAAATTAGATGAATGAGAACAAAAAAAAAAAATTATTTATGTTCAACTTTTATTCATCTGTTTTTAAAACTGAATTGAACCGAAGATTTCTGGCACTCCCTTGGGACTACAGCAGAGTTCAGACTCCTGATACAGAGCTTGGACCAGGCAGGCTCAGCCAGGAAGGAAGCTGGGTTATCCAAGGTAAAACTGGAAGCTCTTTATATATCGGGAATATATAAGCTAATAATTAGTATGCATCCTCTAATTTTCAATGTGTAAAAGTGCATTTTTTTCACTTGATCTCAAAGTAGAGTTTTGGAGACAGTCAGTAGCAGTAGGCTATCCAGAAATTAGTATTAAGAGGGTTTTTGGCAGAGGAATGCATGAGTTCCCAGATTTGCAACGTTTTTTCAGTGAACAGAATTAATTTATGAAGTAAACAGTGAGAAAAGATGGTGGCTCAAAGAAGAATTCAAGAATCGAGGGTTCAAGTTGCAGCTTCTTCATGCTTTTTACAACACCAGTGGGCACAGCCCAAATTTTACAGATGTTGAAACACTGCTCTTGTAGGCATGGCAAGATCTCAGCTATTTGAGGGGGAGTGACTTAAGTACAGATTGTTGGAGCATTAGAGCCTAGGTATTTAAACACCTTTAAAAATCTGGTCCATAAGATTTTAAGAGGTTAACTTCCATTGACTTTCACTGAGTTTTAGGCACTGTGGTAGTCACTTTTGAAAATGGTTATGGCCTGGAAAACCTCAAAATTGTTAAGGAGGACTAAATAAAAGAGGGAAGCGGAGAGACATAAATTAAGGCAGTTTCATATGTGTATATGGACTTTCTCCAAAGAGTTTCCAAGCCCTTTAGCTTAATGCTAGAGTCTAAGCACTTTAAAAACTTGCCTTCTCCTTGCTTTACCTAGCTTGTCTATGTATAAAGCAGGGATAATAACTTGTCCCTGTCTTACAGCGATAAATACATTAGAAGATTGTGAGATTTTTCTCCAGTGCTACACTAATGGGGGCTATATAAACACCTTAGATATGGAAAGCTAAGTTGAACTGGTGATAGCAGAGGTCATGAGCAACTAGAGATGATAGGTAGGAAGGGCAAAGTTGTGCAAGTCCTGTAAGGCCTAGTAATAACTTTATATACTATATTATGTCTAGGAAGGAGAATTTCAGCTTTCAGTGACCTTTATTTTGAGTTTTTTTCTTCTCCGTTTTATTTACAGTTACACGTACTGACATTTGTACAGTTTCACATTTGTCAAAGACAGAAATCTGGCAATTTTCTCTTTCAGATTTTGTTTTAAATTGTGTGTTTGTGAATGTGTGAGATTAGTCTTCTGTTAACTACTATGACATGCAATTAGAATTTGCAGCAAGGATACAAAACTCTCTCTTGTAATAGTAATGAGTGTACAGGTACACGTGTTCAATCTAAGTAGTAAATTTAGCTAAGAATGGTTCTGAAACTTTCTGTGTCATAAAAACTGGAAGAAACTCATATAGCAAGGCTTGCCTAATATTTTGTGCTGTAAGAGCATGATTTCAGAAAAGTATGACTTTGTTAAGCTCCAGTCTTAAGTTTTTAAACTTCAAACTAAAATCTTCTGTGCCATGTGATTACCTAAGGGTAACTTTGCAAGAATGATGATTCAACCACTTCTTGAACTAACAGCAGGGAAATATGTATTGCCTAGTATTGTCAATTCATTTTAGTTTGTTTGTCTGTCCTCATATACTGGAACAAGACTTGGCAGGGTGATGTCCTCTTAATATCTCCATTAAAATCTTCCCAAATTTCTCTCTTCTATCATTATTGAGAAGCCACCTTTTCACATTTGGCCTTGTTAGTCACTGGCAGCTAAGTTACTGGGGGAGTTTAGCTTGCATCCACCAGTGGGATTCATCTCAGAAACGGAGCAGGACTTCTGCCATTCCTGGTCCATGATTCTGTGTCCGCTTTGGCACATAGTGCTGCATCTAGAGAGCATGTTTGGTGAGGGAGATAAAAACAGGTATAGAAGACACTGGTCAATAGTAACTGAAGAAAACTGGTCCTTCCTAGTAGTCCAGAAACTACTCTGAGGAATAAATAATTACACAATCCCCCAGAAAAAATTAATCTTACCCATGTGGTAGTGACTGGGCTGCATGGAGGATCCCTGCTGTCTTCTCACTGGACCTGCATGGGGAACCAAGAAGGTCACGATCCTGCTGAGAACCCTTTTTGGAGCCAGGGTGTGCTCTGTGATCCCATCTCCACTGCTTCAGTTTTCTTTTGTGTTAGGACAGTAAAATCCCATCGCTGGTTGCCTCTGGGTTAGGAGATGGCATGCCTGAGGCCCAGATAAACTTTATATTAGCACTTCCCAGTTTTTACAGGCTCAATTACTATCTGATTTTTCTTTTGACCTAGTGATCTGAGTTAAGATGTGGTGCTTTGCTTGAGAATGCATTATTTTCATGAGATGTATGAAGGAGGAAAATCACCTTAGCCCCAGAGGTGTCTGTAAATTTAATCTCCTGTAGTCAGTGGTCATCTTTAGGAAAGCTTATACTTTGGGTAAACAGATGGCTTGATCCTGCTCCTGCTGGAGTAGTGAGAATTTCCATTACACTGGTAGATACAGGGGTCAGGCCTAGAAGCTTCTTAACCAAGAGGTAGGAGAAAATTATCTTTCGGACCCTCTTTTTAAAGGTACTCACTGAGAGATTCTCTTCTTCCCTGTCTCATTTTGACACTGAGTTATCTGGCTAAAAACCCATCTTGCAGAAGACGCTTTCGAAGCTGATCATGCCAGAGGGCGACTGCTTCTTTAGCAGCACAGAGCCCTCTCACCACAACAGAGAAGGTTTGCGTATTGAAGACATTTGCCTCTCAGCACCTTGTGGCATCTCACCTAATATGCCTCATCTTGCAAGTATGTCAGATCTCTGAGTGTCATACGGCAGGTTTGCAGGATTAGCCCCACCTATTGTCCTTCAAAACCAGTTTTCTAACAATGGTAAAAAAATTGTACCTGTATGAGCAGGGGTATCTGTGTAATATGTGCATATGTACATACACACCATGTATGTATAGGCTGACTGTCATATATTGTATCTTAAATAGCAAGACGATTTACTGTTTTCTGCTTAGCGTGGAAGTTTTAAAGAACGTACATGGCCTATAAATTTATATATGCATACACATATACATTACATACACATGCACACACACAAATATTCCTGTCATCTACAGTGCATTAAAAAGAAGACATCTCAGTTTCTTCTCCTTATGGAACTTGTTAAAAATAAGTGGATGGCGTGTGTATTAGTTCCTGTATTTCAGAGGAGAGCAGCACAGAGACATGCAATCCAAAGTTGCTTGGTATTTTTAAGCTGAAATTAGATTCATTGCTTTGATTATTCCATTGTGGGCCCCAAGTTATATTTTAGTGTCCTTCACCCTTTTCTCCTTTATTATTTATAACCCACACTCTTTGAGCAATGACCAGGACTAATATGTAACCTTCTGTCCTTCTGCCTGATTCGTTCTCTTTTGAAACACACAAAGATTGAAGCAAATATTCTCAGATTCTCTGTTAAAATATAGATAGATAGATAGATATTTTTCCCATATGTCTTCTACTGAAATAAAACTTAATGTAGGTTTTGCTTTTCTAATTCAGTCTCAGCGGACCTACTTCAAAGTGAAATGGCAAAGGACTGGGAAGTATATATTTGGTATTCATTGTATTATAATGCATCTATGCACATACTTGCGCGTAGGTATTTTATAGACATTCACCAAATGGCTTGTTTGGCCATCTTCATTGTTAGATTAATGCATCTGTGTTTTGTGGGGTTCCCCCCCCCCGCAATGTTTTTTTGTTTCCTCTGCAATGTTAGATGCACCTAAATAAATAAATTAAATAGCAATTCATTTGTGCTCACTCTGCATCACAAAGAAGTGGGGCATAAAACAGCATTAGCAGTGAATCCCCCGAGGACCAAAGAACCTCACAGGGGGCTGGTCCTCTGAATGGTCTCTGTCACTCCCTTGCAGCTAATGACTGAAACAGGATCCATTGCCACTGGGAGCTTTTAATTTCCTTACATTGTACAGATTGCTCTGATCCAATGCAAAGTGACAGCTACCATTTCAGTACAGCTCATTAACAGCTTTTGCGAAAGCCAGCGTGCGCCATCTCTTCATGGATGCTGTATTCCCGTGATCTGTGTTCGTGCAAGCTGGAATTCAGCCTTCGGATAAGTTATAAAATAACACAGTCGCAGGCATAATAAATGCAACGTGTTAGATACCTGGGGAAAATAGACAGTATATTTAAACTTATCTTGGGGCAGAACGATTCATGTCAATGCATCAGAATAACTTGAGAAAACTCAGGGGTTTGTTTGCATGGTGAAAGACCAACAATAATGTATTGAAGAGCAAGGAGCACAGAACACAGAAAGCTTTCCGGGAAATTTAGGGAATGTCACGATAGTTGATGGGGAAGAAGAAAAAGGAAACAATTAAAGAAAATAATTGGAAAATTAAGGGAAAGTTCTCAAATTTTCTAAGGCGCATGGAATACCAGGACCCTGTTATGTCTGTCATGCAGGGATAACAAAAGCAGAATAACTTTTGTTGTGTTAGGTTGGTTTTGTGTTTGTGTATTGTTGTAAGCACTAGGAAACTGTAGCCAGCCCTGGTATCTTCAAAATCAGTGGAAAAGTCGAAAAGTCTTGCTCTGATTCATACAGGAGTGTTTTTTGGTTTTGTTCGGTTTTGTGTTTGGTTTTTGTTTGTTTGTTTGTTTGTTTTCCAGAATATGTGTATGTACGGAAAATTGTATTGGCTGTGTTAGCAGTCCTAAAAGCAACTTTGCTTATTTTTAAAAATAACTTTTGTTACAAACACAAATCCACTGAAAGCAAGGAAAGTAAAGCCTGGATTTTCCATTTTTCAGAAGGAACTTTTATGCTGAATAGGAGAAGAGTAGAACAGGTCCAGAGCATCCTGGTGTTCCTCAGCCTTCAGCCCTTTGAGAGGGGCAAGAACTGTCCAGCTGTGGTGTGGTGATCCTAAAGTAATTGATGAACCCTCGAAGGATGTCCCAAATCAGAAGCAAAGTTGATATTTGCCCTAGGATGAGTTTGTGGGTGCGTATCTGTGGTGCTTCCATATCAGCATTTTTGTTCTGAGTACATCAGAGCAGGTTCAAAGTCTGGAACAAAAGCGTACAGTCGCAATAAACTTAGAGGATGTTGCTGAGTATTTAATGGTGCAGGCTTTTATCAACAATTCTTCAGCCCAGTGAAACCAAAGGTACTCAACATCTTCTATGGTTGTAAAGAAGAGACAGTCTCAAAACCGAGAGTATAAAATATTCTGTGAGTGTTTACTGAGGGTGGCATTTGTAGTTGCAGAATGAGAATTTGCAAAGTCCAATGGGAAACAGGGTCACCTTTCGGTGTAAAGTCCCGATTTTGAGAGATGCAAACCCTGAGAGATGGAGCTTGGGGTCTGCATTGCTGAGAAAAGGCAGCCCAGTTGCAAGTAGTTGTCATTTAAGTTATTTCCCTAGCCTTGTTTCTGACTGTTTGTGAGACTATTTGGAGTCTAATTGCCATGAGAAGTTTACATTAGTGTGTGAAATAAATAGGATCAGATATGGGTAACATCATGAGAAAAACTGCAGTGTAGTTACGTTTAGAGTTTAGTCTAAACATGAGGGATAATTTAAAGCTGTAACATGTGGCACAATTATTTTTAGGTGGAAGCTTCCATTTTGAGAATTTTTTTTTCTTTTCTTTTTGATTTGAAAGATCAGAAAAGTGCAAATCCTGGGCATGTAAAGTAGATGAGTTGAAACAAAGCCATTGACAAGTTAGCAGCGTAGAGCAAGGTGATTCGTAGCAACAAGAAGTAGTGATGCCTTTTAATATCCTACAGGACTTGTAATGGGCAGGGAGATAAACCCTGAATCTCCTGCTTTTAGGGTAGCACAGGATGGGATCACTGAGGAAGTACATATGGAGGAACTACATGGAGTCACCTTCAGGATGGCAAATGTACATTTTAATGTCCAATAAGGATGGCAAATGTACATTTTAATGTCCAATAAAAAGAGCAGATATATTGTCAGTATCAACAACCTATTTTTATAAGTAAAGCTACACTTAAAAACATGTAAAACATTAAGTAAAACACCTTGCTGCAGCTCATAACCTATAATCTGCAGTGTTCTTTTGACACCTCTTGTTCCTCACTCATTTTTCTATCAGTATGAAACATGTCAACATGTAAAAAAAAATACGCACATGCACATTTAATAAATAATGGAAGCACATCTCAGTTTATGAAATGTAAACTATGAAACATAAAATGTTAAAAATACATATAGGTCTATGACAATATTGCTTATGGAAACAAATAAGATTATGTATAATTATAAATACATTCACGTGATATGGAAAAGACAGTTGTTGGCTATATGTAAACTAGAGTATCAGTAACAGTGAGTTTTAAAAAATGTTGCATCAAATGTGTGTATCATCTTGCATGAAATGTGACTATCAGAAATATGTTAAGATGGAAGGTAGAAAGTAAATATTGATGCAACAATAGACAGAAGGTATGATGGATCCTCATTAATCCAAATGCTTTGAGGGGCTGTATCTTAGTAAAAGCTTGCGTTTCCGAAGGTGGTAACATGCTAGTGCAAGTACGTAGACTTGGGTGAAGTTTTATCACAAATAATTAATATTTTGGGCTTATAAAGATGATTGCACTAAACATAAAGGTCTTTCTGATAACAATGACAAGAGGAGTAGTGGGAGAGTGGATCAGCATTAGCTGAGGCAGCTGATTTATGGAGCTCCAGAGCAGGCAGCGTTTTCTCAAGCTAACAGCTTCACACTGGTAGTTTGGGGGGACTCCCTGCTTTGAGCAAGTGTCCTTATCTTGGGCTCTAATCTCTTGCCAGGGAGCTGCTGCCTTCTCATCACAGGGAGCCTCGGGGCTCATCTGAGCCTGAGATTGGGCATGTCCCACTTCTAGCACAGCTTTGGAAATTCTCTGTAGGTAAACCAGTGCAAAAGGCCAAGTTAACCCTTTGTGTGGTGATTATTTGGCCGTATTTACTCATCAGCAAAGGAGAAAAAATTAAATTTAAAAAAGCCAGATGAGTTATGATTAAAGAAGCTAGAATTACCTTTGTATGCAGGCCGACTTTTAAAATAAATTTAATATCCCATATACTCCCAAATCATTACATGTAGGTTCAGTCAGACACATCTCTAGTAATAGGAGACCAGCACTGTGCCTGGTGATGTACCCTGTATCATACTTTTTCTATGTTTAGCTGGAAAAATTCAGTTTTACTTAACTTCGTGGTATTTCTTTGGTATGTTGTGCCCTAGAGGAAGGCAAGAAAGCATCCAGCCATGTGTCCAGCATCTCTGGCTGAATGTGTAAGCAACCTGAGTACTGAAGCTCCAAACAGCATCTTATGTTGTCTGTGATACTCAGAACAAGTCTACAAAGCAGATGTCTCAAAACTAATTAAAATTATGCATTCATAGTACCTAATGGTGCTTAGAAAACTTTATTTTCACCTCTGACTTCTCTGTGAAGTAGAAAAATTAGCTAACTACTAAGGGGCCTATTGAAGATCCTGTCCTCAGTGGCTGGGGTTTGGTGGGTTTATTTTGGTTTTTACACGTTGTTATCCCAAAGTGTGCTGATAGTTTTTCAAGTGGAAAGGTTACATGTGTGAGTTAAATTGCAGGGTCAGATGCTGCTCTTGGATGTGCATGAAGTATCCAGTTGATGATGATAGATGAGTCAGGCCTTAGGTGTTGAAAATGGGGTTTTTACTCTTTAAGTTGAAGGAGAGTGTGTGTGGCCATGTTTTCAGAAATACAGAGTGGCTGTGTACCCTTAAGAAAATGTTCCTAAAGTAAGTACTCTGTGTTGGTTCACCTGACCAGAATAACTTTGGGAATACTAACTTGGAAAATCATGAATATAAAAAGCATAGTGTGGTGTTTTGGTTTTTGTTTGTTTTTGTTTTTCTTAATAGTAATTTATTGCTTCTTGAGTTTTGAGGCTCTATATTTCTTGAATTCACATTTCTATTCTCTTAAACCTTGAAAAGCTGAGGGTTTGGGGTTTTGTTTGTTTGTTATTTGTTTGTTTGTTTGGGTTTTTTTTTTTGGTGTGGGGAGGAAGGGGAAAGAGACCTTTAGAAAAGCATTGAATACCGTAAGTCTCAGTGAAGGAAGGTGACTGCCTAGGCTACCTGTGGTCACTAGTCTGAGGATCTTGTGAAAAATTCGTAGATATGTTGATTCCCTTTTTCTTATTGGGTCCGTAGCTTCTAGGATTAAGAAAGAAACAAGCAGACTTAGACTCCTAAAAAGATCTTGTGATGAAAGATGTATCCTGGGCCTGGACATAGCGATGTATTTCCATTTAGCATTCAGTTCTCTGCCAGCCCGTGTCAAGATGCAGCCACTACAGATGAAGGGTGAGCTTTTGTGGAGCTGCTTAGCCTGGCACCAGGAGCTGCAGAGGTTGGGTGGATGTGGTGACGCTTGGGCTGAACTCCCAGGAAATGGTGGGTGGTGATGGTGTTTCACTCTGCAAAGAAAAGAGATGCTGTTGTGTGGGGTCATCTCTTGTTTTCTGTCTTCAAATAGCACATGGCGGTGGGGGGAGCGGGGGGCAAATAACTTTTTTATCAAGAAGGATGTCTGCAAAAGGATTCTTTATTAGGGTGCAGAACTAATGTGTTTAGTCTCTTTTTATGTGTTTGTTTTTCAGAGAGCAACTTAGTTGGTCTTATGAGTCTAAATGTTTATCTTAGCTGGTTCCCCTTCTCCCTCCATTTGAAGGACTTGGTGAGGCAAAGGAGTGTGTCTGGGAGTGGATTAGTCTACCTGCAGGAAAGAGGAAATGGTATTTAAAAAAACATTTAATTAAATGACAACACTTGGGATTTCATTTAGTTCACATTACAGGAGGAATTTAGACTTCCACTGCTACCACCTGCTGCCAGGCTGAGCTGCGAGCGTTGTTCCCGTGTCTCACCAATGCAGGTGAACTTACTACCGAACCACTTTCACAGTCCAGAAAGCATGACATTCCTTGTTACCAGTGGGAGGAAAGGCTAATTGAGAAGTGTGTATAAAAGCTGTAATGAGTAGCATTTACATGTATTGATTAGAAGTAGGGCCACCGTCTCTCATTTATCACCACCAGCAGCTGTGAAATTTTCCCCACGTCGATTGGCACGGCTCAGATTCCCGCTCCTCTGGTTCTTTATTGCTTTTTCTTCCCCCCTCCCGCCCTGAACCAGAGTGCTGATCCACCAGCTGGAATGGGCTGGTAATTACTCCAGCTTCTCCACCAGCTGCCACAATTGCCAAACCGCTGGAGTGAAAAATTCCATCCTGCATTTCCGATTTTTTACATTACCACTGCATAATCATATTTGACGAATAATTAACCTGGGTTAATACTTCAGGGAGCCATTTGCAAGTAAATTGATAAGCTGAGTGCTGTAAAGGCGCACAAGGGCTAAAGGCTTTAGGAAGCTGCACACAACAGCCCACCCCACAGACTGTGCTGATTTAATACACGCACACCTTCTGACCAGCTTAATTAAGAGTGGTCTGTGGGTGCTGTCCCCCAGCCTCCTTAAACAGAGCGTGGCTCAGGAGGAGGGAGAGGATGGGAAATACACTCAAATTAAGCTCTCCGCCGTATGTCTCTCACAGCAGTGATGCAATGGATGTGAATACGTGCACTTTTCCTCCCTTTACTTTAGAAATGAATGCTGTTAGATTGGAAACTTGTTAGACAGGGTTGAAATCAATGGGAATTTTCCCTGCCAGCTCAGTGGAGCTGGATGCAGGTCAGATGTGGCAGCCGTTTTCCCCACCTTTAATAATGGCATGTGGGTCAATGAGAGAGCAGAGTTGAGTCCTTTGGGAATGTATATATTTGTATATTTTTTTTTCAATTACGGCAGCTGCACTGTGTTTCAAATGCATGCCTTTTCTTTGGGATTGATCCTGGACTTCTGAGATAAGTGGAAAATCTCCCTATGAGACTTCTGTGGTTTACAAATCCACTCTTCTTTGACTTAAGCTTTTAGAGTTTGGCATGCATCTTATTTGGAGCAGCATTGCACCAAATAGTTATTTGTAGCTTTCATCATTTTTTTTGAGTGTTGAGGTTTTTTTGCCTGTATTTTCTGTTTGTTCTTCACTTTTAAATTTGCTACCAGTATGTTAGGGGTTTTTTGTTGTTGTTGTTTTTTAAAAAAAAATAAATATTTTATAGCAAAATAGTTTAAAGAAATAAGCTTATCACAGGTGATTCAACAAAAACTTTATAATGTGTTTGTAAGGATCCTGTAAAAAGTAAACCAGACTAAATTGTTTGGTGAAATATAAGACTGCTCAAATGACTAGTCCCACTGAAACTTTCCTTGCTTCCAAGCCTTGTACTTAACTCCCTCCAATGTGGGCTCCTTGGCAGATCCTTTCTTGATAATTCAGCAAGAGAGAATAAAGCCTCCTTCCTTTAGGAAGACAGGTAAAATTCATTCTATTTCATCATCTTAGTTGATTAATACAATGGTTTTTTGACAAAAAGTCAGGTATTGATTGAGGCCACATGAAGGCTGTGGATGAGGGGTCCAGAGAATCTCTGCCATGTTTATTTTTCTGGTGCAAGGTTGCTGTCATCCAGGCAAATACTGCTTCTTCAGGGTGGCCAGTAAATGCCATAGAAATGTTCTGAAGCATAGCTTAGTGCACAGCAAGAGGAAAGAATTATAGTTGAATAACACTCATATTATTGCAGATCTTATCTGGGTTTTGCTTTGATTTGTTTTTTGCTATGTAGCAAAATTTATTAGATTCACAGAAAAATCTCTTAAGGAACATTAAAATATATTTCTGTTTCTGGTGAGAAATGCCAGAAAACATTGTCTAAATGATCTGAAAAAGAAAAGAATTGGTCACTTGCTATCACAGAATCACAGAATGTCAGGGATTGGAAGGGACCTCAAAAGATCATCCAGTCCAATCCTCCTGCCAGAGCAGGAACACCCAGATGAGGCTACACAGCAATGTCTCCAGGAGGGCTTTGAATGTGTCCAGGAGTGTTTTGAATGTCTCCAGAGTAAGAGACTCCACAACCTCCCAGGGCAGCCTGTTCCAGTGCTCTGGCACCCTCACTGAGAAGAAGTTTCTTCTCAAATTTAAGTGGAACCTCTTGTGTTCCAGTTTGAACCCATTACCCCTTGTCCTACTGTTGGTGGTCACTGAGAAGAGCCTGGCTCCATCCTCATGACACTCACCCTTTATATATTTGTAAACATTAATAAGGTCACCCCTCAGTCTCCTCCAAACTAAAGAGACCCAGCTCCCTCAGCCTTTCCTCATAAGGGAGATGCTCCACTCCCTTAATCATCTTTATTGCCCTGCGCTGGACCCTCTCCAGCAGTTCCCTGTCCTTCTTGAACTGAGGGGCCCAGAACTGGACACAGTATTCCAGATGTGGTCTCACCATTCCGTGATTCTGTGAAATTGTGGGATATGTTATCTCCCCAAGACTTTGGGAACATCTGTTTTGACCCCTGATGTGCCACATGACTGTAAAGGCTGTAAATTGAGAGACCAATTAACGAATTTAAGTATAATGCACTTGCAGCATGCCCAGGCAGGTGTCAGGGAGCAGAGGAGTTCTGCAGCAGCTGCACACCCAGCCGGGGGAATCCATCCCCAGCCAAGGACACTGCCCAGCTAAACTCCCCATGCAAAGCTCCCATGGGGCCCTGGCACATCCCATCGCCTGTGCACTGGGAATACCTCTGGAGATGGGGAATGGGCACGTTGGAATTTACAGTAGGCTTTAAAGTGATTTCATCTCTACATGAAAAACTATCAGAAGACAGTTAAATAAAAATGTATGCATTAGGGTTTAAGAGATCAAGGCAGTTTTATTATTCACTAGGATGACTCAGGAGAGAGATGCAGATGGGATTACTTACACTACAGCCCCATGAAGACCAAGGCTTTCTGTTACACAGTTCCCTCTTGTAGGTGTGCTGACTCTCGGAGCAGATTTGGGCAGGTTGCTGTGAAATTATAAGCCTGGTACCTGAAGGCAACAGCATTTTTCTTGAAAGGTGCGATATTTCTTTAAGAAACATAAACCCTAATCTTGTGGAATATTTTCTTTCTATTATGTCATTTGCTTTAATTAATAGTTTTTTTTCAAAAGTAATTCAAGTTAAAATTTGCCTTATGTGTAGTGATTAAACCTTGTTGCTAGAGAGAACCTAAAGATTTCTGGGTCATTTTGTGTCACTTGAAATCTCTATAGTTTCAGAGAATTCCAAGAGAAAGAATAACAATTAAATATATGGTATTTACGTGATTTTCAGTGTTTTTGCTAATTTTTTGCAAATAAATTTTGTTTAAGAATTATTTTAGAAAAAATTTCTTCATCATATAGGAGAAAGGGTAGCCTAACCCTGAATTTCTTCTTTAAACCTCAGGCTGAGAGCTACAAGTATTGTGGCAGATACACGAGTCCTGTGTAAATCACTATTAGGAATTTGGTACAGGGGTTTTCTGTGGCAAATATGGTACACTAAAAACCGCTGCTGGTAAGTCATTGCTGGTCAAAACTCTGTGCAAAAGGTGAGTTTGCCTTAACAAGCGATGCTAGAAACTGAGGCAGGCACTTTGGAATGTGGTCCATTCACAGTAAATATGAAAGAAATTATCCTTTTCAGTTTTGTTTTCCTCCGCTGTGCATCTTCCCAGGTCCGCCTTATCATTTTCGTGCAGCCAAATTGTCAACTGACTTATTGTCTGCTCAGCTGTTTCTGTGAACATCCTCTTTCAAACCTAAATAGGATTGCATGGGATGGCCTGGCGATTCAGAAAATAAATAAAGAATAACACAAATATGACTATCATGCTGTATTCCCCTGGCATGTAAGCAGTCTGGCTTCTTTTTTTTAAAGCAGAGCTTCTGTGCATGCCAGACTGAAAGTCAGCGCTGGGCATTTGTCACCGTGTGTGGTAATGCAGGCGAAAGCAGTTCCTTTCAGAGCTCAACCGTAGCACTAAGTGAAATCAATAGCCAAACAATCTAACACAATTGGTCACATATTGATAGAATTAAACACCGCTGTTAACGTGACTTGTCATTGATCTGACAAAAACAGAGTCCAGGGTAAAAGTCGCCTGAAGCCTTTAGACTCTGTGTTTATGTAGCAAAGGTTGGGAAATTATTCGCTCCATCTGCTTCTAACATATTTTTTTTTATTTTTGCTGACAATACTCCTCACTCTAGAAAACACGTGCAGAACTTTAACCTCTTCATTGTCAGAAACCTGGGAGTGTGCAGCAGCGCCCGCAACGTGCAGATTCTCTCCTGGTTGAGGGCACTGGGTCTCTATCCCAGTGCATGGGTGGGGAAACGCTTACAGAAGTTGCTCCAAGTCCAGGGAAGATGCCTCAGGCTGTAAGTGGAGGGAGGCTGTTCAGCACAGGGATGTGGTCATCTGGATCAGCTGCAGGCAGATTTGTCAAACTCGAACGGTGGAGTACAAAGTGTTACTCACTTTGAAACGGGGAATATATCAGGAAAGCAGAATTAGGCTCATACCTTCTGGTGCACAATGTGTCTGGCTCCTGCAGGGTTTAGCCTATTGTCATGTAGCAGCTGTGGTTCAGAGGGTAAAAATAGCGATAAAGACAGCAATTAGGAGGTTCTCTGCTAATATCACTTGAAAATAGTCTGCATTTCAGGAATCATTTTTATTGAGCTCCAGCTTTGCATCTGTAGTTTAGCTGTTGGCCTTATGTTGGTGTGTCAGAAGCCAGAAGATTTTACATTATGAAATCTTCAGCTAGCTGGAATAATTGCCATGCATGCTGGAAACAAATGCCTAATGAGTGCCTGAAATATCTGAGCAAATTACTCCAGAATATTTTCAGGGGAGACTTGTTCTTAATGCTGCTGAGTTCACCGATGTGACCTACAAGTCACATTTTGCTTTTAGGCTGATTGCAAACCTGATAATGTTTTCTAAAGTATAGTTAGAGGAAGGAGCCTGGGTTGGTAAAAGACATATCTTAGCAGTAACTCATGGTCGCAACATGTCAGCCCTGTGTTTCTGCATCATTCGCAGTGTCAGGAAAGGCATTCTCACCTGCTCTCTACTCACAATCACTTCTCTGCTTCTGCAGTGCTTTGCCTCTTAGACGTCCGTTTTGTTTGCTGTAATCTTTATGTAGTGTTATAGGTTATGGATATTTAACACTTTGGTGGTGGGTTGTTGCTGCTTTGTTGATCCGCTGGCTGCCGAGCAGGGGCATTGCTGGTGAAGGTGCCAGCCGGTGCGCTCTAGCCTGTGCCGACTTGGGGTGCGGAGCTCCAGGGAAACCCAAGCACCCTGGGGTGGTCTGCAGCAAAAGGCTCCTTCTTGCCTCCGTTTTGGGGGAGGAGCTGTGTTTGTGCTTTCTGTGTTTACTTCTTTTCCGATGCTACAGTTGTATAATAAAAGCTTTCCACCTAAGTTCTGTGTAGATATTGCTGGTGGATTGTTGTTGCCTGTGGCAGCCGCAGTGGCAAGATTTGCTGTGCTGCATGCGGCCTAGGGACTCTAAGGGAAGTTATCACACCTCCACGGCTCCTTCCTTTAATTCACAAGCCTTGAGAAAATGTAGGGAGGAAGAAAAAACTTCAATGTACACAGTAACCTCATTGCAGCGAGGAGAGAATCAGAAAAGACTTACGCTGCTTACTTGCACTTCTGGCAGCATTACAGAAGCAGACAGGTTTCTTCTGAGTGGAATATGAGTTTTTCCAAGATTGTTAGTAGAAAGACATTCCCCTAGTAGGAAAGGAGAAAAGATACCTGTGCACAGTAATTGCGTTCTCACAGTCTGAAACTCTGTGGGACATGGTGATGGTGCTGATCCACCTTCTCCACACTCGTCATGAAACCAGTTCATTGATGGTATATGCATCTGAACTGGAAATGTGAAATGCTTGGAAAATATTACCCTGTGCTGAAGTCAAAAGATAATTGCACATCATGACAATTCCCAGTAGACCCATAGCTCTGAAGTCTCAATGTGAACACTAAAAGCTCATTTCAGGGGTTAAAGAACCCTACGGCCAGACAGCATGTCAGGAGGGAGACAAAATTGCGCAACAGAAGTGGTAACCTGTATGGCTTGGGAGAAAAATAGGACACAGCTCCTGCATCTTCAAAGAAATAGCTGTGGCCAGGCCTTTAAACTCTATCAGGAAAGATCACCTCTTCCAAGAATGCAGCAGTGTGATGTGGCCTTCCTTCATACAAATGCTGTCTTCACCCCTTCTCTCTCAGTTGTACCCCTTCCCTCTTTGTAAAGTGAACTGAAAGTCCTACAACTTCGTGATGGTTTCATGAGATGCCTCGATGAAGAATGTGAACGGTATGTGAATTCCAAACATCATACTGCCGTGTCAAGGCAACACAGAGAGCTTGCGCACACAAAGACTTTCTCTCATCTTTCTATGCAGTGGTGGGAGTAACTCATAAAAGTTCTTCAGCAATTCTTCTTGAGTGTTTTGGATGCTTATAGCACCTGCAAAATCTGTTGAAGCAAGAATAAATGATGGGAAATAAATTTCAGATGTTTCAGAGTGGAGCCACATCTGAATAGTGCCCATAGTTTTAGAAAGTCTGCTTTCTCTTGTGTTAGGGAATTCAAGATGTTTCTGTAAGACATAAGGTTGCATTTTTTTCAGTAAGAGGTCTTAGCTGTAATGGCATTTTCTCAGTAAAAGAAATTAAGAGACAACTCAGTTTAAGGTGGGTAGACTACACAGATATATCTCAGTATCATTTTCATGCTGTGTTATTAGAGAAAACTCAGAAATACCCATCTTAGTTCACTACTCATCGCAAATAAAGTGGATTTAAAAATAAAAAGCTCTTCATTTTTACTTGACACGTTTACCTTTTAGAAGGAAAAGGTTAAGGACTTCCGTTACATTTTATCTTCTAAGTAAAAAAATACCAGAAATTTTTAACAAAATCCTCAAATCTAGTCCTTAGAACTGCAAGCCTGTGTTTGTAGTGTTTCCTTTTGAATTTTTTAGCCATCAGCAAATAGCAGTTCTGTCTAAAAGCTGCTTAACATTTGTGTCAATTAACTTTTTCTAGACTTCATAGGATGCAGAAGCAATGGCCAGCTCTGCCCTGAATTTTTTCCTATTTGCTAGAATAATAGTACTTAATTAAAAATGCGGAGCTAGTTAAATAACTGCATGTAACCTTCTCGTTAATGCTATTTCATCACTTTCATTATTGTGTTTTAGTCCAAGAGAGAATTAAACCTAAATATCCCAGACAGACTTGCAGTGATGTATTGTGGTCACTGGGGACATGTTAACCAGTGCAGCCAGCTGAGTGAGGTTTCTATGCTGTCTTTATCTCCCTGTGTCCATGAAGTGTTTAGTTCTTATTACAACTTACTTATGCAGCCTAGGATTGATTTTTTTTTTTTTTTCCCTTTAACTTAAACAATTGGCTGATCAAGGACAGCTCTTTAAGTGAGGCTGAGAGATCCGTAATAAATTATCAAAGGCCTACAAAGCCAGCGTCATAATAAATTGTCCCAAGTCCCATGCAATCCCTCGCATCACAATTGGAATTCATGGGAGCCTGGCCTGACACATCGCCGGAGAAAGTCTTAATCCTTCAAGTGAAAGCCTGAGAAACTTGACATGACAGAGTCTATAAGATAAAGCCATGACAATCTGCCAGGACTGTTTTAGAAATTTGGTGCTTAATGGCCTCAGCTATATTTCTTGCTTGTATCATTCCTTCTCCAATGGATCTTTAAGTCTGTTGACATGGTAAAACATGGATGGGCCAATAGGACAGGTGAACTTTTAATTACCTGTGTGCCACACTTTTCTTGCAGGGAATACTGTGGGTTCTTGGTTTCATAAATAGTTCCATGTGTCCATAACCTTACTCATGTAATTCCACTGATGGGGACAGAACCATCCCTCCAATTCATGGCAGCATAGGTGCAGAGTGGGCAAGGAAGAGAGGATTTGCTGCCACTTGCATCACGTGAGGTGGGACCCATACTTAATGGGGGCTGCCACCCTTGAACAGCCCCCAGTGTCTCTATCCACTCTATCAGTTCCAATCTAAAAGAAAGCACATGCAAATGTACCTGCAGAATCAGAGCTGGTAACTACTCAGTGTTGATTTTACTGCAATTCTTTTTTTCAGTTCTCAGGTGTTTTTGGATTGAGCTGAACTGAACAAGGCTCAAAGTGATCCATAAGATCTTCCGGGGTGGGGGGGAATCTTAAAATATCTTTTCTCTACATAAAATTGTAATGATGCTGAAGTGTTCTCACTGGAGACCTCATGTAGAAAATTTGTTGCTTTAGGAAGTCAAGACTCTGCCTTTTAGGGTAACATTAAGTTTTTCTATAAGAGTATTGTGAAAGGCTTCCACCTTGAATCCACCATTAGAACAAGATTCTCTGTTCCTGTGTCCTGAGCTAATTTAATTTTTTATAGAAGTTTCATGTTTTTGGAGATTGACAAAGGAGTCTTGCTGTGCAGAGAGACAGGAATCAAACAATTACCCATTGAATCAGTCAGCCCATCAGGGCATTAAAGGTTAAAAAAAAAAATCCACACATGGTTCATTCATGAAATGTTCATATGTGACCTGGCAAGATCTGAATGACAGATGTTTGTCATGCCTTTCAATATTGTGTGGATAAAGCATCCACCTAGATTGTATAGTTCTACATTAGTTGGGTTGTAGTGCTTTCGAAAGACCCAAGAAGGATTGCATATTATATTGCAGTGTGTTTATAACCACCATAAAGCTGGTCAGGGAAGTGAAGAAAATATGTATTGTGATGACTATAATAAATCCAAGAAACAAGCAATGGAAGTGAACTTAGAGGAATATCTGCTGGCAGATGGCGTGTCTTGTATGATGTATCCGTGGGACACTTCCTATAGGAGCAGCAGCAGCCATACGCGCACATGCAGCATTAAAGAGAGAATTCACGTCCTGCATTAAGATAGTTTGGTGTATGCCCAGAAGCCAGTCTGCTCAGTGATTAATATTAGTGCTATTCTCCCTCTTGATTGAAACCTCTCTGGAGGGGAAGGCAACTAGTAGCTTCAGCATCAGATTATTAATGTTGCTGACATTCAGAAGAACTGTTGCTAAAGTTGCAAGGTTTAACAAAATGAGTAACCACAGTATGCTGTTCCTTCAGAAGGATGTTCACAGCCCCACACAATAGTTTCCCCTGACTGTGACCCAGTAAGGCACTTATGTCCAGTTTTAAGAAGGGTGGTGCTCTGGGTTCATCCAAGGAGACCTCCAGCATCCTGCATGATCAGTCATCCCTACAGGGACAATGCACACTCATCTCTGCAGAGCCTGGGAGGCAGTGGAGACAAAAATTGGTTTCCTTCCACCAAGGGTGTGGGAAAGATCTCTATTGGAATAAACAGTTCACAGGAATAGGTAGCTGATGGTGAAAGAAATTTTATTATGTGAAATTAGATTGCTTAAAAATACATACATGCCTACTCATATTTGTTTATTTTGATGCATGGTGTGAGATTGGTAGTTTTTGAAGGACCGGCAAGTAGTTGTTTGACAGTTACTACCTGTGCTGAAAAGTTACATATTTCTCAAGTTCTTGCAGTTCTGAGTAAAATTAACACCAATTAATTTCAAAAATTAAATGTTAACTTTTCATTGACGTAGGTGATGTGGGGTGGGTTGGTTGGTTGGTTTGTTTGTTTGTTTTAATAGGTGCAATACAGGAGGGCGATCCTGGCTCTCCTGTTTTTTCTGCATGTGAACCACATGTAGCCAGCACCATTGCAAGCAGGTTCTTTGCAGTCTAGCTGGGCTTGGATTTCTGATTTCTGCACTATGTGAGCTGTGCACTGACACTTCATTCGAGATGCCAAAGCACGTGTAGGGTAATTCTGTAAGCGCTGGGTTCCAGCTGCTGGAGGTGACCCAGACGCACAAGTCTTGCTTCACTGAAACACGAAGGGTTTGTGCCTGGCTTTCTTCCCATTATTGGAAAGAAGTTGAGCTATTTCAGTTAAAGAAGATGGAGAGAAATGTTCACTTTAGTGACCATGAGGGTGTGGTGTCATGGGGCATTAGCTTGGGGAAATGAGAGATTCGGTTTTGTGTCCTGAATCAGATCTTAGTGCTCCAAAACTCAGTCAAGAGTAGAAACTGCTGGGGCGCTGGCTGCTCTTAGGAAGCCTGGTCCATTTCTTTCCCTTTCTCTGGTTCTGATTTTGGTCTGAAATTTAATTCTGGAGTTATAAACGAGTGTCTTGCTCTATGTTGAGAGTACCCTTCCTCTTCTGAAAATGGAGTTTTGGTGAAATTCAGTTAACTGGTTTTAGCTACTTTGGCATTTTCCAATAAAAATAAAGTAGCATAGAATCAGAAACATTCTATCTGGGTCTACAGGTCAAATTAATCCCATGTCAGAGATGTGAAATGAAAGGTAAAGAATTTTAGGTGCTGTTCCTACTAGGCACTAATTAATTCAAAGATATGCCAAAGTGTTCCAAATTTCCATAAAACAGTGTCTGGAGGGACTGAGCCCTACAATGCTGAAGCAACCATGATATTGCTGGGCAGGAGTTTTCCTAAAGCCTTTTGTTCACTCTCTTTGTTTTTACAGGATGGAAAAATCAACGTATACAACAACTAGACAGTATATATTTTGCATATATAAAGAAGCAAACAAAATAGAAATAGCAAGTCATTGATAGACACGAGATAAATTACATCAATACTGTAGTCATACATCAGGTTATGAATACTGTATTGATCTGTTTTGCTTCTAGCATCAAGATAAGATTAGTGTTACATGCATGGAGCTTCCTTAGCTGTTGGATGCAAGGATTAGTGATCGGAGCATGGGGACAGCTAGTCAAAAGACCTCAAATCATAAGTTGGACAGAACACTCACGACTTTCTTTTCTGGCTTTCCCTACCTGTTATTGTGACCAGAAGGATACTTCATACTTGCCTGTCTCACAGGTCTCGTGTCAAGTATGTACTGGACAATTTAAACTATTTTAAAATACTGTACGTGCAGAAAAACTGCTGCCTGTTATTCTGGTCCATGAGCGTCCCTGTTTGTTTGTTTGTTTTTACTTTGTAGTAGTTGTATCCTTGTGGCAGCCAGAGCTAAGTGCTGTGTCTGACACTGCCTAAGTGTGTTGCAGGAGATAGCACCTGTGCTTCTGGAACCGATGCCTGCTCTGCAGACCAGGCCTGGGCGCCTCTGCTTGTGGGTAGCCCCGTCCACCATTCCCAGAGACCTCGTGCCTCCTCGTGGCAGAGGGAGCCTTGTGTCCTCTATCTCTCTGCCAAGGTGATGTGCCTTCCACTCCAGAGCTTGTCCCATGTCTCTGCGTCTCAGGGATGTGAGAAAGTCCCCTGGTGATGGATCTTATGGAAGTAATAACAAAAGGAATCAGTTCCTTAGGAAAATGGATTTTCTCCAAGTATCAAGTCGTGGTCTGAATTCCCTCCCTCCTCCCCTGTGTTTTGTGTAAGAGAGAGGGAAAATAGGAAAAACAGGTCACGTAGCTTGCACATCATGACAATAGATAGTAGTAAGCAGCTTTAGTGGCCTTTCGTGTCAAAGTGCTGCCACTCTCCCTGACAATTTGGGCATGCTGACTAAGAAGGATAGAAAAGAGAACTGAGCTGGTACAAAGGAAATACAGAGTGTACCATACTTAAAGAAATCTAGATTGCTGTCTTCCCGAGGAAAACGCTTTTATTAACCAGCTTTGCTTTGCAGCTGTAGAAAGGCATAGTTTTTACTTTTCATCTCCTGATTACATTTGTGTGAAGGAAGCACTTCAGCAGTGAAGCATGCTTCCGAGGAAGACGTGGGGTTTCATGTGGTTCCTATTGACGTCTATTGGAGCTTCTCTCACTGGTCTTATTGGAAACACGTTCAAGCGCAGGAGTAATGGGAAGGACCTGTTCACCTTTATATTCTCACTTAAAAGTCTTCTTAGGGTCTTATGAATACTCTAATAACAACCACCTTTTCCCCCTAATTACCATTTTCAGATATTATACAAGTCCATCACTAAAGACACAGTTCTGTGCTGGCATGTGTCTTGGTCAAGCCCTGTTAGAAAGTTACCACATTGCAGTCCAAAGAAGTAATTGTTGAACTCTTGCATGTTTTGTGAGCTTTTGGAGTCTAGCAGAGCCTCAGGTTTGCCTTCTACCTTCAAATCTGCTTTTTTTTAATGTGAGGAATTGAGGGGGAAGTGAAAGAGAAAGAAACATGAAGAAATCGGACAGGTAAACAGGCTTTGCACAGTGATTTTTAACACACCACTGCTTTTATTTAAAGCATGCTGTTGTTTCTATTTAGCAGCTCTGCTGCCAAGCTCCAAACCTAATCTAGTTCAAGCTTCCCTTGGGGGTCCCCTTTACTGAATTTTGGTGAGTCAGGGAGTATTTCTACCTGCCTCAGTGTGCTCCTGAGACAAGAGGAAACGAAGAGGAGAAGCGCTCTTGCCTTTCTGCATTGGATACTGATCTGATTTGCTCCCATCAGGCGACCAGATACTCCTTTGGGGGGTGACTTACCCCAGTGGCTGCCCCCATGACAAGCTGGCACTCTTTAACAGGAGTTATTTTACATTCTGGGGCAATTACCTGTCTGTATCATAGCCAATAGGTCAAAGACCTTCCTTTTCATGCTCATGTTTGTGGACTTCTAGTCTGCAGCTGAACAGACAACTCATGTGCCCCTAATCCAGGGCTGGCTGGCGTCTTGCTGGCCCCTTATCCCAGCTTGGTGAGTCCATGTTCACTAGCAGGGTGTATTGCTTGCGTGCAAACAGACATCGCATATGCTCTCCTGAAAGCTGCGTGTAATTCTAAATGCTATTTTTTCAATTTCAAAAGTTCAGTGGAGAATGTCGTACTCTTTGATAGGAATTTCACTTCTTTATAGGCTTTCCATGCCATGGTAAGATTAACCTGCGTGCATTACATCTCCGTATCCCAGTGATAGACGTGATCCTCCTAATTGTAAATATTCGTTCTCTGCATCTCATCCATCCAGAACATGTATATTGAAAATGCATTAATTTGTGGTGCAATTCTGAAAATCTTTTCTCTTCCCATCCCAGCAACATAGATATTGCAGCATTAGATTTTAACAAATTGGGTGGAAAATGCCAGATATAGCAAAATAAAAGGAGCAAGATTTGCAACTCAGGCCTTTTACTTATTTCTTAGATGGTAGAAAAAAAATTCAAGTCATAGAACTGCAAGTTCCTCTTCGACTAATTTCTTGAATCTGCTTTGACCTTGGAAATGTTTCAGATTCTTGAGGTGAATGATTTACAGAATGGTAACAGGTGTTTAAAAACAAACTATTGATGTAGTTTGAGTACTTTAACACATTTTACAACTAGGTACACGTAACTGCTGCAAACTTCAGGTGCAAGATTTTGCTTGAAGACGGGACAGTCGAGGGGACTGACTTTTAGAGGAATATTTCTGTTGTAATTCTTTATCGTTCAGAATGATGCTGAAGCATAAACTAACACTGAGGGAAGAAGGAGGAATATTATATTTCTACTTGTGTAGGAGTCAGCCTGCTTGCATTTCTGTATATGAGGTGATCTGAGGATAATTTTACTCAAAAAGGAGAGAGGAAGCGGGGGAGATATATGTATGCACATGTGTATTATGACAAACAGGTTATTTCTGAAATTTATTGAATAAATAATATTTCACTGAATAAAACAAAACTTGTTAAAAGCACCCAGCCTGCTTCCAGTGGTTTATGCCATATTCAGAAAAGCCACTATGAGCAACAAAATAAATTGCGTCCCTTTTGCATTAAGCTTGCATTAATGTTGTTGTTTTGCTTTTGATATTTTGATTGTCACATCCATTTTGGTTTGCTTCTGTCTTAGATTGTCTTCAATGGGCTCTTAGCCGGTGTGAATGCACAGTGATTCCCCACTGATGTTTTAACTGAGGATGGACCCATTGAGGAGGAAGTTGAATTCAGTTGACTGAATTTTTCTCTTCCAGTTCATAGGTTCTTTTTTACCATGTTAATGTTTTAAAGGCAGCAGACAAATCTTTCTGTTATAAACCAGTACTTCACATATAGCTAAATGGTCCTTGTCCAACAATCATCTTTCAAATCAATCGGTCTTTCCGCTGGCCTTGCCACACCCTTCTGTCTTTGGGAAGCTTATGTGTTTCAAGTGCTTTGCCAGACTGAGGTTTAAGGGATCAAAGTAGCACGCTTTGGGCAAGGCTTTGGGTTGTCTCATGCTTTCTGCAGTCATTTACACTCTTGTCAAATCTGTGGAAGAATGTTTCCTCCCAAGATGACGGTGCTATGTCTGCGTGCTCCTGCTGACACCAGAAAGTACTGAGTGATATTGGATTGGACCCTCCGTGTTTAAAATTATCTTTGTTTTGCCATTCCAGTTCTTAAGAGACTCACCAGCCATCTTCTTTACCTGTGATGCGACATCCAGCTATGTGGTGGGAGAAAGTCTAATTTGAGGCTTTTCTTGAGCATGGTGCTGGTTCTAAATGCGCTTGCGTGCCTTTGCAAAACTGTTATGTTTTTAAAAAGTATAAAATAATGTTGCGAAATGCTGTGCTCAACTCTGGGGTCCCCTGGCCACAAGCAGAGCTGATACTTCTGCTGGCTGGCTCTGGTTGTGAAGTCCCATACTGGTCTGTGATGCTATAGTATCATGCACCATCAGTGTTGGATTTAAGGGAAGGCTACAAGAGAATTGAACAATCCTATGATCTAATAGGCCTAATCTTAATTATATTTTTCAGTGTCTACATGCCATTGCTGACACATAATGACAGAGCTATAGAGAAGAGGCAGCAACTTTATATTTTAGTGTGTTTTTGTTTGTTTGTTTTTGTGTATGTGTGTGGGTTTTTTTGCTTTTTTTTTTCTTTTTAATTCTTGGAAATATTATCGGAACCAGCTAGTCCTCTTTAATTGCAGTATTGAACTCTTGTTTGGTAAAGATTTTTCTAACTGTATTGTTTGAGGCACCTGAAAAAAATGTTATCAGAACCCACCAGAGTTTTTCCCCCCAAAAAACCTTTTCCTGTTCTGTAAAAAGGGTAAAAACCTTTGCAAGAGTTATAATAAAAAATAATAATAAAATCTCAGCTTTTCTTTATTTGCTGTTGAAAGTGAAAGCAGATAAAAGTACAACATTTCTCTCTTGGTTTTGAGTTCTTTGTGTTGACTTAATGTTGACTTGAGAATGTGCAGGTGAATGTTTCTTAGTCTTATTGTTACTTGCTACCATGTTAAATCCTGCAAACTAAAATATGAACCTCTCTTTAGAGAGAAATCCTATTGATATCTTGGTATACACTTGAGTAAAAATACTTTTGCTTGTATGAATGGAGCTACTCACAAGAGTAAAGTCCCTGTGCTACGTAGAAGTAAGTTGGATCCAGCCTGTGTAGTATCAGCCTAGTTATTTGCAGGGACACAGTGGGAAGCAGAAGCAATTTCTTTCATATTGTGCATCAAAATCCATTCAGATTTCCTAGAAGAGTCTGCTTCATTTCCACTTTATTAAATGTAGTCTTGCTTATCCTCATACCTATTGTGCGTGTGTGTTTTCTGAATGTATCTTCCTTTATTTATTGTAATATGGGAATATTGTATTTTGCAGTCTGTAAATTAGATATTTGATTCAATGCAGTGGCAGAACACAAGAGTGTTAAAAATGTCCAATTTCAGCAGGCAAAGCCAAGGGATGTTTAAAGCTTGGTGCATATAATGTTTATATTACATTAAGTACTGTGTTATTGCACAGGATGCTTATTGTTAATGTCTGTAGGGAGAATCAGTTTCAAAGATTTCAATTTCAATAAACTGATTATGCAGTTCCACCACATACAATTAGGAAGGTAGTAATGAAATGGTTATGAAGTCCCTTGGCATTCTGTAGTTGTTTTTTTTTAATTTTGTAAATAACATCAGGAGCATTCTGGGGGGAAGTGTTTATGTATTTATTTATTATTGATTTTAAAAAATACATTTAACATTACTAGTTATTACAAATCCAGTCTCAGCAACAGGAAGGAGATAAGCTGTTTCCACATTATTAAATGCAAGATGCCTAGGGAATTGAGGAGATTTATCCTTTATATAAATATATTAAATATTAATGAATAGTGATTACAGAAATTAATTTATAGCTGCATTTAATTTTTTAATAACCTTTCATGGCTTTATTCCTTTGTTGCAAACACTGCATATTTAAATACAGCCCCTTGACAACTACCTTGGATGACTACAGAATGATCTTGTCCACTGATCAGAGTGCTGTGTGCACTTCACTGGATAAGACAGAGGATGAAGTGGAAAGAGTCGGAATCCAATGAATGTTCTATGGCTCAAGAAGAAAAGCATCTCACATCTTCTGAAGGGAAAAACGGGGGTAACACAGAGAGGACTCAAACTTAGAAAAGGTTGTCGAGTTTTACTACTTGTCCCTTTAGGGGGAGAGAATCTATTATCACCTGTTTTGAAAACCCTAAAAATATCTGGTTTGCTGTTTCTCATCAATTTGTGCCGAATGTTTTGAGTTTCTATGGCTTGTTTTTCTTTAGGTTTCTTGGGAAGAATGTTTGCATTTATCTAATGTGCAGCTTTGTGTTCTCATGAGTCGGTTTTCTACTTTCCTAGCTGCCAATACCATTTATCATTGTTTTGTGGTTTATTTTTGCTTTCGTTTGAGCTCAAGCCTAGGCACGGAACAGCTCCAGAGAACAGGTCAGTTCCAATTCTGAGATGGATTTGTTGCATCATCTTGGACAGGTCAATCTTTGGCAAGATCATGGCCAATATACTCCCTGTGCCCGAGTTTCCCCATCAGTGAAATAGGTTGGGGACATCTTATTTCTTCTCCTTTTTTTACTCGTCTAAACAAATAGATGCAGGAGAGAGCTGAACTCCTCTGTTGTTTCAGGTTAGAAGAACTAAGTATACTCAGGTGGTAGGTTGGATATGAACCCTATCTTTACTGTGGTTGACTGCAGAGTGTCTAGACTTCCAAACCTTTCGTGAACTCCTTTTTTTTTTTTCTATGTAGATTACAGGTGGGAGAAACATAGTAAAGAGAGAAAATAGTTCTGCCATGCGTGCTTCTTTTTTTCCTGTTCAAGCTTTTCCTGGCTTCTCTTGGGAATAAAACAAATGGACAAATCTCAATCTGTATGGCCACCGGAGATCTATGAGGAATTTCCATACAACCAAAAATGAATAAGCTTTTGTGTCCTTTTCTTTCCCTGAGCATGGTTAGAATTGTACCATTACTATCCAACAGGAGGAATTTTAGCATTCAGGAAAAGGGTTTTCAGTGATTAACTAGATTTGCGTGATTTAGTGTGTCTGAAAACTTTGAAAACACTAAATTCATTCTCCTGTTAGCAGGTGGATAGTTGAGGTAGACTTGGGGAAGCAGATGTAGAGTGGAAAAAGGCAGCCATGGATTGTCACTTTCAGAGAACGTGGGGACCATTTTGCACCAGCTCAGCCATGGAACAGAAACAACAACATTTCCAAACAGAATGGTGCACAACAGCGTTGTACATACAACAGGGTGGCAAAGGGATTTGTACATAGGTTGATAATGCGAGTCACAGGAGTTGCTTTGCTGAGTAATTTTCACTGTGGCTAACAGTGATGGGAAAGTATGTTATCTTCTTCACGTTAGGCTGATTTTAAACAGTGGTGGTTTGTCTCATTTGAATTGTCTGCTACGTATCTGAACACCAAGGCACTTTTTAGTACATGATGAATTTATGATAGGAAGGAATTGCCAGATTCCAGGGATGATGAGAGCATGTCTAAAGAAATGTTTAAGTCAGAAGTGGGTGGAACACTGATCCCTCCTGCAGAGCATAGATGGAATGGTTGAGCACTTGCTGGGACTTTGGCAAACATGACTCTTTGCATGTGCTCCTCCTGGTCCTTTACAAGAAGATGGCTTGATGTTGACATGCTGACTCAAACCTGTGGAAGTCAAAGAATGTCTTTTGTATTGAAATTTTGTGTCATGCTCTGCAAATGTAAGTTCACTGCCCATATAGAGCATTTCTAGCCAACAGAATGCAGAAAATCTCTTAGAGGACAAATTCCCTTTGCAGAGCAGATGTATGTAATTCAGGATCAAAACTGCAATTTGACTGAACAGGTATGTTAAATCATCTAGATCCTCTTGACTTTCTTTTTTTTCTTTTTTTTTAAATCAGCAGAGGCAGGCTTGTCAAGTCTAAAAACTGTTGAGCACTCAGAATCACGACAAGCTCCCTGGGAACCCGCTGTGAGAGCAGTGTATGTGTTGGCCAACATGGAGTTGAGCAACATGTCAACAAACAGGGTGTCAGGGAAGACTGCAGACCCGTCGGGACTCTATTGGTTTGAGCACTGATTCAGACACGTGTATTAGAATACAAAGAGCTACTCTGGATCTTATCTCCTGGCCTCCTGCCAGTTTCATTTCCAAGCTCAATGTTTCATGCTGCCAGCCTGAGTAATCTATGCCTTTGTGTGTCTGGATGTACCAGCTCTGCTTGCTGTTGGTGAAATGCATGCTGTCGTCTTTGTGTGAAGGCAAACACAACCACTCCGCGCTGCTGTGTTGTGCTGTTTGGAGGCAAGCAATGTTCCATGAGAAGAGGAATTTTTGAATAAAACTTACATTGTCAAGCTTTCCTACCCTCTGGAATGAACATATGAGAATCCAGAGCAGATAGAATATTGTACAAAGGTTTTTCAACTGCATTATGGTGTGCTTGTCCAAAAATTTGAAAGCAAGGTTTTCAGTGTGGTTTGCTGCTTGAAGTTGTTTCCAGTTCTGTCTGCCAGAGCAGAATCTCACAGGCTTGGGTTTTGTGACTGGTCCAATATACTGTTAAGTCCTTGAGTGTGTGTTTGCACTGTTCACATCAGTAGAAACCCAAAGATGAATCCTTTCTGCAGAAATAGCCATTGACACCTTCAGTAGTACTGCTGTTTAAGCTTCCTCACTCCACCTTGACCCTGCTCTGCCCTTTGCACTGATCCCATGCGGTGAACCAGATCAAGGAGCCCGTCCTGCTGAAAAGATTATTTTTCTTCTATTCTCCTCACTCCAGCCAATATATCATTTCCCCCAGCTGGGTCTCCACACAGGCGTGTGAAAAGGGATGCCAGCACATCATGTTGTAGCAGATGCATAAACACATAGACTAGGTGCAGAATATATGCCATTGCACCTTCATGTTCTTTGCAGAGGACATGATGTTTAAGCATAAAAATATGCATGCAGAAGGGATTTTGTTTAGCTGTCACTTAATGCCCATGCCTGTATGTGTTGGTGTGTGTATAGTTATATTGAAATTAAGCAGAAACACGTAGGCTTAGAACTGAACAGTAGAAGATGTTGACGCATGCCTGCCTAATCTAACACATGTCAAGACCAGATCTATAAGCTCCCAGCAGAACTGGAGGACAGTTAGACCTTCACAGGGTTCATCTTTTTGAGTGCTCCGTTGGAGCTCTCCTGTATTCAGCTGAACTGCATGAATGTCAGAGAGCAGCATTTGGCCAGCTGGATGTAAATTCGGAAGAAGTCTACTAACTATTTTTTTTCAGGAAAAAAAAATATTTGCCAAGTGCTTCTATGAGAGGAAAAATAGTTGGCAGGGCCTTTTGCCTATTCTGTAATGCAGATTAGCATAGTGTGGTAATAATTATGTACCATTTACAAATGAAACCCTTGGAAGAATTTACATCATAGTAATGACTGGGAAGACTTCATGGAACACCATTGTTACTGCTGAACTGACTGACAGGGTTAAAAATTAATACTTTGCTAATCATCCTAGTTCTAATACAGGTTGTTGCCATTTTAATTCATGGTTTATTGGGCAGAAAATAATTCAGGCCAGTATCTCACAGTATCACAGTATGTTTGGGATTGGAAGGGACCTCAAAAGATCATCTAGTCCAATCCCCCTGCTGGAGCAGGAACGCCTAGGTGAGGTTGCACAGGAACATGTCCAGGCGGGTTTTGAATGTCTCCAGAGAAGGAAACTCCACAACCCCCCTGGGCAGCCTGTTCCAGTGCTCTGGCACCTTCACTGAGAAGAAGTTTTTTCTCAAATTTAAGTGGAACCTCTTGTGTTCCAGCTTGATCCCATTACCCCTTGTGCTATCATTGTTTGCCACCGAGGAGAGCCTGGCTCCATCCTCGTGGCACTCACCCTTTATATATTTATAAACATTGATAAGGTCACCCCTCAGTCTCCTCTTCTCCAAACTAAAGAGACCCAGCTCCCTCAGCCTTTCTTCATAAGGGAGATGCTCCACTCCCTTAATCATCTTTGTTGCCCTACACTGGACCCTCTCCAGCAGTTCCCTGTCCTTCTTGAACTGAGGGCCCAGAACTGGACACAATATTCCAGATGTGGTCTCACCAGGGCAGAGTAGAGGGGAAGGAGAACCTCTCTCGATCTACTAACCACCCCCCTTCTAATCCACCCCAGGATGCCATTGGCCTTCCTGGCCACAAGGGCACAGTGCTGGCTCATGGTCATCCTGCTGTCCACCAGGACCCCCAGGTCCCTTTCTCCTACACTGCTCTCTAATATGTAATTTCCCAACCTATACTGGAACCTGGGGTTGTTCCTGCCCAGATGCAGGACTCTACACTTTTCCTTGTTAAATTTCATTAGGTTATTCCTCGCCCGACTCTCCAGCCTGTCCAGGTCTCACTGGATGGCAGCACAGCCTTCTGGCGTGTCAGCCACTCCTCCCAGCTTAGTGTCATCAGCAAACTTGCTGATAGTACACTCTATTCCCTCGTCCAAATTGTTAGTGAATATATTGAATAATGTTGGCCCCAGTACTGACCCCTGAGGCACTCCACTAGATACTGATCTCAGAAGGTAGCAAGGCAATGTGTTCCCACACAGACTGTCTTGGGTCTTTTGTGCAAATGGGCCCTAACAGCTTGACAAAATGATGAGATTTCAGGTGAAAGCAGAGGGCTACCTGGTGACAGAAGCTGAAATAGTCGTGATTCTACATAAATGTTAGGGAATGCCAAAGAAATGGACTTGGGAGAAACTGGATGCGAAGAGGTTGTGAAATATTTGAGCCAAGACGACAGTGGTGGGGCCTAAGTGTTTTGCACTCTTGGAGTGTACTTACCACAGTGATGATGAAGTCTAAGAAACTCCAACATCCACCCGGGACCATTGCTTCAGTCCCACTGGGTGAGAGGGGCGACTATGGAAAAATCCTTGCCAGAAGGGTTGCTTTGGTTCAGTGTTCACTGCTGTTGTCTGCTCTGTGGAGGACTGGAGTTTGGCACAAAGCTGACTGTGGAGTTGGGCTGTTCAAAACAGTCCTTGTTAGTCGGAAGGATGAGGGTGATCACTTCCAATGCCTTCTCAGGTTTTTGTCTCTGCAGTAGCACATGGATAGAGGACTGGACAGGTCTGTCAGGTGAGTGAGTCCAGTTCAAAACTCCTGACTGTGTGTTGTGTTTGACTGATCAGTTTGGGATGTGAATTCACCCCTCCTGGACCCTATTAGCTCTGAGGAATTAGCCCTCAATGGAAACTGAGCAGAAACAGATTCGTGCTAATAATGTTGTCAGCTGCCATTACTGTATAATTAGTATTTATTTTCATTTATTAAAAGTGAGTTATAACGCCTTGATATTCACTGGCATTATCTGTAGGAATGCCCTGTAGTTTTGTGTTGCAAAATCAGTAAAAGCTATCAAATGAGTTCAGGAAAAGTAATGGACCCAGAGCATGTGAATTTCCTAGAGGAGCTCGGAAAGGAATTTTAGCCTCTGTTTTGTGCGCTTAGGGACTTAAGAGAAACAACCTATTGTACTTAGACTGAGACTGTATGAACAACTCCACATCTACTCTGGAAAATGTTTGGGGGTTCAGAAACCGAAAACCTGTGGTACATGAGGACTGAGAGCTTGACTAAGTGTGGCTGTGGCATTTGTCATGGTATATGACACTCCTGTCATGACCTTTTGCAATTTTTCCGTGGACCCCTTGAGAATAACCATAACCTGCTGCATATTAGAGAAGCTGAGGGTTATTTAAATTCAAATATTGTTTTGGAATCAAGTTGTCTGTCAAAGTGTTGGGTAAAAATGTGTTGGAAAATTCTGTTTGGTCCTTTGTAGCATGCAATTCAGTAAGATCTGACCTCCAAATACAAAACCTCAGCCTTGACTCTTCTGTTCCATTGAAATGATTTAAAAGTTTATTAATAGAGGAGAATGATGACAGTTACCCTTTTCATTACCTGCATTATTCCCATCAGTTGTATGCAAATTAAATGGTAAAAACATTTTACAGCAAAAAAACTTTTTAAAGTATGAATTCTCTATGTGTAATTTTGTCCCAGTGTGCATTTCCCCCCAGAACTCTGTAGACCCATAAAAATCAGGATTTGTAGTGGTTCCAACTGGACTCAGTACAATGTGTTACATCTGAAAATGGCTAGCCAGTTGAGAATTATTAGTAAAATCAAGAATTTCAGGCATGGAAGTAGGAAGAGAAAGCTGTCTTTGGATGATTTTTCATCATGGCTTTCAGCCTTGCTCAGGGGGGATAAAATGAGATGACATTGGGAAGAAAAGTACCTCACCAGAGCTTGTAGTTATTGCTGTTTTGAATGCTTATGCAGCTGCTCCACTGGAGCTAGATTGATCCATTTCTAGGCAATGGTCATTATATATCCTTTCATACAGAAAATGCAATACTTTTCTTTTAAGTTGTCCTTTCTGATAGATGTTATTATGCTGAATCTTATTACATTATACTATAGTTTTGAAATATTAAGGTATTTATGTCTTTGGTAAGTACAGGAGAAGAGTATGAATATGATACAGTGTTTGAAAATATTTGTCTTTGCGGAGGATGAAAGTATCCTCGCAAAATGAGCTGCTCCTAACAGGGAAATTCTACTTTCTGTTCCAGCATGGAAAGGTAAAGTGTGTGGGGCTTCCAGCCTCAGGGATGTCCTGATATGTTTTAAATCTTTGTGTTAGTGGCAGGGTCTGTCACCCATTTACTCTGACTTCTTCCAGTGTTCCCATTTTAATACAAAATATTTTTTTAATTCCAAGTACAAAATTTCTATCAGAAAACACTGGGTTTAAAAGTTGCCTTATATACTGCATTGAATGTAACCTCTTTTCAAGAGCCACCCTGCCCTTAAAAACGGAAGCAATTAACCCCACGTATTTTTAATATTCTCTAAGTCACTCTTTGAGGGGTTTTGTACAAGAATGCTCATAAAAGAGGAGGAAAACAGCTCAGAAAAAGGGGAATGCTGAGCAGTAATAGAGAGCCAAGGAAATCAGCTGTAGCTTGAGACCAGTTATTTCTTGGAAGTATGTCAGGTATCAGGCTTCAAATGTATGTTATGAGAGTGCAGCCCCAGTGAAAAGCCATGGAGAAAAAAGTTGGGATCACTGTAGGAGTGCTTTTGTCCCTGATATCTGCAGGACTTTTCTAAGGATTACAGGGTATCTTTGAGATTACGTGATTAAAAACCATTGACTATCAAGGT
The DNA here is from genome assembly GCF_963082525.1 of Nesoenas mayeri. NCBI lineage: Eukaryota > Metazoa > Chordata > Aves > Columbiformes > Columbidae > Nesoenas > Nesoenas mayeri. Next base: position 109,850,733 of record NC_137543.1, read on the forward strand.
CTTTCAGTATAAGAAGGGATGGTGTGCTTTGCTCTGTGATGTTTGTCACAGATCACCAGAGTGGGAGAAAAAGAGCTCAGAATTATAGATTTGCACTCCATACTCTTATTTTTATAGTCTTGTGACCTCTTTATTTTAAATAAATAAAAGGTGTATATTCTTGCTTCTTCCGTTAGACCATGTGCTTCAAAATGAAATGATGGTTAAGATAGCGCCTGTGTTACCTACATATGAGACATAAATTTACTTGCTCTTCTTTGCAGTGACTAAATCACTATTCCGTGGGCTGTGTCCCCCATAGTGGGTCAGCCTAAAGTTCTACTATGAAATTATTTCAGTGCTCAGAGCTCAGGCACAGAGGCACACTCAGCCTGCTGCCCGATGCCATGGGCAGACAGCAGCCACTGCTGCCATCTCTGTCTGAAGGGCAGGCCCCTCTCCTGAGGTCTACAGTCTATAGGATGCTCAGACAACTCACCAAGTCTTAGCAATGGTTCTCCCTGACTTGATGATGCTGGCCTAGGATCTCGGGGAGCTATCCGTAGAAAGGCTGTCACAGAAAGATCAAACCCTGCTAAAAACAGTGAATACCAACAGGCATGCTGTGAGATGAACTTCCTTCCATTGTGTTGCACCCCGTCAGCCCCTAAATCTGCTGCATATGGGTTAGGAGAACCGATATTCGTGCGGCTTGGCCCCTTGCCTAGCACTTTGTGTGCTGCAGGGCAGCACTGCAGCCAGTTCCCACTTAGCCCACTGGTATTTCACAGAACCACAAAATGTCAGGAATTGGAAGGGACCTCGAAAGATCGTCTAGTCCAATCCCCCTGCCGGAGCAGGAACACCCAGATGAGGTTACACAGGAATGAGTCCAGGTGGGTTTTGAATGTCTCCAGAGAAGGAGACTCCACAACCTCCCTGGGCAGCCTGTTCCACTGCTCTGGCACCATCACTGAGAAGAAGTTTCTTCTCATATTTAAGTGGAACCTCCTGTGTTCCAGTTTGTATCCACTGCCCCTTGTCCTATCATTGGTTGTCACTGAGAAGAGCCTGGCTCCATCCTCATGACACTCACCCTTTATATATTTATAAACATTAATAAGGTCACCCCTCAGTCTCCTCTTCTCCAGACTAAAGAGACCCAGCTCCCTCAGCCTTTCCTCATAAGGGAGGTGCTCCACTCCCTTCATCATCTTTGTTGCTCTGCACTGGACTCTCTCCAGCAGTTCCCTGTCCCTCTTGAACTGAGGAGCCCAGAACTGGACACAACATTCCAGATGCAGATTTCAGGGCAGCTGGGCTGACAGGACTGCTGCTGAGGGGTCCCAGTGTGGACGTGCTGCAGGTAAGGACTGCACTTGGAGTCCCCAGCCGCGGTGTGGCCTGCACTGAGAAAGCACAGTGTCCCTGCCTGCAACCCGCTGTGACAGCCTCCGGCCACAGCACAAGTCATAGCAACTTGGAGGAAGGCAGGATGGTTGTGCTATGTTAGGCGCACGCACTGTCATATAAACCGGTGTTTAAGATCTCAAACTTTGTGAAAGTCAGAGAAACATTCTACTTTATTATAAGGCAGCAAGCCTGTAGCTTACTGCCATAATTTGTGTCGGTGTTACTATATGACATGAAATGAAACTTATGGGGAAGATAGTAACTTCAAGAAATTTTCATGCTCTTCACAGTAGGTAGCACTCTATATTAATTGTGTACTTGTATCTGCCCAGCTGTCAGAGCCTGGTTCTTCAATGCCAAAACCCCAACAACATGTAAATTAAAATAAAATATTTAGATTCTTATGAAGCCTTGCAACCTCTCTAAGACCTTAGGGTAGTACTACCCACTCACTCTGTGCACAGAGGGGTCTTACCGTGGGGTCGTAAAGAAGCATCACCAGTGCCTCATGCTCATGTTATTGCCGTGAGTCTGCTCGCAAGAGTGAACTTGTTTACTGCGACCTTTACAGTGTTGAGCCAAATGCAGGTGACTGCAACACCTTCCTGCATGAAGGACAGCAAAAGTAGAAGTGCAATTCTTCTTCAAACAAAACTCCATAATGAATCCAAAACTGCATAGTCTTCTGTTGCTCATCAACCGGATTTATACTCTGTATCTATTTTAGAAGCATTTCCTGTAGGCTTTGTGTGTGTGTTGTGTTTTGTTTGTTTGTTGTTTTGTTTTGATTTTGGATTAGGTTAACAAAGTGTAGGAATGTGTCTTTACCCTCTGCTGTTTTGGGCAACACTGTCTGTGGTAAATGTTCGAAAAAAATGGATCCAGAGGATGTTGTTGTACAACAGGCACCTCCTGTGCTCCTCTGCAGATAACCTGTCGGCTACTGGAGCTGTGTAGAAGGGGCTGCATTTGTCCTCCAACCAGTGCTCCACAGTAATCTCATCCAAAAGCCAAATGCAGAGTTAGGATGTATTTCAGCAGTGAACCAAGAGAGCAGCATCAGAACAGGAAAATTTTCATCGATAACAGATCATGTGTTCAGCTAGCTAAGGAGGATGAAAGAAAAAGATATTGTATCTATAAGTCTAAGTAAGCCTGTGGGTGTGTATTAAGAACTTAACTCAATTTGAAAAATGCTGCCCAAATTTGTTTCTACTGTGAGTAAAGTGTTTCTAAGCCTCAGATGAGCCATTATATTTATCCAGCGTGACATCTGTTAAAATATTTTTGAATGAAGAGCCTGTATGGGGCATACATAATAAGACAGCTTTTGTGAGTATGTTTGTATTCCTGATAGATGAGAATGGCTCATTTGGAGCCCTCCCAATTTTATGCTGTTTAGGAGGTGTGCTAGATCCCAGATGAAAACCCACAAGAAAATGTAATTAGTGGAACAAAATTTAGTGCATATGCCCCATGGCTAGTTTTTACATTGCAGCAGCTTTGCTGTTAATTTTTCTTCTTCATACTGAAAACAAGAGATTATCAAGTTAGGTACCTAATCACATCACAAAATTAAGCCTTATCTTCTAGTGCTTCAATATATTATTATTTTTTTTTCTTAAAGAATATTTTTAAAGGGAACAAATCCTCTTTTCATTAAGAAAGTAAACCAACCATGCTCATAAACTTTGACCTTGGATTGTAATCTGGCAGGACCCCACTAATGGAAACACACTCACTGAAATAAAATGGTCAACTTTCTTTAGTAAAGGTTTGTAGAATCTGGCTTATGGTTCATCAAGTCTCAGGCCAAAGCAAATTTTATAGCCAACTAATAAATATTTCAGAAATGGGGAGCATAATGAAAATGCTGACACATCCTTAACCGTAGAGGCATAAGCAGCACAGTGTTATAATCTGGCAGTGTGATTTTGACAGTGGTTATACAATAATGCAATCCAGGCCTGGAGCACTTTCAGCTAAGTGTATCAATATGAACCTAATTTACTTAGACCTTCATGTAGTCATCCACATTAAAAACCTCTATCACTCTGATGTATAGATCAAGACAGTTTCTTTCTCCCTGATTTATTTATTTATTTATTTATTTATTTATTTAAAGTACACAATAAATAGACAGAATATTAAATTGCTGAGGTGGTGTTTCTTCAGTCTTTTCCTTAGACCACCATTTACTAAACAATATCATAAGAGCTATATATCCTTCAGAGTGTTAATATGTAACCAGAACAAACAGAGGACATAGGAAAGGTGGAGAAAAGTTAGATATATAAGCAAGAAAAAGTGAGTTATTGATTTTATTGACTGGTCTGTTAACTTCTGACATTGCAATAAAGCCTTATTTATTTGTATACAGAAGACTCAATTACACAGATACATATCATTTTAACAACTGGGTTATTTACAGGAGAATTGCAGCTTCATAAATAATATAGACTTGCATTTCTCAAGCTGATGTTTATCCATTGTTACCATTTAGGGAATTGTGGTGTCCACAAATGCTCTTTGGAGGAAAGTCATTAGAATAACATTAAGTAAAAACAATGCTATTATAATAATACATGTGTGATGTACACTAACTCAAGTGGTGTGCTTCACAATGACTGAAATAAAACCTATTGCATCCTGTTTTCTGTGTACAGCTATCGTATGTATTATGGTAAAAGGCTGGATTTTCCCTGGAAGCTCTTTAAAAATACTATTTTAACTGAGAACATGGTAGGTTGGTTTTGGGCTTTTGCTTGGGTTTTTTTTAGTGTGTTTTCAATCCAGATCAAGGTTTGAACCCAGTCATCTTTTGCTGAGTGAAACCTACTTAGTGTGTTATCATCTGAATAATCAACAAGCCCTACAGAATGGCAAAGTGAGCAACCTGAGTGATGGTTAATGGGTTGACTGATTGTGACCAGAAGCCAGCTTGAGATTATATACTCAGTAGTCAGCCAATCTTGCTTCCTTCAGCAGTCCTTCAGTAGCCAGTATGTGCAGAGAGTTAAAGAGAGGCGAGGTGATGAGAGTACGAGCTTTTTGTGCCGATGTGAGTATGCAACGGAGACATGCAGTGGCTTTGTCCCAAAGACAAGAAGAAGTTATCCCAGATATCTGAGTGCAGATTCCTTCAATGAGGAGGAGGGGCAACTCCAGAGCCCAATTGCGCAAACACTGCACCATGTCCAATACATGTGTTTGCCATGAAGAGAGTGTAGTGTCAGATGAGAACAAGTCTGAGACTGGAGGAATTGGGATGCTGGCAATACCTGCTGATGCAGCCCCTCTAATCAACATGCCTCTTTGGTCCAGAACTTTCTGAGCTCTGAGGGTCCAACAACGCTCTTTGTGTGTGAGATGAAAGGAGCTGGTAGAGGTCTTATAGGAGTTCTTTGATGTTTTGGCATTGAGCCTAAACCTTGCTTTTGTCAGATTAGTACCTGAGCCGCCTTTCCTTTATGGTAGCCATAGGAGATGGATGGTGGAAGTGTTGGCTATTTCAAACCAACCCAGGCTCTTTTGCATATCCTCAAAACCGAGAACACTTAAAAGAAGATATTAAGAAGGCCATGGCAATCCACCTCCATAAAGAACATCAGATGTGCTGAACCATTTGTTGTCTGCCAAAAGATCAGACTCATAGGAAAGGTGGGCCCAGGGTCTTCTTTGCTCCAGGTCCTCTGTGTTCCACTGTGGCCAGACACAAGACAGCTTCTGCCTAGAAGCAACACAGCTGTGCTGAGGATGCACACAGTGTGCATGGATGGAGCACCTCGTGAGCACAGCTGTGCGGCTCCCACAGCAGGACCAGCTTCTCTCAGCTCAGCTGTGAGTATGGACAAAGAAGTTCGAATCTGTTTGTCTGTTTGCATCTCTAGACATTGGCTTTTTTTCTTTGTAAATATAGCTGGATTCTTCTAAAGTGTTGCAGTGGTCAAAATCAGATAACAAAGCTCTTACGAAAGTACAGAATAATTAAAAAATGTTTTCTTTACAAACATTTTTAGAAGGAATCAGCGATTACATTTTGCCCAACTCTAAATTATGTTTAGTAGGCACGTACACATAGTCTGAGATCTGACATAATCCTCAAAATAAATAATATGACAAATGGAAGCTGATGCTGGTTTTGTGTTGTTGTGTAATGGAGTTAGAATAATGACAGGACAATAATATAATAGAATTCTGCAAAGCCCTCACTCTACTTGACTTTAAGTGGAAGTAAAATCTTAGAAATGAGAGGACAATAAAATAATGCTTTGTAAAAAGGATAAAAGAATAATGTTACCTAAGTCTATTAGTGACATAACACACTATGAATGCACTTAAATTAATAGCATCTTTTACCAGTAGATATTTTTCAATTACAGTAATGCTGAAAAAATAAACAGAACAATAATATAAAGATGAAAGGGATGTAGGGAACTAATTTGTTTTAAAATATGTATCTATATAGAGAGAGGCATACGTATCTAGATGAACACAAGCATTTTCATGGATTGGAAACAGTTTGTATATTCCGTATAATTTAATCCTGTTAGGATGAATCACAGTGCCCTCTTTCACTCTTTGAAGTAAGTTGCCTGCCACTTGGTATTTTGGCGAAGCTGAGTCGTGTGGCTTCTTTTTGCGTTTTTCCTTCCTGCACAGCATGTTGTTACAGAGAGGTCTTGCCATGACAAGGCGTTGCTAACCAGGAGATCTTTCGTGCAGTATGACTGTCCTGGATATATGTCTCTTACGTGTAAAGCTTCTTTAACCTCTGGTATATTCTTAACCTTTCCTAAAGAACTAATCCAATACATGTGAAATCTGGTGGGCGTCTGACTCACATAAAGGCAAGATCAACATATTACAGGAGGTAAACCACTTGGTCATTGCCCTGCAGTTCTGTTTTAGGGTATTTTTAATGTGTGAAAGACCATTTTAGTGGTTGCTGAAGAGTGCTATACTATCATTGTCTGGAAAATAGCTGCTCAAATTCACGAGACAGACAGGATGATAATGCTGACTACTAGTTCTTCAGGTTTGTTTTGGTGTGGTTTGCTTTTTTTTTTTTTTTTTAACAGATTTTTAGCTTTTGGTCTACGGAGGAGGGAGGGAATGACGTTGTGTGTGGTGCAGGACCCAAAAGCCCATGCTGTTTTAAACTTGGTTTAGTGACGGTCAGTCTTGACATAGCTTGCAAGATCTGGCTGGTAGGCTGAATGCTCTTTAAAAACAGATAAATATAAAGCATTTAGGAACTCCTAGCACAAGCTCCTTGTAAATAGTCACTACAATTGATTTCAGGCAATAATAAAGAAGCAGAAGTTAATTCCGTTTAGGATTTACAAGATCAGGACGCATGCATACCACGAGTTTCTGCAGCTCCCAGCCAACACTTTCATTTGAAATAATGGCTCACCCTGCTGAGCCACATCACGAGAACTTGCTGCAGATATCAAATGGCACAGGCTGCTTTTGAAGGGGGAGGGCTGTTGAATTTTTGTAGCTAGGAATTTCTGAAGGTACATGTGCAGCTAAATAGGTTTATAATGTAGACTTGCCAGTTTTGTGATTTAGTCTGATCTGGGAGCATTGTCTCCTGCATACAAAGTTGCTGCCACTGCTAAGGTTTCCTCCTGGATGTCGACTGGACTCCTACAGTATGCTGCTCTGTGGGATGGCTCTTTCAAGAGTCTCAATAAAGTCTGAACAGCTGAACAACCTGTAATGAGACACTTGATGGAGCTGCCCCACAGGGCTGTGTAAAGACCACAGCAGAGAGTGTGAAATTGTTAAAGACACCACAGGGCTGAAAACAGACAGTGAACTCAGTAGCAGGAGCGATAAACCACTGTGGCCTGACGACACTTGCTGATCAGGATGCTCCAGTAGGAGTTTACATATATTGTGGGGTGCATTTTGCTATATGCTGGCTTTGCTGAAGATCTAAGTGCCAGGTGCTTTTACTGGGTTTAACTGAATGCTTCCTCCCTTAACTGGATATTCCCCCCTCACCAAAAGAGATGATTTGAATTTCTAAACAAGCTCTCATAGGACTGGTAGGACACTGTGTTCATCCCCTCTCCATGTTATGGTTTTTTTCTTTCCAGTCCTTGGAAGGTCTCAAAACTGTGAGTTAGATTTCTGGTATCAGCCACCTACCTGTGCCTTATCCTTTGTAAATAAGTTTATCAATGTAACTTCTAAAGAGCAAAAGATGTCAGACATGCGACCCCTTTGTTCCACCCAGAAGCCTGAATTACTCTATACCAGATGCTGTTCACGTTTTGCCTGACTTTCAGTAGCCCGGAGTGCCAGCAGCCAAGCCCATAATATGTAAATTGTGCAAGATTCTCCAGGCAAACAGCAATGTATATGACTATAAGATATCATCATAGTCTAACTTATTTTGGGGAGGGTATAGGAATCAGATAGGGAGGGTGAGCATCAGGAAGTTGGGGTTTTTCTGGAAAGCTTGTCCTCTGCATGCATAGATAAACGCTGTAAAAATCATAAAGAAATCTTAGTTAGCTATAAAGATGGCAAGCTGTAGAGGTTGTCCCAAAATAGATGTTCTTTAATGTGCTCACTCTTTGGCATTTAGTAAGCTTCCAGGGATGGAAAGAAAGGAAAGTTTAATTTAGAGAAGCCTCCTGCCCTTCTTAGCTAGGGATCAGCTGCCCAACATGAAATAATAATGCATTCCACTGTCCATCTTCTGGTAAGTAACCTTTATCATCGTTGCATTCACTGGCACTAACAGCAAACAGTGAGTATGAAATGTTGTATGAATTCAGGGAAAGCTGATAGGGTCTTTGTGACCTTAATGTGATTATATTTGTGCTAATGCGTACAGTATAAAAGAAACTAGAACTCTCAATATGAAGGGTCTAATTCATAAAAAATGTATGTACCATTAACAAGGGATTTTTATGCACTGTACTTAGGGGGTGAAGAAAAGTAGAATAAGTCTATTTTGAATAAAGAACACACTTTTGCAATTATATCCCTTCACATTTTCTGCAGTAGTGACGCTTCTTTTCTCACATGAAGTATCTGAAGTGGAAGAATATTCATATAGGCACCAGTAAGAAAAAAAATCTCACTTGGGGAAAAGAGAAAGAGGAAAAGACAAGAACAATGAAAGAGGAGCAAAAATAAAGATGGGAAATAAGAAAATTTAAGACAATTGTGGGAGATTGGTTTTTGCATTATCTGTGATTTTTGTGCCTCGGTATGGTAGTTTTTTTGTTTGGTAGTAAATACAACTGCTGCTTGCCCAGGAGAAGTTCTCTAATATGAATCACTTTAATAACCTGATTTTCATTGTAAACAGTCATGGAGTTTTAATGTTATCAGTCCTGATGCAGAAAGATGCAGGTGTGTAAATACAAGCCAGACTCTGTGCTTATGGGTAATGAGCACAGTGATTTTGGCTACCTTATGTGTCTTGCAGAAGACCCTTTAGGAGAAAATATCCCCAGGGACCAGGGAAAGACAAGATTTTGTGCTCTGCTGGCAGAATGATTTTGAGCTTTGCAGTGATTTTGGTGGCTTTGCAGTAGCAACTGTATGGCAGTTTTAGATAAGTGTAAAACTGAGGGATTTTACTTAAGTACTGAATGATACAGTCAGTAAAGCAAATCTGCTATATGCATTCTGCTGTCTAATTCAATCTATTTTATATGCAGGATTTTAGCTTTTCTGTACAGGATATTGCATTGACATATATGTCAATATGGTAGATCAATATGTCATTTCCTTATCACACCACAAACATTTTCAAAGGTAAACTAGAAGGTTTTTGTAGGGGAAAATTAGGAGTGAGAGTTCTGTAAGTTGAGACAATCTGATGCTGTGGAAGATAAGCATGGTACTTGTATGTTGTGCTAAAATGATCGAACAGTAAAGTAATGATATTGACATTGCAACATTGTTAGGTTTCAGAGTGAACAGGTACTGGTGGTAATTCTGCATGCACCCAGATCTCTGCATGCTTGGTTTTCTTTGTGAGGCTGAAATCACCTCAAAATAAAAGCTTAGAATCTGAAGTAGAGGTCAACAGGAAAAGATGAATTGCTTAACGATCTGTGGTGTAACCTGATACTTAGAGAAGTTTTATACAATCCAGATAAGTGAATTGTATGCCACATCTTGGTAATGGACTGGAAGAAGACAACTATCTGACTACTTAAATTAAATATGAGAAGTCCAAGCTTAAATTCATACCTTTCAGTGGGTGATTCATTATTCTTATTTAGTTTCTGAGCCTGATTTTCTTTGCTGAGCTAACAGGAATATCCCCTCTGATAACTGTAGGATAATACTGTTGTAAAATGGATTCAGCATAAAATCTCAATTTTTTCTCCTGCAAGTATTGTAAAATTTAGATATGTTTGTGAAATTCTGTGTAGCAATCTGATTACTAAGGTTTTAAAATTAGATGATTTGGAAAGCTTTCCTACCTCATGTCCAACATCTGAGGGAGCAGGAAAATGAAAGCAGTGAAATTAAGAACAACAATATGGTTTATCATGGCAGACTGAGGATTGTTTGGAGGGTATGTAACATTTTTTTCATTATCAGCTGCATCTTTTTCTTTCAGCTATTAAATTTTGTTCAGCAAGATTGCTCCTGGTATAATTGCTGACAATTAAGGGTTCATTTAATGAAGAGCTGAGTTACTTTAATTAGAGATGATGGACTTTCACACACCATACCCAATAATTTGAATATTGTCAGTCGGTCTATTTACTTTATTTAAAAATGTTATCTTTTTTCTTCTGGTAATATGGCTTATGATCTAAATGCAGCTGTATTATATGCTTAGACTGTGAGCTTATTAGTTTAAAAAATCTAAGACACTTTTTTTCTCACAGGCAACATTTTCACTTTGATGATTTCATTCTTAAAGCTGTATCTTTAATGTGAGTTCACTCAATGAGTAAGAAAAAAATGTCTAGTCTTGATTTCTTATTGTTACAGTTACTGAGAGATAAATACAAGTAATTAAATGTCATATTGTGGAACTGTATCTAAGGATTTTAATAAATTGCTTGAAATGCTGTATTCTTTTATTAATGTTGACTTGTTTAAAATATTTGCTTAAATGAGCATCTTGGAAGGATTTATGTATTCTTTTGATTACTGATAGTATTATTAAATTTGATCCTGCTTGTTTTTTCAAAAGCATTGAGTACTGAAGAGAGGTGGGCCAGCAACTCCTGGGTTCTGATACAGATGCGATAGGCACTGAATTAATTCTTGAAGACCATGAGGGACTTATTTATATCCAGATCATCTGCTGAGGCCAGTCCTGTGCTTTGGTTTGAGCACTGGCTTTGAGTGAGTTTTGGTGCAGAGTTGGAGAGGAGACCCCCATGTGCCGCACGCCTCAGAGCAGCCACAAGCACACATCTGCAGATGAGCTGGGACATCCAGGACAGAGCTGGATGTGTATGTTTAATGCACTCCGTCCTATATCCCGTAATCTGCTTCGGTGTAGACACACGTGCCAGTCAGCTGCAGGTTCCCCGCAGGCGTCTGAGCTGGTGTGAGACAAGGGCTGGGACGGGTGGCGCATCCGAGTGTGGGTGCTGGGGAGCACAGAGCTGCTGGCAGCCCTGGAGTAGCCAAGGAGTCACAGAGCCCTTTTGTGTTTTGACTCGTGCTTTCCTGAACAGCGTCACTCCAGCTGGGGAGATCCAGCTGCATAAATCTTGCTGACTTGAGAATCTGGATCTGAGTCCTTCTGTCCATGAGTTGCTCATTTGCAAAGTGGGGATTAGAGCGTTCCATCCTTTGTGGGACACTGGGAGATAAAGGCATTTAGGACTGAATTATCTGTTGCGTTTCTGAAGGTGTGTAAGAAACAAAAAGGAAGTAAACTGTGGAAAGCCTGTTTATAACTAGTGCATTTATAGTTATATAATAATTTTGTATGTGGCTCAGAGGCCTTGTGATGTGGATTTTTTTTTTCCTTCCAGTGTTTCTCTTGTGTTTTTCTTGTTTTCAAACCAGATATTGTTCAACAAGGTTTTTCGCTTGGTTTGGGGAATTTCCCCTCCCCCTGCTTTTTGATAAGGGGAGAAGAAGGTTGCCTTTGTTTTACTTAGCTTTATTTTAAATAATATTTTATTTTGAGAGGGTTATTTTACAATGTTTACAGTGTGCTTCAATTTTTTATTGTGTCATGCCCTCCCAGCCCCTTGGTGGGATGAGAGGTGAGTGTATGTATTATATAATTTATAATTAATTTATGATGAATCACACATGATGAATACTGCTTATTAAATATTAAAGCCTTGTCTACAGTCATGGCCATACCATGGCAGTGGCACTCCTGTCTGTTCATACGGTACTACTGAGCAAACTCATTGACTTAGGCTGCGATGGCAGCGGTCGCTTATAAATGAGAGAAGTCTCAGCAACCTGCTTGGGCAGACAGTGTGATGGAGAATTCCTTCTCTGTCCAGAGTAGGTGCCCTGTTGCTGCCTGCTTCCTGCCCCATGAGCAGCAGCAATTGGAGGTGTCATTGAGAGTATAGTCATAGTGAAGAGAGAAGATGCTGCTGGTAGCTGCCCAGCTCCATAGGGAATGCTGTGAGTCCTGGTTCCTCGCCACTGTGCCCCTTGGTGGTAGAAAGCTGAGCAGCGTTGGAGAAAAACCTAACAGGAGGTGATGGCCTGGATCTGGACAAGTGGAAAATCTAGGCTAAATTTTCACAGGCCATTTTTATTAGTGACGACTGGAATTTGGACAGGGGAATAATTTACCTGCAGAGGTCATTCCAGCATCTGGAACTAATGAACTCCTAAATAGAGGTGGTAAAACAGACGGTGAAAACAATGCAGGGGTTTGTGCACTGCCGGTTTAGGGCAATGGTTTTAATGAAGGTATTTTTACAAGTTAGTAGCAATGAGACTGTGAATCAGAAATAGTAGCTGTGACACAGAGCTCTCCTGACTCCTCAGATCCCCTGAAATCAGGGAATCCACACGGTCAACATTATACAGCAGAAAAGGAAAAGTAGCCTTCTGCCCGTGTTTTGTGCTCTGCTTTGCCTTTCGAGGAGCTTTGACCTACGTGTCTGGCTGAAGATTGTGTACAGTAAGGAACAAATGCTGTCACCCTGTGTGATGCAACAGAACTTAACCCCCAAATCCTCGCTTTGCTGTATTTACTGCCAGCCCAGCAGGCAGATTTTCCTGTGCATTTTGAAAAAAATCTCGACTCATGAGTGGCTGCACAGCAGGTAGATTAGAAGGAGCACGAGAGGGAATGTGAGAATTTTGGTCTGAGAACAGAGTGGGCATAATTTCATATAGAGTGCTATGTAAGACCGCATTCATGCACATGTATGTGCTGCTTTGCTGAGATGCCTGCATCATATGGAAATGGAGCTAGAAGAAGCAGGCAGAGGATTTGAGCACTGAAATAAAAAGATACATCATCTGCAGTGAGTGACCGTATGAAAGGAATGCAATCCTAAGTGATTCCAATCAGTGCAATGCAAAAGGAAATAAGTGTATTTAATTTTTGCTTTATGGTCCCGTATAACCCCCTTGTACTACATACAGCTTGTGAGACGAAATGTTGCAAAATCCTTAGGGTACAGATAACAGAAGACAGTGGTTCTTAGGATAGTTGCACTGTGGAAAGCATAGGCATATATATTCAGAACTTCTTAGTTATTTTCTGAGAGCTCAAGCTATTGTAGTTGCAATAAAACATAATTCTAGTCAATATTTTACTCCAGTTTTGTTCTTCTCCCAAGGCTTTCATAGGACAATTTAATGACAGATTTTCAGGAGCTTGTTTTAATATTAATTAAATCACACACACAGACAAAATTCTAAGCCCTTAAAATTGCATAAACAAAATTGATTTATAAGATTTGATCTTGATGGGGACTGATATGTTCGTTGGTATTGAGCCTTTGATCTAATATAACTTTATACATACAGCGGTGATGAGGAGATTTAAAAAACCCCACTGTAACAGTATGTGGAAATTACCAAAGGTAAAATTGTGTTTAGTAACATAGCACTTTGTTTTGTGTAGGAGGAATCCCTACTGAAGAAAACGTATCTTTGGTCTTAGGGATGGCAGCAGTGCTATGATTATAATGCATTTGAAAGAAAGAGTTTTCACTGAATCTCGCATATCTAGTTACATTTCTTTTTTTCAAGTAACTCGGATGAGTAAATTGCACATAAAAAATTTAGTGACTGGGTCTCTTTTTGCGTGTTATTAAGCAATTGTTGGGAGTCCTCACTGATTATAGTAGGTCACCTATTCTCATTATGAAATGAAAGTGGTCATTAAAATGCCAAACATATTTTTATAGAACTCACTTTATAAAATGTCAGCAAGTCTACATGTTTTTATTAGTTCCAAATCAGATATTTCAACAGACCATTTGTAAGTATTCCCAAAGCAACATCCATTTCTGACTTTTTGAGACCACACAAAAATATTACAGATTAATCAGGTTTTCAGATTTCTGCATAATAACTCTGCACTTTTATTGTTTAATCCCATTCTAAAATGCTGTTTTGATTGACACCTTGCTGTAGAGATAGAAGTCAATTGAATAATACGTAGCAGTCAATTTTATTTGTACCTTAATGTGCTGAAGTATTTTTTTCCCCCACATTTCCATTATTTATAAGTCTGTCCCCTTGGAGAATATATAGAAGAATTTGTTTTAAATGAGCTGATAATACCCTCTTTAAAATTTATAAGTATGACAGAATCATTTCCTTTTTCTTTGCTGCACCAGGCTGTGCCAATAAACCGGTTTTGAATTGTCTTGCACTAGCTATCCATGGGACAAACGCTGGAGAAGAGCATCTCCTTAAGGTTTACTTAGAACAGTGTTTTAGCTGCGTATCAGAAAAAATAGCAGAACAGAAGCTTTTGTACCAGCCGGGAAACCTGATGCCGTTGCCAGGATTTTCTTTTTAAGAGACCACAGTGCTCTTGCAGCTACTTTTGATACTTGTTGTCATTCTTTCAGCTTCAAAGATAAATGTGGGCCTCATCGTGCCTGAAAAAGTTTGTGAATCAATGCGAGTCCTTCACCCAGAGGAAATGGAGGGTTGGGACATAGTTTTGAAAACATCTTGGTACTTTCTTCCAATGGATAGGACGTTTTTCTTTCTCCTTTTCAAATCTGTTTTGAGACTTCAGTGAAATCCAGTAGGGCTGGACTGTGTTCTGTGCTCAGAGAGTCATTAGTGCCCAGCATATAGTTCAATTGTTGGATATGGATCATCTCAATAAATGCTGGAAATCCTTGGGTTTAGAAAATTTTGCTCGCCCCCCACATGCAATTTATAAAACAAGCTGTCATTTGGGTGCATACCTGTTTTCAGTTTTCATAATGCCTTTTTATTGCATATAATCCAGCCTTCGCTGCCTCAGTAACTGACAAAAGAAAATACTTTATTAAGATGCAAAGTAGATGTGACTTGATTGTTTTTCAGATAATTTTTGCTTTCAGAAATTAGAATGGCTGATGCTCGCCTAAGCGTAAAAAATGCAGTTCCCACACACGCGGAGTGCTCATGTTCTGTATGTAAATTGATGTATAATGCAACCCACATTAGCTGGGTTGATGATAGCTTCAGTTTCACTGCTGTCAGATTTTTGTAGCTCCCTGAATGAGCTGGCTGGTCTGAATGAATGTTAGCATAATTTATGCAGCTGATAAGTGATTTGAGTGCTTAAGTTATTGATAAAGCACTTTAACATATCATTTTCAGCTTGATGTTATGTGACATCAGAGTAGAAGGTAATGTGCCGGTCCCCGGGCTTAATATTAAAGTCAATCTGCTCTTTGGATTTCAGAGGCCAGAGGAAACACGGTGCTGCCTGACACGAGCCCAGCAGACCAGCACCAACCCAGTCAGTCCCATCCTGCATTCCCTGTTGGGCCTCAGGTCAGTATCTTTCCTTTTGACTAACTGAGATGTGAAATTTGATGAAAAGTAAATAACTGCGATTCATCATCTTTGATCTGTGTAATGTTTGGTTTCATTTAGTGTTATAAAAAAGGAGCATGTATGTATTGTGTATATGTCTTAAAAGTTATTTCTTTGTTAAGATAAGATTTTTGTGTGTAGATTTGAGTATGTAGGAGGTTAAAATATTTGAATTCCTTATACAAGTTATTTTTTAAATACATGTCATAATTTAATATTAAAAAGCATGTGGAATTTTAATGCAGCCTTATTGGCTCTGATAGTTCTGCCTGTCACACATAGCTCCTGCATTAGTAAGGGCATTTCATTATCTTTTATGCCAGCTATTTCTTTTCTTTAGAGCAAAATGTAGGCATGATAGTATGGCACTGTAGAACTTTTTAAAAGATTTCCTATGTCACTTCACAGTTTTATCCAAGTTCAGCCATACTCTGAGAAGATCCTCCACTTCCCAGGACAGTGTTTGTCCACATAGCTTCTGGTAACTGCTGCTGCAGTGTTTTCAGCTTTTAGCGATCAGTATACAACTGGGAAAATCTGGGAAGTGTTGGCAGTTAGGTAGTTGTAGGCTGACTCAGCTTGGGCCTTCTTGTGTTCATAAATTATCTTCAGTGCACGTGTAACAAATATTCCAATCTTGATTCACCTGGGGTTGCTGCAATGCTGCATGACGGTAAGGCTTACAACTTCAGCTTGTCTAGTTTGTCAAAATTTTCTGTGTTGGTGAAAATGTATGCTTTAAGATATTGGGAGCAGTGCATGTCCATGATGGAACACAAAAGGATCCCACGCCAGAAGAGTCACAAGTGTGTAATACCAAGCTATGCACAGTAAAATGGGCTTGCTGTCTGTGTTTTGTTACAGCCATTACTGACAGCCCAACAGTTGGCCTCAGCAGTAGCGGGGGTGATGCCGGGAGGCACTCCAGCCCTCAATCAGCCCATCCTTATTCCTTTCAACATGGCTGGGCAGCTGGGGGGCCAACAAGGGCTCGTCCTAACTCTACCTACAGCGAATCTCACCAACATCCAAGGGCTGGTAGCAGCAGCTGCAGCAGGAGGCATCATGACTTTGCCATTGCAAAATCTACAAGGTAAGCCACGTTTAGCTTTTTTTTTCTAACAGGTTCTTTTGCCTGTTTGTTTTATTTTATCTCTCTCTTTTAAACTGAGTGATCTCTGTTTCCAATGAAATGTTGCTCTTGATGCATATTGAAAGTTAACACTTGGATTGTTTTTGAATAGTTGAGAGATACTTAAAGGATATTTGCATTTTTTTAGAACAGATTGGAGGTTGGGTCTGAGATTCTATGGGTCAGTAATGTATAGTACTCTAATGATTCATTAGGCTTTTCTGTCATCAGTGATCAGTGTTCCCTGCTCACAGTTCACTTTAAAATTTCAAACAACAGTATGAAGACAAGTATTCTGTTTCACCACTGCTGATTAGGGTACTTGAATGAATGGGGGAACCTAAAACCACAGTATTGCATGAAAATCACTTAAAAAGGCTTTTATTTTAAAATTAGAGTTTTCTCAGCTTCCATTAGTGCCCCAGATATGCATTCTTGTTCTTGCTGTGGGATGTCTGCTTTATAAATAAGGTTCTGCCATCCTTATCGGAGCTGTTGAGGAAGTCATATGACTCCCAAATCACCAGCAAAAAGTGAATCTCTCTATGTATCCTTCCTGTTGTCTGAGATGTACCGTGTTTGCAACAGTTCTGCTCGCAGATATCTGCTGCATTCTTCCTGTGACTTAAAATCAGACTGAAAAGCAGTTCTGTAAGATCCCTGTTCTTCAGTAGTATTCTCTGCTGTTCAATCAACGTGTTTAACACGGCTAGAAAGAGTAATAAATCCAAACACACAATATAAAATACAAATGTATTTATTTACTACTCCTATTATGTTGATTGCTTCTCAGAAAGCAGTCAGAAAGCTGAACAGAACTGAACCAAGTATAGCAAGATAAGTATTAGCCAAATCTTACAAGAGAATTGCACAGCTTTAATGGAATAGGGTGGTAAAGAAGGGATTGTCCAGTGTGAAAGTGATGAAGGTGTGAGCAGGAAGTATCAAAATAAAGCTTTAGCTCTTTCAATTTATGTATTTATTTATTTTTATTTCTACCTGATGGAAATGGCAGGAAAAGTTTTCCTTGAATGGAAGGGTAATTTTTAAAAATTAACACTCTGCACTGTACCCTAGTTTTAGTTATTAAACTCTGGTGTCTGTTGATTACCAGATGAATTGTTTGAAGCACCAAATCCTACAGGTTGTGAAACAGAGAACAGGAAGAGACAGCTTGTGTTGAACAAACTCCCTTACAAACCACATGCATAGTACTCTCACCTGTTGGAGCAGCTACTTGCCTTTACCTTGTGCATGTTTTAAAGTTTAATGTCAACAGACCTCTCTTATCATAGTTGTAAATGGTTTTCACTTTAATGTTTAAAATAATGTCTCTCTCATACCATTAAGCTGCACCAAAGAACCTGTCATTCATAAATCATAGATGAAAAGGACACACTAATGCACAAATTTTACTTGTTTAAAATTTGAGAGTGCATGTAAAGTAGGGAACTGGAGATTAAAAAAATAATGCAGGAACAGGAGCGGGTAAAAGCAGATATAACAAAGTGAAGGGGAAGTGGCTTTTTAGCGTAGGTGGGTGATGAAATCTTAATGAAGAAACAGGCATTATAAAAATGTATCCTTCCACCCTGGAGTGCTTCAGGTTATAGTTGCTGGGTATGTAGTATTATAAATAAATATAAGCTCGTGCAGTTCTTACGTCATTTATTCACCCCATGTTGCAAAGCTGGAGGGTAGGGATTAAGCCAAGCAACCTTTGGTTTTTGGATTAGCCATGGGTGTCTAATTGCTGGCGAAAACACGTAACTCCGCTGCCAATAAATTTTGCAAGCAATGACCTTACCGGATGAAAAGGTTTCCTCTGTAATCTTTACTGGTAAATAGGAGCATGGAATCAAATAGGGACTTGCTGGAGCATCAGGTGCAGTTCCTTGTCTATGGACGTAATCACATCTTCTATAAAGTAGATGAAAGGAACAGAACCCATGAATTCACTTAGTTGTGTTGGTGTTTGTCGTCTCTGCCCTTCCCTCCTGATCCTCTAAGCAAGTGCCACTGTCCTCATTATTTGGAAGTGAAACCGATACACAAGGAAATGAAGTAACTTGGTCAAGATAGCTCTTAAGAGCCCTGAATCACAACTGTAAGCTTCTACTGCTTCCTATATAGCTTACTGCCCAATGCTGTATGAGTGAAAGTAAGAGTCGAATGAGAGTTTCTAGAGAGAACGTCTTTAGCTGTGTGGTATCATCAGTTCCATTGAACCTGATTGATTTCTGATCCCTGTGTGTGGTTTTGTTGTTCTTGTTGTTTGTGTGTTTTTTGTTTTGTTTTGGTTTTTTGGTGGTGGTTATTTGAAAGATAATCATGGAATATGTGTACTGGTTTGTAGCCAGCACTTTTGTAGGTATAGTCATAGAAACCAATGCTTCGACACAGTTTTGGTAATTCCCACCCTTTGGGTGAAATCAGCCCGTATTCAGCAACCTCCATCTCTATAAGTCTCACTGTGGTATGGTCAGCCTAGACAGCTGGGGGACGTGTTTTCATGCTATTTTCTAACTTATCTTATTACTCCTGTTGTTGTCACATCCTCTGTCCCTGAATTCCCAGCACAGTCAAGCATATATGTCCACAGCTCCTGTGATCTCGGACTTCTGTCTTCTTCTCTCATCAGTAAACTTCTAAACCTATTCATCACAAACTACCCCAGCGAGGTAACTCAAAAGACACTCTGAAGACTTTTTGAATAATATTTGAATTCAGAAAAGTTCTGAACAAACAGAATACTTGAATGCATACTAAACATTGATTAAGGGAGTAATCCCACTACATTTTGTGTGATCCACATATGCGTTCAACTGATTTTCTTCTCAGGGACTTTCAGGTGTGGTTCAAGGTGGTAAGTGTGAGAACTCAGGGTGATGGGATAAAACAATGAATAACTTTGCTTGTGGACAGAGAAAACAACATTCAGTGATAGGAAACATAGAGGAGATAGGCTAACTATTTAAAACAAGAAAAGAGGAGTTTCTTTAAAAATTCAAGGTGGGTAAAATGGAGTGATTAATGATATGGAAATTACTCACACAGTGTAACTTATTCAGTGAAATTACCTATTCTTCAGTTGTCAGTTACTTATAAATACGACTTTTTTTTCAAACCTATTTGTGTTCAATCATTCAGTTGCTATATGGTCCTGATCTACCACTAGGTCAATAGGAATTTTGTTGCTGTAAGTGAAACGAGGTTTAGACTTAGCCTCTTTTAAAGCTACTTTTCTTGATATGTACTTGACTATATTCTGTTTGTTACATTTTGTCATTTGCCATACACACTGCTATGCCATATCTGTTCCCTGAACAAATAAGTCAGGTGTGTGTGAACAGAAGGAAGGTGAATGTGTAAATTCTTGCTGTGAAACTTATAAAAATATGTTTTACCTGGCTCCCATTAAGCAAATTTCATAGGCACAAGGAGATGCCAGAGGATTGGTGTCAAAACAGAGCCATCTGCTTTAGAGCAAACAGAAATCCCTGAATATAACACAGAATCACCTATGGAACTTTGGCTTTCCACCAACAGTTCTTTGAAGAAAGTGATAAAATCAACAACCATAACTTTTTACTGTGAGCCACTGAAAGCACTGAAGACAAAACCATCCAAGAAAGCTGTTGTCCCAAGAAATGTACCCACCAGTTTTTCCATCACCATTTCTTAGAATTACAACTGGAACACGGCCAATGCTTTTCTAACCAGCAAAAAATTTGGAGTTGCCACAGTAGCAATGGTAAAATTGTGAGAAGGGAAGAAGTGAGGTAGGTGCCCTACAGGACAGTGTGCTGCCTATCGTTGCTATTAGTCTGTTGCTTCTTGGCCTGTCCTTAATGACTTAATGCAGAAAACACTCTGCCAGCTTTCCTTTTATGATCCAAACTGTTTTTTGTCAATATTCAGCATTCTGTCTTCAAGAATTTTTTCTCTGTGCTGAACAGTTTCAGTTTCTGTATCTCTTTTGCCAGGTCAGGTGTCTCTAGGTTTTTTGGGGAGTGTGTTCTTTTTTTTTGGATTGCATTTATCCTCAAGTGTCTCTGCACAGGACTAGAAGTTGCTTAATCTCAGAGTCTTCAGGAATGCCTGCGAGCCGATATTCATGGAAACACATAATCTCCTTAAGCCTATCTGATTTTTATGTCTCAATGTAATATTTCTGTATATCTGAACAGAAAGATACCTTTTTGGTGGGCCGAGTTTGTTCTGTCTTGTTTTATTACTATAATGTTTAACCCCATTAATTTAATGTTGAAATCACTGAGAAATGGGTAGGTATTCCAGTGCTGAAGAGTAGCTAAGGACTGTCCTCTCTATTTCCTTCACTTTTCCATCACAGCTAAAGCAGTTTTGACTAAAAAGTTAATGTATTTTAACTGTTGATTCAGTGTAGCATACATGGTTGAAATGAGAAGAAATTCGCATGGTGTTACCCACCAGCTCACTGCTGGCCACTCACGCACCATGGATAACAATTTGGTAGTCCCTCTGCAAAGGGTTAGCCCAAATACGTTACATCACATGGCCCTGGCACAACAGTATTTTAGATATCTCCACCGACAAGAAGCTTGAATGACACTTGAACCTTGAAAGAAATCAACAAGTTGGAGATTCTGGCCTCATGGCACTGAAACTTTATGTATTTCCTTTCCACTACACATTGTATGGTTCCTAAAGTGGATGTCAATAATTTATTTCCAGACCAGAGTTTCTCATTATTAGAGTTCTGAAAGAAATAAGAACAAACTAACCCCCCAAATCGTTAGCGAAAGGCTTCAGTGCTGAAAGGAAGCCTTGCATGGCTTATTAAATTTATTATTTAAACAGCAGCAGGTCATATTTTAGCTGCAACACAATGGAAGGGGAAATGTATTAAGCATCTTGAGAGTTAGGAGACAGCCATTAAAATGTACTGATATGGGTAAAAACAGACAGTTGATGGTAAAAAAAAAAAATAAAGAGGCTTTTTGATGTGGAGATCAGTCAAATGAATGTTGGGTAAAGACAATGTTAACAAAAAGGAAAAAAAAAAGTATTGTTTACATTTATTAGACCTTGTTTCATCTGTGTCATTAATTGTGCAACAAATAAAGTAAACATGCTCTGTCTCCGTTCTCTCATGTACACATACCTTAAAAATCGGGAATCAGAGAGATGAAAAACAAAAAAGAGACAGAAAAGTAAACTACAAGCCTCAATTGCTTACTGATCTGGAGTCCAAATTCCAGTATTTTAGAACATTTTCCCCTTTTTACTAAAGTGATGCAGTCCCTATTCATTTGTATTCCCCTTCAAGTAACATGAAATAGCTTTCAGACTCTACAGAAAGGCAGTGTTTCACTTATGTATTTTAATGAGCACCAATGTCAGTAATAATCAAAATGATGTTTCACTTAGAGGAATAGTTTATTCCCAGGTACTTCTGCAGTGTACTAACATAACTAGAACAAGAATGACAAGAACCAAGAAAAGGAACTGCACTCGCTAGCAATTTCCATGAAGCCCTCAAACCAAATATACCTCCCTTATCGCTGTATAAATGCTGCACATAATGGAGCCTCTGTGAAGGGTTCACTTACACAAAGAAGGGCTCAGCCACCCCCTAAGATGAACCTCACTACTTTAGTGCGTGGAAAGAAATACGAGAAATTTGTGCACTGAAGCACTCAATGGTGTGCACGGAGCACCTATGGATTAGCAGCCACCACAGCAGGTTTCCTTAGGCTAACAGCTGTATCCCAGGCAAACCGTGTTGTAGGGGAACTGAAGTCGTACGCAGAGATCCCTAAAGATAGGGTGGATATTAATAGAAGGTTTTGTGTTACTGTCTGGTCTCCCAAGAAATGTGCTGTTTGGGAGACCTAACGTGCTTTGGGAGAAAGGGCAAAAACTGCTTTTCCGAAGGCAGCACAGAAAGAACCTTCCTGGGCTGGTTGGTTGTGGTTTTGTTTGTTTGTTTTTCCCCACCACACAAGGCTTCTCCTGTGGGAATGCTGTGGCCCCATGTTAATTGCTCATCTTGTTTAGTGGCAAATTGCTGCCTTCACAGGGGGAATGTGAAAGGTTCAGGGCTTTATTAGTTACTAGTTGTTTATTGATCACTCCCAGTGTGTTAGCTATTTGTTGTTTGGATTTTGTGCCCCATAAGTTAAAGGCCTACCGTCAGAGGCATTAAAATGCAGTAGTCTTAATGCTTGTGTGCTCTGTTGTTGACTTACACCCAGGATAGACCTCAGACATGCATATTTTTTTCACTGCTGAGGGTTATGGAACAACATCAGTGAGGAGTAATGATGTGATGTAGATCAAATTAATTCTGAAATCGAAGTGTTCACACCTACTTAAACATTGTGGGCCAAGTTTTGGCAGAGTCTAAGTTTCCAGACTTGTATGCCAAGAAGCAGATGGGAAAGACACAAGTAGTTTACACCTCCACAAAGCTTCCGACCAAAAACCTCTGGTTAACTACCCTCTAGCAGACATGACCACGAGGGCTAGGAGTTAAGGATTGCCTAGTATAGAAGACCTGGGCTTTTCTGGGAATGTACCCCTTTATTTAGCCCTGACTTAGACCAATACTGCTCCTGGCAGGAATATGCTGTGCGCAGGATTATAAACGAAATTTCTGTCAACCAGAACATGGATGCATTTTAATGCTGCTTTTAAAGTATATCTTTGCACCTGTTTCCAGGAGTCTTTAATATTCTTGAATTTAGACCGTGACAATTTAAATTAATGTAGAGAAAACACATTCCAATAATGTTAAGCATTTAACTTACTGTAATCCTATAAAAGCCAAGAAATTGCAAATGCAAGTGAAAATCCCAGCTAGTGTTTTTCACTCTATTCCCCACCTCTGCATTGCAGCGTGTATGTTACATACACTGGTCACATGCAAATAGATAGGGACATCTAGATCACATACAAATAGATATGTACATCTATATGGTATATGCATATGGGACTCATATGCTGTCATATGCTGATCCAAGACTATTTACTGCAGCAGAGTGAGTTGTAGAAGGATTACCAGGATGGATTTGCAGCCTTCACTCTTAATTTCCTTCCCTTAGTGGACTTAAGTCAGACATTTATAGTCTTTGTGGTTTAATTTCCTTTGTTTCTCCATGGTGTTTGTATTAATAAAATCCCTATGATTCATGTTTTAAAAACTCTCTGAATACAAACTTGTGTTCCTCATAGACCAGTGAGATTGTAATCAGGCACATATATATTTAAGGACTCACAAAAGCAACAAAGTCTTTATTGACCAACTGGGTTTCCAGGTGTTTTTAATAGTGTGAATTCTGAATGCATGGAACATACAAGATAACTGCCTGGGAGCCAATTTTTCAAATGAACGTTTTTTTTAAAGTCAATGTGGTTCTGAACCACACATCTTTTTATGGAGATCTCCTCTTCTTCTTCTTTTTTTTTTTTTTTTTTTGTTCCTAATTGTCATGGAAATTTCTGAAGATATCTTATGACTTTCTTATTAAAATCTTAATTGAAACATTTTACAGCATTTACCTCCCCCCCTCTTTTTTTTTTCTTAAGACAGAAATTCTATCTGTCACTGAGATTGCTCTAGAAATGGGAACAGAACCTGTCTAGTAACATCAGAAGCGATGAAAGTGAAATTTCCTTGGTTTTTCTCATCCCAGACCTCTATGCAATGTTATGTCCTTTGGGTAGAAATCTGTACTTATGGAGATCCGCAGGCCTCAGTCTCATTTTGCCGCTGATCCCTGAAGCCGCTTTCGTTCCTTGACCGCTTCGTTTTTACAAGCCTGTTGCTCTGACAAATATAGCAGAGAACGCAGACGTGAGCCCCGTGTTCTGCTCTGCGCTCCCCCCAGGTGTCCCGTGTGATGGCAGACGATTCATGCACATGTTCTGCAACTCCCCACCTGTAAATGCATGTGTGGATAGTTAGTGCTATGCTTTCCTACAAAGTGGCTTAGATCACTACTATCAGATGCCTTGAGCTTCTCAGACATGGCTAGATCTTTGCTAAATATCCTAAATTCTTGAGTCTTGTTCTGGTTCATAGACCTAAAAGAGGCCAGGCTCTTTTTCAGTAGCTGCTATAAGGTGAATTTTCCTTATTAGGGATCTGCAGTGACCTTTTCCAGCCTAAAGAAGGATTGGAAGTTTCCATCAATGTTAGTGAGATCCAAACCAATATGAGCTTTCAGACAATTGGCTGCTACAGGTTTTTTTGCTTTTTTTGTTTTAACATGAATATTGCTATTAAACTTAATCAACTGTAGGTCTGACATACCTCACAGACTCTTCTTTCACCTAGTTGTGTTTTGTTACGATAAATCATGCAATGCTAAAAATAAATCTTCAGCATAAAGACAAGTTTCTCATTCCATTCCATGATTAATTCTATTCAAGTCAATGCAGATTTTTTTGATTCAGATAATCTGATCTTTGAATATCTTTCCCTTTCTGTTTCTCAGATCCCATTTCAGTCTCTTGTCCCTTTCCTCATCGAGTGCTGTTTCTGTCCATCCTTTTTCTATCAGCTTGTTTTTTTAAAGTTATTCATAATCCAGATATTCTTTGATATATTTTGTAGTGTGCAGCTGACTTCCCGTTACATCAGCAGTAATAAGTGAAAAAGAGGTAAATGTCTGGAGGTGATAAACCTGTTGTAATTTTCCCAGTATATTTGAGGTCCATATTTTAGAAGATACAGTGGTAACAGGACACAAACTCTGTCTAAAAAGCAAGGAAATTATAGTAGTACATTTTCAGGAAATGCACTTATTGGCAACCTGAAAGTTGTTTCTTTTATTTTGTTTATTTTTTAAAGGATGAAACCTTTCAAAACAAAATTTTCTACATGTTTGCTGAAAACCGTAAGTCTCGCAATATGAACAGAGCAATCACTTTCAAATTTTCTCTTTGAGATTTAGCTTTTCCTTTCCCAAATCAATGCTTGTGAACTGTAAAGGAAATCAAGTCCTCTCCCAGCACTGTAGCGTCTTTAAAAAAGTATTCAGTCCCAGCTTATTTTTCCCCTGTTCATTTTACTGGTAACAAAATCAGTTCTTTATGTCTTTGTTTTATTCTGCTTTAGCAGGAGTGGTAGTTCGAAGTTATATCTTATGAAATTACATTTATCTAATATGAGCACCTTGGCCAGTTGCAACCAAAATTAAAATCATATACTATTTGTTCTATTTGTCAGAAGAATATAATTGCTTGTAAGCGTAAGACTTAGCAAGTGTGTCTTTATGCATTTATGTTCCCATGAGTGCCATTATTTTAAAATTTCTTAGTGGTATTTATATATATTCAACATTTGACATCAGATAATTTGGGTTTGCTATGTTTGCAACATAACTCACAAGGGAGAAAGTTGTATTAAATAAATAATAGAGATAAATTTTATACTTCCATATATTTCAAAGCTAATGCAGCTAACTTGCAGTGGAATGGTAACATGAAGACACAGTGCTATAATATGATTGATTTGTTTTGACAGCAGCCAAATAATTGAGAGTGAAAGGTGTCAGCACAGATGAAATATTGTATAAGCCACATTCAGAAGGCAACCCCAGCAGCAACAGCAACTGGAGTTTTATTTCCTTTGATATCGCACTGTTACTCACTTCCAGTTTATTATAAAACCATGAAAGGTACACAACTTTCCATATGATGGAGGCTTTTATGGAGGGGATAGAAACAGAAGTTTGTCAGGTACTTGAACAATAGATACTGACAATGGGATTTATGATGGATACAACATACGAGGGTAAATTATCTTAATCTTTCCCCCTGGTTTTCTCTCTTCTTTTAATCTCTTTTTACAGGCTACTGCTTATCTGGCTTCTTACCTCTAGCTTGGAGGGTAAGTGACTCCCTCCAGAGCAAGCATCAGTGTCAGTCTATGGATTGCCTGGCAGGGGATTGATGCAAAAGCAGTGCTGCTATTACCCTCCCCAGCAGTGAGACTCGTTTTTAGTTCACCTCTTCTGCATGGCAAACTGTACCCATTCTTGCTAACTGAGACAGGGTAAGGCTTGTGTATTTGCATCGGGGCGTCCTACTGCACTGCAAGGAATACTAAGAACTGTAACACCTTTTGAGCATAGGAGAGTGTAACTGTGCAAGTAACCTAGTGCAGAAGGTAGCCAAATAAACCAGCTGAAGCAATGCCTGAAAGCAAAATGATTTGAAAATCACTATCGGCCTTCTTTAAATGCACACTGAACAAGAGACTAGGGCGTGCCTGTAAAAACACAAGCTATAAAGCTTCCTTTGTCCTGAAGCCCCACTGACTTCAGTGGAAGCAAGACTCCAAGGTACAATTTGAATTGAAATGTGTATGTCCTGCGATTCATTTCAGAAATGCTCCATTAAGAAGACACAAGTCAATGTGAATGACAAGGGTTCTCAGTAATGAGCTCTTGCTCATGCAAAACAAAACAAACTATGACAACCATCATGTTAACAAGATCAGGAACCCTTGTGGCTTTGTAATGTAACATCTAATCTATATCTATACCTTTACCTATACAAATATAATTATCTTACTTGGAGAGAAGTAAATAACAGAATGGGATGAGATTTCCAATACAGAGCAATTTATACACAGTCACATCCCACTTGCATTCTCGTTGTCTCCTGATCTGATCATTTCATAAATGGCATGATGGAGGTTAGAAACTGGGGCTGAGAAAGCTAAACTTACTGGTATTAATAAGGGGAAAGATTTTGTTGAAGTGGTGTAGGAAGGCAGAAGGCAAGCCACTGTTCATTAAATAAATCTTACTGTATAGCAGGCTGTACCTACTGAAGTATTTTGCTTTAGAGAAGTAAAGCACATTTGACATGAATCCCTCTGTTTGCACCATTTTCCTTATGGTGGCTTGATGTGTGCAGAACAGATTTCTTTTGGAGGAAACTGAACTAGGAGCCCCACTTCAGATGCACACCAACTGAATTCCGGAGCCAGGTGGAGATACCAAGGCCCAAACCAACAGCTGGCCCTTTGGAGAGCTTCAGGACCCATACATTCAGTGCAAGATACCAAAGTAAACACAGTCCAGAGTAAAAACCTCTGGACTACAAGTAGAGGGAAAGAAAGGGACTCAGAAGCAACTTCCTCCATCTAGTGATCCTCTCATACTGCAACAAATCACTTGCTAAGGTTGACATGGTGTTAAACCTGTAGTAATGGTTCAGGAAGTAGTAATTGGTGACTGGTGTATGTGCAATGAAAAGAAATCCTCATTGCTGATGATTCAGAGCAAAGTTATTCAGGTAGAGACTTCTGTTAGAGCACTGAGTGCCCAGGTTGCAGGGATCTGTAGCTTATGCAATAAGTAACTCTGCCATCAGCGCCTGCAGAGTTAAATTTAACTTGACAGCTCTGATTTTAGCCACCAGCACCTGTAATGTTCTGTTTAATAATTTTAGACAAAATCCTGAAAATTGAATGCCTGAATGTTGTGTGTATACAAATCTATTGATGGACATTGAAAAGGGCACCTAGATATCTAAATCTTGAAGTTGTGATCTGCATTTGCTAGTGTGGCGTTCGCGGTGGAAACAGGATTTCCAAGCATCATGTTTTCTGTACAGATGTTCGTTTTCTTATCTTAGAATTACAGGAAAACATGGGTGGTTGAAAAGACTCTCAGGAGAGTGCATGGTTTTCATGAGAAGTCTTCCATTTTCTTTCTAATATGCCTTCAGATATTTTCTTTTTCACATCCCAGCTTGTAACTATGAGCATGTGCATATACTTCTTGCTACTGCCCCTTTTAAGCTTCAGCTAGCTCCTTCATCCAGAAGCCTCTGTCCAACAGGCTGTGGAATAGAAACTCCTTCCGAGAAGAATTTCACAATGTAATGTGAAGACTTAGAGGATCTAGTTAATGGAAGAACTTTCAAGTGTCTAACATGCTTTCTGGCCACAGTAATTGGGATTCCTTTTCGGTTGCTCACCTCTTGATCATTAGAGGCATTTGCTAGTCCATTGCTGGTGGAACAAAAAGCCACTAAAAGAAGTATGAGTGGAAAAATAAAAAGGCAGGTGAGGTAAACTCAAGAAACACAGCCTTCTGGCCCTTAGCTGGTCAGGCAAATGGGAAAGAGGAAAAAAAAATTAGCTAGCCACTAAACTGAACCAACTCTCAGGTATCTCCCATGTTGAATGTTTTTGTGGGCCTTTTACTGATTGGTCAGATAACCCAATCACTATTTTATTTAGTTAAAGATAAAGTAGTTAACTTTAAAAGTCTTGTTAGAGGAGTATACAAGTTGTCTTCTTAGTAATCCCTACTCCATAAACGTTCCAGTGACTATTAATAGACGTGGGTTTGGATACTTCACTGTTGCGGATAGCTTCCTTCTTACATGATGGGTTTTCTCTAAATCAGGAAGCAAAGTAAACATTTTTCCCCACACCTTCTCACATCTGAAGCAACTCCACATCGTTGTCACAAGTAAGTGGTCAGCTCTAAGTGGTGGTTGTGATATGCCAGCACAGAGCCAAATCCA
The DNA here is from genome assembly GCF_963082525.1 of Nesoenas mayeri. NCBI lineage: Eukaryota > Metazoa > Chordata > Aves > Columbiformes > Columbidae > Nesoenas > Nesoenas mayeri. Next base: position 109,879,783 of record NC_137543.1, read on the forward strand.
GAGGCCCTCAACTCTCACTTTCAGTGAGGCAAATTCACATTAGATGTGATGCTTGAGGCCCCGTTGACATTTGAGAGTTTGGGTTTTAAAAAACCCTATGTGAAGCCCCTCAAGGTTTGGCTGACTATAACCTGCAAATGGTTTGGCAAGACCCTATTTACAGAGACTGCTCAAGAGCCTTTCCCTTCCCCCATTTCAGTGGTCAGCACTGACATATTGCATTATGAGAAAGAGCCCCACTTAGCGCAGAACTACTTTCAATTGTCATGAGCACTCAGCCTTATTTAAACTGACACCCTCTCCATCACCCCCAAGCTAGAATCCCAATGTCAGAGTGCTTCAAGAACCTGGGATTCAAAGCTGTGCTGTCTTGCTAAGAGCTGCGATAAGAGTGGTGCAAAACAGCGGGGAAGGGAACTTCAGAGGCGGAAGGACAATCCCAAAGGTGGAGGGAGACATGGTAACTCTGTATGTGCAGGTAAGCAGAGGAACAGAAAGTGAAGGGGGAAGTCTTGTATGTGGGTTCAGATAAGGAAAGAGTCTTGGGAAGGACCCATGCTTCTCTTTTCCCTTGCACTTCATCAGTTCATTAGACTTTGGTGATCTGGGGTCATGCCATTAAAAAGCGTTACAATGCCTTTGTGTTCCAAGAAAATATACAACCCTTCTTTCTCCTACCGCACCAGGTTGCTCTGTTGGAGTATTTGTCCTTCAGGGTTTGGTGCTGGGTTTCTCAAGTACCAAGAACAAATGAAAGCAGTCTGAGATGAAACAGCATGGAAAGCCCTGGTGCAAGGAAGCATAGTCTACCTATAAAAAGGGTTAAATGACCACATGATCACTCTTACCTCATACTGATTCAGCAAATGCTTATGCAGACTTCAGTTCAGGCACTTAAATGGTCCTGATTAATATGAATAAAGGATCATTTTAATGATCCGCTTTTTACTAGTGGGGAAACTAAGGTGCAGAGCAGTGAAATGACAGCCCTGTGTTTCTCAGCAGGACAACAGCAAAACCAGCCATAGAAACCATGTTTCCCAAGTCTAGTCTGCCAAACATATATTACAAATTTGTTGAGGGAGAGCACTGTGCTTAAAGGAAGAAAAGAACATTTTGGAGAATACTGTTTCAGGATATTTTCTGGACATTCCTATTAAACATTTCTTATAGATTGTTTCAAAGGCCAAATCCTGCTTTTCTGACAGGCATATCTTGTTGGTTTAAGGGTGTCTGCTTCCATAAGTAAAGTTAGCAATATTCAGCTGTGTATTTTAGCTCAGACAAAGGATCTGTTAGAATATGAGGAAAATAATGGTTCAAATAAAACACGGCCAATGGCTGAACTGTGTATGGTTTTCCTCCTTTTCTTCCTTTTCTGTCTTCTTTCCCCTAGAGAAGTGAAGTACAAGGTTGCAGTAGGGGTTTGGGAGTAAGTAATCATGTCTGCTTTGTGCAAATCTGAAGCAGTTTATATTTTTTCCTGAATTTTTGGTTTAGGAACAAATGTCATTGTCATGAAAGACATTTAGCTCTACATACGGTTACATTTCAAAAATGTACCTGCTTTTTAGAGGTGGGGGGAGGACAAGGAAGGGAGGAGTAGCACTGCTTGGGTCTCATGCCAGACTTTAATGTAAAATTAATTCCTTTAAAAAGATTTTTAAAAAACCACAACATTTTTCTAATGTGCATTAAGAATGTTAGAGAGCTCACTGAAGCATATGCTTTGAGCTTTCAGGAGCAATCTGTAGTCAGGCATTTTAAATGAAAATTGATTTGTGATTTACATGGTCAGTGGAAAGAAAATTAACTTATGGAAGGTTGTAATGAAATATTAGACAAGTAAAAAAGTAGATGGTGATCTAGTGGAACTAAAAGTCCCATCTGGAAGAATTCTGTGACATTTTTACATTTATCTGTGTTCTGCATGAGTTGTAATGTTAGTGGTAATTTTATGGGACTGAACTGAAATGAAAAGGGTGTTATCACAGATTGCCTACAATATAGGATTGTGTTCAGTGGAGAGTCCTGTATCCTTTTCTCCATTTTCCTATAATATGACTCATTGCACTTTTTTCAGCTACTGTTGTTGAATTCATTCAGCCTTTTACTTGAGGTTATTAAAGAAGAACATCAAATGCTCACAAATACAATCTAGCAGCACATTTAAAAGCAACACTGCTGCTTCCACTTACTCCTGCGTAGTCGAGGCACTGTCCAGGAGACCCTTTAAAATATATGCTAAAATAGCATGTTACCTCTCTGAAACACAGTTTATAATCTCAGTTTTAAGAATATGTTCTTTTTCAATTTCGGACTTATCAGCATAGAAAGAGTAAGGAATTAAAGCTTCTCCAGAAAACATACTGCCATACTTCTATTCCATGTCCCCTTTGAACTCTGATATTCGGTGTATGACATCCCTGATTGCTCTCACTGTCAGCTTCTTGGAGAATGAAAAAGGAGAAACATGTTAGAATAACATGATGTCATACTCCCTGCACTCTTCTCCTGCTTTTGTACTAGACAAACTTTCTGTTGTTTCAATAATACAGACTTTACTGGTGTTGGAAATAGGAACTTCTATACTACCTTCTAAGAGATAATCTTCCTCCTTCTGTAGTCTCCACGTATGACAACTTCTGATTTATAATAGTGTATGTGCTTTGAAACGCAGGGCTCTGATTTGGCAGAAGATTAATGTTCTTTGGAATCAGTAGGATTTATTACAGCATTTGGTGAAATTAGTCGCATTATGTATTTAAAATGCCTCCAGTTTTCAAAACCTAGAGAAAAATCTTCCCATCAAAGGCTTGCTTCCTTCTTTTACTAAATGAACTAGACCTTAGTCCTATCAAAGTCTTGCTTATTGTGAGCATTCTAGTTTCTTTGAACTGCACAGGTTTTAAACAAGGCTCAGCACCATGCAGGATTTGGGCACTGCCAAGCAAACACAGACTGTAGATTTGTGCTTCTTGTCACTGTTATTTTTTTCTAAAGAAGACTGGAGAACCAGGTTTGAAATTATACCATGTGAATATTACTGTTAGCTGAAATAGTCTTAAGCATCAAATTGTATAACTACTATATGCAATGTATTAGTTTGAACGAGTGCATCATTCAAGAGTATAGTTTGAAACACATCATATTATTTCTGCAGGAAATTAATTTTGTAAGCATATTTGAAAGAGGAGAAATATCACAAATCTATCACAAAGAGTATATATGTTTTTCAATAGAATGATGTGGCTAATGATCGTAGGAGCAGCCTTTCTAATCACAGGATACTGCAAAGGTCAATATTAGGTATTGGCTTTCCATCCTGTCCATCTGCAACAGTATACCATGGTGAATGTAATCCGTAAATGGTGGTAAATGAACCTATTAGAAACATTACCATTGCAGAAAGGCAAGTTTTGAGAATAGATGTTAAGTGGATCCTGCAGCTGGTAATTGTCATCCTGGGAATAATTACACTAATTAATAGTTGCTAACCCCAGACCCTTGTGTGTGTGACTTTGAATGAGTTACTGATTGCTGCTCTGGAGAGTGTATTGCTGGTAGATTTTCAGTAAGTGTCAGCAGAGTAAAAAGGCCCCAGGGAAGAGACTTTGGCTCTCATGATCTTTAGGGTCCCCATTTCTACAAACCACAAGTACATCACGGAATGATCAGATAACGTCTCCACAGACCACAAAGTAGTTGGGGATTTTCTAATGAAGAGATCCATTTCATCATAAAGTTCCTGATTTGTAAAGTTAATATTAAGTTTGTGTGACCTCAGACTTGTAGCACTTGCAATCAGCAGGTTTCACTTTTGAGGCTATGCTTTAAATGAACCACAGAAGCCAATATTTTCTATTGTCTTTCCTCCTGATCCTAGTTAAGTGGACTCTATTTCTACTAGAGTTAGTTTAAAATGCTACCAAATCTTTATTGACATAATTTAATTTTTGAAGGCTTTTAAAGGCCTGGAAGTTTATTTTACATAGGAGAGTGGGTCTAATTCCTTTGACTATTTTGTCCTCTTTCTCTCTCATCCCACCCATCCCCTAATAAGTAAGTATGTGAATCCTGTAATATCCATAAATTCAGGGCAAAAAATCTAGCTGTCTTCTAAGGGTAAATATCAGGGATAATCTTGTATCACTAAAATCAATAGTTGACTGATGTCACAATGGGAACAGAATTCTGGTAAAATCAAGGAGATGTTCCTCAGGCAGAAAAGAAGATGGAAAGAGGGCAGTATTTCTCTTGGTCTTGCAGTCTGTGAGGGAAAGGATTAATATACTTTGGAATATTAGTCCATGGTCTTTGATCACATGGAACAAAAAAAGACTGAGTGCTGCCCCATGTTGGAGCCTTTCACATTTTTTTCTAAACAAACAAAAACCAAGGTAATATTATAATATCAAAAATCCAGGTTACTTACACTACTAGTTGATGATTTCTCATGTTGTCTTCAGGGAATCAGAACATATTTTAAATATAGATCTTCTCTCAACTGCATCTGCTACTTCTGATCATTTCCCATGGCCCTCCAAATGGACAAGAGAACTCTTTAAGACCAGTTTGAGTTGTCCTGGTTCAAGCTGCAAAGCTGCTAGTTGACAAGGGTCCTAGCCATCCTTAGTTAGGTAAAAAGGAGAACTGCTTATATAAAAATCTATGGAAGTTTCAAAGAATTGGAAAAATCAGTGCTTAAATGTTTCTTTGAGTGTAGAACCTGGAACATAAACCTAAGTATCTCTACAACACTTTGAGCAAGAATAAACATGACACTTGTGTGGGCAGCTCATTCATTTTCTACAATATGCAGTAATTTATTTTGTAAAATTTTTCTTTGTGATTTTTTTCTTGGTTGGTTTGTGTGGGTTTTTGTTTGTTTGTTTGTTTTGTTTTTCAGCACTTATTTCTCATTGGCTTGTGGTATTTTTAATTTGCTTTCTTTTGTTTACTAATTATGTCCATAAAGGCAAGTGTACATAGTGTGGAAGTAAAATAAAAATGCCAAACTTTTTAAGGAATAAAGCAGAATTAAATTTAGGAGCCTCATGGGTGCTAAATGGCTTCTTTAGGGACCACAGTATCATGTAGACTGAGAGGAAAATGTCCTTAGGGTTTTGAAACCAGAAATAAAAGCTAAGTCATTGCTACCTTCCTTAATTAAGATCCTGTGATTCCTCACCTGACAATTTATTGAATAGTATGTTTTATAATGGCAAGTATATTATTTGTCTCAGAAGGAACAAACTATTAGAAAGTTATTGAAGTAGCAGAGCAAAAAGGTACAAAACAGTTAGAGAAACATATTCCTGTGCCAACTATAACCACTGGTTTTTACAGTCCTTCCAGAAGATTTTATCTCTGACAATATGTTAAAGAATTGTAGATATTTTAAGTAGTTCATGTTGCATTATGCCATGATAGTAGTGATGAAGCTCAATTGTCTTTATCTTCACTCACACCTCTGAGAAGGGTGGCAAATAAAAATATGATATCAGGGTTAACTGCAGGCCTGCTTATCATCTATAAAACAAGAGGAAAATGAACGAGATCTATACTTTCATGTATTTATACATGTTTCAAGGATGCCAGTGTCAATTCGTTAAGTTAAAAGAAAACCAGAATTTTATGGAACAAGAAAACAACCCTGAGTGACAGGAGATTTTGGGGGAAGGAATGCAAACTGGGTGGAAGATCATGTTCATGGAAGTTGCAACCCATCCAGCAAAGCAGAATGAAACAAATGGCACTAAAAACATGTCAATTGTACAAAAAGATGGATATGATGTACAGCAAGAAAGGAATAAAGAAATAGTAATAAATAAAAACTACTTAGTGAATGAATAAGAGGGCTTGGCTTTTAGAACTACAGAGTGTCTGAACTCAGACAGTGGCACAAAGAGCTGGCACAGGAGATGTCAGTGTTCTGAAAACGGTAAGAGAGTCCATGGGGTCTCCTCACGTCAGTTCTGAGAGTGAGCTTGCCCCTGGAAGACAACAGTCATTGCTCAGTGACAAAGTTAACCACATGATGCATAAACCCTTGACGTTTGATATCAGCCAAGCAGATTAGGTTTTTTGTTCCAGACATAGCAAAGGTCATGAGACTTGCATGAACGAGCAAAGGACAGAAATTGGAGGCTTACAACAAGTGGTCTCATTTTCCTCTGAGTTGCAAAATTAATTCATTTCACTTAGACTTAGTTCTTAGACTGCTGTTGCTGAAACTGGGCATTTGCAGCTAAATTTCTAGAGGACTATGACTAGACAGGGTCTAGACAGGGACATGTTCTGGAAGGAGCATGGACTTTATTGAATTTTGTCCGGTTAAACCTCAAAGAGGTTTCATTGCCTCTTTCTTTCTTTCTTTTTATACTTTGATTCACTGTGCTGCCAAAGACAGTAGTCTGTCTAAGAGGGAAAATGTTGATTCTGAATTAGTATTATAAGGGTAGAAGGTTTGAGAAAATCACAACGTGAAAATTAAATCTGGATTTGAGATGGACAGAGAAACAGTAAATCCACATAGATGGTGAGGCACAAAAAATATTAAGCATAATAGCAAAGAACATAAAGCAAGGAAACCCCAGAATTAAGCAAAAACATGAAGAGAAGTCTTAGCTCCATTGAATGGAATAGCAGAATTTCATTTGATTTCAGTCAGGTCAAGTTTTTGCCATTGTTGGAGTGGAAACAGAAATCCTAAACACATGGAATGGAAAACAAAGCACTTGGGAGAGCCAGCCTGAGAACGTGCGACAGATTGTCCCTGGAGGCACAGTGTATCAGGGAGTCATTTTTGCTCTCTGGTCAAAATACTTGCCTAAATCGCGACAGTACTGCCATTAGGAGAGGCCATATAACCTAGAGAGTGACCAGGGCAAATCTGCATCCAGAAGAGGGGCTGCTTCTGGTTTGTTAAAGAAATATATTCCTTTGCGCCTGTCTCTTTGTGACTCTTTGTCACTAGCATTTTGGAATAGGGTGGGAATAATACAGCCCATGGAAACAAGATGTCCATCACAACATATGTTAGCAAGGACTAGAACATTTATGAAATAAATATGTGAGTGTTGCTATAAATGTATGTTACTTCTGTTTTGAGTGTGCTGTAGGAGAAGGGAAAGATGGAGAAAGTTAAGATAGGGAGACTTTTCTGATTTAAAAAAAAAAAAAATAGGCAACAGGAAGATATTAAAGACATTATAGCCCAAAGTATGTTCTGCTGGTTTAAAATTACTGTACACAGTAAAACTAAATCAGCCCAACCTCTCCGGAGGTGTATTTTATCCAGTAAGAATGTAAGAAAAGAGTAGCACTTGCTACTCAGTTTATAAAATTGTTCAAGCATTTAAATACAGCCACTACCATAATACATAGACACAAGACAATGTCATTAAGCCAGATTTCTTGCAGTGAAGCAATTAAATTTCAAGGTGTTTCAGAAGCTTCTTTCACCTAGAATTCCAGAAGCTGACCAGCTTTTCCAATGCTCATCTCTCTTCAGTGAGGCTGTACAGCTGGTAGCCATAAAAACAGACACTCTCAATGTATTTTTAGCTGTGATTCCAGCTACCACCAGAATGCCAAGAAGTTTTTCCTTGGTATTTGGTCTATATTTTTGCAAGAAAACAGGAGTATTTATAGTGTGTTAGGATTCCATGGTTATATGTCAGAAATTTTTATCCTGAAATGTTTTCGTAAACAAACCAAATTCCATTGGGAAATATACAGATACCATTCCTTTTTTTTTTTTTTCCCTGGCTTTTTTTATTATTATTTTTAATTAGTGCTCTCCACAGAGTGTTGAAAGTCACGATAAATGTTTCCTGGAGCAGATTTTCAAATGATAACTCTGAAGAAGAAATATGCATTTAAAGATGTTGCCTTATATTTTGACTCTGAAGAGGATTTAAAAAAACATTCTCACTAGATGCTTTACAATTTCTTTTCTCAAAAGAAGTTATAGGATATCTAATGAAGGATGTTTATCCTAGCATTAAAATGAGTTAAATTTATGTGTATGTGTTTGTTATTTTCTAAACTACGTGGCTCCAAACAGTTAAAGCACCAGGCTCAGCCAATATGGAAATAGAGCAGAATTTGAAATTTACTATATGCTGTTTCTGCTTTTCATTTTTTACCATTTCACACCTTGTCCGCATCTTGAGCAAGCTTGTAAGTTTCCAACGCATACATTTCTTGTGATGATATATTGTCCTGGTGGAAAATTTCATTTACTGGCTGTGCCCTTTGCTGAACCTGTTGCTAGTCAGGGAACATGATAAGCGTATAAGTAGCATGCTACTTCATTTATCATACATCGTTTTAGACACTCAAATATCTCATATACAATTCTGCATTCTGCACCAAGGGAAACTACTAAACTTGCAGGAAAAAAAATCTACAAATAAATTGTCAGTTTCTAATATATAAATGTATCATCCTAATAAAAATTAATCACAGTTTACACTAAAACTGTAAGTGCCCTTTTTTATTTTTTTTTCATGGCCTCAGTAACCGCATGCTATCAAACACTAATAGAAAATATCTGGCTTTTGTGATTTGGTTTATAGCAGAATTGAAATACATAAAAATACTCTATATTTTTAATAATTGAATTACACTGCAAATAAATCACAGGCTTGAAATATCCAGCAGTGCTAAGAACATTCTGCTCTCCTAGCATTTCTTTCGGGTTTAAACATTCACCGTATCTTGTCTAAAACAAAATGAGATTAAAAAACCAGCCAGAACAGCAGCACCAAAGAAATCCTTTAACATTTAAGGAATTTAGAACTCACTAGAAAGAAAACAATTGCAAGAAATTTAAGGTCAAATAAAACCAAGTCTGTGTGATGTACTAGCTGTTCCTAGCAGAGCAGGTGAGGCCTCCCTAATTTCAGTAACTTGTCATCTATTGATTTCAAAGCTTCTTCAGACCATCATTACAATATTTTACTACAGGCTGCTTTTTATGTCCAACATAAAATAATCTACGTCTCGTCAAGATGTTGCATTTGAAATGATGAATGCAAAGCTCTGATTTGTGTTAAGCAGTGCTTACACTAATTACAACCTTTCACTAAGATATTTGACTATGAAAAAGTATATCTTACATTTATATAGCACCTTTCATCCTGCATCCTTTAAAAACTGTACATAAAAGAGTCGCTTCAACTACCTCTCACATATATCCATTTCTAGGCAGTAGAAGCATTTAATGGCTCACAGTGACATCGCATTCTAGCTTTGAACTGGAATTGAAGAAGGATTTGTTAAACAGAGTTTAATTACCTGAGCTGTAATTTGACTAGGTTATCAGAGCTGATACAGATGTGTTTGGGGAGAATAGGGGAGGGAGGGAGAGAAGAGAAATGAAAAAGCCAAACAGCCCATATGTCATGTGTCTCATCAAGGAGGGGGAAGGAACCGGCATACAGGGTTGTTTTCTTAATACTTTTTGAAAGCATTGGCTTTGGAAAAGATGCTAGATAAGATGATAGAACAGAATCTCCGAAACAGGTTTCCTCCAGCTGAGAGGTTTTCCACCAAAGTCCCCATCAGAACTGATCGTGCTTGGCCTCTGGAATACAAAATGTTGACATGTAAGTAATCTGAATATGAAAATGATTGTTAAGTTGCAGTCAAAATTCACCTAGATGAGGAGAATGGGAAGATCTGAAGGCAAGTAACTTATACATGCAGTCCCCACACATTGGAAACAGTGGATTGGAAAGGAAGGAAGTGGAATTGGGCCTGTACGGAATGCTGTATCTAGTCTAAAACTTGACATCTAGGAGATATCTACCATTATTCACATCTGCATCTCTTCATAGGAACAAAGAAGTTACAAATTCAGTATGACCTATCAGCTCTAAATTTGAAACTAATAGCTGTGATTGGCTTATTAGAGAAAGAAGGTTGCAAGGTTTATTTAAAAACATAACAGTGTTTTTTCCCATTTAGAACATGGTGATAAAGAGTTTGAAACTCAAGTCAGGTTCAGGACTTTAAAATTCTCCTCTAGAATTTTAAATGTAGATTTATTTACAGTTGCCAGGAGACTACAGGGGCAGACACTCAGAAGTTTCTGCTACAGAGCTGGATGACTTGTAGAGCTCTAACAAAATTGCTGAAATCAAGAGCTCCTTTTTGGTTTGAAGTAGTTTATGTTTATCTCAATAAGCAGGAGATTACATCTACTACGTTAGCTGGTGTTTATGGTTACATTTTGTTCCTGCAGCTTACGGATAAAAAAAATTACTGGGTAAATGGCTCATTCTGTATTTGATTTACTCTTCCAGTGTTTTAATTATGGGATTTGGAGGTAGAATCCTTTTTATACAAGAATTTTGCACAAGAACAAATAGTTTCACAATTTAAAAATAACAGTTGTGTTTCTTCATGACCAAGTACTTCACATTAGTGCAAGGAGACAAATATTTGCTGCATTTAGTTTTCAGAAAACAATGTGACGCAAAGTGATTAATAAAAAAGTTCAAGTCCTACATTTTGTTTGCCAGAACCAACTAGAGTGGATTCCATGTCCTGCTTTACAAGGCTTTGAAATATAAACAGCCATGGCTTTTCCCCTATAAAACAGGCAAGGCCTCAGCACAGGAAATAATTTCTTCTCGCGTTGAACTGCCTCACCTTCCTTGCCTTACCAGCTTCTTTCATATGCTGCTAAAGCGGTGAAAGCTCATTCACTTTACTTTTAATATGTATTTAATATGAGCATAGAAGACAGGAAAAACTATATGTTATGGAGGAAAGATTATCGAGATACTTTAGTCAATGATGTTCTCATTTGTTCTCCTGAAAGATATCCAAGGCTGGTTAGTAGAACAGTTGATTTTATTGTGGTGGGTTTGTAGATTCAAAGATAACCTTTGAAGAAAATCTGTGCATAACTACATTAAAAAAAAAAAAAAGGCAGGCAACTATGGCCTTATTGTGTAGAAGTAATGGTTTACGTGCCCACCTTATTGTGTAGAAATAATGGTTTACATGCCCATGATTTGTATCATCTTGCCATCTAAATGTGCTCTACAACCATTAATTAATATTTCACAATATCACTATTAAGTAATGTTATATCCAGTTCTTTGCTGAGGGAGTTAACATGCTGAGAAGTTAGAGAGCAACAGAACCTGAGATTTGCCTCCAAACCTTTTCCTTCCTTTCTACACAGAATTTTCTTCCCATGCTCAGGGTCTGAAAACACTGACAGGAAGATGCATCCCTGGGAAGAACCGAGACTCCAGGATCAAGAGTTGTTTCTTGTAGAAAAAGACGACTTGTAGTTAAGGAAGACTTAGACCTCCCATTCCCCCTTATGTATTCCTCAGAAATACCTTGATTTATGTTTCTGGAGCCAAGTGTTTTGTGTTGATACCCTAGATTTGTACTACTTCAGGTTCAGAAAAGAGTTCTGAACAAGGAGGAGGACAGAAAGGGCTCTGTTATACTCCTACTGCAGAGCTCCCTGGCAAAAGCAGAGCAATAGGATGCAGTCCTAACAGAAGCATTTGGGGGGAAACCACCCTCAGTTAGAGGTAGTTACGCTTCCTTGTGCTTTGCTGGGTGGCCAAGGGGAGGGAGAGAAACGTGGTCCCCCAAGAGTCCTAACTTCTTATAGTTCGAGACACTTGATGGCATTTTTTTCTAAAGGTTTTGGTTTAGGGTACAAGATTCTCCTTTGAATCTTGAAGGTAGCTATTAAATACCCAGAGGTTTGCAACATCTCTTTATTATTCTGTTCCCACAAGGCAGCAGGGCAGAGCTTGCCTTCAAGTTGTTCTTGTTCTAGGTAGGCTTCCCGTATAGTGATATCTGTGTGAAAAATCATTATTATTTTTGTTTGTTTGCTTGTTTATAATTCGTTTTATATCGGTGCCTAAGGAACAGACTGGGATCCCATCGTGCTGTGCACTGAAAAAATGCAGAACAAGAAGGGCTCTCAAAGCTGTATGTAAGATAGGAGACCACAGGTTAATATGGTCAGATAGGGAATACAAAGAAACAGTAAAGCAGTAGTGGTAAGTATGTCTTAATGTGTACTGTCTGTCCTTGAAGAGTAAATGAGAGATAATGGGGGCAGAGGAAGCGCAAAGGCAGGCAATACAGATCCTTGAAAATGAAAACAAGCAGCTTGTATTTAATGTGATGAAAAAACAGTAAGCTGACTAAACAATGTGAAGAGATGTCTCAAACAGTAGCCTTGGAGAAGCAGCAGCACTCTGAATCGATAAAAGGCTGCCAATTTCTTTTCTTGTAATCAAAAAAAGGGATATTTTGATAAAAATTTGGGCAAGAGTTTTGGTTGTGCAAGTAGATAGGGAGAACCTTAAAATAGGCTATGTATAAAGAAACCGTATGATTTAGGAGTTGATGGGAAGATTTGTTTGCTGTCAGCATATAGACAGAATTGAATTTGTGTCTTCGAGATTACTTGGATAAAGTATTAGGAGGACAAGAAACGGGATCTGAAGAAAGTGTTACAGAAAGCTGGAATGAGGGATTAGAAAGATCTTCTGCAAAGCATGCCAATGAAGCAATTAAAAATGTGGCATGTGAAGTGCTCCAGGATGGAGCACTGAATCTGAACAGGTATAGTAGAGAGAAAATGATGGGGAGACAGGTTGTAGAGGTATGTGGTGAAATTAATAAACAACTTCAGGCTGTGATTGTGAGATATGTTTAATTATTAATTAACTGAAGAAGGCATCTGGAGCAGTAGTTGCAGTGTGAGATGAGGTCAAAGATGAGGTTAAGGTTGATACTTTTTAATTTAGATTTGTTTTTCTAAAACTAAAGCGAATTAGTATTTTGAAAAGGAAGAGCATGAAAGAGCAGGGCATGAAAGTTGATGAACAAAAGGCAATGAAGGTATCTCCAGAGAGGAGAGAGGACCTTGTTAGTGGGACTAGTGTCACAACCAGTAAGAAACTGATGGTTGGAGAAAGTTATAATTGCATTATATGTTGTTAGCTTCCCCTTGGAAGGCATCAGGGCAATACTATGTGGAAAGAGGGGTGAAGAAAGTAGAATATGAAGAGGAAGCTGGTGATTTCCTCAGGAAGAAGCATTTGGGTTGGTATGAGACATCAACAATACAGTAGAAGAGAGAGAAGACTTAGATCTAGGGTTGTTGAAAGGAAAAGCATAAGGAAAAGAATGATGCTGTGATTTGAAGTAGAAACCATCGAAAGGGAGAAGCATCTTCTCCTCACAAGCTACTTCAGGTCAGGCAGTGCTGGGGTAGGAGAGGGTTCCACACAGAATGGTTCTCAAACCAGCAGCAGAGCAGTTGTTGGCACCCGACTGCCAACAATTCACAAATTCTTCTCCTCACCTCAGAAATGCACTATATATTCCACAAACAGTTGAAGAGGGGAAGGCAAATAGAGTAATGTGATCACTTAGATTTTCTCCTTGAAAATTAGTACTTAAAATTCTGCTTCTGAAGAAATACTCAGCATTAAATTAACAAATTCCCCAACTGTTGAATGCAAATCTGGAAAAAAATTAATAGCTTCAGTTGAGAGCGACCACTTTCAAACTTGTTGAAATATATTGATTTTCAGAAGAAAATGTTTTTTCAGGAGTGTCACAGCAGCTCATCTCTGCTGTCACTGTCCCTTTCCAACTACAAGAGCAGTGGAAATAAAGTGGATAATGACTTTCCACATCTGTTGACTTCTTTAAAATCCTGAGGCAGCTAATTATCTGTGCATTTTATTGTATAGCCAGCTAACCATGCAAGCTTGTTTCAACTTGTTCTTGCACAGTCTGTTGGATGAACAAACATATACCCCTGTATGTATGTGTATTCCATCTTAGAGTTATGTGTTTGACATAAAAAATAGTGTTAGTTCTGTGTACATCCAGCTGTGAATTCAGAGGCTTGGGTGCATTATTCAGAAGGTGATGACCAAGCATTAAGGGTGGAATCCAGCTTGTCCTCCAGCTGCAAGTTCCTTGTTTTTATAGCAATATTTTTTCCCCCATTCTTTCTTGGTTAATTATAATTATATTATAAAGTACATACTAATTTCACAGGTGTTAAGGGGATGAGGGAGGCTTTTGTGTAGTATTCCTGTTCTAGAATATATTGTCTTTGACATGTTGAGCTGTACTTTAGTGTATAATATTATTATTCCGGTGATTTCTATGTGCTACTACTCAATATAATAAATATAATTTCAGGTTTTTCATACTCCAATGTGTACTTTCCTAGTTTGAAAGAAAATACATTTAAATTAAGATTTTACTGTGGAAAAGCTGAAAAAGCTAAACCATAGTCTTATAGGACTCCACAGAACAAATCTTCATGAGGGAACCACGCTGGAAGGTGTGTTTTCCAGCTGAGTACTTTGTCAGTGATTATTCACAAGTAAACATTTTTTCCATGAAGTTCTTAAGCAGGAGAACCAGATAAAGTAAACCAATGGTTAAGCTCCTGCAGAATAATAAGGTGGTTGCATTCACTAACTAAAAACAGAATTATAGGACAGGACAAAAGTAAGTAGTTGAGAAAGTTAGAGGACACAAACTCATTTGTAACTGTACAAAATATATTTGTACTAGTGGTAACATAACCTGTTCAACTGTTTCTCATTGAATTTCCTTCAAACCTGATGTTTTAAACAATAAATATACTACATTATTAAGTGAAACAAGTCAACATGCAAGTTATGCTGCTTTGAGGTAATGAAACTATTGTTCTCACACAGATAACAGGAAACAAACCTTAATTATTAAATTTCTGGTTTTTATTTGATTTAGTTGAAAGCTATGCTGATTTGTCACCCCTCAACCTATCTTCACCTAGAGCCTTTGCAGTGGTGACGTATGGGTGCATCATCCTGTCTGCTCCTGACTTCCCTCAACCTGTCTTGGTTTTTCTCTCTGACATTTTGTTTTTCCAAACATGCCTCAACTTTCACCACTGTCTGTCACTTCTGACAACATCCCCTCCATTAGCCTGTCACTTAACCTGTCTTTGACTTGCTTACCATAGGTATACCCAAGTCGTCTCCAAAACTTGCCATTCTGATGTTTTGAAATAGTTCTAATAGTTCATCTCTACCATTAATAAAACTTCTTTGCAACTTCTCTTTCCTGATAAACTGTGTTAAAGCTTCATGTCCTTTCAAAGCTTAAACACTAGGATCTTAACTTTTCAGCCTGATCTCTTGGGAAGCCTTGCACTGCTACCAATCTGTTATCAATATTTGTGTTCCATGTCATTAAGGTTCTGCTCATAACCTATAATTTTGCTCACATTTCCTCCCTTCTTTTGGTCAATCTGTTGATGTAGCCTAAAAACACCTCTGTAAAAAGTATAGAGCATCTTCTTCTGAATTAGCTGTCATGTGTCCATGGATGTGCTATTCTTGCCTTCATTCTCAGGGCACTTACTCATTTCCATTCCAGGGACATATTAGCAATGATTATTCATAGTGGCAGGGATGCAGATTAACCTCAGCTTCCTTTAAATTTCCCTGTGTTTATTTAAATGCATGCATTTAAATATTTTGCAAAAGTTGTCAGGATTTTCATTTAACAGCTGGAAGTACACTACGTTTGCAATTCTCTGTTTTCCTTCTCTCCTTTCTTCCTGCTACAGTTTTGCCCTTTCGCAATTTAAAGGCTCTGTTTTTTCTTTGTATTTTTATAGTACCTTTCACATTAGGTAACTTTTAGCTGTTTGAGTAGAGCTGGTAGAGTTAGGGTTTATTTTTTCTCCAGTAGCTCTTAGAGACACTGATCGAAGACTTCACGTACTAGAAACTTTTCAAAGGCACATTAACACAATTATTCTTGTCTTGGGCAGGTGCCAGGTCCAGCTGTGATCAGATATGCTGCATATGAGCAGCACACAATGGAGGAAAAGCAAGCTTCTGTGTGTTAAGCCATGTTCTCAGTTTACTACGTACCTGGTCAAAGTTTGCTGTGGGGACAATGGAATAGGTTTGTGGGTACTTCAATACAGTTTCTTTGATGTCTGTGGGTGCGATTATACTTTCTCACTAAATTGTAAGATCCTTGAAGCAAAACGCGTATCTTACATACTACAGAATACAAGTGCTCAGCAAGTAACCTTCACCATGATTGCTGTTTGTTCTCAGTGTTCGAGTGTTAAAAATTTGCTTCCAATACAGCTTTAATGTGGCATTTTTTGTTGGTTCATTCATTTTGGGAAGAGAAAGACCAGGAGAGAGTGAGCTTCTGGTTTTGAGTAGAGAAAATTGTACCTATTTCTTTCACAGGAGTAATGAATAGGTTTTTTTTATATGGGACAAAGGAAGAAATGACCACACTGTAGAAACAGCCAGCCACGTGTTCTCCTCTGTTACCTTGAACCCAGAAGTCTGGACTCCCTTCAGGGGGACTTTTTGCCACTTTTGTTTGTCATCTTCCTTAAGCCAAATCTTGCAAGTTGGTGAAGAACCCACTGCATCCAGAGGAGTAGTTGATGGAGGAAAAGTTGAGAACAGAGCTGTTGGTCTTCAGCTCAGTGTTTATCTGATGGTGGGACACCTTCAACTTATGAGAAGGTTCTGTTACACAGACTTTATTCTTTAATTTGGCATCCCTGATGAAGCATGAGTGCAAATGAAGGTGAATATACCAGTTTGTAAATAGATTGGTGCTTATTCCTTCCAGCAACTATCATCTGTGACCCTGAAATCAGTGCTCTTTCTTAGGCCTCACATGCCTCTGATGAACGCTAGAACTGTCTGTTTTCACTGCTGTTGTGCTGTTTCATGTCTAATGAAGATTATCTATTAACACTGTTAATCATTTAGGCTAAGAGAAAAGATATATCAAAAGAATCAGTATATTTTATCATGGAAATTGCCTGCGATCTTTCTTCTTTGCGTTTCTTCTTTTGCATCACCTACTGGAAAAGTGTATCACACTACACAGAAAGAAAAGAAAAGTTTTAAAACACAGAAACATAGCTTGCCAGAAGAGACACTTTGACTCTGAGGCCTTTTTCTGTGCTACTGGTTACAACTTCCATAGGTAGAAAAGTGCATTGCCCCACATACTCTTCTGCCCTGCCGGATGTGTGTATAACCACTGATGGTGGAAAAAGCAGGCAAGCTAGGGATTTATATGACAGCACCCATAGTCTAAGGCATATTGCCAGTGTTCCTTGTTGTGTTATTTATTTTTCCAATCAGCAGGAAAATGTCGTTTTCAGCACTTGTTCAAAGACACTGTAGTCAAGCCTTGACAGACACCTCCCATAGAGCTACGATGTGACTCTGCATTGACTAGTTCCTATCAGGCATCAGTCCGCTGTCTACTCTCTGAGTCAGCAGGGGCCTTCCCACTTCCTTCCTTCCTTCTTACAACAAGTGGATGAAAATTCAGCCTCTCTCCAAAAAGAATTCACTGAACCTCCTTCCCACACCCAGGTAGGCTTCACACAGTTATGTGATTAGTCCAGTCCATGTGGTGGTCCCTTCTGTGCCCCAGGAGGGCTCAAATGGGTGCAGTCATTCCACAGATGAACTTTCTACTGATTTCAAGCAGGGGGGTAGCATAACAAGAAAACAGAATGGGGGACCTTATCTGAGGAACATTGGTCACTCCAGCATTTTTAATGAAGTCACTGCAAGCAGATGCTTTCATCTCTTGGAAGTGGCACCTGAATGAACGATAATGAATGGGGCTCCAGAGCTGGTTTATAGTTGTACCAGTCCAGCTGCTGTGGATGGCAGCTGCTTCTTCGTGGTTCTCAGGTCAAATGGTCACAGAACCCCAGTACACACGCAGACAAATACGGAAACCTGATGGCAAATTTAGGCTGAATTCACAAACCCTATTCGCACAAAGATTTGTTTTAGAAGAGGGTTTAAATAGTGTAATCAGGATACGTGGAGCTGTGTTCCAACTGGCACTATCTATCTATTAGGCACAACTCCTTTGTGAAAGTTTTTGAGGAAATGTTCTGTACTCAGCTGCTGGCAGGTGACTGTGGCTCCGCTGCAGGAGCTCCAGCGGTAGTAATTTTTAATTTCTGAGAGTTCAGCTAGCTAGCGTTCATTATATTTCTGTAGCATAGAGACACCAGTGTTTTGTAAGGTAATTTGTGTGCTTTGTTTTCATCCTTTTTTTTTTTTTTTCATTTATGGCTGTAAAGGGCTGTATTTTTTACCCACCAAACATTTGATGGTTTGAATTTGAAATAAAGCCATGGACTTGACCTGTTGTAATTAATCAGCATTAGTGAATGTTTTAAAAGTGCGGGCCACAGCTAAATAGGCACATAGATGTCAAAAAGCTGAATATGGGAGTATGTTTTGTAATAATATAATGACAATTGCTATGGAATTCAGGGATTTCTAAACCAGCTAGCAATGCATTTCTTAGTCCTTTCTTATAATCTGTATTAATCATTTTACTCATAAACTATAATTTATAAGTACAAGACAGTGATGAGAAGCTTGTAATGCCATCTAATAAAATATTTCTGTGTATTTACAGTGAAAAAATGCAGTGCTAGTGCATTCTTGTTCTGAACAGCCATATTTTTTGATGGAAGGAATGTATGTAATTTTCCTGAAGTAGATTACCGGAGTTCAGTTTGTTTCAGACATTAATTTTCTTCACCCATTTTCTGACACCCCTCCGCCTATGTCTAAAAAAGAAGTATTCATTGAGTCTTTAAAAATTCTTGTAGGATGTTCACCCTAATATTAAACTACATCTTGAAACCTATTTTCTGAAAAACCTTTGAGGGGTTAGGTTTTGTTTAGTTGGTGTTTTATTTCTCTTTCCCTCTCCTTTTTCTTTTATTTTCTTCTTTCTGTTAAACTCCATCTTTGTGAACTACATCTGTCCATGTTTAATGGGCAATATTAGCATTTTGAGCTACAACAGCCTGCACAATCTGTGCAACATCCCTGGCTTGTGTTGCCCTCTCATACAAAAACAGATACTGTGTATGTCTTTTTTAAGACTTACAACACATACTGCATTTTACTCTTTTTAAAATAACATCTGGGAAACTGAGAAGCTTCTTTTGAAGGATTACATTACAGCTTTGATTTTTATTTATAAAACATAAAGGACTAATATATATCAGTTAGGACATTTTGCTTCCAAAGTGCATTGTAGCAAAATAATTGGAAGGCAGTTGTGGTGTGAAATATATGACAGCTTTACAGGACATAAAAAGCAGCTTTTTCTTTGTAATAGTGTAATTGCCTTAAACCCCACAATCATAATTGTTATCAAAAAATAATCCCAAGAAAAGGCTAATATAAGGTGAGCAGACTATTATAAGAGCTCTAATACACTCAATTCCTTGAACGGCAAATGCAGCCCCTCAATCTCCCAGTGCTTTTAGTGTCAGTCAGAGAGCACTCAGTCATTTCTGTACATCAAGCCTGCAGTATTGATTTTTCCACTGACTGAAACAGCCATATAAGCATAAATTTTGCATGAGGCTTTCACTTTGTAGACTCTCCTTTGGTCAGATGACACATGATGTGAACATGAAGACTGTATAATAACAATGCATGGTCAACCTGCAGGCATTAAAGCGTGGTCTCTCACAGCTTTGAAGGACAAAAGCTGGAATGGTGCATCTCTGGTGTGATAGAAAACAAATATCATTTCCATCTTGGCAGTCTGCATTCAATTTTATACTCTCTGTCTCCCCCCTTATGCATTCACGTTCTCCTTTTAGAGAGGAAATGCACACCCATGCACACACACACACATGTATGGACGTAAAGTGTACTTATCGCTGATATCCAGTCCAGATAAAAATCAGCTCTATGGAAAAGCAAAGCTGTGATAATGACTGTGCATCAAACTTGAACCCTTTGCTGCACTTGCCTTCCACTGTTCTTTGGTGCTGGTGTGGTGTTTTGTTTTATAGTTGATGCCATTTCTTTTAAGTCAGCCCTTGAGACTAAATATTGTACAACAGCGTTTGATAACATCTTGTATCATGCTGAAAAACCCTTATCTAAAGATTCGGCCTTGTGATAGACAGGCAGGAGTGAAAACATTCCTTAATAGCAACGTTGCTTTCATCTCATTGCTGCCCTGTTGAAGTTCCCCTGCTCATTAATATTCCCACAGCCGCTCTCCCTCTCTCTCTGTGTCCTCTTTTATTGTTTAAATGTTTAGTGTAAAATACGTTCATCCTGTTACGGGATCATGTCAATGGAATGAGACAGAGAAGTAATCCTAACCAGCATGAGTCTGAAATAACAGTGCAAGGAGTAATTTGTCACTAAGAACCGCAGCACTACATTAACTGTTTGTTAAAGTGCATTAAACTGCAGGCAGTTGATGTAATTAATTTATAATATAATGCAATGCAACCTCTTAAAATTAAGTTGAATTGACCGAGAAGAAAATTTATCTGTAAGCAAAAAGCTCACTGATAAGCCAGTTTTAGTCAGTGAAAATGACAGAGCTGTTTCATCTTAAATAACAATCACAGGAGGAGAGCGGGCTATACTCTAATGAATAATTGCGAATGAATGCTGTTTTCATTTTGTAAAAGGGTCTCAACATAATCATTGCACAGCAACATGATTATTCCAGCAACAACAGATGTTAGAAATGCTGCTTCTGTTTCTATTTATGCAGAATCCGGATAAATGTTTAAATAGTAGGACTTAGTCCATAGTATAGGTACATTGCTGGTTCAGTGCATTGAAAGAAGAAACTTATATTTTTCCATTTGAAAATGCTTTGCCAGGGTAAACAAAACCCTGACCTTCCTGGTCAGAGGGAATATTTTAGATTTGTTTCCTTCCTCCTCACCCAACTCTGCTTGTCTCCTCTCTTGAGGTTACAGTAACATACTGATCTGAATACACTGACTAAGTGCTACCGTTCCCTAATGGGTAGAGTTGTGAAATTACTATTACGCTTTTATTTCAAGTTGAGCATATGTCGTGAAATGAGAGTGGGGGTTACGTGTGTGTGCTTTTCTCTGTTTTAGTTTTTAACCAAAGAAATGACACTATTACAGTTAATTGTTTTCTCTGAAATGAGCTTTTTTTCCAGAAAGACAATGGCCATAGTGACATTTGCATACATGAGCTTCACTACAGACACCTGTTAATCGGACTGGGATTATAAGAAATACATGTCTAGGGCAATGGTGTGTTTGGGATTTTTAGTACTCCTACGAGTTAGAGGCAGATTCGCAAGTGCCCTCAGACACAAAGGTATCTGTATACTATAGCTCACACTGCAAAAATGGGGTTAGAAGAGAAACGGATTAAAAGTTGTACTGAAAAAAAAGAACACAGCCTGCCAGTTTTAACAGAGAATTGCAGAAGGATAATGGAGAAATAATGCTCAAATTTTACTAATAGTGTTGATGGGTAGTTTTTAAAAGGACCCTAAGCAAAGATATTTGTATTTCTGCGGTGGAAGCCACGATCCTGAGCATTTTGGAAGGCTGGCTTTTAAACACAAATGTACAGATTTAGAAAAGGAGGCAGGCATTTTTTAAGAGTCTTGGCTGACTGGCTGAGCAAAAAGCTAAAAAGATAAGTTCTGCCCCTATGTTTGCTGTAGAAAGGCTGTGTAAAAAAGCTAAGTAGCATAAAAGATAAAATTTGAAGGAAAAGACTATTTGCCTAGCGTTTCAGATGTGGGATGAGTTTTGTAACTTCTCCCACATAAACTCCCAGCCTAAATCCAGTGTAGGCAATGGTCCCATTATTTGAGAAGCAGTTGGTGGCACATTCAGAAGGGATAACTATCCTCTGAAGTGCATTTTAGTTCTACTAGCTCAGCAGGCTGCCACCTGGACACTGAGACTCTCCGTAATGTCATAGCTCTAGCCAGCTTCGGGTCTGAAAGGCAGAAATCTGGGTCCCTTCACCAACACTGGGTTTCCCAGAGCAAAATGCAGGTTTCCTGACGTTGCGCTGCGCTGCTGCTCCCAGGGGGAGCACGGACTCAGGGTTGTGACAGTCTGTCTGTCTGTCTGTCTGCTGGCTCTGTGTGAGGCTGGCGGAGGCAGGAGCAGAGGAGGTGTGTGGGGTGGCTCTTTGTTGTTTTTCAATCACCAAGGTGTGTGAGCAGGTGAATAGCTTGCATGCTGCGGCTCTTGTACCGGCGAGCACAGCTCAGGTGAAAACAAAGAAAACATGGATGCGTTAGTAAGTGCAAGGTGAAATTTGGATCCTCTCTGAATCCAGCTGAAATGCTGGGGTCCAGATGGCTACCTCCTGTGAGCCTGTCTAGAGAACCATATATTTTGCCTCTGCATGTTGTGGCATTTCAGTTTCTGTGCACTCGTTTAGACGTTCTGGCATTTCACTTTGTGTGCCCCTGTTTGGACGGAGCAGAGCTTTTTCAGGATGTTACAGAATAATGGTGTTTGCTGCTGAAGGGGAACTTTTCAATGATTTAAGTGAACTTTAAGTAGTTTAATTATTAAATTACCTCTTGTTTGACTGAGTGAAAGGTGACTTTCAGGAATCTCATCCTAATCTTTGCAGCAGTCGAGGTTTCTCTCAGATTTATTGGTGTTTCGGAAGCATATAGGAGCAATAGTTTACCTGTTGTAAAATAGTAAACAACTGCAAGCCTATGTTTAAATTTGTGAAATTAATCACTAGTTAAAATAGGTAAGTCCCAGAGCTACACCCTAGGTTCCTTTCACACAAATATTTGATTGATTTAACAATATCTATAGCTATACCTATTTCTATACCTGTACCTAGAGAGATATCTCTCTATATATAGATATACTCAAACACTCTTAATCATGTGAATACTTACATAAGTACCTAATCTTAAGGAGAGAGCCATTTCTTTTGAGTCATGCTGAGAAAATATCTTTCTTTATAGGGTCTGGGAGGAAATTGCCAAGTCAGTGGTTTTCTGAATTACCTAAGTATACATAAGTAGTAATAAGGGGGAAGGGTGTGGGGAAGGAGAATTACAATTTTTTGTTGACATTAAAATAGTCAACAAAAACCAAGCCTGTTGTTGGACTGTTTCAGAATCAAAGGGTCTCTGTTGAAGTGTTGTAGCTGTTTGTTCCTTATTTTCTCCTAGCTGATTTGAAATTATTAGTGAATTTACAGAAACTTGAGCTGTGCAGTGTGTTGCTAAGCTCTATTCATTTTCATAAACTTTGCATTTTAGTGTAGCAGAAGTAGAGTGCAGCCCTCAAAGGAGGTGATTCTTTGAAATCAAATGTTGGCTATGCTACTTGAAACATGGCAAGAAAAAACAAAAGACTGCAAAGCTGTTCTGCTCAGGAGGAAGGACAAGTGACATGGGTTCCCTGAAAAGGTAGATGATAGGACTTGTGGGACAAATCAAAAGATTTTTAATAATAATAAAGTTGCTCAGGGAAATATTCTGTACGAGATGAAAAGCTGCTTGGAAAATGCAGGAAAAAATTTACATGGGTGAGAAAGCGATGAGGAATGAGAAGAGGTGCTTGGAACCTGTTGCAGGAACTCAGCATGGAGTAGCAAAGGTCACTTTGAAGAGAGGGAAATACATGTATATACCTTTTTCTTGCTCTGTATTTCTCTCGGGAAAGATATTACCCATCTTGCTTCTCTGAGGTGCTGGCAGATCTGGCAGTGTGTTTTGGGATAGTTTATGTGTATAATGTCTGCACATGTGAATAATTCATGCTTTTCAACTTTTTGTAGTTTATAAACATGAAATTAAGATACTTAATTTATTTTCTGTTACCATGTCCAGTGTTAAGAAAGCCTCTCTTAGCATTTGGCTACTTTTGTTTGAGGAACTTGTTTGCAGGTGATCCTTGGCATAGAATAGTGGTGAACACAGAAATCCACCAAATATTTGGAGTGAAGGTGACTGGTTTCAGAAAAGGTAGGTTAGAGGAATGCTGTAAGACTGAACCAAAGACTACTGAAATGAAGAGGAATTAAATCAGATTTTTAATTAGGAGGCTAGAACCTCATTTTCTGAATCAAGAAGATGTTAGACCTCCAAAATATAGATTAATTATTATATGATGAAATTCATAGATGCATCCAAACTGTAACAATATCCTCAAGAATACTTAAATGCAGACACCAATGAGTTTGCGCTCACAAGTCAGTGTAAATCCAAACCAGCTCCATTGATTTCAGCAGCACTCCTGTGCCTTGGAGTAATGTGAGTGAGGAGAGATTTTAGCCAATACCTGAGCAAAATAAGCAAAGAGGTCATAGCACTCATCTCTTACCTATAGAAAATGCTATAAAATTCAAAAATAGTAAGAAATTTATGTCGAAGGCATAATTTTACTGTAACAGGAATCAGGACATCCCAGGTATACAAGTATAGTTAGTATCTGAGAAGACTGGTAAATCACCAACCTCAAAACCCAAATGTACTGTCCAAACAGTATAAACAGTGTTATATTTCTTACTATGTGCTGCAAGATAAAGGGCTCTTAAAAATTATATTTTTATGAAGCTCCATGAAGGTAAAGAATGGGGAAAAGTAATAAAGAGAGACACAATTGAATTAAAAGTCCAGGATTACAGAATTCCTCATCAAAACTTCTTCAGAGTCTAATGAATCATTCAATTCCTTTTCATTTGTCTTTTTCTAGTTCTCTCCTCCGGGCATTTAAAATTGCTTTGCATCATCGTAGTCATAAAAAAAGAAATTTATACCCCTCAGAAAGGATGCGTAGTTTTGCAGGAAGTAATATAGACATGTCCAATTTAAGGTCAGCATAGTCCACCTTCAAAGAAACTCCTTTTCCAGGAAGCCTGAGTGGCTTTAACAATGTCTGGGGAAGTAGATATATGCTTAGATGGAGACTCTTTCACTTGTGCCAGATTTAAAATTCATCTTCCCACCTCACATTGGAGGGAATACATGACTGAGGTGCAGAAGTGAATTCTCGAGGTGTGTTTTTTCCTTTGCTAGGAACTCTGAGAAGGACAGGGGAGTGCCAGAACAGGAACTGGAGGTGAGCATCATATTTAGCCTCTAGTAAATCCTTGACTCGGGATGACTGGAGATGGCTTCTCCAGAAAGGCTCATAATCCCAAAGGTGGTGTTGCTGTGGCCATTTTCCTGGGTTGAAAAGTCTTGCATTGTCTGTTGGAAGAGAGAGGAAATTTCCAAGTCAGTTTGCAGGATACAAATGTCTCAGTTCTTCCCACCTAACTTTACCTGAGGTATGAATTTTGGGAACGTGATGCCCCTAAGTGCTGTCCGGAGTTACTGCACACAGAGAAGCACCCACAGAAGCTGAACAAGCTGGCTGAGGTGTGAGTCACTCACAAGAAATGCCTGTAATTTTCCACTGGCTACCAATGTTGTCTAAGATGAATTGAGATGCACAGACTTAGATGAGTGAATTTGGCCTCAACTATTAACATATATTCTGGAAATATTTTTTCTGAGTACTAAAGTAGCCATTCTTTCTGTAGAAAAGGTTTTCCTCCCCAAACCCTCAGAACTGGTTATAGAAAAATAAGGATAATGAGGTGAAAGCCACAAGCTCCAAATTCTTCAATTTTTAGGTGACCAGTTTGAGACATGCCTCAAGTGGCAAGTACATCAAAAATGTCTGTGGTCATAGATGTACTGGTAACTAAGTTGAGAGTATAGCTTCAGGTCCAAATTCTGTGGTCTGATCCTGAGCCAGTGGTGCTTCTTCCAATGGGTTATTTTTCTGTTCCATTTTAAGTAAGCAACAGGGATGTGTATACAAGTAAAGTATGTATTTATTTCCAGATACATCGTTCTGAGTGCTTAGGAGTGCTTTACAATAGCGATCCTATAAGCAGTAATGCAGTTGAGGTGTCTTGACCGCTGTGGTCTCATTTTTCATGGAATTAGAGGTTGTTGTGTTTGCTCCTGTATTACCATGTATGCTTAGCCCATGTCTAGTTGGTGAAGGCAGTCAACTAAAGCTTGGTTTCCATCAGTGTCACTTTGGAAGATGATGCAGGGTTGTGTTTGCTCATACTGACTTTTGTATCCTGTTTACCTCACTCACCTGCTGCTTCACAACAGTTCCCATGAGTTAATATTGTCCTATCTGTCTTCTTCGAGAGGAAAAAATTAACAGTTTCACACACTGCAGAAACAAGATCTCCCCAAGCAGAGAACGAATGGTAAAGAACTGCCTTAAATCTGCATAGACCAGTATACACAAGTAGGACAAATTTGCTTGACTGCTGCCACTTTTTTCATTTCCCAAACTTGATTTTATTATTGGGCGGCCTGTAAATAATGCAGAAAATGGTACAGAATCCTAAAGTCTGTGGCAACGAGGATTTGTTTGACTCTTCAGCAGGGTTGTAGTGAAATTCAAACCTGACCAAGCTAATATATCTGCTGATCATGACTGTTTTGGCCCATTCCCTCTGACTTCCCATTGACACTGAGCACTGTGAAGACTCCATCAGTTTCATATTAACACTAATCAGGTCTGTGAGATTAAAATGCACACAGTCACATACAAGTGAACAAAAGCCCAATCTCACATCCATATGAATGCCTCAAAAAGTCCAATGAATGCAATTGTAATAAAAGATTTCTTTGGTTTTCAGGAAAGGGAAAAAATCTGATTTTCAACATGAAATAATAGTCACTCTTTATTCAAAAGTGTATTTCATCTTTAACATCTATTTTCACTTGAGCAGATTGCTAATGACCACTCATTTCTTCATAAAAAATGACTTCACTACATTTTACAGAATCTGTGTTTAAAAAGGCATTGATAAATTGAAGGGAGTTCAAGGAAGAGAATCAAAGATGATTAAAATGCTGCAAGTATTGACTTATGACTGAAGATTCAAATAATTGAATGTGTGTGGGCTTGCTAAACAGTTCTTACAACTTCTTTCTCAAAAAGGGAGATGTTTTATTTTTTTAATTCAAGTTTTAAACTGAGAAAATTGTCAGGAAGAATGATCTAATTGTAAGGTGGACACATTTTTCAATTTTAAACCTCAAAGTTTGTTTCTCCCATGCTACCTATGTTGCAAAATTCCTTACTTATTAGATATTCTGATTGCTACCAATGAAGTATTTTAAGGATAAAGAGCTACATAACCTTAGTAAGTCTGATAGAACTTAATCTATTAAAAGTAAACTTTGGAGAAATTTATTACATGAATACAGCTCTGAGTTCCCATGTTAAATGTCAGACGAAGATTCAGCTCATCAGATTAAGACAGCTTTTTAGGACTGAAAACCAGTTCATGTTTGGTTCTGGATCTGGTGTCATGATATGAGTCATCTTTTTCAGTAAAAAAAAAAATATATATATATATACAATACAATACAATATAATACTATATAGTATATATTATATACTATACACTATACACTATATATATAGTATACATATATATGTGTATATATATATACACTATATACTATACACTATATATTATATATAGTATTATGCTGTTATAGGATTAACAGAGAAAAGTAAACAAAAGCAAACCAGCTGCAAATGCAGTTTACTGTTTCCTTACTTTGCAACTTTAGTTCTCTGTCAGGAAGCTCACGTGAGGGGTAAGAAGAAATCTTGGAAAAGAGACTTGAAAGTTTCAGCCCTAAGAGCCCTCTTTGATAATAACATTTGTGGATATGCCTCTTAATGTAATAGCATAGACACCCAAAATTATCTTGATGATTCAACTAGTTCTCCATCTCACCATATCTCAGATTATGTGGAAATTAAGTAAGCAGACAAGATTTGTGAGGGCCACAATGGGTTTTGCAATGAGCTGGGACATCAGAATCAGTTTATTAGGAAGGATCATTAAAATGTTAACAATTATTAGAAAGAACTGGATGGAGCAAAAGCAAAAAACATCATGATGCTGCTTTTCAGATACATAGTTTGCCCACATGTTGAGTGTCTTGCCCACTTTGGGTTACTGAAGTAGAACTAGGAGGACCCAGAAAAGGGTGACAAAGATGTTCAGAAGTGAACACTGGAGAAGGGCAAATGAAAGAGATTAGTCATCTTCACCTTAGAAATATAAAAGAGAGAGATATAAAAGAGAGAGCAGGTATAGAAGTTTGTCAGTCATGAATTGCATAGAGCAACTAAATAGGAAAGAGTTCTTCAGCATGGGCTGCCCCTTGAAATTGTCAGAGAACAGTTTCAAAACAAGCAAAAGGACATACTTTTTCTCACAGTGTGTAATTTAATTGTGGAGCTTGTAGCCACAGGGAGCTATGGAAGCAAAAAGTATAAATGAATTCAAAACAGCACTAGATAAAATAATGAAGGATTGGCTTGGTGGTTTTTCATAGTAATTAAGTTAAATGGCTTAGATGTGACCTTGGGCTGACGAAGTCCCTTGACAACTGGTTTCTGGATCCTGGGATGATGTGCCACAGGAAGGATCACTGGAACAGTGCCCTTAAACACCATAGAAGTTGGGCAATGACCACAGTTGGAGATTATATACTGTGCTAAATAGGTCTGACACCATACAGTAAATCGGATGCTTTTGTAAAATAGAGACCTGAAGTCCTTTTCCTCAACTCCCATCCACGCATGGTTTATTTCTTATATGAATATTCTGAGTGACCCGGATATTGCATCTCACCCTAGAGAGGCAAATTTCTACCAGCAATAGTGATATAAATATGTGCCTTTGCACATTATGTCTCAGATGCATTTTTAAGACATAGCTATGTGTTTATCCTCCCTATTGTTATTATTTACTATAGCATCCAGAGATCCAACTCAATAATGAGGACACTGTTAAAACACTTAGTACTTGCCCTGGAAAAGAAATTACAAAACTGTACAAGGGTGATGTTTTGATGACTCCATCTTTTTCATCTGTTTGTTTGTTTTTTTCTTCTGATTTTAATTTCATAGGCAAAATTGATTTTTTCTTGTTCTGAAATGCTGATATTTCTCCCAAAGTGTGAACTATTTCTGAAATGTTGCCATCTGTCTGTAAGAGAATACAAACTAAACAGGCCTTCCATGTGCTGTAGTGTTGTCAGTGAATGACAAAGCCTTTCTGGAGACAAGTCACTGTGGTTTCCCTGCCTTAAATCTCTCCCCATTGTTGTTCAGTTGGTAGGACCTGGCACAGAACACAACATGGGCATGTTGAGCCCAAATAGGTAATATTTCTCCCTATCCTTTTCCAAAGATCTCCTCTAATCCCTGGTGTTTACGTATATTTGGTTTATAAAATAATCTGAAATATGAATTAAATATTGAAGAAAACAGACAAGGAACACCTGTTAGAAATGTGAGACAGCACTAATTGTTCTTTTCTTGTCATAACACTCTTAATCCACATCTCTTTGTGCTGTTTGTTGTCATCTTCCACCGTAAACATCTAATTTAGGCTCTAAGCACCTCAGGGTAGGGTCTTGTCATTCTCATTCTCTGTAAAGCATCAGGTTCACCTGTGGTGATGTATAAATAATAATAATTAAAAAATGCTGAGCCACATCACTCAAATAGGGAAGGTATCAGAATGGATTCAAGCAAGGACTTTTTGATTAATAACCCCCATACCTCTTATTTGTGTTCATACTAACTTTGTGGAAAATAAGATGCACACCTGAATAAGCGGAAGTATTTGGGTGGGGGTTGTTTTTGTTTGTTTTGGGTTTTGTTTGTTTGTTTGGTGTTTTGTTTTAATTTTGTTTGGGTTTTAAGACATAATAATCTGTGTGTTTAGAACAACTTCAGAGCCTGGGGCTGCTTACTGTGCTGTCCTGTTTATCCATCAAGATGGAATAATGGATAAAATAATAGAAAGCTAATACAGCAAAAACTAAAGCATGGGAATAAAACTTTTCCTGTCTAGTGCTGTTTTCTGTAGAAGATCTGTTGCTGGTATTTTGATGAGCTTCAGTCAACAGTAATAGGAAAAAGTGCATTTTCTTCAGCGAGACCACAAAGATGCAGTGTCTGCTGCTCTGTAATGTCCTGGTGCACCAGGCTCTGCACGTTATGTCACCTCCCTAAGCCAGGTCAGCATGGTAAAGGTTGTCTTCCCATGTCTGCACAAAGATACGATAGCTAGCGCATATTAGTGTTCCAACAGTAAAACAAATGAAAAGGGCACACACAAAAAGCAACAACAAAACCACAGTCACACATCTGCGTTGAAGCATTTAATATTGCATCGTGCACCATTATTGTTTAAGTGATAAATACTGCCCATGATCAGGGCTGAGCATGTCACGCTGAATGGTGAAATGGGAAGTAAAAGTTTATTGGAAACTACTAAATCAATGTAAACTATTTTAACTGCCTTAAATCAGGTGAGTGGAGCTGTTTCTATGTACAGACAAGAGAGTTTGTGGTGTTGTTTATAGCACTACTAGGATCCTCACAAAAATATTTGTACACTTTTGACAGATATGCATCAGAAATGGTTGCATTGGCAAAGATATAGGAAAGAGGTTGAAAAATGGCTGGAGGACTGGAAAGTTTGCTTTGCATCTGGAAACTCAAAAAGTTTGATGTCTCTGGCTGTAAAAAGAGAAAATTAATCACAGCCTACAAGTGCCTAAATGAGGGACGCTTTTGTGCTTACAGTAAAAGGCTAGCAGTAAATCAGTCTAACAGACAGAGCTATGGCTTTGGGTGAGTGGAAGCTGAAGTTATGTGGTGAAAGTACACATTTTTATAAAAGCCGTAGTAATTAACCATTGATTGATCAGGACTGTGGTAGATTTCTCTGTCCTTGAAATCTTCAAAACAATGGTCTAATACCCAAAAAGTTATCTTGTGCCAGTGGAAGTTGTGCTGCTCAGGCACATATCAAAACGCCCATCATTTATGTATGGGTAGTGCATATGTGCTCATGAAGGGTTGTTTCAGTTCTTTACATTAAAGACATGTCAGAACTTTTGCTGGATCAATATTAAGAATTGTCTGTCTCCTCCTCCCTGCCCCACTTATCTTTTCTGACTGTTTTGTAAGTTGAAGCCGTACCTCACACGATACAAGTTTGATTAGCTGAATCTGGCTTCTTCAGTGCTCCCTCATGTCTCTTGTTATTTATTTTATGCATTAAATGCTTATAGTGTGCTTGAGGCTGTACAAGACATAAATATAAAGGGAGTCCATGCCCTGTAGGACTTACTGTGTGGAAGGCAGAGAGGAGTAATAGCTTGGGTGTACGATACTAGTTGTTCAGAAATAATGTGTTATTGTTTCAGGAATAGGTTGATGCTTGAATCCAAGAGCATGGGTCTGGGGAATGGGCTGGGATGAAGAAGAGATAACCGGGGCTTGAACAACAGTTGACACATTGGGAACAAGACATAGGAAATTAGGGAGCACAAGTCAGAGGAGGGCACAAAAGGGCCATAGAGTGCCATAGGATGACGGGCACATATGGTAAGAATTAAGGTGTGGCAGCCTTTTTGTAGAGAAAAGGAAATCTGTAGTGTCATAAAATAGCCCAGGTGTGCAGAAAGCCACACTGGCAGGTGTAACAACCCTTGATACAGATTTCACACACAGAGTGAAAAAACATACCAAGGAAAGGGGACTGGCAAATAATTATTCTACCTAAAGTAATTGCGTTATTGGTAGGAAAGTAGTTTGTAGTATTTGTAGCTACTCAGAAAATGCAAACTTAATTCTTCTTGACCTAATTCCAGCACGCTGTTCAAAACCCATTTAGTTTAATATATTTTATTATGCAGTTTGAAGGAGAAACTCATTCCTCATGTAAAGTGCTCCAGCGCTTCAAGACTCATGTAACTTGCTTAATCATGATAGTTATTTGATAGCTTTATCTAGTAATCACTTTATCAAACTCTGATGATCACCCAGAAGCAGCTTTGGGCAGGATTGTTGAGAACAGTATGGACTGATGAAGACAGAACTATTTGTTATTAGGCACTGAGCTCTATGGCTTATGGGCAATAAATGGCACTACTTTTCACATTTGAAACTCAAAAGATGTATTCACTTCAGTATAACACTGCATTACATCTTTTGAAAAGGGAAATTCTCTTGTAGTCCATAACTCATTTTGTTCTCCTCCTAAACAAAAAGTAAAGATATTTTTCACCTATTTCAGTAATGTGGTGGCCTCCCTTTAGTTATAACTGGAGCTTGCATTGTATCACGAACCTGATTTTGCTCCTCTTCTTTCCCACCTTTCATATAACTATGAGCATTTTAATTCTCTCAGGAAATATCCCTCCAGTTTCCAATTTTGCCCCAGTGAATTGGCTCTTCAGAATGCAGGTTTGGGAAGGGCTTCGCTTCCATCATGACAAAGCAGGTAAAAATAAGTTTTTCCTCCCATTCAGTGCTCTGGGTGTGAGGCCCCAGAGCAAGTGCTGGAGGCAACAGCAGTACATTTGCCAGCAGCAGTGATCCAGCTGAGGGAGGCACTTGGTCTTCACCTGTCCTTGTACAGGAAGAAGCGTGCAGGCATGTAAAATGTGTCCCCACCCCGCCATGGAAACAGCATGTCGGATCTAATGTAGAATGTTGGTTTATACCAAAACTCCCTCACAGAGCTGATGTTCATGTGAAATAAGGGGACATGTTTACATGTGAGTGAAAGTCATTGATTCTTTATAGAAAATGTACTGCTCCTTCCAAGCGTGACAGATGCACAAGTGTATACACAGCAATAGAGCAGGAGTGGGATACGGTCTCAAAAGAGTCCCTAAAAGACATGCAGATGAATTCAGTGAAGTTAGCCGTTTATCGGTATCTGAACTATGCTGTCCAAGTCCCCTGAGGATGACAAGCAGGGATTTAACGTAGCTCGTGTGTCTTGTGCTGCCAGACCAGACATTCGGGGCTCTCAGAATTTAGTTGTGAATGTTCAGTATAGGTGCCAACCGGATGCACTTGATTAATGATAAAGGTGCTACTCTCCCGTGCAGAGAACTAGACTTTTGATCCTTAATGTAGATGTTTGTATCTGGAATGCTTCCATTAACAGTCCTTTGAGGGAAGCACGTGTGTGGTAAATGAATGTAGTAATGTATTGATTACAGAGGGCCTGAAAGGTTTTGAAAGCCTTCAGTCTCAAACTGTTCTTTGGTGCAGGCCTGTCTGCTGGTGTTCATGACCCTGGGAGCTGATCAATGGCCAGGTGAATGTGGAGCTCCTGGGGTAGTTCATAAACCGGAGATGCCAGCGCTTCCCCAGGGGACCCGCTGCAAGATGGGCTAAGGTCTGTCTGCCATCTGCTGACCTTGAAACCTCCTTCCTCACAAGGGCTTGGATTTCACAGCAACTCGCACCCTGTCCCTGGTTCCATGGCGTAACTCCGTGTGGGAACTGCATTTCCATTGTTCACTGTGCCGGGGAAACTGAGCACAGGGAACTGGTACAGGGAAACTGTGCCAGTCAGCTCCCTGCCTGCTGGGACTTGGTGCCTCATACCACTAATTGTCTCTGGTTTTGGAATGCAGATTGGTTTTGACACTAAAAATATTCTCACATCCTTAAAATAATTCCACATCAATGGAAGAGAAGCCCACTGGTGGTAGTAAGGCCCAAATGCAGTCATTATGGGAGGATATACACGTTGTGTGATCTCCAGTGTTGTCAGCAGATCATGCTAATTACACCAATTCAAAAAAAGCAGAAGAAATTATCATTAAGCAGCTGTTTAGGCACCTGTTCGACCTTTTGAGGAATTTTCATTTCATGTCAGTAGGTCAAAAATATGGACTGTGATCAAGTCCCTGGTGTGAACGGGGACTTCCCAGCATCATAGACATGTTGTGCAACATTGAGCCAGTCACTGACCCATCCTGTGTGCCACTTTTCCTGTCAGTAAAATGGGATAAGGCACTCCCTACCTCTTAACACAATTAACTTATTAACAGCTCTGTGATGCCAAGATGATATGGTGGCATATTCCACAAAAATGAAAACTGTAAATACAGAAAAGTGCAAGCCACCTCTTTCTTCTATATTGCAACTTCTTGCTTGAGCCCTATTTGTAGATTCTTTCTCGTCTCGGAGAATCAAACAGTGTTGTTGGGGTATTTTTTTGTATATTATAAGCTGCAGTGAATAACATATACTTAACAAAATTACCCACTGCATTTTCTGTGAGCAGCACCCCAGTTCCTTTTCACTTCTGACAAGAAGAACACTATCACCAAGAAAATCACCGACCTCCATTTCCACCTCACTTTTATTTGGCAGAAAACAGTCAAGTTTGCCATTGGTTTCCTCTAGTATTGTTCAGCTCATCTGGTATGAGATCACATTAAAGAAGATTGTTGCAATTTGTCTCATCTTGTTGTGAAAGCACATACTGTCTCTATGCACTCAAGCCATACTTTAAGTATGAGTGATTGAGTGGACCTAAAGAATGCTGAGTAAATATGTTGCTGCAATTAGGGCTTGAGGAAAAAAAAAAAGTGTATCCAGTATTTTTCATTCCTTTACCATTCCTGTATAAAAGGTATACACGATCTTTCTCATGCACACACAAAACTTAGCAGATAAAATAGCTTGGAAAAATTTATCATACTGAGGGCTTTTCTCTTTACTGGTTTACCTGCAGAACAGCACAAAACCACCTCCTCTAAAACAAAAGAGAATCTGGCCCTGTGAATACTAAGACTGGCATTACTAAAATAACCTACCAAAACTCTCATTTTTCTTTGCATTTTGTGCACAAAGCAGGGATGTCTGAAACACATTATTCTATAAAAGGGTACTGCAAGATAGGAATCTTTTCTCCATGTCATGCAATGGTTTGATTTTGCATTTAAATAACATCTTCTACCCAAGATCTTGCAAGTTTTTAAAGCTATTAATTTAGCCTCACAACAGCCCTGTAAAGAAGTTACAAATGAACAGCAGATAACAGTAGATGTAATAGTAGATAACTTAATAATAGGTTTATCTTTTTTCTGTGGTCACGGAGACCATCACAAAGCCCTGTTTTATTTTCTGGCTGAATATTAGTTTGTGATGCTTGTGGGCTTTAGATGGCAAACTAAGAGAGCTTGGGTTTCATTTTCAGAGAAATTGAACACCTGAAATGGTTCTTCATTTCAGCTAAAATTCTAAGGGCTTAGAAAGAAAATCAAGTATATGTAGTCTCAAATGAACTCCCATAAACAGGGACTCTGTGGTCAATGAGCTACTTCAGAAAACATTACCTGAGGTATTTTGTCTCCTGTTACACAGGTTATGTCTGGCCACATAGATACAGATAGACCCAAGCTCCTCTGTTTTTGAGATGGCCAGGTATGAGGTAGTCCAAGTGTGGAAGCAGATTACATAAAACTAATGGCTCGCAGAGCATCAGTTGAATTTCCAGTCTTCTGCCTGAAATATGAGAAATACCACTCTTCCTCTTCTGTCACTTCAAAGGTGGCTCCAAGCTGTTTGTTTTTGACCAGACTCTGTATTCAGACTTTTTGTTTTAAATGCCATTACTGTAACTATCTGCTGCTACGTGGAAGAAAGAAATTAAAGTTAAGCTGTTTGAGCAGTGTTAACACCATGCAACAGCAGAGTGCAGTCTTCAGGGTGCTAATGTCCATGTCTTGTTGCTTCAGGACTTTGGGAAAAGCTTCCTGT
This sequence comes from Nesoenas mayeri, assembly GCF_963082525.1. Classification (NCBI taxonomy): domain Eukaryota; kingdom Metazoa; phylum Chordata; class Aves; order Columbiformes; family Columbidae; genus Nesoenas; species Nesoenas mayeri. The sequence continues at coordinate 109,915,331 of NC_137543.1, forward strand.
AAGCACATTGCTATCCGACAATGAGAAGTACTGCTATTGTGCAGGCTGCATTGAGATTTTAATGGAAGACAGTGTTGCGCTTTACATTCACCCTTGTTGACTTCACATTGAAGCCAACAGGAGCTTTGTTCCCTGGGTTCAGGATCAAGTCTTAATACCTAACAAATGTGTATGTTATTGCGCAGAAAAGATCTACTTTAGATTTGTTTCCAAGGTACCAGCAGTCAGAAGGACCAAAAAACTATTTTAAAAATGCCGGGACTAGGTTGTTGATTAATGAGGAATTTATTTTATTTTGCAGTGTCTCTTATTTAACTGGATACCTCTGGAGACATGCTTTAAACAGCAAGGCACTATCTTAGACTAGTATGGTAGATTTTCATCTCACGTTGACTCCATTAAAGTAAGCTTCTATAAACAGACATCAATTACAACCAGTTTAAAGGGTTTTAAAATGTAATCCAGCAGTGCTGCTTAACTAAATGAATCCTGAGAACTGATCTCCAGTGAATTAATAGAGCGGTGTGTGGAGAGCTCGCTATGAATCTGAGTTAATGACTGGAGAAGATCAAATTAATTACAACTGTCTCTGAGGACCTGCAGGGAAGAACTCCCCCGGATCAGCTAAGGTTTGATTAACTCTTCAGGTACCAAATAAAGATTATCTACAAGTCATTTTTAAGTAACTGGAGGTAAGACAATGGAGTAAGGCAGCCTGGTATTTCCCAGGTGGCATGAAACCACTATGAGAAGTAAATTTTACTGCAAATTTCAGTTTTCAATTGCTGAACTAATTAATTAGCAAAATAACAAGATACAACTATGGGTTCAAAGCAGGGCTGTGCTGGTGCAGTTCTGAGGCCAGGAAGGCACACTGGTCTACGCAAAATGAACTGATCCAGTTCTGAGAAAACAGATATCCAGATAACAAAAAAAATCAAGTAATAACTGATAGTAATTGGCCATCTCAGAAGAAGTGTATATAGGCATTGGTCTAAACTTTCATCTTCTCAGAGACAAATTCTTTGAGCTTTCACTTCTTAACCTCCTCGTCTGGTACAGCAAATACTTGATTTTGTAGAACTGTAAAACAATCACCCCTTGCGAGGGGCAGACCAGCCCCAAGTGTCACCAGAGTCGGCCAGGGCACTAAAATGGGATATTTATTCCCTGGAACCCAGGCCCCTGGCAAATGTCTCTTAGGTTTCTCTACAGAGACCGGGCAGACACCTACAACTGGAAAGAGACATATTTCTTTCCAGAAATACACACATATTTGCACCAGGCAGCAGAAAGGCATGCCTTCCACCTATCCATGCCTTCAGCCTACCCACCACATTAGCAGCCTGTAGTGACAACTGGCTGCTGCAGATTTAAATTCATTCTCTCTCCATGCTTTTGAATTACTCAAGCCTTTAAAGAGTATGCTGCTTTCTTTATTATTCAGTGACTATTCAGTTCTTGGTTGTTGGTTTTGTTGGGTTTTCTGTTGTATTCCCCCCCCACAAACAAACAAACAAACAAACCTGTAACAATAAAATCCTGCAATGCATTCCACTTCATGGTACATTAGGAGGATAATGGGGGGGCTATCAAGCAGGAGAGCAAGGAAGGCTGAACAACAGATAATTATCAGGGGCCTAAAGTGAAGAGGATACATTCACTAAGAAGGGAAGGTACTAATCAGCTCCTGAACTGTTAGACAGCGTTTATAGTAAGAATGAGAGGAAGCAGTACACACAATTAAGCAGCTGATATATCTGCACATTCAGGAACAGGCTAGTCACCCACTCTGCCTCATCCCATACTGAAGCTCCAGAGGAGTTTAGAGAGAAAGAAGTGATGGGTTAGGTGTTAGCAATTTTCAAAGCACTTTATAAGCCTGGCAAATTAAGCTTGTGATGACACAGTGGCTGCTCTGAAATCAATGGAAAAACCTCTTTCCTGTGAAGTGAATACAGTGATTCAGCAAGAAGAACTGCAGAACAGCCTCAACACCCTCATTTCCAAAGACTGACATCAATATTCTTCCCTCTGTATTTGAGTTCTTCCACAAAATCTGTGTAGCAACTAGAAGATTTTCAATGTTAGATTTTGGAGAGACTTGGTTTTCTGCTCTAAAATGTTGCTTGTATTGGGTTTTGTGGTTGCGTGCATATAACACATACTTCACTCATATAACATGTATACTTCACAGTCAAGTTTGGTTTATAATTTCAGGTGTTTAGAACTAAAGGAGTTATTTGTTTGTCCAAAATATTCTTATTTTTCACCCAGCAGACTCTGGAGTTAAGCTAGTGTATTTCTTCCAGAAAGGTGTCAAATAATTAATCTGAATTCAGAACAATAGAAAAATCTACTATTTTCCAGCCATCATTTTTGCAGTGGCCGTCATTACTAACAAGCTGCTGTATTTCTTGTTTGTATTAATGTATACCTAGAATTCAGTGTCTTATGTGTACCTTGAGGAATCTTTTAGTGAAATCAAATGACCTCACTATTTGCTTGGTTTTGTTTCAGATGAATTAAAGTCAACCTCTTTCAGACTTTCACAGTAATATACTCTCTCTAACAGTTTTAGCAGCTCTTTCCACGTCTCTTTTATTTTTCAAGAACTTTTAAAGAACTTTTGTCTTTGGTCACTGGGACTTAATACAGTGCTCCAGTAGCTTTCTCACCGGTGGCTTTCACACAGCAATAACATTTTTCTTGGCCTCTTGCACATGGTATTTCTGAATTCCAGTGGTTCTTTGGGATGCTGCTGTACCCTGGAAGCTCTGTAATGCATTAAAATAAGCAACTTTGGAATGCAAGAGGCAGTTCTCCATTTGGAGATATGTCCTCTTACCTTGTCCATTGGTATTTAATTGTGCATTTTGTACTGTCTTAAAATTGATTTGGACCCAGCTCATGAGGTGTGTCAGGTTACTTTTGACTGCCCAGTTCCTCCCAATATTTGCCTTTTTGCTGTAGTGTTTATATATTTATTTCTTAGATTAAAATATTTAATGTTGTGAGAGAAAATGTAAACACCTTTGGGCATTGCACAGTTGTATTCTTTTGTGTCTACTTTTGATCCATACATAGACTGTTAAAAATACCCCTTTCAGAGAATTATGCCCAAGTGTCAAACTGTCAGTTAGCTAGTTCTTAATCCATTTGACATGTACTATATTGTTATGGTATATGTCTGATTCTTTTTAAAAAAGGAAATCTAAGGACTTCCTGTCATCACAATTTCTTTGTCCAACAAACTTGCAGCTCTCTTGAAGATGGTAGTCAGGCTTGTCTAGCTAAGCCTGTTTTACATAAAGCCCCATTGATTTTCACTATTTCAGTTTCTTAATTAAAATAATCCAATACTGTCTTTTTCATTATTTTTCCTGGGACTGAAGTCAGGTTACCATTTTATTTACGGAACGGTTCTGTTTTTTCTGCTTAATTTTAGTAATTTTAACTACCTTTGTCTAATAATGGGCCTGGCACTTTACAGGACTTTTTTTACTCTTAATATACCTTTAAAATCATGTTCTTTGTTGCTGCTCTTAGGCTTTTATATTTTTTTCCTGTAAATTTTCATTTGGTTTGCTACCAAATAGTGATTTTCATTATATTTTTCCTACATGCTTTTCTCTCTTAGTCAGGTTTTGTTCTAATTAAAACAGCTTTCAGTAATTTCTCTTTTGAATCCTCAGCTGTAAATGTTAGTAAGAGTTCAGTCCTCTGTATGACATCAGGAATCTGATGAAGCTAATTTGCTTGTGATCTCTGGTCCCTCATCACTCACCAGCGTGATGTCCAGGTGTTAATTCATCTTTATCACACATTAGGAGGTCCAAACTGGACTTGCTGCTTTTTAGATACAATACATTTAGTTAAAAAAAAAAAAAGTCTGCATGCTTTAGAAACTGTAATTGTTTGTTGTTTTTGTTGTTGTTGTTTTCACTAAATAACTGTAGAAATTTATCTCATGACTTGTCACTTCCTCCATCCATCCTCTCCCTTCCTACCTATATTAAGTGGAAATACATCTACAAAAGCAACCTGCCATGACTGGCTGGTTTATAACAGATTCCTACCAGGGCTTTTAAAATGAGCAATTGATCCATACTGCATGGAAATCAAAGGTATAAGGAAATCGTAATGGAAGCACTTTCTGAAGCATTTTACTATTTATGTTACATTATTTGAGGTAATTCAGCATGTCCTGATGTTTGATTGTGTTTCATGCTTCAGTATCATTTTACTATGGTTTAATTATGTGTTTCTCTAATGACATCACAACTATGATGAAGACTATTTATGTTAAATGTGAAGCTTCCACAGTGTATTTTGCCCAAGTGCAAGTATATTCTCTATAGCTTATTTTTTGCTAGTCATTATTAGTTATTTGTGTTACACTGCATTGTTTTGTAAAACACTTTACAACCTTTGCACCGCGCCAAACAAAGAGCGGGGACTGAGATTGTGTAAATTTAAAGGAAGAGGCATCCTAACTGTTTTGGGACCATAGCAACTTTAGTAGCTCCAAGAAAAAAACAAACAAACAAAACACAAACAAGCAAACAAACCAAACCAGAAGTGTGTACAGTACAGTTCATATGGTAGTTACAATAAGTATTTGACCTTTGTAGAGGATTAAAGAAGGAAAGACTCGAAGTGAGGTATGGACCGTCTTATTTGTAGTTTCACAGGGTGGTGACAACAATCACTAGGTAACTGATCCAATACCAAGGTAGGTGACTAGAAGGTAAGAAGCCAAACTATGAGGGAGAAAAGACTAAAAAGAAAAGATTGTTGCATGGCAAGAGTTAAATAGAGGATATTGGAGAAAAAAAAGTTTATAATCAAGCACAAGGAGAGATTTGAAAAGAATGAGAGACGTGAACTTGGTGTGGAAGTAGAGAGGTAGAGTGAGACAATTCGTGAGAGGGGAGAGTAGTGGCAGCTGATGTTGGAGTATCTTTCTGAAATGCAGGGAAAAGAAACAGGATGAAGCAGTCCAGCACATAGCTATGAGCAGGCAGAAAGACAGGAATGAGAAAGTGCTTTTGCCCAGTGAGGATGAAAGCAAATTATGAAGGTCAGCCATATACAAAATCATGCCACGTCAAAAGAACAATTAGAGATTACATTGGAGGCCTGAGGAGAAGACATCATGGTGAGGTTGTCAATCTTGACAGAGAAAGAGGAGAATTAGGGAAAAGAACAAAGCCATTTTTACAATGTAAATTCCTCATGGCAGGAATCTGTCTTTTTATTTCTCGCAAGACATCATGCATGTTTATGCCTTTGAATCAATCATATTTTCTGCAGATGGTAAGCCTGTAATAGCAAACAGGCTCCCAAAAAGAGGGAAGATGGGGCAGATTGAGTGGGAATCACAGAATCACAGAATGTTAGGGATTGGAAGGGACCTCAAAAGATCATCTAGTCCAATCCCCCTGCCGGAGCAAAATTATGGTGGTGTCACATAGGTGACAAGCTTAGAGACTGTAGCTGAAGGTGTAACAGTGGATGCAAACAACCAGAAAGGTCTTCGTAAAAACCATGAAGAGTTGTTAGGAGCAAAAAACAAAAGTAATATGAATGTATGAAACTCAGCAAGTAATTAAGGTGATATCTCTGTGCCGCAATGCAAAAATATGTTGCCAGTCTTCTCCATCTGGGTAATTAATGTATGTCCCCAGTCACTGAACTGACTTCTGCCCTAGGAAGGACAGTGGAAACAGAAAGTGATGGAAAGCTAAGGAATATTGTGTGGAAAAAAAGAGAAAATGATCTGCTACGTCAAGCACATGTAGTAGATCAAGATCCCCGAGCTTTTGCTTTAATGCCAGCCAGAGCTGTGATGCAGCAGTGATCAGGCATCCAGTGTCTGTTGTTACCACACAAAAATATGATTAATGTAGCAAGTGCTACCACAAGTCGCTACTTCATTACTAGGTTGGGTTGTAAACGAAAGAACAAATAGTTTCAGGCTTTGAAAGGTCAATTCCAACGCACCATGCAAAACAACATGCCATCTTCCACCTGCCAAGCACCTAATGCGTCTCAGCACCAGCTGTGTGATGTATCATTTCTGCTAGTCTGTACAGGCAGATCAGAGGGAATTCACCTGCTTGGATTGAAGAGCTGGGATCATATGCTTTGTGTTCAGCTGCTGCCGTATTTTCCTATATCCAGAGAATGATTTCATAGCCACAAAATTGGATGAAAAGCACCGATTCTTAGTATTCTGCCAGCAAAGGGGATGTTGCAGGTGCAGCTCCATAGGTGACTCTGAATTACCACAGCTGCGAGATCACTGTGCTCTTTCCTTATTCTTGCTGGAGAAACCTCTTGCAGAATTCCTGTCGAGATGATATCTGTGTTCTCAGTGAGAACAATACTGCACTGGGAAGTATTCACATTAGGAATAATTTTCCCAGGGAATAATTTTCAGTAATAAAAGAAGGAAGGGATTCAAGCATTTACTCACTATGTGTTACTGAGCTTTTTGTGGAATATAACTATTCTCCAGCATGCTAGAAATGTATTGTTGTTACTTTTAAGCTGAAAAGGGATAACTTGACTGATTATTCCTTAGCCTGAAGTTGTTCTATACCTGAAAAGTGAATCATAAAGCCATCTCATGGTTATGCAGCTGATCAAGTCAATGTACCATAACAACAGTATATACGTATAATCTCTTTAATTCCAATTATATGAATGGTCAGAACCATAGGGTAAATTCTGGAGGGAAGGAGAAGGAAGGAAATCTAGGACAGCTTCCTGGCTGTAGCCTTTATATCAGCAACCAAAGGCTGATGAGGCAGGGACCAGACTTACCATAGTTCTCCTGTTAAATGCACACCGAAGACTGTTAGGTGTGTCGTACACTAAAGCATTTTCAGTCACATGCAATAAGACAACAAATTCCATAAGTTCAGCCTGGCAGACTGCTGTGGCAGTAAAGCACCATTCCAACTGAAAAGTGAGTCATTTTGTGAGTCTAAGGGTACAGAAATTGCTAGACTGCATTGGGCCAGGAATCTATCTACCTTAATGTCCAGTCTCCAGCGTTGACCTCCCTCAGAAAATGATGTCTGACAGTAATCTCACTGATAAATTTTTCATGTAAGAATTGACTGCAGGATAAGGCCCTGAACACAGGAAGTACAAATGGCTGAAGCTGTGCAGATGGATGTAACAGAGAAGAGTGGAGTTGCTCAAGGATGTCTCATTGCTGTGAGTGGACAGGTTTTACTTGAAGGTGTATCTTTACTAGTGATTTATTAGTGTTTCTGACGTTCATCTACAGTCCAAAAGATGCAACATGAGAGGAACAGCGTGGGGGCAGAATCAAGGAGAGATTTCATAGCGGATCCAGCTGCTCGGGTGTGGATACAGAGAAGAGACCAAGAAGGGAAAGTCACTGAAATGAGTTAGTGCTGTAAATAGGGGGAGCAGAAGAGAGGCAAAAAATAAACAACTGAGATATACAAATCTGTTGCATCCATGCGCAGACAGCAATATCAGATCCTGCAGGTAGGCCCTAGGTTGGTGTTTGAATAGAAGCATCAGCTGCTTTGCAGAAATTTGCAACATCTCTGAGCTGTTTTGTAGACTGTAACTCTCTCCCCAGCACCAGCTGCCACAGGAAAGGACAGTCCTTTTCATTAAGTTCAGATATGTCAGCTTTCCATTTAATCTATCCCAGTGACTGCTTCAAGAAGAACAAAATATTAAAAAGCAATAGGAAACAATTGTTTTATGAAGGCTTGATGCCTGCCATTCTATTTAGAGTAGCAGGAGCAGGGTAAGTGATTTTATGGTCTGGATAGCACATGAGATATGCAATACAGTGAATAGTATAACAGGACAAGACCAGAAAGCTCATCAACAGCAAGTATCCTGTAGTATCAAAGAATAATTATTAATACAGTTCTGTTCCCCCACTCTGTCCTGAATACAGAGGAACTATTGATACTTCTTTTTTTAATTATGGAAACATTTTATTCCACTGGCTCTTGCTGTGGCCTGTCCATTATTGTTCTGATAACTATCTTGCTGGATATGGGTATCATTCTGATCAACAGGTACACACTGTACAGAAATCTGTGTGCCGACAATACCCCATTGGAGAACACCCTTAATTAAAAGTTTTATATTGAATTAGTTCAGTTTTGTAAAGAACGGGGTGAATGTAAACTTGAATATTAAAAGTTGTGTAGACCATTGTATTTAAACATGCCATTTTTTTGCAATGTTTAATCAAGTGCTTGTCTTCCGTGTCTTGCTGAATATACTAAGGAGTTTTCATAATTGTGAAAGTGATAATAACAGTTACATTTCAGAGCTTTGCATTTAGAGTGCACTCAGAGCTGGTCATTGTTCCAAGGGGTTATTTTTCCTCCTCCTTGTCCCTTCCCTGTTACTGGAACTGTATAACTGGGCAGTACACCAAAGGACAATATTCAGTATAGTTAAATAGAAGATCATAAACTTAAGACATAAAATGGTAAAACTACATGCAAAAGATAAACCAATCGAAATTAAATGTAACATGAAAATGTTTAGAAATCTCTCTGGCTATCTTAAACAATATGTGTAATACTTAATGCACAATGCAAGCAAAAACACAGGAATGAAAGGCCATTTAACAAAACATACTGAGAATGAAGCTTGGCTTCAGTAGGAACAAAGGCCACACTTTTTCACAATTGGAGTCTTCAAGCATCCATCCAGAATGTTACTCAAACATGTATATGAATTCAGAAATAGTTTTTAAACTCAGTGCTGATGTGTTTTATTTGTATGTTCTTATATCCAGGATACGTGCTTAATAACTTTACCAATAGTCTTAGTAAATTATAGACAAAGCTACCAAATTTGTACTTGGCTCTGTGGACTGAATTTCTGGTGTCCTGAGCAAGCACAGCTGTGAATCATGGACTTATTAGCTTATGGGACTGGAGTCAAGGACAGTAATTTTTTTTCCAACATAATAAACTTCCATTTGGAGTTAGAGAGAAATATCCTCACCTTAACATGAGTTTATCCAACTGGCTGTGACTGTGTAGCTGGTTTTCTAACTGTCTTTGAAGGGTCTTTATCAGTATCTATTTCACATTTGGTTTGCTTAGGATTTTTAAAGCAAATCATAGAAGGGAAGGTACTTGGCCTGTAACTTCTGAATCACAGAATCACAGAATGTTAGAGATTGGAAGGGACCTCGAAAGATCATCTAGTCCAATTCCCCCGCTGGAGCAGAAACACCCAGATGAGGTTACTTGAATGATCAATTTAAATGCCGTCTCTTGCATAGACTCGCTGCACAGGTAAAAATAAGTTTACCTCATTTGTTTTTTTAACTGCAAGACTGTAACCTGTAGTTTATCAATGTGAGAGGGGATGCTCGTTAGCAGGGCTACTGGGGACAGATTCTTTGGGGCTTCTCTTGACGACAGCATGAATGCTGCCTTCTGAAATAAGGGATCACCAGACCCACCATATGACTGTTTTAATCCACTTTGTGTAATGGTCTGAGTAAACTGAGGCAGTTCTTCCTCCCGAAGGTCCATACAAATCTCGCACATTAGCCAATGTGTGTGTGAGAGAAATATTATCTCCCAATGTACTAGCAAGTGACATCTCGCTGCAGAAAGGTTCAAAGCCAAATGCTTTCACTACCATTTTCTGCATTTCTTATGCTTGTTAGAGGGGAAGCAAGATGTTTCCAAGCTCTGTTTTAGTGAGTGAGGATTGCATTCTGGATTGTCACTGATCTTCCTGGTGCTGTGACCACCTGGGAGGGACAAGTGGCGCTAGGGATGACTGATGGATAATGTTTGACATTTCAGTACTCTGCTAGGTGGCATCAAAGGTGGACGCAGGCCTGGAAAGCATTCTGCTTTATGAGGTTAAACAGCGAGAGTGTCATGCTGGGCCTGATCCCACCAAAAAGAGTTTACTACAGGGGAAGTGAGAGCAGCTCTGAACAGGGGAAGGGAACACAAGGGTGTACAAATCCTGAGGAAATTGTAGCTGCGATGACAACGCGCTGGCTGGCTTGCTTCAGGTTGCTGAACGCTGCCTCCCAAAGTGTTTGGAAAGCCTCTCCCACTCTCTGGTATAGATAATAAATAATAACTTATAAGTCAAATATGGAACAAGAGCACACAATTTTCTAGTCGATGCCTTTGTGTTAAAAGTGCTATTTGATGAATTCTGAAAAGGAATATCTTAAAATCCCAGTCAGCACATCAGATGAAACTGAAATTATTTTTCAGAGAGGTTGGCTGTACCATTTTATAGGAGAAACTGTTCTGCCAATGCGTAAGCGAGCTGCTCAACTTGCAAACATTTTTTGCTATGAGTGTGCTACAGGAAATTTTTACTGACAGGTTATTATGACTACTTTAATGCACATATGACCCACTGTCTGGAAGACAGTTAAAATTATAAACTGTTCATAAATTTACTGACACTGTTGGCAACACTGTGTTACAGCAGTAAACATTTAATTTGATCCTCATTTCTTAAAATAGTGGTATTGCTATGCCTGCAGAAATGCGAAGCTTCCTGTTGAAGAAATCTCTTTCAGGTCTCTGCGTATTAGTCCTTCAGCTTTGCTTATGTGCATTTGTGACAAATGAAAGTAGTCATATAAAATCTCCATTTAATGTTAAAATGAAAGCAACAAATTCATACAATTCACAGCTTTCTGCATTAAAGTTCTTATAAAGCCTTACACTCCGATTCAAGGAAATAATTTCTGTCCATGAACTTTCTCTAAATGATTTTTTATGTAGTTGTCTGCCCCAGCTACTCCTGATACATGTGAAGCATAAAGAATAGTCTTGTAACAAGGGAAGCTTATAAGTTCTTACAGTTCTTACTCAGGCAAATTTCCTTCAGTGAATAGGAATTATGCTCAAGTGATAATTGCATCATCTGGCTCACGCTTTGAGTATTTAGACATCTCTCAATTCAATGCCGTAAAATGATGTTAGGATGCAATGAAGCAATATCTGTAGTCTTCTGCCCTATTGTTCACTTCTCCGCATCCTGCAGCTGCAAGAAAGAGTTTCTTTTTCTCTCACACGTAGGTAGAAGTCGCCTTCCAACAGGAAAATCTCAGAAGCAGCGATACATTGACGGGGGAAGAACCTCTCCTTGCTCTTTTGTTCTGTTAATTTTTACATACTGATGGTTGCTATGAGGCTGGGGGAAAAGCTCAGAGTTTGCCAGCTGTTGGTTACGTGCACAAGAGCTTGCACCAAAGCCAAGCTTTGAGGGAGACTGTTAAGCCCCTTGTTTTCAGGGACCATATTGCTATCAAAGCTCATTTTGTTGGTTTTGCATGTGTCTGGACCCTTTTAATGCTAAACAAATAATAGCCCTATATTGCTTGCTGCTGACACCACAGGTTTATTTTAATGGCTCTCACTATAGCTTTCTTGAGCTTATCCTTTTGTCTTGTAAAGTCATTGCTTGTTGGTTCCTTGATTTTTTGGAAAAAAATCCAGTTCTGGATTCATTTGTAGAATTGATGACATAGAATTTCAGAACTGTCTTGAGGACTCCTAAAGCACAACCACAGAAGGAAGCAAGGTATTGAAAGAGATCATCATGATCAGAACATATATGTGATTTTGTGCTGTTTCACCATAAACTTGAGGTTCATCGTTGGAGATCAGACAGAAGACATAAAGATAGTATCAGGCCCAAGTAATGACTGGAGAGAGCTATAAACATGCTGGAGTGACAGGATTATGCAAATTTCATGAAGGAAACGTAAACCTTAAAGAACTGAACACAGAATCAGGAAACAATAGAAATGTCAGTGCATTAAACTTCAACCTCCTCCTCCCGCTCCCAAATCTGAAAGCAGAAAACCACATCAGATGTGATCTGGGAAGGGGAAGTGGAGATGAGATGGGATGCCACATAGAGATGGGGTGAAAAGGTGCTCCATCACTTAGGAAAACAGGCTCAGCATAAGATTCTGATGACAGGGAAAAGGGATTTATTTTGTATTGTTTGGATCTGCAAAATGTAGAGGTGACACACAGCTAAGTAGAACAGTGAAGTCAATGGGAAACTCCAGTAGTAAGGCTGTTAGCAACTGATCATAATACTCTGGTAAACAACAAAAGAAAGAAAGTAAAGGTGAGAGACCAACATTCTCTAAGGAAAAGTCTGCTTAGAAATGGTTTTAAGTTACATGAACATCAGTGTTGAAAATAACATGGGAAAACCAGGCAGGTAGCGTCAGCCTGCAGTGGAAGCGTAGCCAGTGTCTGAATAAAGCAATGGTGAGAACAAAGTGTTAGTAATATCTTATTCAAGCATAGAGCAGCTTACTATGGTTTTCTCCTTGTGTATTAATTATGCAACAATTGGAAAGCCAAAAAGCATGGAAGAGTCCTCAGGCAGATGAGTAAAATTTAACTCGTTGTCTCCCTTTGAAAATAAAGCCCTCAATAACATGGGAAATAGCACAGAAGTTTTTCAAAAATTCATCTCAGTGGGCAGCTTTCTAACTGCTGTTGCCAAAATTGAGAGGAATTCAACTGCTTTTCACTCGCATGGTTCAGTTTCACGCAGTGAGAGTTGTAAAGATGATGTCTGATGGTCTACAGCAAATCCATACAGGGAACCCCGAGGAGTCACAGAATGAAAGGAAACTGAGGGAAAAAATATGAACAAAAAGGGAACAACAACAAAAAAAAGTAATTTTTTGAGAAAGGGGGGAGCCAAGGGGCCAGTTCAGAGTAACAAGAAAGTATATTATGGGTGAACTAACTGACTTTCAGCAGATATGAAGGCCCATGTACCATCCTTCACTAAATATTTAGCTTTATTATGTTCCACATAATTAACAAGTATTCCTTAGCTAATTGGGTGGAGCAATGCTGAGTGGCACTTACGGTGCCAAAACTTTGGGTCTTACTGCTTCTGCATCACTTCCAGGTTGTTGAAGAAAGCAGCTGCATGTCTTATATCCACAGGGGCTTCCTCATGCGCCCCACTCCCACCTGAGTGGCAGAGCTCATTGCTTCCTCAGCTAATTTCTGTGCTAGATGTGACCAAAAAACAGAGCCGTGTAGTTCTTAGGAGCTGTGGGTAGTAGAGAAGCGCTGTAACTTGTCAGGAGCAAGCATGGCAGTTTAGCAACAGCCTGCTATGAATTAGCATTCATTCAAGGAAGTAAAATGTGTTTATGGTGGCAGTTCTCAGCACAGTATCATGGTTCTGTTGTACTGTTTAGCTAAATGTCATCTATTAATATTTCAGTGAACAAGGCTCCTTGCAAAACCCAGCTGGGATCTCATAATCAGTCATTTTACATAATGAAGAGAGGCTCTCCTAGACAGTGCCTTACTCTGTTTTCCAATTACTTTTATCCGTGCACTTGGCCTGATCCGCCAGTGCTGCTTCCCCCATTAGAGTAGTGTCACTCCAGGCTTTAAACTGATACACTGCAGCACACATGCAGAAGGGTGTCCACACTGTAATATGGTTAGAAAAGCAGCATGCAAACACAGTGATACAAGCAAAATTATCTTAATGACAAAACATCTATTTAAATTTTAATTGGTGCCATCTTCATCCCATCTCAAAGTTGAAAAATCAAATTTTGTTCCCACTGGAGATTTGGAGTAAAGAAAAGCATCCTGAAGGAAAACTTAATTTTTCAATAGGAATGTTGGTGGTTTGTTTTTTTCTTCACATCACTTTGATTCTTTCCTCTTACTGAAATTTCTTCTAATTTTATCTTATTTGAGAACTACTCAAAACCGAGTTGTTTTGGCTAACATTTTGGAAGCACACCGTATTTTGTATGCCCTGAAAACCCAGTCAGGTCAGAGGATTTCAGTAGTTCCAGAAATTGGTCAATTCTAAACTCCACCATCGCTGTCAAATAGCACAGGAGAGCCAGGTACCCTCAAATTTTGGATTAACTAACTACTGTCAACTTATTTTTGCAAAACATTTTGATTTTCCCAGCTGAGATGCTGCTCATGCAGGTAGTTTCACTAAAGTAACTACGTTTGCTTGTGCAGGGACTTTGATAAGTGTGAAGTGTTATTCCGTACAGATTTAGTACAGTTTCAGGATATTTTTGCCCAAGAGTGATTATAAATATTTTAAAGGTCATTTTTTTCTAGCTAAAAGGAGGTATTATGTCAATTAATCAACATATGTGTATCATCCTGTGCAGCAATGCATTTGATAAAAATTAATTTAGTAAATACTCTCATTCTGCCACTGAAGGGTTTCTCATTCTGTTCCTCTAAACAGAGGCAGTCCTTGTACAGAAAGGCTTTAGATGAGGTTTAATTGTGTATTTTACCCTAAGATCCCTTTGTGTGAAAACCACTCAGAAACCACAAGAGTATTGCCTTTATATAAATACAGAAGAAGATAACTGCACCTAAACTTACCTTTGACACAAAATGGTTTTATTTGAGGAAGCATCCCTTGGATGGCATCCCATTTCAGGCCAGCTGAAACTTCACTACATAGGGGTAATTTAACTTCAATTAATTTAGATGTTTAATTCTTTTTAAGGGAATTTAATTAGTTGCTGTTTTTATCCAAATCAGGCACATAAAAATCATATTCACAGTAAATCGATGGATAGTTTCAATATTAGCATTATTCCAGTGGTGCACAGCTTGTGATTATAACAAAAATATGGCTTTTTTTTTTCCTCATAAATGATTTCAAAATATTGTATGGTGTTTTTTTAAGGATTCCATATCAGGTGCACAGATTTAATTATGATTCAGTTACATTGCTGTGTGGGCTTTGGACCTGCTATGATTTAATTACGTTTTTGTTCATTCAGACGTTTACACTGCATGTATGTTTTCAAATAATTCTCACTGTAGTGGCAATTTTCCAACTTCTCTGTGCAAGAAAACGATCTTTAAGATTGTCCTCGCTCTGTATTACTTAAGAAAGGGAAGAAGTAGTACATGAAGAAGAACCTCAAAGATGAAGGCCAGACTTGAGGCACAGTTTCATTAATACTGGATGGCAGGAAAGGAGCCAAGTGCCAGATAATGAGGAAGGAGTTGCAATTTTTTTTAAAGCTATCTGGTGACAGGGAAAACAAAAATGACATTCAGCTGACGAATGAGCGGAGTTTGACCTAGCCTTTTGACCCTTGACAATCAATCTTACCTGCTGCTTCATAAAGAATTATGGCTGTGCCACTCACATTTGACTCTGGATTTTTACGGTTCTCTGTTACTTCTCTTTACTTCTTTCTTTTTTCCTTTTTTTGAATACGTAGTCCAAGAAGAATAAATGTATGTGTTGCATGCAAGACCACAAAGAACAGAAGGTAGTCTTGAGAAAGAGAGAAAAAAAGGATGGAGGAAACGCACAATTGAGGCAGGGTGGGGTTAAGCGATAAAACAGCTTATACATGCAATTTGTAAATGCTTGTGATGGCTTTGGAGGATGACATAAATAAACAGCAGCTTGGCATCCTCCTCCGAAGTGCCCTGTGCGCAGAGCTGACGCTGCTCTCATTGCTCTGTGAAACTCAAGAGTTTGTCCCACCGTCCTCATCAGCCATGTTGATTTATAAGTTTTATTTTGCAACGTTTTTGCTTTGAGATACTAAAGGTAAGGCTAGTCAGCAAGTGTATCTGTAACGTAGTTCACTAGCTGCAAGAGGTGACCATTGGGAGGTTTTTAGTGTTTAAGGACAAGAGGTTGTCGGGGAGGAAATGAGAGGTCTATGCGGGATCTTATTATTTTCTTTTAATTTTTTTTTTTACTGCTAGTAATTACTGTGAAGGTACAAGAAGGTACTATGTTAGACTCATAGACAAAGGAAATAATGATCAATCAATTTTTTAAAGTTGCATATTGTAGTATTTTAAAGGTACATCCTTGGTACACACTTACATGAGTGACCACTCAAACTGTAGCAGCTGATGGACAAGCCTTCGGTGGTTTTTATTGTGTGAACACGTTTTTGCCCCATCATGTGTAAGGAAGGGGTGACTCCGCCTTGATTCATATGATGCCTTTTTAGACAGGGATGAAAAGGATACAAAATATAGACAGGACAAGTCACAGGCCTGCCTTTCTCTTGAAGTTTCATGACCATGAGTGGCCATAGCCAGCTGGATTGGGCCTGGTCTTTTCATATTTTGCTCTTCAGAGGTAAGTGCTAAGAGAAGTAACTGTTTTCTCCTATTGTGAGCTGTAATAAGGAGAGCTGTTGGGTACACAGGCTGTAGGCATGAAGGGTACCCCCAGAACACTTCACATGGCTGCTGTCTCTTCAGCTCTCTGGCCCCTGCTGTGTGTTCTCAGTGGACAAAATGGCTGAATGTTGCCTGCACAGGCTTTATAATGCAATGAAGGTCTTCCTTGCATGTATAAATGTCACACCTGTATGTGAACATCATAAAATCTACTCAGATTTCTTGGTTTATTACTATTATTACTCGTAATATATTCAGAAACCAAAACCAAGCAAGCCTTAGTATTGCTGGCCCCGAGAGCCTGAGAATTATTTTGCAAGGAGTCAGGAAAAGGGAAGGAAGGAGCTGTTGAACAAGAGAGGAAGAGGAGTTTCAATTTCCCATTTGTTCTTCTGTAATTTAGGAGGCAGTAATCATTGGTGCAGGAAGGAAGAAGGCTCACGCGATGGTTCAAATTTTGTAATCATGATAAAAATCTGGGCACAAAGCAGCGCAGCCTTATTAGTGGAGGAAGTAAGGCCATTAATCTTCAGCCTCTTGACAAGATGACAAAATTTATGAAGCATCACAGTGCCAGGATATGGTTACCTGCAGTCTTCACATAACAAACCCACCAGGGTCCTATAGTTATCACCCTTGAATTTCTTTCTTCATTTTCTTTTGTCATCCTCCTGTTTCTTTGGCCTAGCTGACCACACTGGAGGAATCACTTTATTACCTGTGATACCTGGTTGGTGAAATTTTCTCGTGTTTTGGGTTTTTTTTATCACTATTATCATTAGCTAGTTTGGTTTAGCTGGCTCCATCAGTGTGTCTGTGATGATAGAGGTGCTCACAGCGGTGTACAATGAACTCTTAAGTACTAGTCTTCCAGGAAATCTGGGATTGTTTTTCATTCTGAGGTATCCTCTGAACCCGGTGTGAGACAAGTGCCTACAATGTGCCTGAACTGAGAGTTCATCTTAAAAGACATCCTTATTATTGGAAATCTCAAAAAGTCTTATGAGCTGCTGGGAATAAAAGTATTACCCAGACATTATCAAAAAATAGGAAAAAAAAAAAATAAATGGGTGCTTTTAAACCATCTATCTCTCTTTAACGCAATGTAGGAGGTAGTTCTAGAAGAATCTTTTCCGTGGGGAAATAAAACTTCATGTGTCTTTGACCCCCTTAATTTGGAGGATCTTAGTGCACATTGCTGTACTTTGCTAATTTAGCTTCCTGTGGTGAGGAAAGCCAAGTTTATCATCCTTCCTTTTCTTTTATAGAACAGGAAAGTGAGGCAGGGAGATTAAGTGGCATGTCCAAGGTGTTGCGGGTATGGTAGATTCAGGAATAGGAAGTGGATTCCCAGGCACTGATCTTCATCCAAAACACAATCAGTCCAAACTCCATTTCTGATCTGACTTGTTCTGTCATACACGATCTGTTTTGTTTGTTTGTTCTAATTAGGAAAATTGTGCTTTCCATCTTGGAAGCATAACATCCAGGTGGGAATAGTATTTGTCATTACAGCATATTTAATTATTTATAACTACTTTGTCTGATGGTTTTGTTGTTATTTATTTTATTTTCCACTGGAAGGTTTGATCACTTAAGCAGCCTGAAATCAAACATTTGGCAGTGCTTACAAGTTATGAAAATGGTTTCTGATTAAAGTGTTCCACGGGGAGATTAAAGTTTCAGATCAGTACATAAGCCAAAGGCACTCTTCTGAGTCTCAGCAGAGAGAGCTGCCCTGTGGCACGTGCTTTGCGTTCCTACCCACGCTGGCACAAGGCGCAGGCTCGCACATTTTCCCTACCATCTCCTTGGGGCTGTTTCTTTAGAGTGCTCTTACAGCACGGGGCAAACCAAGCCCTCTCAGCAAAGTGAGATGCAGGTCTGCAAGGCACCCCTCAGATAGCACCTGACAAAAAGGCCACTCCCAGTCACAGCTGAAAGAAGTTACAGAATCGTGCAGGCAACTACAGCTTGTCTATTTTGTGGATATACTGTGATCAGATCTGAAAATCATTGCAGCGTCAGTTAAATCAGCAATGCTTCTAGCACTGCGATTGAAAGAAGTCAGACATCATTTCACTGTGTAAGATAATTAAGGGCTATTAGAATTAATCTATTTAAGAATACTGCTGCTTTAGGGAAAAAGGAGAGAGATGGAGAGATGGAAATTACTTCAGAGATGGAAATTACTTCTGTCTTTGTCTGTACTGGTGCAGAGACCAGTGTTGATTCACAGGTATCAGAGGTCTTGTGTTCTTGGCTTCCTCTCCTAATTTCCCTGTGCAAAACATTAAAGCATAAGATACTTTCCTGGCAGTAGTTCCTTTATGAATTGGAAAACCATGTGATCCATAATCCAAATACATAAGGTGGTCAGCAGTATATGCTGCCGGCCTTCTCATGAAATGTGTTGCACTGGATGATTGCTTAAAGAACGCTAGCTTTCACTTATGTGTCTTATCTTTGCAGGTGTTTTTTCTGATGCAGTTCTCATCGGCTCTAATGATTGAATAAAAAACATATCCCTAAACATTCCTGAACAAAATAAAGTCAGGAATTTGCACAACTACTGTCGCCCACAATCACAACAATAACGTTTCACCAGATTTGCATTTGCTTCAGTCCCTTATTCAAAGGTCAGGGTTGCTAGAGTGCCATCATAGTTCTTCAAGCTAGCAAGGAGTGAATGTCTAGAGCTGGTAGGAAAAAGAGGCTGTTGAGGCCGTATCTGCTCAAACTGAGGGCTCTGTGTGAGAAGAACAGCAGTTGAACTGCTGGACACGATGACCATAGGAATTTCTCTCCCCTATAGAATGCTGAAGGACCTCTGTAGACCTGGGCTTTCCACATAGTCTTTAGACAAACACAAGCCAAAACCTGCCTTTTTTTGGAAGATTGTGGGAGAGAGAGAAAGAAAGGAGTAGTGTTGTGGTCATGTGATGCTGGACCTGGCTCTGTCTCAAGGATGGAGATGAAAGCATAGCTTGCCCCATGCACCCTGGTGCTTGGATGGAAAATCAAAGGGAACTGTATTAATTTCAGCTTCATTGAAAACATACAGTAGAAAAAACATCCATAGTTGGCAAATGGAAAAGTTTTAAATTGATGATGGAAGAACATTCATTTCCAAGCTTCTGAGCGAGCTATTAAAATCAACAGAGTAAAGACAAAATACCTGGCACTGAAAATGAAAAGAACAGTTTTTTTGCATCTGCTTAGTCAAAACTTGGCAAAACTAATCTAAAGTAGTGGTTTCATATTTCCGTGCGCACTAACTGTGCCAAATTTTGTTCTCCTGTTTGTTGCCATGATAGATAGATCATCCTGCTTGAGAAGAATTTTTTCCTCTAACTTTTTTAATCAGAAGTCGATTTAAGCGAAAAGCTAGATCTTGTATCAGCACTGATGTGTGTTTCTGTATTTTGAACTGTTGAATAGTCCAGGCTTTTCATTTAAATACGCTATTTTGGAACAAGTTCATCTCCATTTAATTGACATGGGAGTTACTGCAGTAAATCCAGTAACGGTGTTTGCCCATTATTTCAGTAGCATTTTCACTTACACTTCTCAGTGGGCTTCCTCAGGAGAATGAGAAATCTACTGATTTCAAAACCAAGGTATTTTTTGGCCTTTTCCCCCAGAGCCAAACATCATTATCTATGGCTATACATTAGCAACTGTTTTCATGTGATGACCAATGTTCACATTATCATCAAAATTTTCTTAATTCTCTACAGTTAAAAGTTACCTTTTGCATTATTATATGAAAATGTTATATATAACAGGATAAAAATTAATAGAAAATTATGAATTTTCTATGGAAACTTCAAGAAATCTAGTTACATCACTGCCAGTAAGTTTCTATAGGATGAATAAAATTTACCTATTCGGATACATCCTCTTGTGAATTTTCTGTATTTTTATAGCAATTTCTGCAGCATTCTATTGAAATTCTCAAAAGGATAATGTTAACAGCAGGTGTGTTTAATATTTATACCAGCCTTAGTGCATTGGTAAATATTTCTTTGAGCATTAACACATTGTTCAATTCATTTAAAAGACTGAGGAACCTGGAGATGACAAACAATGAGAAAAATGTTTTGTAGCATCATTGAGGTTTGCTGTAGCTAAACACATGCAGCTGATGAGACCTAAACCCTTATTTGAAATGATATTTCATTACCATGAATATTAAAATTAAGGCAATGCTACCTTAAGGAAGGCAAACACTAGCTTCCTATGAGCTTTTTGGAGAATTATGGTTAGCAACCGAATTTGTCTTTTCTTCCATTATCTGGTCTGGAAAAACAAGTATTTCCATTGATAAGGGTAATAAGGTTAGTTAATGCATGAAAAGGGCAACAACACTCTGTTCTGTCTGAATATGTGGACAGAAATAGTGAATTATTTTTAAGTAGATTTTTGGCCAATTGTAAATTTATACTTGGGATTTTGTTCCCTTTCTATAACTGGGGACTCCAGCTCCATTTAAGTAAATACATAATGTAAGTGAAATTTCTTGTATTAATTTCTGTATACCCCTTTCAAAATAAAAATAATTAACCTTGAAGAAGCAGCTTGGTATCCAAAGGCCTTCTTTTAACTGTTTTGCAGTGTACAAAAAAAGCATCAATTATCAAATAGCATGAGGTTCCTGATGTGCTTTTGAAAGCCGTGGACAGGATAGTGCATGGACTGTGCAGAGCCGTGCAGCTGCTTTTCTGGACTCCCCAGTCTTTCCATTCAGCTGTGGATTGAGCTTCATCCTAACACAGAATTGTGACTAATGTTAGAGCCCATGAATGAGAAATGCCTATAAAATCCTCTCCCTAAGTCTCCCACCTAAATTTTCTACCGATGAACAGTTTATCTGTGTGAATAACCAGGTTGTTTACTTCAACAGCGTGCAGGAAATTAAGGTTGGTGGAAGCACATGAGCACTCAGAGCAGCTAATTCACTGTTGCTCTGCCAAGGATTAGCACCTGGAGCAGCAACATGTTTGGCTGATGAGCTACGGGGGCAGGAGAGAAATCTGCTATTCAGCCTCCCTCATTTTACTGCAAATTAAACATGAACAGTCAGTCCATCCATAGCAGATGACCCGCTGCAGAGTTAGAACCACTGCTCACCTACTATTTAACTTTAAACAGACATCTGCTTAGCTTAAAGCTTACAAAAGTAAAACAGCTACTGGTACTGTGTTATGTTCTGAAATGTACACAACTAAATACAGCCATTCTTATATTTGCACAGCAAATAATAAAAATCACAGAAGATTCTGAAATAAATCCAAGTAGAGCCACTGTGACTCAACAGCAGGCAAACATAATGTACCTTGCTAGTGGTACATACGTTCAGGAATGGCCGGTGGTGTGACAGATTACCAAATTAGAGTTCGCTTCCCAGCTCTTCCACCATTTCTCATGTGGAGGGACTTGCGTAGTCTCTCTGCGTTGTCCGTTTATCTGAAGAAGGAGCACCTGCATCTTCCGCTCGCATATTGAGGTTACAGCACCCACCACTGCACCTCCTCACCAAACCAGTGACCCGTGCTCGAGATTGCTCCTGTACCGCAGCTATTAAGCAATATCTCATGTCACTTAGAGAAAGTTTTTTAGTCCGTTTTGATGCTTCAATGACCGATGAACAATGCCATGTTCAACATGTTACTGCCTCTGTGTCCCAGCTGGTAAGGAATGGACTTCAGTCTCTGGGAACTGCACAGGGAGTGAGAGCATTCCAGCCCTTGCAGGCCACGCATTTTGTTTTGTTCTCCTCCCCACCTCCTTCACCCTGTTGCTACAATCTTTAAATTTTTATGGCTTGGTAAAAACAGAAGTTCAAGGCTGTATTGTGGATAATGAGGCCTGTTGTTATCAAGGGTGAAGTCACTGCTCTGGCAGAACATTTGTATGCATGGCCTTGCAGCAAAGTGGAACTGCCACTTTTGCACCTGCTTCTCATACATGCTGTTGCAGTTTTATTGATTGTAATGGAAAAGACTGGGATGGGATGCATTTTTTCCCTTCTCCTTCTAGGGTACACATTGCTGTTTTCTGAGTCATTCTGTGGCCTGTTGTCACTCGTGTTCAGCTAACTTCTCTAGCCGGAATTTGCGTGCTTGGAACAGAATTTGCAGTTGCTTGAATCTTGGAGTTCTTAATAGAAAACAGAGTTGTCTCAGGTCCACCAGCTTTCAGAATAGACTGGAAGGGAAAATGATAGAAACATGGATATAATGAGAGTCTGAGAGATGAAAGCAATCGGTTATACCAAATCGCCTGGTGGGCACAGTACTCTCTGCTACTTCGCTTGGCTTGCCCTTTGTCACTCTCAGGACACTTCCATAAGCTCAGCATCAAGGCCAGCCTTTTAAACCACAAACGCTTTGATCCACTATTCCATTGCATTGTTTAAAAAAAAAAAAAAAAGCCAAACACACATGTGCACAAAAAACCCACCAAAAATAGAGGTGCATTTCACTTACAGTAACTTCACTTTTAGTTAAGGAAACGTGACTCACTTCAAAGACTCTTTGAAGAGACCTGTAATAATTCCTGATCTTCAAAGAACCATTGCTGGAGCTCTACCTGGTTAAATATTTCTCTGTCAGAAGAGCCATTTGCCATAAACAATTATAGAAAACACAACTGCAAATCTATTATCTGAAAGAATGGAAAATTGCCCTTTAAATCCATCGGGCAGTTCAACCAGTTCCTCTTGACAAGACTTTGCCACAAAGCCTCACATAGCCACCTTGCCAGCAGAAATGACAGGCTGCTCAGTGGCCAGGGGACCTGTGGCTCTCTGAACTTCAGGACAGGATTCTGCGCAACCTCTTCCAAAGCTTCTATGGCCATATGTGATCGCAATGCTTTCTCTACAAGCATTGCTTTTTTGAGGCATGCCAAACATGTAGTCTGCTTAAGTGCCGTGGAAATCATGTTCACCATCAATATTAGAGAATTTGAAAGAGACAGAGGGGTGGGAAATAAAGTACAGTTCCTGCTATTAAGGGTTGTGTGTGCAGAGAGTGCCCAGCCTTTGTCTGGTGTCTGTTATGAGTCATGATCATTGTTCTTTGATTCAGCAGTCTTGTTGTAAACTTAATTTCTTTGTGTCATTCATCTGTTCCCTGCCACATACCTTCAGCTGTGAAATCTTACGTTGGGCTCTATTAGCCATTAGATGATAATTTTTTTCTCCATCAATTAGTTTATTTCAAATCAGTCATGCAGATTTTTTCCCAATAAATGGAGGGTTATCTTAAATACATACTCATAGGCTCAATGTGGTCTGGAAATCCACCCGTAGGAACACCATGCCACTCCATTTGATTTTCCATTCTAACACTATTCTGTTCTTAGGCAATCTGGGACCACTCCTGCTCACTGTAAGTAGAAAACTGCTTTTATCTGGCAGAAGGATTTGATGTTAAGAATCCTGCTCACTGATCTCTAAGAGTGTCATGTTTCCAAAAAAATAAAAAAGGCTGGTAAAATTAGGAGTTTACCAGATCTAGATATTGCTTGCTTGACACCCAGCCTTTGGCATTCAAACACTTACCTTGCCCTCAGACTATGTTATGGTGGGTTTTTAATTGCCTGTCTTTGCATGAGAATCCCAAGATGACTCCCTGATTGATCCCCTGTGTCTTGATGATACCCTGACTCCAGTTAATGTTTCAGCCATCTGTGCGATATGAGGCCTAAGGTCCCATTTGAGCTGAGGAAGCAAATGGCTTATTAAAGTCTAATTTCTCCAGCTTGTTCTTGCCTTTGGGCATTTTAAATAGGTTAATGCAATTTTTACAATACACTCAGGGAACTTTACTCACAGAGTGTTGCCATAAACTAGAGGAAAATATCCCCTAGATTATGTCAAAATGGCTAGTATTCCAAATATACTTACCCTGATACTTTGTCAAGCTCTCTATCCAGAACAACAACTTTTTCTTTTTTCTTTTTTCTTTTTTTTCCCCTTAGGATTTTAGTGGATTATTGTACATTTTGAGGTTTAGTAGGGGAAAAAAAATGTCAGATTTATTTAATGCAGTGGATCATTTTTCAGGGAAGTTCCAGTATTCATCAAAATGTGGAGACACCACAGGCACCATATAAATTATGATGGTTTTCTTCTTAATACTTCCTTTTTATTGCCTATATTCTTTAAAGTGAATTTAGTGCTCATGAAAGATGCTGGATATGACAACAGTAGAAAGTGAAGCTCTCTGTTTATCTGCAGAATTGGTATAGGGGAGCATTGGCAATGCAAGTTTCTCCCCATAACCCCATCAGCGTTCTGCAGCTGTAACCTTGAGGGATCACCTTTAGGGAGGAGAAGATGACTTGGTCTCCTTACTCTTTCTGTCCTTACCTTACTGCTGCAAGTGCAAATAAAGATGTCAGTTGATGCCATCCAAGGCCATAGTCTTTATGATCTTCCTAATAGGTATTGGGAGGCCATCAGTTTAGTGCCTTGACTGTGTGGCAGACTGTCTCCAGCACAGGCTCCCTGTGGGTATCTGTGTGTGAATACATCTTCTATACATCTTCTATAAGGTAGAAAACACTTGAAAGCACCGTTAAAGTGCAATGACTTCTGTTCCCTGTATTGACCTAAACTGGATTTGAACCAGTGATTTAGAAACAGTATGCTCTGTATCCCATTACTAATCTCTTCGGCCACAAGTCCAATCCTTCCCTTTTTTTTTTTTTTTTTCACAAGGAGGATGCTAACATATTTAAAACAATTCACATTTTGCTCTTAAAAAGAAAATTCAAGCGTATGCAAAAACACATTGTATATTGGGCTAACCTACCCCTCATTACCCAGGAGGGAGAGAGCGTAAACATAGGCTTGCATTAGATTGTTCAGCGTGTGCATTCAATCTTTAGAAATCTGTTTCAAAGAAAAGAAATGCATATACCTCATTAGAAGAGAAGCAACAGGGTGGAAAAGAAAAGCAGGCCATGTCAGTTCAAACGCAAGCCCAGCTGCTTAAGTTAGTTACACTTTTCAGTTTAAGGCAATGCAAATCCATTCTCCATTACTGGGGAAGTGGAAAAAGGCCAAGTTCTGTGCTCAGTCAAATAGGAAAAGGTTTAATGTATGATTTTCTCCTTTTTAGTCCATTGTACATTGTATCAAGGCACTGAAGAACATCTATGCAATTATGTAAATAGGAGGCTAGGATACAGAACAGCACAATAGTTTGTAGGCTAAAATTGTCTTATTCCTCCTACCCCTTCTTCATCTTTACACAGAAACAAACATGCACAACACATTAATGAAATAAATCAGACATTATGTGAAGCTTATCCACAAGAGCAGATTCTAGATACAAATTGAATCCCCGAACATTATTTTGATCTTCTGCCAAGCACTGTAGAGGTCTTAAGAATCTGAGTTTGTATTGTGAATGAGAGGTGAAAAGAGAGTTATAATTTTTACACTGTTTTCATTTTATAAAAAATTGTGGGCTTACATATGTTCCTTGCTTATTGGAGAAATATGATTGAAGTTTAAAATATATATTTTTATTTAAAATATAATTCCCATACTTATGCAGTTGGGATTTGAGGGCAGAGCCTTTTCAGTTCTCCTACTAAGAAAATGATTCACTCATTTTCCCTTTCATGGGGCAGACTGCTGCTTTCAGCATGGGTGCACCATGGACGAATTTTTCCCATTGCACCACTCTACTTGACATAGGGGCATTTTAGTTTCGTTTCAATTTGCTGTGTAGGTAACCAGCAGAGGAACAGAAGACACAAGGAAAACATCCAAAGTCATCATTTTATGTAAATATTGTAAATGCATAGCACCATTGTGCCTAGGGTATTCCCCAAGGGAAGTCAAGGGGTGTGTTCCTTAGATAAGTTTCTCTGAGTCCTTAGAGGAGTCTGAGGTCTGTGACAGGTACAGAAGTGGTGACCTTGGAGATGAGAAAGTTTGCTTTTGCTGCCAGTTGACCATCCATTTGCACCACTTAACTCCATATCTCTTATTGTAATGCAAATGTTTTGATACTGTGGCTAAGCATAATCTGCTTAAAGTAGGATCATAAAATGTGGGGTGATCTCTTGGGAAGCCTGCCATGGCACCACAGCAACCAAATAACCATAGTTAAAACTTACGTTTGGAAACCTGTCATGCCATCATTTCTTCACAGGTATTAGTTCTTCTCAGTGTTTTCTGGGATAGCTGGTGGGTATTCAAAATGTATTTTTCTTAAGGAAAGTTGAAATGTCATATAGCCTTTGTGAATTTTCCTTGGGGTTTTTCATAGCTTACATGCATTTTTTTTTTTAGTTAATTATCTCCCTTTTAAAGTGATGTACTTTATGTTGTCTTTTTAAACTATATAAAGAAGCTTTTCGCAATTTTTTGCAAGCTTTTTTTATTCTTGAATGCAGTTCTTAAAGGAAGGAGGCACTTCTTGCTTAAATACGTCAAAGTTTTACCCAGCAGTTAGCCGGTAAGTCATAAAAAGATTCCAGTGAGGTAGGCAGTGCATGTTATCTTTTATACATGCAGACACAGCACTGTTGAACCACCTGAAATTCCATCAGGCTCCAAGCTCTGCAGAAAGTGACAAATGCTAGACAGGTATACGATCTATAATGGATGAGGTATGCAAGGAAGCTCAGGGAGTTGGATTGGATTTGATTACAAACAATAATATGACACAACCCCTGCTGTGGATAGTACACGCGTTGCGAGAGGCAGTGCAATCAGGCAGCGTGAACACCGGACTGCAGGCATGATCCAGAGCCCTAAATCCACCTTTGCAGCACACCTGCTGTGTGGCTTTGGGAAAGTTTCGTCTGAGGTAACAGTCCTTCTTCCAGCTCCCTATCTGTTTGTTTAGCAGCAGCAAGTTAAACAATCATACCTCACTAGACCACTTCAGTGCAATTTATAGCTCAGCATGACAGCAGGCTTTGGAGAGGCTCTTTTAAGGAATTACATGAAGAGACAAGAAGTTATTTGAATAATTTTGTGCAGTTGTTTGCAATGAACTTGGAAACTTTTCCATGAAGTAACTTTTCTCCATCAACAAAATTTTCCCTTAGGGACAACCTTAGCCCCCAGCAAGAATGAATGCACTTCCAGTACAAAAGCAAATGATAGAGATACTGATATTCCTGCACTGGCCAACATTCAAGTATTGAGCAGTACTGAATGCAAAGCTTTTCTACACCTAGATGGGGAATGAAAAAATTTCCATACCAAGGCATCATCTGAGAGTGCTGGGCATGCCCACAGAATTTACAAACTTGATATTTTCCAAGTCAGCTACAGAGCTGCTTCATTCATCAGACAAATCAGGTTGGGAGTGAAAGGGCTTGGGGACCATTGCAGTACAAAAAAACAAAACCAAAACCAACAACAACAACAACAAAACCCCACCCCACACTATATCTAGGTTGCTATAGAGAAAGCTTTGTCTCATCTTGTCCAGTTGTGCGCATAGGATGCAAAACAACCCCTCGTTGCTCTCTATGAGCTGTGTGGACTACAAATTACGCCTCTGTGGGGCATCATTGCATTAATTTCTGTATTGGAGTCTGTGGAAGCAGTTGAGGGCCTGTTGTGTTTGAAGACCTAGTTCTGGTTATCAATGGTGTGTCCAGACTGCTAAGCTATCACAGATGAGGAAAGGGCCTCCACAAGATAAAAAGTTGATCTAGATGATTTTTTTCCTCATGGGAATGGGAAGGGTCTTTTCATCTACCAAAGTGTTTCTTGCTATGGTTAATATTTGTCTATGCAGTTGCTTTCTTGTATAGACACCCTCTACATTCTTTGTTTTCATATGCCTTAGATTATATTTTCCCTTACTACCCTCTTGGCTTTGGGGCATTTAGGTGCGAGTTCTGATCGTGGAACTGATGGCAGCGTAACTGTGCTTCCCCAGGCTGATTTCTTTTGCATGAGATTTAGAGCAGCTATGAGTATAGGAATGGATGACCAACAGCTCTTTCTACCCAGACTTTTGCTTTTCCTTTATACATCCTTTTCTGGTATACCCATTCTGCCTCATCTTTCTCCTTTTTCTTTTTTTTTTGCTTATTCCAGTTTATGGCTCATTGATTTCATAAGTCATACCAAGACCTCAGGTTCATCCCCAGGGCATAGAAAGCTGAAATAGGGATGTCGGCATAAAAAGAAAGTGGAGATGACTTGGCTTTATCTGCCAATCCACAAATAACTTGGTGAACAGAGTTTCTAGACATGAAATCTGAATGCTATTTTAGAAAAAACAAATCTGATTCACTCCCAGTTCACTTTGGCTTCTGCCAATGGAAGTTAGCATGCAGGATGGTATTGGCAAAGCACTACAGAGGGCAAAGTAGTTCAGTGGTGTTGTAAGCTGTTCCTCTTGGGGATTTAGAGCCATCTAACGCAACCCTTCAGGTCCTGATTAAAGTTGTTAAGGCTAAGGACCCGGGTGACTTATTCAGGGCATAACCCCAGAAAGCATCAGGCTCCTGTGGTGTTCTGGCTGCTACTTAAAGCTGTTCTTCCTTAGTGACATCTCTGTGGCACACTGTTTGCCTTCCTGAATTTAATGAATGCCCTAGTCAATTTGAAAGTGTCTCTGAGAGGTAAAGTTTGGTCCTCTGTGCCAGCAGGTTGATGTGAGCCACCAGATACCAAGCCTCACATCTGGAGCACATGTTTCAAAACATGACAGACTACCAGGAGTAAGTGAGCAGTGCAAGTGTACAGAATACCTACCCTAATAAGAGGAACTTCATACCTTTGAGATATGAATGATAGGGAGCAGTTCTCATTTCAGAGACAGACACATTTTGTTGGATATTTCTGCTACATATGTATTGCACAGGAAATTTCACAGCTGAATGTTTTCTTCCCTGACACCTGCTGTATAAAGATGTGACAAAGCTCTCTTCAGAGCAGCCTTTGTTTTACAACTGTGGTCGTCTTCTCCTTCACATAACATCACCAGTTCATGTTATGAGTTCTCGCTATGCTATGTACAGTGATGGCCTGTTGGCCCTTCTCCAGGCACGCAAAGTTCCCACTGGCTTCACTGAGCCATTGTCTGAGCGAAGACTGCTGGTTAGATCTGAGGTCTGTCCTGTGGGCAGAGCCGTAACCCTTCCAAAAGTTTGCTTTCATTACTTCCAATGAAGTCCAGCTCTTACCACAGAACTGCACTGGCAGAACCACAGGGTGCTATTGATGGGAACGTGTTCATTAATTTCCTGCCACAACCTAAAGTCTGAGGCCAGCTGACCTCAGTGGGCAGTAAGCCCCACAATGTAACATAACCATAATTTACTCCAGAACATGTTTAGCCCAGTAGGTATTACTGAAACCTAGATAACTGTCTTTCCTCTCTTCAATTCACAGCTACCTCATCCCTGAACTCTCAGCTTCAACAGCTTCAGCATCTTCAGCAGCTCCAGCATCAACAGCAGCAGCAAGGTCAGCAGCAGCAGCAGCAAAGCCAGCAGCAGCAGCAAGGTCAGCAGGCACAGACTCCACAGCCAGCCCAGCAGACCCAGCAGCCACAGCCACAGCCATCAGCGCCACCGCAGCAGAACCAAACACAGTCCCAGAGCCAGAACCAACCACCTCCAGCCCCACAGTCCTCCAGCTCCCCTCAGAAACCCAGCCAGTCACCAGGACATGGCCTTCCATCTCCTCTTACTTCACCAAATCCATTGCAGGTAGGATGCTACGTACAAATCTCTGATGGTCTAACAACAGAAAGTGCATACTCTCCCACTGCAAGGGGAAATCAAGCAAAGGTTATACCTTTTGACCATACAGGCTGAGAAATTCCACCACATATTAATTAATCCTTACAGGCATGCAGCTTAGAACAACTCAAAGTCCTGATAAGACAGAAAAGCATAACTAACAATGGTCCTACCCTTCTCCTTTCTGAAGAGTAAACATCTGTTGCTCTTAAAGTCCATGGATTCAGCATGCGACCTTCGCAAATTATGTTTCCCCAGCAGTCACACTTTATCGTAACTTATAAGGACAGAAAAGTTAGCTGTTCATTAGCAGATGATCCTGACTGTCCCTAAAATAAATAGATCTTCTGACGGTGGACGTGTGCAAGGGATCAGTGGGTTATCCTTCATCTTGAAATTACAGTCCTAACGTTTATCCTACCAAGAATCAAATGCTTCTGTTAAGAGTCTCAGTATATCCTCCAAAGCTAAGAATGCCAGTTCA
The DNA here is from genome assembly GCF_963082525.1 of Nesoenas mayeri. NCBI lineage: Eukaryota > Metazoa > Chordata > Aves > Columbiformes > Columbidae > Nesoenas > Nesoenas mayeri. The sequence goes on from NC_137543.1 coordinate 109,945,778, forward strand.
ATGACACAAATGTCTTTTAATAGACCAACAGCTGTAGCACCCACACTGATGCTGGGCTCTGCTCACCTTGGAAATCCTGGACAAAAATAGGAGAGCTCCAATGGTCCTAGTTTCTTATACTTGGATGTTCTTGCACTACATGTGTCATGCTATATTCACATCATTCAAGAACAGTTTTGATTGTACCCACAAGTATGATTCTGAATAAACACCACTGTAGTCTATGAAGTGAGGAGTCTCACTGGGCAGTGAAACTGCACTTAGAAGCCAGCAGTTTCTATTCACTTTGTTTTCTAAATGTTGAGACCCCACTTTAAAGGTTTTATCCACACTGATGAATTCTGCTCCATTCCGTGCAGAAATTAAACTGCATTAGCTTAATAATTAAAAAATCCTTTTGCAAACAATTAAGGGAATTGGTTTACAAGAAGCTGTGTTTGCTGTGTGAGAAGTTAAACCTGCATTAATCTGAGCTTCAACTAAATTGCATCAAATCTGATTTTTAATGGTTTAGATAATAGACTTAAAAGTCTGCAAGAGATGTGTTCTTGCTTCCTAAACTTTTTCTTATAATAGAGCATAATGTTTCTAGAGCTGCTTCTGTGTATTGTCTTAAGGGTTACTTAGGCACCACTTAATGCCCAGTCTATCATGCTAGTGAGTGCTTTGGGACTCTTTAGTATGCAGATTATTGACATACAGAGACAGGAGTATTTCCAGAGGAGCTTCTGTTACATTTTATTGTCTTGGTGCAGCTCTAATGTATGCATACTAACTGTATACACAATATGTTGCCAAAACTGCCTGCTAAATATTTTGCTTCAAAAGGCACTCAGTTTTCCAAATAAAGCAAAGGCACACTTAGAGTAGGAGTAAGGAGGAAGTGGTATTATCTCAATGAACATACCTCAAGAGGGTTGTACTAACATTGAATCTGAAGTCTTAGCTCTCATGTAGCCTCTGGTTGCAATCTAAATCTCAGCTGAATCCGAGTACTTCCAGTCTCATCTGTCACCTACAGGTACAGGCCAGTAGAAACACTTTCTACTCTTAGGTCTCCACAATCACATCTCACTTACAGAAGTACAATAAAAGTAAAACCAATAATTTGTTGCATGGGAGGTGCCAGTGTCAATGTTTTCATGGAGATTCCTTCGTACATCACTCTCTTCAGCATGTTTATCCTCACGACTACCCTTTTGAAGGCAGTCTGGATGTGTCAGACTGAACAGAAGTGGAAGGAGTGAACCAAGTACTCTTGAGGCAGTTTTAGTTCGAACACTATCCCTTAAACCGTTTAGGAACCGGGATTAAAGTTAATGAAAGACACCAGGGTGAGAGGTCTGGCATTCCCTCTGGGCTGAGCTCAGCCAGTACTGCTAAGCCAGCTGCATGACTGGGACAATTTCAGAACACCAGTCAAGGGAATTAGAAGTCATTAGCTGTCAGATCTGGCTCAGCATTGAAGATTTACTAATAAACTGGGGGATAAGTATTTTTAATATTCTTTCCTGTCTGATCCTCACCCTTTAAATAACCACGAAAACTCAGTGTTTGTGTTCACATCCATAAGAGAAGCCAGAATTCAACACTGTACTTCAGTCCTCACCTTAGCGATGTGCATAGGGCTGTTAATTTGGCCTTCTAACCATTTCTACAGCACTTTTACAGCAAGCATACTTCTCAGGCTTCCCTAAGAAATACTTAAGAACCCGAAACTCACTCTGTCATATTGCTGAGAATGGTGAGACTCTTTAATATGCAAACAAGTAACACTCAGAAATATTTCCAGAGGAACTGCTGTTGCACTTTATAGGTGGCTGAAGGATGTGTTTGGGCACTTTTCTAAAGCAGAGCGGTGGTAAATCTCCTCCATGAAATTTGTCTTTCCATTCTAAATCCTGCAGAGAAAAGCTGGTTTACCCCTGTACATCTAGCTTGAGGACTGGATCTGAAATTGTTTTCTTCTGCACAAACGTAAAAAAATTAAAAAACAAAGGAGTGAGCACATGTTTGCAGCAGTTCATATATCCAGTTCGTAACAGCTACTTAGAATGTGGATTTTTTTGATGTCTAATGTCTTAACTTAAAAATTGACCTAGAACAAAATTCAGAGATATTATGGCCTCTAAGGTAATGTTCTTTATGAACTAGAATGAAATGGGTTTTGTTTGAAGAATATTAAGGGAATAAAGATCAACTAAGTTAAAGTTTGACAGCTTAAATTTCATTTCTGAATTCTTGATTTTTTTCACGGGGCTTTATCGTCTTACATTATTCAGGATCTGTCTGAAAGATATTAGTTTAGAACAATGCAACCTCAAAAAATTGTCATGGAAAATCAGTAATTCAGGAGGATGATTGCGTTTGTTTCAAAAAACTCTGAAGGATAACAACAATTACATCTCAAAATGTACAGATGCTGTCATGTCCTTCAGAAGGCAAATTAAATGAAAGTGACTTGCTTAGGTGTACCTGGGTGAGGTACTTCCTAGCTGATCAGAAATTAATAATACCAGTGCAGCATACACCAGCTAAAAGTCTCAGAATGATACTTGTCAGATCATGCTATAATACTCTACTCTAATTTTATCACTATTTTTTACTCAGTTCAGTGGGCTGGACTGTAGTTACAAAACTATTATTTTTAAGAAGTCTTTTAATGATTGTGTAGAAAGAGGACAAACCTTTCTTGAGGTTCCAGGACCTGGATTCTGTGCTGACATTAGCAATGATGCTCCAGATTTACACTGGTAAAAGCAATCCTCTGCAGAACCAGGGTCATTGCTGATTTACAAAAGACAACAAACCAGAGAATTGTCAAAAACAGAGCAATATTTCAGGAGGTGGTAGGTTGGGTGGATGATGGAAGACTTTCATCCCTTCATTTTAAAATGGTGAAATTCCTCATATAGATAATCGTAGTCTGATTTTTATTTTTGCTTTGTCAATTGGTTGAGACAAAGGAGTCCAGAGGTGAAAGACAGCCTAGCTCATGTTGTAAATTTGGGACTTTGAAACCTTTAGTTCTGGGAAAATACACTTCTCCAAATAAGCTTCTGCTGTGAATGTTTAATGTTATTTATTACATGGAAAACTATATGAGTTCTTGAATGGTCAGCATGTTGCAACTTCAAAGCATAGTTAGCACCTCTTACAGAGTTTCCATTCAATTAAATTTCCAGAGCCATAAGATCTTGATTATATGCTGTATAAAATCAGATGAGCCAAGTACTAAGTAGCCAGTTATTCTGCTTGACTACCAGAATAAGGCACTTTGTATCAGGATGTCAAGCTTTAAAGCAAGGCAAAAATAAACTGTGGCAGATGCTCTCTGTTGTCCCCTCATTCACACCCCTTTTTGATGGGAAGGATGATAAGGAGGAAGGAAGAGAGACTTAGACTTCAAGTTGGAAGGGTTTTAAAAGGCTTTACTAATGCTACTAATAAATAGAGTAAATACACAAAATATACAAAACCAATATACAAAACCAATCTTGAATGTCCAATATGGAGTTGGTGTCACTCTAGTGGCGGCGGAGCTGGGAGCTGGCTTGGCTCCAGCAGCTGCAGGGCAGGCACCCAGAAGTCATGAGTGGGACTTCACAGCAAACCAGACACTGGATTTCAGGGATGCAGGGCCTGAGGCCTGTAGATCACAGGCAGACAGACAAGGTCCTCTCTAGATGTCAGCCATGGTCCAAGAGGAGCAAGACCCTCGTATATATGGGATGTGACTGTTATAGGATGGAATACTCGGTCATTTTTAGTCACCTGTTCCATCCACCTCTCCTGGCAAACGTGTCCCATTATCAGTTAACCTTAGTTACCATAGTAATAAATCTAAACATGAGCTTCTTCAGCATTCCCTTGGTCCTCTTATCAGCACAGAGCACAGTGTCCGAGAAAAATATGCAGTTACTTAGGAAGCACTTAGAAGAACTTAGCTGAAAGAAAAATTCACTAAAAGGGAACTGGTCTTGTTTTCAACAAAACCAGGACACAGGAACATATATTTAACCGACTTCAAATCAGGGCTAGCTTCTGGTGCTAACAATCACTATTTTAGTGGTACGGGTAAGATGAATGTACCCACAGCCAGATCTACAAAGGGAGAGCTGCACTGTAGGAATAGAAGAATTCCCAATGATTTCTACTGCTCTTTTCGCTTGTGAATAGGAACAGACAAACAGGAAATCCCCCAGGGATTGCCCCACTGTAAAATTATTCTGACCATTTTCAGAACTCTTTCCTAAAGCACCTTTTTTGTCATAGAAGCCTACCTACAATAACTGGAGCTGACGGAAGATGATGAGCGAGAAAAAAAAAAATAATAAAAGGAGGCAAGAAGGGAAGCGAGGAGATGACAACAGCAGAAAAATCTTCCAAGTAATAGCAGACTCTAGGATAGCAAAACCAGAACCTCCTTCAGATTAAATTTTCATACTAATCTTAAATAATGTATTTGGAACTTCAACTCTTTTATAACAAAAGAGAAAAGAAAAGCAGAAAGGCTGAAACACCCAGCTGTAAATGAGGGAGAATGTGCACACAGATGCCTCAGGCTCCAACAGTCACAAAATCCAAATCGCCAGTTCCTTTCCCACCCAGCCTCAGTCACTGGTAAGCTTCTCATTAAGGAAAGAACTGCTTTAAAGAAGTCTCAGTGATTACTGTCACTTTGATAAATTTACATATATTTAAGTTGCAGGAGAAACAACCAAGTATCTGTTGGTTGGAGGAAGGCAGCTGGGATAGGTTTGCAAGGACTGTAGTCATGGGCTGCCTTCATGTCTGTGTTCACATCTAAGACCTGATGTGTTTTTCTCATGCTTATTGAATTCTGAAATCAAGAATACTTTTTGAAGATTATGACACCAGTAATCCCACTGAGGTGTTTTTTTTGTTTCGTTTTGCTAAAATTATCTAGCCTTCGTCCTGCATACGATACTGTGAAATATGTGAGTGCATGAATCTGTTCCCAAGTTACTTGTTAACCAGTTTGACAAAGAAATATTTTATAAATGGTGAACAAATACAGTGCTTTTAATCCATTTTCCAAAATTTCCTAATTTTTATTGTCAATAGGGAGTGAAATATTGCACATCACAAGGCAACAGGTGATACAGACACGTACAGCAGACATTTATTCAGGAAGGTTTGTGCCCATTTCCTGCTTAGAGTGAGCCTATTCAAGTGTTCATCTTAGGAGGATTTCCAGCAGGTACTGGAAAGACCTAGATCTTAACTCTAAACTAATAGCATGGAAACTCCCTGGCAGCCAGCTAAATTCAGTTGAGCTTGGTGACCTGTTCAGAATATTGTGCATGTTCATCCTCTGCTCATTTCAAAGAGGTCCAGAAAGATTTAAACATCTTGTTCTATGTACAGTTTTGGATTTCTGGGTATTCTTACAGTATTTTAATTTTTGTGGGTTGATAAAGGTGATTTAATGAGTGGAATAGGCAAGTACTTGTGTAAAAATTTCCACTAGCTAGAAAGTCATGGTCGTACTGTTGTACCACATGCATGCATGCTTATTACCCATTGCAAACACTGTTGTGATGCAGGTCCCCTCCTTTCATTTTTGTGCTCTTCCTTTTGCCACTGAAGTAGTTCTGTGAACCACACAGACATTATTGTTCACAAAATGGAACCTTGCTTGAGAACCTGGCTTTGAGTTTCAGTGCATCCAGGGCCTCCTTTTCTTCTTCTCCTTTCGCCTCTTCTGGGCACTCCTGTGATCCTCCTTGTCCCTTCTGGGTCTGCTACTAGCTAGGCTACTCTGACATGGCAACGTGGCAGTTTGTCCTGGCTGGACTCCCAGGTGTCACCACACTGTGCTGTACCACACTCCTTGGCCCTGGTGCACAGTGCAGAGGCATGCAGGCTGGTTTCCTGGCACAGCTAGTTTGAGGGCTGCTACTCTTTGTGTCTACCTGGAAATGCATTGGTGTCGTTTCCACAGAAAGGCGAGCTTCAGTTCTGTGTAACACTGCACTGAGTAGGGTTTCAGATCTTCTCCTCAGCTGTCTTCCTTCTGCCAGAAGCTCCCTGCTTTTGGGGTCTTTGAGGCATTGGGACTTCACAATGTAAAGCTGCATTTCAACAGAACAAAGAAATGACAGGCTGAGAGAGTTGAGGTTGTTCAGCCTGGAGAAGAGAAGGCTCCAGGGAGACCTTATTGTGGCCTTTCAGTACTTAAAAGAGGCCTATAAGAAAGATGGGGACAGACTTTTTAGCAGGGCCTGTTAGGACAGGGCAAGGGGTAATGGTTTTAAACTAGAAGAGGGAAGATTCAGGCTAGACTTGAGGAAGAAATTTTTTACCATGAGGATGGTAAAACACTGGCCCAGGTTGCCCAGAGAGGTGGTAGATGCCCCATCCCTGGGAACATTCAAGGCCAGGCTGGACAGGGCTCTGAGCAACCTGATCTAGTTGAAGATGTCCCTGCTCATTGCAGGGGGTTGAACTAGATGACCTTTGAAAGTCCCTTCCAACTCAAACTATTCTATGATTCTATGTTTAAGGGTTCTCAAGGAGACTTTATAAGCAACTCTCTTCATTCCCTGAGGAAACCTCTCAGTTGGAGCACTGGTCCATCCAAATCTACTCTGCAGGTGTTGCTATTTTCAGAAGCACAAGGAGTACTGATGTCTGACTCACATTCAAAGCAAAGGAAATTAATCTTTCGGCAAAACAACTGGCATTATTAGCACCCAAGGGGCAAAAGCTGAGGCTAATATAGGAAACCATTTGCTAGAGAATTCTCTGAAGGAGAGGAGAGAGTAGCTGTTTGCCCAGAAAGCTCTGACTTCTGAAATGGGAGCTTTTAATAAATTCCCTAAAGCAACTGAAGTATTTAATAAATAGGGAAATAAATAAATAAATAATATCCTCCCAGGACAAATTTGGGAAAGGATCCATATCCCAAAAGGTTGTGTGTTTCCAAAGCCTCTCTAAACAGAGATGAGGACCTTTGGGGATCTTAGGGACAGAAAAAAATGACACAGCCCCTCAGATACTCTTTTGAATCCAGTGGGTTTGTTTTGCTAGCATTCATTTCTCTTAATTTCTCCTTTCACTCATATTTCCAAAAATGTTCAGGGATGTAGAGACTATCCCAAAAAATTAACTTATTTTCCCCTATTTTTCATACCCTTCACCTTTTTGTAATGAAGAAAATAAATATTGCAAGTCATCACAGTTCTGCAAGAAAAAAGATTCTTCTACTTGGAAGCAAGTGGACCTAGTGAATGCAGAGAACCCAGTGGGCTTGTTGAATCTGATTGAGGAACAATATTCTGGAAGTGGTGTAACCCTGATGTTATGTCGTTTGAGTCTCCTTGTACAAATAAGCACCTAAAAGATGTTGCTCAGCTTCCAGGCTGTGATTAAAGTTCAAAATTAAGCCTGTTTCAGGAGTATTGCTCAGGTCTATCAGAGTGTGCATTTATGTATTCTGTTGGTGGTTTTGGCAGATGCAGTTTAGGACAGGTGTTTTAAAAAATAATAATACTTTCATTTTTTTTATTGGTAACCAGAATGTTTTGAAAGAGTGACTAAGCACAGGCTGGAGATTATGAAATTTGCTTAAGTGTTAATGGGTTGATTGCTGAGTTACAGCCTGCCGTCTTTACTGGAAATTGATTGACTGGTGCTGCAGGTCTTCACACTTGACGCTCGGATTTGACTCGAAAATTCTGCCAAGTCTTTTACTCTGAAATTTATCTTAATTAGATCTGAAAGACCTGCCACAGCAGAATAGTCACACCGATTAAAATGAAAAACAGGAGAAATTACTGATCAAATTAATCATAATGTCGGGTTACAGCTGTAGGTCTGATGTAATTTGCCACTCCAGTGAGTTACATCGGCCCAGGCAGAGGAAAGAGAGCTGGTTTTACGCTGATCCGTAACACCAGGCAGCTTCGGGCAGCCCATCAGGACGTTTATTCCATTCATTCTCTTGGCTTATTCTGACCTTAGTGCTGCAACTAGAAACAAATTAGGCAAAAGAAAAAAATATCCTTTTATCCAAGGAGTCGCGCTGGAAACATGAGCTTTCCAAAGCCGCCTTGTTTTGTTTTTCCCCTTTCTCTACCAAGCTTCTGCTTTTGTTTGAAGTAACCGACAATTAATTATGTGGAAATTGGAAAATTAAAAGGTCAGGGGTTATCACCTCAGGCACAAGTCAGAAAATGTGTGTTTCTAACAGCTCCTAGTGAGTTGGTATATGAAGAAATTAGGATCATTTAAGCCAATGGATATATAGCAGCATATGCGAAGGCATGTCCTAGCAGGTAGGAGATAACAATCAGACTTGATATCTTATACATGTGATGATCCCCAAATTTATTTTTATATTATGTACTTGTAATAGACAACATTTACTATAAACTTAAAAAAAAAAAGAAAGTAGAAATCACTGTTTGAATCCATGTTAGAATTAGATAGGTTGTAGGGCTTAAGGGGTCCGAGCAGAAAATTTTCATTTAGAAGTGAAGTCTTCTGCAAGTTTCCTAATAGTTGTTCCACCAGCAAGGTTTGAAAGATTTTTTGAAACAACCTGCCTTGTAGTAACACTGTATTTTTTGCTACTGACTCAGGACAAGGTCATTAAATTAAGATCACAGTATCACAGTATGTTTGGGATTGGAAGGGACCTCAGACCTCATTACCTAGGTAATGCAAAGAATGGAGGATAGCTTTTGTTTAAAATCAGCTTAAGTTGTATATAAACAATTTATTATATTGAATTGCCTAAAATTAGTGATGTAGCAAAAGAAATTGAAATAATCTTAATTCATGGTAGTGATTTGAAATCTGCTGAAATACTTCATTGTTTTTAAACTCAAGTTTTGTTTGCTGAACCATTTCAATATTCCATGTTTTATCTGCATTTTCATCAGAAGTTACATCTTAAATCAAAAGAAGTTCCTGCAGGACAGGAATTTGACTTATTTCTGATAGCTTAGACATGATCAAATATCCTGTGAGGATTCCAGTTGGAGAACCAAGATAGGCTGTGTTTGTGAAAGAGATTGGAAGGCAAAGCAGAGTTTCCAGAAATAAAAAACTGATGTATGAATACAGCACATCATATATTGCTAGAATTATCCTTTTACTAAAGGAATGATGATAGTGCATTTTGGTTCTTAAAGGAGCTGAGACTCTTTAAAGAAGGTATCAGTCCTGCAGTGTGTCTGTTAAGAAATAGTTACATGCTTGTGAAAAGCATCAAGGAAGCAGTCAGACCTGGGAGGATTGTAGGCATGTAGCAAAAATACAGATGCTATAAAGAAAACCCTAAAATATGGGCCCAGTACAGAGTACGGAGTACTGATAGCCAATAAATTGATATCAGAAGACGCTTCCGAATGAATGTGATAACAAGTGATATAAAAATAGTTGCTAATGCTTTTGTGATTTTCACCATAGTAACCTTATAATCGCATTTTCAACCTGCCGGATAGCCAAATCAGGCTGGAGTGCTGTGTCTTCTTGCTCTCCTTCCAGTTTGGACAGTGTGGACCAGTGGCTCTAGCTGGAACAGGACAGGAGGTGGCAGAGGGCTGTTCTCCTTTTGACCTTTGCCCAGGGGACACCCCTCAGAGAGTCAAACAGAGCTGCCAGTGTGGGTGCTCCAGGGGCTATAGGGCAGGGGGGGCAGCGGATGAGGAGTGGCTGTACTGGGATCAAGGTCCAGGATGCATCTGAGGGTGCAGCTTCCAGCAGTGTAGAAGTCCTCAGAGGCTGGGCCTAATTTTAGGGAGGAAAGGGAAAATGTTTGGGGGAGGAGGAGATGGGAGAGAAACAATGTCTTTGTTATTCACAGTGCCTTTATTCCTATTGACCTTTTCCACTGGGAGAGAGATACAACAAAAAAAATCAGAAGAGAGACACAAAAAACCCATAAGGACTGGCATTGTGAAAGACTGAAATCATATCACTTGATCACCACTCTGGAATAAGATGCTGTGTGCATTTCCATCCTACCTCTGTCTGCAACTTTTCACTTTAAAGCAAGACCTAATGCTATCCTAGGGAAGTTTCTCACAGTTCTCAAATGAGACAGGAGCAAGCTCAATATGCCATTAGGAAGGTTTCCCCTTCTTCTCCCTCCTCAACTTTATAGGATTACAGCTTAACTGTCTTCTGACTATGAAACATGTTCTTCATGAAATCAAAATGTGTCTGACAGAATTTTCAGTTCATGTAAAACAAATATAAAAATAAACAAAACTTGAGAAAACCAAGCCGTTCCAAAAATCCTTGATGTTTTCCCCATAGACATTCAAAGAGTATGTCTAGGGGGAAATCACTGGTACTTCAAATATACAAGCAGGTATAGTGATAACGTGTCAGTCCTGTAGACCCAAGCCTGGCAGTCCACGCTCTCATGAATGAAAACTACAGGGAAAGGAAGGGAGGGGAAGGAGTTATTTTACTGACACATAGAGTCTGCGTATTTAGCACTAATCTCATTATCAAGTTACACCTTTGCTTAGTGAATTCACTTTTGGAAAATAATTTACACCAGGAAGCAAAGTGCTCTAATAAATGGGTGGTTTGAGTCAGGAGCACCAGGCTGCAGTCGCAGCTCTCTCAGTATCTGGCCTGTCACTTCGTCTTTCTGTTCCTTTGTTAATTCTCCCACCGGTGTTTGATCTCTTTAGACTTTAAACTTTTAGAGTTTTTTTGGTATAATTCAATGAGGCCTTGATCTTGCATTTGGCTTCTAGATACTGCTGTAACACTAATACTACGAAAGCAAGGAATATTCAAAAGAGGAATCACATAGCCCCAGTCACTCACTCGCTGAATTCAGTAGTAGTATCGCTGTTGACTTCAGAGGACAGAGAATTGGTATCCATCTTGTTTTCAAGTATATTGAATATTTTGAAGTTTCTGTCAGCTGCTCAGTGTGCTGTCAAATGCACTAATGAAAGGTTTTCCTAAAGTTAATTTTCCTACTCGTAATACAATAACCAAATTTGCTTTAACACTTGAAAAAATCCATCCATACTAAAGAGAATCAGTTGCTTAATCCTAAAATTAAAGGTTATTGCATGCAAGAGAAAATAATTACATGCTCAAAGTATGGAAAAAGAAAACTTTTTTAATATGTAGGTATTTGTATAATTAAAGACTAATCAAGCATGAACGCTGCTGACTAAACCAGAAAATGAGATTGTTGGCAAGCAATATTGTAATGTAAATGCCATTTTTGTTTAAGTACTAAAAAGCTGGAGGAATGATATCCTGAACAGATTAAAAGCAAACAGCATTGATAATAAATATTTATCAGATTTCAGATGCAACACACAGAGATTTTTATATTTTACATGCAAAATATATTGGCATTGAAATATTCAGTCACTTTTCAAAGGTTTGTTCACATCTTCACTTTAAAATGTTGAAAAGCAAGCACTCACTAGTAAGAGAAACAGCTTTAGAACTCAGTCTTAACCTGTAGCAATGTCAGTAAACTGTAGGCAATGGAAAACAGCTGAGACTTGCTAACATACTTAGCTACAAATGTATAAGATCAGCTCCTGAGGCTGGAGAGTCAGAATTTTGATGGTCTTTATGTATGTTTTCTTTTTTTCCAAAATGTTCACATTAATTTTTCAAAAAGAGAGAGAAGCTTCTCAGACTTCAATCTTTGCCATGAAACAAATGCGTAGTAAAGTATTTCTGGAGGACTTATGTATATTCAGAAATTATCTCAATGTAACCACCATTTTGTTGTTGAGGACTGATTTAGTTAGAGGTTTCTGTCGTCTTGGGGCAATGCTTTTAAATTTTTGTAGAAGTATTGCACTGGTTAAATAGGCTCATCATATACCTTTGTGTTATCTTACTATAGCCTACATCTTGTTCCAAAGTGGATATAAAGATATTTTGTTACATCAAGACTTGAGGAGAATAAGGAAATGCTAGAAATGAATTACCAAATGTGTTTCCATTCCCAACCATTTTCTTTCCGTTTCACTCTTCCCAGAGCTGGCACTACTCAACATGCTGAAATCCAACAACAACCGTGTCTTAATCAAGCCTGGTCGTGCGATAGTTGAAGCTCATTTAAAACGTCCTTTGACATCTGTGAAAAGAGGCTAAAACCCAATAGTTATGATAGTAAGGCAATGAAGACCTTTGCTTTAGTATGTGCGCTGTGCGCCGTTGCATCCTTTGTGTTGATGTGTACCTCCTGTTGTTTCCTCAGACATTTACTTTTCAGAATAATTTTCATCTCACTTGATTATGACTGAGAGATACAATAGCGTGTCACTGACAGAGTTATCGGGGGGAAGTGACAACAGGGATTTTTGAATTTAAGGCTGCCTACAACATTATCAAATTTTTCCTCGCCTAGTGTAATTGTATTCTATTAGCCTTTGGACAAAGGGAGTGTAGACAAGTTAAAATTTAATAACACTGTGCAAAAGTGTAATGCTAATCTCTTGAATACGCGTTGATCTAATTTTCACAGAATCATAGAGTATTTGGGGTTGGAAGGGACCTCTGGAAATCATCTAGTCCAACACACCTGCCAAAGCAGGTACACCTGAGTAGATTGCACAGGAGTGTGTCCAGGTGGGTTTAGAACGTCGAATTTTCAGAAGGATTGAGTCACTCCCACTGATATGAACTGCAGAAATTATTACTTAGACCTTGAAGGAGCAAAAATACAGATTTCAAACTCTGGATTTCTTAGAAAAATCTTACTTGTGTGTATAGGTTATATCCCAGGGAACTAACAATTTGCAAATGCCAAAACTCAGACCAGGCCAGCCAGGTACATATAAGAAATATCCTGTGTTTATCTGAGTTACTGAGTTCTTAATAACTTTACAGATAGACATATTAATTTTTTGTTTTCTAACTGCAGTGTCGTATAAAGTGTAAGTTACAAGAAAGGTTTACCTATTATTTCTAGAAGGGAGATTACAGCAGTTTACTGAGGAAAACATGGTAACATGTAAATTATTTAAAGGCTGAAATGGACACTTTCACAAGTCATTAAACTACCCTATGTCTTGGAACACAAAGAGGTTATCCCTGGGATATTTATCTGAGGGGTCTGCAGGTCAAGAGGGGAATGGAGTCAGCAGAAAAAGAAGCAGCCACATACAGAAAGAGCAATTATTCACAAAATAAAAATGAGTATAGCGGTTAGAAGTGTCAGCATAAACATCTGAGATGCCTTTGGTGGGGCCATTACTTATGAAAAAAGCCATTATTGCCATTTTGCAGTAGATACCGTGTACCTATTTCATGGTAATCGTGGCTTGCGCAGTATTCATTTATGTGGAAAACCTACAAAGAAATCTGAAGCCACCTAGTGAAATGTAGAAGCATCTCCCAGCATTCTGGCTTTATACTCTCTGACAAGCATCAACCTAAACAGGCCCTTAAAATGCTCAACACTTGTATACATCATCTCCATTTACCTTCATGAATCAATAAGGACATGCAAGCCTCATCTTCAGTGTGTGGTTTTGAAAGTCTTAATCAGATTCTTTAAGTTAACAATATCCTTCACTCGAAATCATAGAAAGTAAGATCACAGTTCTGGTTATAGCCTCACTTGGAAGTTTGAAGGCCAGCGAGATGCTGCTCTGTGTTCCAGGAGTGTCCAAAAAATGTTGCCTTACTTTCAGATAAGATTTGTCCCTCATCTAAGCACCAGATATTGGAATTTGCACATTTTTTCTGGACATGCTCTTTTGAGTTTGTAATTTCTTCACAGGAGAAAGTCTTGTATTAGGATTAGGCAAAAATCAGACCCAAGGGTATTTCATGGTCCCAACAAAGATTTGACTCCAAACCAAAAAAAAGAAAACAGAAAAAACAGGGTAGGTGACAAAGTTTCACATGGATGAAATAAAACCGTGAAGTCTGATTTAGCGCATTACTTTATCATATGCACATGCACACCTACACTATTTGAGAAACTGGATTCAAAATGAAGAGCCCAAAACTGCGGAATTTTAGTACTACTGAAACACTTTCTCTGTGAGCTTATGGGGGGAGAGACTTCCTAAACATGATCAAAATTCCAAAAGTTTCAGTTTCAATGGAAATAATAAAGCAATAAATTTTTCCATCAACATTTTTAAAACCTATTTGCAAAAAAAAAAAAAAAAAGATATCAAAATATTTTAAATTCATCCTTATCTTGGAAATCACCATGGCCTTCAGAAATACTACCTGGTGCTTAGAAAATCTGAATCTGACATTTTTCCAGTAAGCTGGAAAGCTGCACACTGTTGAATATAATCTTCACATTAGGGTGCTGTTTTTAAATTTCCCAGGGGGTGATTCAGCGCTTCAAGGCAACAGGGGTAATGATCTGAGGAGGAGACTCCTCCCAAAGTAAAAAGAAAAGATCAGTCACTTGCCACTTCTGACAGCTGACAGACCAGGGTTTGCCCTATGAAATGAAAGTCAGCCATGCCAGGGAAATGGTCCAGCGCTCAGCAAAGGAGCTTTAAATCAAGAGCTGAGGTTTGTAATCGTCAGGGCGATAACCACCCTCATTTTCCTACAACCTGTTCCTTTTCAAAATGCCTTGCAACCTTCTTTTAAACAGCTAAACAACTCAAGACATGGTTTTCATTTGTTTTTGTTGAAAACTGTAGGTTCACTGAAGAGCAAGTCTGTTTGTGGCATCTGGTGAAATAATCTCATGAAACAATACCTTAGCTTCAGGTTCAAGCCTTTCGCTACACCTGGTTCAGATGGGAGGCTTCAACCATGTTCTCCACATGCTGGTGAATGCCCTGATTTGACAGAATAATGAATGCTAGTGGGCTTTTACTTTTCCATCTTGGAACATAAATAGTTGACTGTTCATTAGGCCAGGAGTAGGACTTAGCCTCCTACCTGTCCTAAGCATGGTAACTTTTACAAAAGAAACAATTCTAAATAACAGTGGAGAAAGTTCATGACTCTGAAACTTACTATGTATATGTATGTCTTTTCTGTTTGAGAATTATCTGCTCGAAGTTTAAACGAACCATTTGTGTAAGTGCTAGACAAGCCCACAAGGAGCTCTGTTAATATTCGAGATATAAGCTAAGACTTGTTTGGCTTTGTTCTCTTTGGGGAAAAGAGGGGCTGAACATATGGGTTACATGATATTCCATCAGTTGTTTGAATGGGAGTGCTGCCACTTTAGCATAGCATGAGCACTACTTTTTCTGGGAGGGCTGGCTGGCGTTTGGGTTGTGTCTGGCTGATGGATGAAAGATGTTTCTCCAGCTCCTTTAAGGGGGAATTTTTTAAAAGATGATTGATACAGAAAGATGAGTATAAGGTACATAGGGAGGATAGGTCTGATGAAAGTTGATCACATTTTAAAAAAATAACTGGTATCTTCTGAGGATAAGGAATAATCTTTAATGTAGGTATTGAGTGACTTCCTATCACTCAACACTAATTTTAATATAATGGAGTGTTGAAATGCTTCTAGAAAGTCCTGTTAAAATAAATTCTTAAATGTCTAAATGTTAGCTGCAATAAGATTGAGATTTTATGAGCAAAATTTTACTTTTAATGATATTAGGTCAATACAGACTTAAAAAAACCTGGGAATTACAGGTTCTGAAAATAAAGTTTTAGCCTTAGTGCTTTGATAAAGATCCGTGACCCCTGGCCCTTTAAATATTGAACTCAGACTGTAAAAATATCACTTCTTATTGATCACATGGTTATTAAAGTCAGTCAAATGCTCAATTTATATGTCAAATACTTGTAATATTTCCTGTAAATATTAGAACAAAAGAAGAGGGTGATAATATCATTGCATTCAGTTGCATTAGATTTATTCAGCTTTTCATGACTGAGGAATAATAAAAGTGTCACTAAGAAACACATTAAATATGCCAAGCATTTATCAAGACTAAATTAGTTTACAGCTGCATCATGTATGTGGCGTATGTGTGCGTTGGTTCATGTATACAAAGACAGGATCACACCCATCCATGTTACGGAGTATGAATATATATATATATACCATGTGCTCTTGTTCTCTCTTTTATCTTCACCTTCCCACTCCCTGTCACATACTTGCAACCCTGGAAGGGTATGGTTTATTTGTTGAATTGCAAAGAGAATGAGGAAACTTAATCAGTCAACAGATATTAATTAAATGTTAAAGGCAGGTTTTAAAGTACCTTCAATATATATTGCTCCTAATGACATTCAAGTGCGCTTACAAGGGAGGTCAGCAGGGAGATCTTTAGATCTCCTAGGCTCCCCCAAGATGCCTTTCCATAACCAAATGCTTTCATATGAGTAATCGAAAGAAACCTTTAGTCAACCACTGGGGAGTCTTTACAGCCTGACTTCGATTGGAGTCTGAGTGCAGGCCTGTGAGCAGGAGGTGTTTGTAAGCATTTCTAATGGCATTTTGATGTACATGTACAAAATTGATGTCGGAAGGATCATTGTAAAGTCCCAAACAGTGGAATATTGAGGACATTTTCAGGTGGCAGTCAGATTCTGGCTGGGTGAGCCCAGTATATTTTCTCATGTCACAGTTGATTAGGTTCACAGGGAAGTGGAAAGAGTAAAAAATTCTCTTATTACTGCAGCAATGCCATATCAGCCTCTTTTCCCTTTGAATGCAACATTAGTTTTTGTCCAGAACTCTAACTGCTTTCTACAGTTTGGGGAATTGTAAAGCAGAAACAATTTTCCCAGCTAGGCTGACCTTCACAGTAATGAGAAATGACTGGAATTTCTCTCTATTTCTCTAACATTTGGGGAGGGGGGTAGGAGGAATGTGTTTGTTTTACTTGATATTATGTTGTGGGTGTCTATTTGGCACTTTGAGCCTAATTTTTTTCCATTCAGGAGATTACATGGACTGTTGCACCATCTGACCCAGTAGCCAGCCCTGAAGTGTATAGAGAAGTGATAGTAAGGCACTTTAAACCTTTTGTTATCACAACAGCAATAGCATTTTGTTTCAGCCATTAAATGATTTTTTTTTTTTTCGTGGGATGGCTATTTTCATTTACTCTTCAGTACTTGTTCAGATGATGAGCAATGATCTTGGGAAAATTTAAGATTCATTAGAGGCCAGGCAGATGGGAAAGCCTCAAGACGGAGATGCATCTGCAGAGCATTCCTTGTGAGGCTGGCACTGTACTGCTACAATGCTGATCAGCTCTTGGGGACGGGATATGATAATTCTGCATTTCTCTGCAAAGCAACTTAGTACTATGTCTGAACAGTCTTTAACAGCAGCACATCTGGCTAGAAATATAACTTGTTGCCTTGTTCTTCCCAGCTGTTTCAGAATAAACCTCTTTCCCTGTGGAATCTGAGGCCTCTAGCAATGCATGGTGGTCCAGGCTAGGGCTGCCCTGCAGATGGAGAAGTAGCATTGCGGAGGTGTAAACATACCCAAGCTACATTTTGTGAAGAAAAATTCAATGCTAGGAAGAGTAAAGGTCCTACGACAGGGCATTAAATACAATGAGCCACCCAAGTAAACATGCAGGATCTCAGGCACACTTATCCAGCCTCTGCTAAAAGTCCATACTGCTGCACCTTTGTTGTGGCATTGTCATGAACTAGATGGGCTCAAGTGGGACTTCACCTGCTCCTTATTATAGTATCGACCTATCTGCCACTTGGCATATGTGCTAGGAAAAATACCCCAGAAGTTCCTGGAAATGGGCACAGGTCAAAACATTTCAAACAGAAGACAAATTGGATCCAATCTCTGGCTGCAAATCACTCAAATATGAAAGCTGAGTGGTAGTTTCAGGGAATTCATAAATTTCAAGAGTTTTCCTTTAATTTTTGCTTTGTTATAGCTATGGCAGGCTATGGAAACATCAAAATACCATGGAGGAGGCAGGTTTTCACCATGAAGAAATAAAAGGTCTCAGGATATTTCTAGGAGAGGTTTGCATAATACCCTGTAAACTTTCAACAGTTTTGCTGTACACCTCTACTTTTACTGTAATCTGAAAGGCCTGAAGTGGTGAACGTATTCCATTAAGTTGGAGTTACATTTTCCTAGTTAATATATCCAAGTTATGATGTTAGGACGTTTCTTTGATTCCATGTTAATAGTCTGCAATATGGGGAGCAAAGTCAAGGAATATTAAATTTTGTGATCATGCTGTAACTCCTGGAGTCTAATATCTCATTAACTGCAATTAGTGGCCCTCTGAAGCCTCCACTTTAATTTTTTTAAGCCTCCAACATAAGTGACATGATGTAATACTGACAGGTGACTTTTTTCTGATCTCTTCCTTCACTCAGAAATATCTGTATGTCTGCAGCTCATGGATTATGAACAAGGTCAATAGAGAGGAAAATACTTAAAATTGCTGGGAACATTTCCTTGTATTGCTATAGAGCTTAGAGCTTATATTGCTAGAGGCTTAATTTAGATGCCATTTTTCTAATTTTATGTTAAACTATTTGGTAGTCATCCTTGTCTTTCTTTTCCTGTCATATATGGCAGATGTTTCTTGAAGGCCTCAGAAACCTATTTCTTACCCAGTACTGCTTTCTCTCTATATTCTCTTTACTCCATACATTATTATAATGAGTAAGAAAGATTGGATTCCTGTGGCCAGTAAAATGAACAGAAATAAACTAAAGCAAAATCTGAGTGGATCAAGACAGATCTGCTGGCCCTTAGAAGTTTAGGTAGAGTGGTGATAGAGGAAAGCAGCTATCTCAAACAGTGCTTGATGAAATAGTGCTCAGATAATGCCTTTACCTAAATTAATTACAGAAAACAGATTGATAATCTGAAACACTTTGTTCTTTTTATTATTATTAGCAATGTCCTGCTTTGTTCACTATTTGCAGTGTCCCAGTGTTCAATTCATGTTCCCATCTATAGCTAACCTTTATGAAGATTCATAAAAAGAGAGCATATTAATTCACAGATGTTCAATGCAGATCAATATTCATTGCAAAGCAATTGCAAACACATCATCTTCCTTCTTCTATTGGCAGCATTCGTCAGATTTTTTGTTTAGTCCTGAATCAAGCCCTAACTCTGATTTTATGCCAGTGAAAATCAGGACCAGCCAACTCTGTAGAAGGTCAGGTGCAACACATCAGTACAAAAGCAGTGTGAGATTGATCTGAGTGGTTGTGAATTTTGGAAAGTTAGTCTATATCACACAACTAAAACTTTATGACTGTGACTTGTGTTCATCCTGGAGTTTCTCTTAAAATCTTTGCACTTGAGAAAAGTTGGTAGAGCTCTCAGCACAGCATCCTGTTCAGAGCCTTCCCTGCCTGGAGACTTTAAGAAGGTCCTTCGTGTCGTAAGGCAGGATCTGATCCTGGAAATACAAAAGCATACCCTGGTTCCAGGACTGGTAAATCAACGTCTGCTACTGGCAGCCCTTAGTGAGAGAAGCACTCTCTCAAGCATTCTTATCTGGCTGGAGTGGGAAGATGTACACTGTATTAAATTTGGCATGCAAGGCAAGATACACTCCAACTTCAAAAATAACAGCAATGTCTCCACATCAAGTGCTTTGGGATTTGGGTTATACACTTGGCAGTTCTGTATTTGCTTTTCTCTCCTAAGTAGCAGTGACAAATCACTAGGTTAAGAACATACCCAATTAGGAATGAAAGGTGTTCTGCCTCCTGGTCTCTCTCCCTGGTGTGCCCATATTCCAAAGCCACGTTGTCGCTACTTCATGTTAGGGGCTAAATGAGTGTAAACTGATCACCCAGTCTCAAAGCAGTGGCCTAAGACTTAATTATGCTTATTAAGAAAGGGACAAAAGTGCCTAAGATGTGTTGACCTCAGCTGCTGGGCTATGTTAAGTGTCAGTGTCACCATCAACCTGAGGCCATCTTCAAATTGAGAAAAACTAGTGGGTAGGCTGCCATAATGAGGACGAACATGAGAAGTGTGTATGTGGGGTCCCAAATACATGAATGGCACAAAGGGGCTGTGACTCTCCTGTCTGCCACTGGCAAGCAGCAGGAGCTGGGTCTCACCCTGCTGACAAACTGAGGATGAGGAGTATCATATTCTGCATCTCATCAGGCCCCACAGGTTGAGTCCTCACACTCCCCATGGCTGTTAGGAATTTGCTCAAATTCCTAAACCTTTTGGACGCTGAAGGAAGCAACCAGGGAAAATAAAAAGTGTCTAAATACAGGAGAAATAAAAGCAGTATATAAATATTGGAAATGGTGTTCGTTCCTGGCTCTGGCCTGCAGGAAGTGGATGAGTGCTGCTGAAAACTGTGGAGAGCCTGGACATTACTGCTCTCTGCCCTACATCTCTGCAGGAAACCTGAGCATAACCTTTAGTGAGTGATCTCCTAAATGCAAATGATGTTCATACTAATTATTTTGAGGTTTTTCTGCCCCTCCTACTGCCAGAATTAATGGCACAGCAGCAGAACAAGCAAGCGCTGCATGGAAGTATCCAAGAATGTGTGCCATAAATGTACAGTGGCAACTTGCACCTCATCCTGCTGTAATTTCATAAGCAGAGTGCCCTTGTGGTGCTAACCCTACCCTCATCTTTTTGTTAAGAGGGTCCCCTTCTCAGCCCATTTCCCAGCACATACCTTCTGGACTTGCATACTGGGCCTTGCTGCCATGCCAGTAATTCTCCTTGTTTTTCCTTTGCTGAATTCCTTCCAAAGGGCCTAGGAGCATGCAGCCAGCAGGCCTGGGCAGCAACAGGAAAGTCTTTCCAGAAAACAGCAGGCTACCGGCCAGCTGAAATGGGGGATTATAGTATCCTTAGGTTGGGCAGAAAAGAGTAATGTGTAAAGCATGGAGTAGAATTACCTGTCTCTGTTCATCCACAGCCAGGCTCACTCCGAGCCCCACACTCTTCTTGTTGCAGCATTCAGAGATTTCTGAAGCTCTAATGATGCTGTTGGCACTTACTCCACTTCAAGCTGGCGAGGAGGCATTATCATTTGCTGGCTTTTCCATTCTGTCATTAAAGTAATATTTTTAATATACAGGTAGTTCCCTTTCACCAAGCTAGACAACAGTGAAAGTGAAAATTCATTACATAAATCTATTTAGTATGAATTATTGCCCCAACTCTGCTGAGTATGCTTTAAAGTATTACTGTTAAAAAGACTAAGGAAAAGACAGCTTTAAAAACTTTTTTTTTTTCCAAAGGTATTTCCTTATCTAGACTTTTCTTATGTCTTAGTCAGTCTGTATTTTAACACAGTAATTTTGCCCACCCTCCATCACAGTGTGCCTTACTGGAGTGTCAGAATCAAATCACAGCGATCAGCAGTCGTACTGGCTGTTCACTGTTGCCATTGTAGAGCAGTTCAGAGATCCATCCGCTCCTGCCAAGCTAAGATGATATTGATAAGGAAGATCTGGAGTAGTAGTGGATGTTAGGGGAGGATCTAGGGGAAGAGGCTAAGATCACCAGCCACTGGGCTCTATGAAGTGCAAGCACATAGTCTGTAACATTTCTTGCTCCTGAAGATATTTGTGTCTTAGCAGACAAGCGAGACAAAGGAATTACGATTATCTCCACTTTACAGATGGAGAAATGAGTTAGCAAGAGATTAACTAGCTTGTCCAAGGTCACTCAGGGAGCCTGACAGACAGAGAACCAGGAACTAGATTTTCTGAGTTCCTAAGGAAGGATCAATCTCTAAGAAATAGTGTCCTAAGCTATGCTTCTTAATAAAAGAATCTTGTATTAAAACGTTACAAAAGTAAAAATGGAATTTCTTTACCTTTCAGTTTGATTAATGGATTCTTCATAACACAACAAAAGCAAGTTCCTTTTATAATATAGAGTATTTGAATCATTTTTTTCAGAAAGTAATGATGGGGAAAAAAAAACTTTGATTAATTTCAGGTAGATTTTGTTTTCTCCCTTTTTTTTTTTTTTTGGCCGATAACTTGTAGATATCAAATAGATGTATTTTAAAGTGCTAGGATTTGGCATGATGGTGAGCCAACTACCAAGAGACCACCCTTTATAGATAATATAATAGTAGAACAAATTGAGTTTCCAGACCTTAATCCTCTAAGAAAAGCTGAAACCAGAGGGGAAAACTTCCACAGTGTTACTCAGTTGGTTCACCCTATTTGATTGCCGGTCAGTACATGAACCCTATTTTAGAAGTGATGTGATTTCTATCTAAAATAAGCTGTTTACAATGTTCTATGGGTTATTACTGTTTGAATGCTAGTTTCTAAAATTCTTGAAGGAAGTCTACATTAAAGCAACATTCGGAAGATTACAGGATTGTTTCGTATTCTCTCTGAAATGGAATGTGATTTCATCTGCATCAGGCTGATTTATATGGAGTAATTTTGTTGTTTTCCTTTTGAGCATTTTATGAACTCCCAGAGAGATTATTGACCCCGCTTAAAAAGTTTCTGATGAGAAGATATACCAAGAGCAGTCCTATTGTTAGTTATAATGACCATAATGGACATAAATTTAGCTGCTCTTTTTAGGAGATGAAATATTTTCTTTACTCTTTTATAGGCATAAGTTAGGCTGAGAAGCAAAGACATGGGGAGGGGTCATGATTTTCTGTGAGTTCCCTTCCAGTGTAATATGTCCGTGTACAACAGCTGCAGAAAACAGGATCCCAAACAACCAGGGTTACTCAGTGAAGAACAACCACTAAGGAATAGTCTGAGGGTTAATTTTTTTATTTATTATGTTGGAAATTTTTGTACTCACTTGTTAAAAACATGGGCAAAATTACTTTCCTTATAACATGGAGTGCCTTCAGGACCACACCTTCATTGTCCACAAGAAATGAGCATGTGGTTAAAGTGAAATATAATTTAAGCACAACAGCAGATTTTCTGTACCATGGCCTTAGGCACTTGGGCTTGCCCTGTGGGATACAGAATGGTGCAGAGGTACTGATGTGGGTGCAGACGTCTGTCTACCTTAACACTATACTCAGGATAATGAGAATGAAAAGCAGGGAGAAGGGGACTACCGTCTTAGCACAATCAATGTTTTTGTGTGGCTTGGGCAAGCATTTCTGCATTGCTGCTCTTTATAGTTTGCTCTCATTATAAGACATCTGCATATATGCTCAGAGACCAATCACAGGTTCCTGAAGCGAAGAGCTACAAGGTCCTGAATCTGTCAGTCTGCTTTAGATGCAGAGGTAATCACATTGCCATTTAATTTAATGATCATTTGACTTAAACATGCCATTTGGGAGCTAGGCTATATAGTCCTATATAGTTATGGATCAGAGGTAGGCCCTTAATGCAGGTGGTTACCTCTCTCTGCTCAAATCTAAATCACTAAGTAACACATAAACAGACCAGGTCAGGCAGCAGGACTTGGTGTGCAGTGTGACTAAAACCTGGAAAAAACACAAAACTCCATTTGAAATGGGTCCTGCTACAAGGCACATCCCTTTGGGATGTGCCATCCAACTAAGCCACTTAAATGTATGCTCAGTTGCCCCCATGGTCAAGAGGAAAGGAGAGCTCAGAAAAGGACCTTGTCTTGTAAGCTCTGAATTACCCCTAGAGCATCTGTTTCCCTTTACCAACTACAGAGACAATGAAAGGTGGTGACTGGCTTTGTAACTTTAGTGTCTGAAAGGAGGTGTTGGGGGCATTTCTCAGACAGAAAAAAGATAAAAGTGTGACTGTATTGTGGGCTAACTGTATTCCCACACAGGCCATTTTTGTAGCTTTGTGACAGAATATGGGCTTGAGAGGAGCATTATCACAAGGTTTTTTTTCTCCTGTGTAAGGTATATCAGAATAGTTGTGACACTATTTTGTAAAACTAAAAAGAACACTAGTCAAAAAGACTTCATGTTTCTAAGATGATCACATATAGATTAAAGGCTCATCTCTTATGCAATGACTTATGTATGCCTATCATCTCTTCTCCTAGATCTTCTGCACAGCAGGACTGGTGTATGGGCTTCATGAGATGCAGAAAGATGACAGAAATACATAAGTGTTTTGATTTACCTATAGTCTTCTCTCTTCTATTCCTAATCTAAGATTTAGTGTGTTTATGATGTGTTGTATGTCGTGTGTCTGATTTAAAATAATTATTTCGATAGTGATTCTTGTGGTTCCACTTTTTTTGTGTTTCAGCACTCTTGTGTTGATATGTTAGAATTAGTTATTTCTTTTATTAGCTCAGTAGTGCTTTGCTTCTGTAAATACAATTCAAGACCTGTAATTTTTTTCATCCTTGGTGAGATTAATCTCTATATACTTTTTTTTTTACTTGTGTTCTGCTTGGGTAATGGGAACATTTGGAAATGTATATATAGCATATTTCTTGGTTTTTTCTTTGATATAGCATGTCACCTATATTAGATGGTAGCCTATATTAGGTTGTTATTTGTTTGTTAAAGTCTATGGAGCAATCTTGCATTTTGTGTATTTTCTCTTGCACATTTCTTACACACTAACACACATACACACACAGTCAGCATCATGGACTTCCAGGGCTCATTCCTAAAGGCAACCAATTCATCTGTGATTGCTTTTTTGCTTCTTTCTTATATTGTTTTTTGCTCAGTTTTCCTTTTATGCCCGTTGTCTTTTGTACTTTGGCTTCAATGACATTTTTGATCCAGATTTGGCAAATATGTTCCATGTACAGCATTGCTGTAGAATTCCTTTCTTTTTATTGCTGCGCATTTGTTCTGTAATACTGTAATTTGATTATTTGACCATTTATTTTTACTTTTAAGTTTCTGGATTTATAGTGTTAGAGCTTGACTCTCATCTTATTTAAGCAAAGAGCAGGCCTCTAGCTGTACTAGGTTTTTCCAAACTTTTAACACTTTTGGATGTAAAGGGTCAAGAATAATTTGATTATACTTATTTTCCCCACTGCCTTTATTACTATATATCCAATCCAGGACATTTATAAAGAATAGCTAGTAAGCACTAGTCATAAATCTCAGCTATGTGAGAAGAATCTTGAGATGCCCTTACAACATCATCTGTTGAGTTCCCCTGAGTAAAGTACCACCGTCACTTTCAGTTCTGGCTAATTAATGTATTTTGAAGATTCAAGGGCAGCCTGTACTCAGACTGTTCCATGGGATATCATGCAGTAGCATGTAGTCTCTGTTGACCCTCCAACTCCTTTTTCCAAGAAAAGAAGAGGTAGTGGCAAGGAAGCAAAAGTAGATCTTGGATAGTAAGAATACCTCGAAGCAGAAGTAGGATTGCTAACATTTGAGAAAATGTCTGCCCATCAGTCACACATACCAAAAAAAAAAACCTACCAAAAAACAAACAAAAAACCCCACAATTATAGCCATCCTTCCTGTGACAGGAGCCATGCCCAAGACACTGCTGGTGACGTAAAGAGCTGGCTGCCAACCATTTCCCATCAGTGGCAGATGAGAGGCAGCACAAGAGCTCTCTAGTGCTGCCCACCATGTCATCAACCCTTCCTGTGTGGCTGAGCAGATGAGGCCTTGCATCCATGGCTGCTCATCTGTGCCCACCAACCTGGAGGCCACTTAGTCCCAATCATAAATAAGGGGCCCGTAGTACTCTAGTACAGCTCTTGTAACTTAACACGAAGTTTTTTCCCCTGGTTTTATTATATTTAACAGCTATATGATGAGGGTCATCTTGTGAGTCATCTTTTCTGCATAGTAAGATAGAGTGATAGGTCTAGAGCTCAAGTAAACATTATGTGAGTTACTGTAATTCATGTTAAAATAGGACTTGATAAAAACGAGGTATGATATGTGACATTTACTACAAGAGTGTGAATAAACAGCAAGCCTGAAGGAATGGCAGGATGCACTGGGGATTTCCCCACCACTGCAGTGGCAAGTTGAGTTATTTATCTTACAAAAAGTCCAGAGCATTAATGGTAAAATTAATGTCTTCTAAAGAATATATATGTTGTCAGATTGCAACTTCAGAGAGAAGACAAGGCTTTCATTTATGCAGGGTGTTCTGATAGCGTAAGCCAACAAAGCTGAACCAGTTAATTTATAAACAGCAGCAGATCCAGACATATGTACTGTGCTCTCCTGGATTCCTTATGTAAAGTGTCAGCCTTTGCTCTGAAATAGCCCCTTGTAGTTATTTTTACCATTTATGTGCTTCTTAGTTAAAGACTCAGATTTTGTGGGCAGCTTTGCTAGTCAGTTGTTCATTCATTTCTGTACCTCCGAAGAATGTTTTGGCCTCCATTAATATTACTTGTATATATATTGTGATAGTGGCTTAAGTGTTCAGCTTACATAATTACTAAATAAATACATAAATCACTAGGTACTGTGCAGCAAACAGGAAGAAATATTCTACATGTAGACTTACCCTGAAATAAGAAAATTGGTTTTAATTTGGATTTTGCCTTACTTTGGTGCATCTGTGTACGTAATCCAGTCCTAATGGACTTTCAGGTATATTGTCTAAAGAGAAAACAAGCAAACAAACAGGATGAAAGAAAGGGAGTTCTATTATTCTCATTTTTCAGACAGGAAATTAAAGAAATGAAAGTATATGGAAGAATTGGACCCCTAGTGAGATTTCTAGATCTCTACCCAGGGACCCTAATCACAAGACTTCCTTCCTCCTCAAACATAATTATTACTATTTCCATCGTATATACTTTGGAAAGTTTTTCATGTTTCCACATGAAATACTAATTTTCTAACCCTGAACTTTCCTTTTAAGCAAAATCAATGAAAAGCTATTGTTGCTTTTACAGATGCCAGGGAGAATTATTACCATCACAGGCAACAATAAAAAAAGATATTTTCACCCTCAGTAGATTGGATTACTGAGAAATAACCTTATAATTACTGTATAAAACACCCTGTTTTAACACTGTTTTTAATATCCATAAAGTTTCTGATTTATTTTTCACAAGCCAGCACCAATATGCTAAATTCTGCCTTGCTCTAAGCTGACGCAGTTATGCTGACCTCCCTGGGGCTCCACCTATTGCATTGATGGCTGCTAAGAGGCATGCTATTTTTAGGTAATTTGTCTGATTTCACTGACACTGATTTAAATAAGCAGCATAATCTTCTTGAAATCAAAGGAAATATTTTGGAATTCTAACAGTATGTTGGGAAAATCTGTGTTAAATTAGGTCTTTGTCCGGCCACTGGGGAGAAGCAGCCTTCTGATATCCCTTAGCGTGGGATTCACCACTGGAAATGTCAGGGCACCCTTGAGTTACAGTGAACTTGGCAAATGGACCCTGGTCCCTTGCTCCTTGCAGATCTTGGTTCAAATTCCTTAGCAACCTGCAGTGTTCAGCCAGCCCATGTTCTTCAAGAGCGAGAAAGGAGATTCACTTCAGCACGCTCACAGTGCTCTCTTGCAGCTACAACCAAAAATCTGGCTCCTGGACCCACCGAAACTGACAACTTCTGGTTTAGTTTACGCTATTGATCTTGTTTGCTTCTTCTAGCTGGCCGATGTTCACCAGGTCTTCTGCAAATCAGAGTCCTTGTCTGTCTCTTTGAGGTGAAACTAAGAGGATTGTTACCTGCCTGCTGATTGCTGTTGTTAAAATAGGAAACAATTGAATGCAGAGTGACTGCACCCTGGTTTTGTGTTCAGTTAATATGTACTTAAAACTAGGCCATCCCTTTTCTGATCGTCTGTTTTCTTCTGGCGTGGTAAGAAACCATGCAAGTGCCCTCTGTGAAATTTCTCTTTTCAAAGGGATACAATCAGCTTTAAGTTTGAAAAGCAACAGCACATACCTCATATTTTATAGGAAGTATTTGTTTTATTGCATGTGCAAGTCATATGAATGTGACAGGTGTAGTGAGAGAGTCTTGCCTAAAATTGCACTCAGGCTGGATTCAACACTGTTTCTACCTTGTTGGAGGTGCCTTAGAACAGCAGCATTATCTGACTGGGTTGCCTGCAAAAACATTTTGACCTTTGGCTTACCCCTTTTACTGACAGAATTACCAGTGGCAGCGACCAGTCCCGGTGGCTGCAAAGAGGTCTGCAGGCTGCACCCTTTCCAAAGGTGTATTTTGGCAAATAGTTAGGAACATATATATGTTCCTCCCACCACAAAGTGGGTGAGATTGGGAAAAGGTATATAAGAATGATTTCTTTGAAATGAAGTATTTCCACTCAATTTATAAAACACCCATCTGTGAGAGTGATCCATTTTACATTTCCTTTCAAGAAATCATTTCAGTCTGAACTAAATGTTTCATGTGACCTAAAATTTATGTCTTTTCCATTTTTTGTCACTCCTGGTCTGCCCAAAGTGTGTTTTGTTATTTTGAGGGGGATTTTTTTTTGAGGGGGTGAGTAGGGTGTTTCAAGGGAATTTTTCAGTCTGCAAACAGAAAAATCCATTAGTTTCACAGCTGTAGGTGTAAATGTTTTGACCTCTGACTTCAATGGATAGCTTCTCCAGTTTACAGTGGCATAAATGAAAATAAAATCAGGGCTTTGGGT
Source organism: Nesoenas mayeri (assembly GCF_963082525.1). Taxonomy (NCBI): domain Eukaryota; kingdom Metazoa; phylum Chordata; class Aves; order Columbiformes; family Columbidae; genus Nesoenas; species Nesoenas mayeri. The sequence goes on from NC_137543.1 coordinate 109,974,209, forward strand.
GAGAATATTTGATTATAACAAAATGTCAGTGTAATTAGGTAATTCTGCTATTTCAAATGAGAGCATTATTCCCCCCTTATTGCAGATTTGAAGCCTGTAAGAAATTGAAGGGGCTGATTCTGACAGTAGTTACTTCCTTTTAATGGATTGCAACTCTGCTGACCTCATTAAAATTACACCAGATTTATGTCCTGGTGGAGAGAAATCAGAATCAGACCAAGAACTTGCAAGTTATGTTATTTTTAGCACCAAAAAATTTCCGTGTTTTGTAAAGCACAAGAATTGCTACAGGGCCCATAAATATTTTGTGGATCTGGTCAACAATTGAAAGTAGAAAATACTTAGAACATGAAGAAATTCATCTGTCTTTCTATTGACAGTGCCTTATGGAAGAACAAGAGTCTAGGTACAATAAGGCAGTAATGAATTTAATGAAAAACCTACAGACATTCATGTTGTAAGCTGAGCTGCCGCTGAAAAAGATAGTACATATTTTTGCCCATATAGCAGAATTCCTTGGCTGAATGTCTATGAGTAGATTTCCATTGATAATAAATATGGAGGAAATTATTTATTGTAAATGATAATTAGACTTTCTCCAGGCTATGCATTCAGCCAGGAGGAGATACTGGATAATAACACAGGCATTATTTCTCACATTCTGCCACCACACAAAAAAGAGGATGATAGGCACTAAACCTTGCCATGACTTTGTTTAAAATACAGTAATATCAGCATAGGGATAAATTAATATTTCCATGTTATTTTATGTAATGATATGTATAACGTGGAGTACAAGTCAGACCCATATTTATCTGTGAAGCAGAAAAATCACAGTCGCAAGAACACACTGACACAAACTCTTGAGTTTACCCAGGGCTGCATTAGGACTGGCATGCAGGTTAACTTTAAGCAGTCTTTGTAGGATCTCAGCCTCAGATTTCAACCAATTTGGAATTGATCCTTGCAGCAAAAAAAAAAATTCTTCAGTTTATACTTGCAGTCATCACTCACATTCAGCTAACAGCAGTTCTTGTGTTACCTCAAGCAATATGGAGCTATGCTTTTGTTATAAGAGGATCTCAGTTTCATATACCCTCTTGCCATCAATTTATAGTGCCTAGCACAGTGGCAATTGCAAACACCTCAGAAACAATACATTCCTAGCCTATATGTTTTTAATTATATTTCCAAGTTTCATTTGCTGTTGGCAACTTGACGTTATTTTGATTTTCCTGAGGTGAAAAATATGAGTTTCAAATACAGCTTTGAAATTGATTAGGAATTAATATGGCAGCATTACAGACACAGTAGATTTACTGCTGCTTTTGCAGCTCTGTGTGAACTCTCATATGGAAAACCTATTGTGACCAGATCCAGGGTGACTTGAGCAAAGTGGCTGAGACTGGAGCTGAGAGATCAGAGAAAAAGAATCAAATAGCTAAAAGCAGGAGGAGGGTCTGTCAGGGCAAAAAAAATGATACCCACCACTAAAAAAACCCTGGGGAACAGTCACAGGAAAGGTGGGATATGGGGGATTATGAAAAAAAACCCCAACCAAACAAAAGGTATATATATGGAGATATATATATATATATAAAATACATAAGTAAAGCTCTCAAGGCAATCGGGAAATTTAAAATAACTGGTGAGTGTTCTGTACACCTCTCAGAAGAACACGAACAAAATTAAACCTGGAATCACTGAGCTGATGCTGAGCACAACCCAGCTCCATGCAGCGTGTATAAGGGGGCTCTGGCAGTGCTGCTTCTGGGGCAGGACTTGCAGCTCATTTTGGGAGCAGGTTTCTTGCTGACACCAAGTGAGGTGGAAGTACCTGGATGGGGAGAGGGTTCTCTGAGGAAATGTTTTGTATATGGCTGAATTACACTGTTAACCCTTCTGCCTTTCCTATTCTGTTGGAGCTGCATTGAGGGCACAATTTTTGACATGTTAAATACACAATTGTTAACAGCTTATATGTAGCTTTACGTACCGAGCAGAACATCTGGTGAAAAAAAGAATAGTGGGTGTATGTACGTATAAACAGTGGCTTTAAAGTGTTGTATCAGTCCTGTGTTAGCTAGTGGGTTCTTGTATGTTTACAGTCAGATTAAGCCTTCCAAAGGTGAATGTGGCAGGAGGTTGCTACCATCTGAGATGCAATATGCTCACACAGTGATGGTGCAAGGAGGGGGAGTTCAGGCTCATAAGTCTTCATTGCTCTGTGTTTAGAAAAGGAGTAGCAGCAGGAACCTCCCCATTGACACACAGACAGCAAACCATTGAACAAAGTCACATTCCCAGACCATCACCGGGCACTCAGAACTGTTATCAACATAGTAGAATAGTGCCCCAAGGAAAATGCAAACAGTATCCTGCTTAGGGACCCCCAGCATCCTTTTTTTCATGCCTTCTCCCCTCACACAGACTTTCACTCAGGTTTCTTATTTTAGTGGCTATTACTCACCCCTTATATTTATTTTATTAATATTTTTGGTTTTGACCTCAAGGTTTTCGAACTAAATGCTTCCTTCAACTTTATTCATACTTCTCAAATCTCACTTTGTATTCTGAGATTTCAGTGAAACACTAATGTCTAAAAATCAGTGTCTCCACCGATTTAATATCTCATATTCTCCATGAAACCTAGAAAATAGAGAACTTCTCAAACACATGGCATCAATTATGGTGTTTATGTAATTTTGACTTTTGGGTGAACTGATGTAACCACAGAGGATTAAATTCTTCCAGCTTTCTAGATACCTGGATTCAGAATCAGATTTCGGGTTTGGACTGAGCTCTGTCTTTGCAGGAATCTTTTCACTGCAGTCAAGAGTCATCTGTGTCATTCTTCAACTTTGAATCAGATCAGTGCATCTAGTGAAGTCAAGTTTGGTGATGAAAGTAGTGAAAAAAAAAATATTTCGCATAGTTCCAGTTCTAGATCTGATCTTGTTCACATTCAAGTCAATGAGACTTCAGTGAAAGAACTTAGCTTACATGGAAGCAGACCTGTTTGGTGACTCTATTACGTTACAGATGTTCTAAACGAAAGTATCCAGATGTATTTCTAGCTTCAAAAATTATGAACTTTGCTGAACAGCTGTCTTAGAATTTTTAAAGAAGCCTTATTTTTGTTCTCAGTAAGCAATGTATCCCTAAGTATTAAGTAGGATTTATTCTTCAAAGGGCAAAAGAGAAGGTCTGTACCTAAAAGTCCAATTTTTTAATATGAATGTTTGAATAAACAGTTCCAGGCATGTATACTAATATTGCATATTGTACTGTAAAACAAGACAGTTTCAGAAATATTCTCTCAAATGCTCAACATAAAGTGTCATATTATCATTGTGTGACCTCACATTACATTTTTAACATTTATATATGCAAATAGTCATATTTACATGAGCATGTGCCATTCGCACATTCAAATTAAAGGCAAATATATGTTTTAGATTAAAGAGATTAATTTGGTATGTCTCATGGTTGACACACTTTCTACAGAGACTAGATCACTGAGACCCAAGTGCTGGGCTCTTATCCAAGAAGACAGATGGCAATTTCCTTTTGATAAGAGTTCATTTTTTTAGCAGCAAGGGAGCCCTGAAGTAACCATTTTTCTTGTGGGGAAAGCATCTTTCAGAAGCCAGATAAATCATTCTAAAATAGACAAACACTGGAACCGAGGAACTAATCAACCTGAAATGAGCTGAGTTGCAGCCCCTTTCAGCAAGTTTAGGAGATGCTCTTTGCTTTCATTCTTGCCACACATGGGAACTACTTCGGAAAATTAAAGAATTCAGATAATTTCTTCAGTACTTTTTCCTCTCTTATGGGCGCCAATACAATTTATGATTAGTAGCAATGTAAAATTTCATCAGATGAAGTAGTTGGTTTACAATATGTTTACATCATGCATCAACTAAACAGCTGTAGGTATTTTAAAGACGGCATAAACATAAAGGTAACTAACCAGACTAAACCAAGATAGCTCTGTTTAATTAAAATTTGGAACAGTGTGTGCCAGCTTGTATGGATGTGGAACACTTCATACTTGTAAGTTACAAATGTGGACAGCTGGGAACCCACAGGACTAGAGTCTGTGGGTAGTCTGTAAGTACTGACCTGCTGCCAAAGGAGCCAGCCAGCTATCCTTTGTAGTTTTTTATATTTAAATACATTTACTCTTCCTTTTGGTAAACATATAAAACCCAGCCTCAGACATGTTGACGCCTTCTATTTAGTTTATTGTGTAGGATTAGACCCAAACAGGATCCCTTTCCTCTAGTTTCTTTTCCTCTCTTTTCTATCTGTCATTAACAGAGCAGAAATGAAAATGGCCAGGGTGTTTTCCACTCACTCCTTGCCTGTGCCCTACTGTGTTCTTCATTATTCGTGTCTCCAGTAGTTTTGTCCTAGAGACACGGGAACAATGTCTGCTCTTTATTTACTTTGCCATGGCTCTATTAAAAATACGCCCTTTTTATTTTGTAAATTGTCATTGTAGTTTTTTAGACTGGTTCCAATTTGACCAGCAGCACCTTGTTTACAAAGACATTGTGAGAAAATTTGTGCATCCTCCTCGTTCCATGTCATATCAAGGCGCACATGAGCACTGCGTGCTTCCCATCACCTCAGGTCGCGTCGCTTTGCATTGAATCAAGTCATGTCACATCAGTGATACCACTATCAGTACTTATTCTTGATAGAAAATTCAGCATAGATTTAGACAGCAAATAGCTCAACCACAACAAATGTATATAATGAGCAGATTAAGTATCTGTGAGAACCAGATATTTTAAGTGTCTCTGGCAAGTCAGTGCTTTCAGATATTCTAGTATCCCTGTCTCTACACTGTATTCTGCACATAAATATGTGATATATGTGCATATACTGAAATGTCTGTCTAAGCAGCCTATTTGGAACTCTTGCCATCTATAGCTATTTGCAAATGTAGACCTGTGCAGTTTTGAAATCTCCAGGCATCATGATTGGATGGGTCTGGATATTGTAACTGCATTGTATAGTTTGTAGGTTGATCATATCCTAGCACGGTAAAAATAACAAATGTTGACAGGTTTGGGGTTTTTTTTTTCATAATTTCGGATTTGCTTCAAGCATTTGCCTGCTGGGGTGTGTTTTCAAAGAGTTATGCATGATTAGTCTCTATGACAGCCATTTTATTAGACATTTTACCGTGTTGTTCATTTATAAAAGTTAAACGTTGTAATTATCCTGTTACATAAACTAAAAAGAAGGCAGGGGAGGGTCAAAATAAATATATAAATAAAGTCTTTAACTGATAGCTAAAACATACAGGGATCAAAAAATATTTTATTACAGTATCTCTTTGGATATAATTAACTTCTTTTGCTTTGTGTTACCTCTCTTGGCTTTCTTGGTATTTGCATAGTCACAGGTTTCTTGAAAATTTGACTTATTTTTGCTTAAGACCCCAAAAATAAAATAAACCAACAGAGCTCAGGCACCCGTAATTGAAAAATTTGGCTGGAAAAGTCTACAGAAATGCTAAATGGTTTTCATATCGTTGATTATTACAAACATTTATTTGGCACTCATCACTGTGGTATCTAGATGCTTTCCCAGGATTAAGTTGAAGCAGTCTTTCTAGTGTCTTTTTAAAAATTCCTTCAGGGACTTTGAGATTTAATGTAGGTCCAGGGACCTATTAACTGGTGCAAGGTATATGTGCACATTGAAGACACTTAAGAATATAAGCATGGATAAAGATTATAAAGGGTTTGCCAGAAGAGCTACGAGGGACTTCTAGGGAAACTGTACTTCTGCATCAATCTGTTCATGTTTATAAACCAGGCATATGGGTTTCTAGGTTGGAATACTCTGCTTCTCTGTCATCAAGGTATTGAAGATACTTGCATATTGCTGTTTGTTTTATATAATCTACAGTTACTGAAATGGTATGGTGTGGTGTGGTGGGTTCGCTTTGGCCAACAGGCAAATGCCACCGATCCACTCATTCATTGCCTCAGTGGCATGGGGGAGAAAATAGGGTGACAAAGCTCATGGGCCAAGATAGAGAGACTGCTTACCCATCACTGTCACAGGCAAAACAGACTCAACTTGGGGATAATTAATTTATTGCCAATCAAAATAGACAGCGAGAAACAAAAAGAGAAACATTAAAATAACTTTCCTTCCCCCTCTCTCAGACCTAACTTCACTCTTTCACTGCTGACTCCTCTACTCACCTCCAATGGTGCATGGGGCAATGGGGGGTTCTGCTGCTCCTTCCTCTTCACACTTTTCCCCTGCTCTTGCATGTACTCTCCACAGACCACGGTTCTCATCAGGAAATATCCACCTGTCCCAGTGTGGCATCCTCCAAGGGCTACTGTGGTGGTACCTGCTCTGCTGTGAGGCACCTGCTCCTCCTTTCTCTGCCCTTGGTGTTCCCTCTGTGGGTTCACTCTTCCCCCCCCGCCCCGCCTCTTTCTCTGCAGCTCCCCTGCTACCAAAACCTTGCCATCTACACCTGGTACAGATTATAATGCTGGTCACAGTAATAAAGAAGGTACTAGAATATCCTCAGAAGCCTGTGCTCAGTTTGGAACAGTCTTTTTTCCCTTAAGACCAAGTGACCAGAACCTGTCTCACGAGTAATTGTGAAAAAAATGGAATAAAGCCTGGAACTGGAACATGCAGTTCTCTCATAATCTAAACACAGATAAAATTCACATAGATTCTCGGTTAAAAGTTCCTATAAAAGCAAATGCCATACTAATGAAAATTTCACTTCTGTGATCATTTTCACATAGTCCAGAGAGAAAATAAAAATGTCATATGTTTCTGACTGAGATTCGTTGCTGGATTCTTCTCAACATTTAGATTTATTTAAATCCAAGGATTTATCTGTTTTCCATTGAAATGCACCCATTTAGGCAAATGTTCTCAGTAGCTGATTGGTAGCTGATCTAGTAGTGTGATGCTCCCTACAGAAAGAATTTTCTGAGTACATAAGAGACTGAGGATATGTCGGTCCCTAATCAAATATACTGCTTTTCTACACTAATTTAATCTCTAGGAGATATCCAGAAATGTGTTGTATTGTTTTGTTTTAACAGTCTTCCTGAAAAACACCACTACTATTTTGTAAAATGAAGTTATGCTGGCTTTTACTCCACAATACATCCCTCCATTCTCTGTTGATGCATTCAGATAGCTTGTGTTCACTCGTAGCCTCTCCCTAAAGTCCCTTAGGAAACACACAAGATCTAACTTTATTCTTATACTGCCACTACATAAATTGACCTTACCTTTCATGCTATAGGCCCATTTTTTCATATGATCCTTTGGCATCCCGAAGTGTCTTGGCTTTTCATTAGTCAAATCATTTAGGTTTTTCTTTTTGTTTGTTGAATGGGTGATATTGTAATAAGTAAAACTGGCTCTTTGATTTCCACATCAGGGGGATGAAATTTCAGCAGGATATGCATTTTACAGAAAAACGTAAAATTAGTATATAGGCCATCAAATCCGATCTTGTATTCAGCAATAAGTGAATGCTTAATCAGGTAGTGACCTTTGGGGGGGAAAAAACAAACCAAACAAATCAAACAAACAAAACTACAAAACCAAAACAAACCAACAAACAAACAAACAAAAAAGAGGGTATTCTTCCAGAAGAAAACAGTATTTGTGACTCTCAAGCTGCCTGCAGGATTGACTCTACCACACTTTTCTTGAAATTGTTCTTTTTGAAGTCTATTTCTCAACCCTAGAAACTCTCACTTCACATGTCACAGTTTTAGGATCTTGTAAGCAGTGCCTCTTTCATCCCCTGCCGTTTTACAGGTTAGTTTCATTTGTGTGAGTTCTAGTTGTTGCAGTGGAATGGGTCCTACTTTACACGGAGTTAGAGCAGAACAACTTTCATATGCTTTTCCCTTGAAAGTCCAGCTTTGGGAAGTCAGAAAAATGTAGTGAAGCTACTCAGTTATTACAAGATTCTTCCTCATAAAGTTTGCTTCCCCATATAATCATGCCATTAGCGGAGGTATCCTTGAGAGGGCTGACCTGTCACTTTAAACTAAGATTGCTATTACTTGCTCTTGCAACTGCTGGTTTGTGTGGGAGCAGAAATTTGGGCACTGGAATTGACAGCTCCGAATGTCTCAGCCTTCCAAATTGAAACATTATTTAAATACAGAAACAAAATTGGAAGAGGCATTTGTGGAATCTTTAATAATATATTTCTAATATTTCCAATAAGTGTTCTGAGGGATACAAACCTGTACTGAGAAATGGCATAGACCTCTCAAGTGAGAGATTTTATTTTTAAAATAAAAACAAGATATAATGTGTTAGAAGTTACCTTGGTGTCCAGGCGTAATGAAATAAGGTGTATTTCTCCATCCCCAGTTTGCACACAATATAAAAGGGGTCAATTTAACGGAGTGTAACTTGTAGTCAACAGTTTCCCAAAGAGCTCAAAGAAAAATGCATCTTCTCATTTTTAATCAGCCTTATTGAATAGATAGGGATGTTTTTATATGCAATTGGAAGTCTCTTACCCTGCGAGTTGGCCCATTCACTGTGATTTTTCCTGGAACATGGTACTACCCAGGGTACCTATGCATATCAGAGCCTCTGCTATCATTTTTAATAAGTAGCTTATCTCTGTGATGCAACTAAAAGCAATCCTGAGTGTCTCCAGGGTTTGTTGTAATTAAATTTTATTGTTGTATTTGAAAATGTACAGTTTTTGAAAAGTGGAGCAAGAAAAATGGAAAGGAGATTCTAGGAGGTGATAGTCTGATTTTTTAAACAGTTTTAACCCTTTGTAGTTTCTAGATTCACGAGTTTACTTATGCTCTTCAAGTAACTGTTCCTACACACAACTAAAGTCATAAACTACAGCAGCTGGTGTGGTTTATCAGCTGATGTCAGGTAACTGGGGAAAGATTATCTGTTATGACTGCAGTCAGATGCTGTATAATCATAGGTGCAGTAATTTGTAGGTTCCTAACAAGATTGTAGGCCTTCTCTGAAAGTCTTACACTCCTGCTGCTGCCCCTTTCATCTCCAAGTATTTACAGCTACAAGGGAATTACTCCAAGTCCCAGCAATGCCCATGAAGTGCTGCAGAGGAAGGAAAGGTTTACCATCTTCTGATCTGGACAATCAAGAAATGTCACTTTTTTGAGCAGAAAACTGACAATTTTATCTATACTCCTATCTGGCATTATACTGCCATACTCAGACACCACCACCAATGTGCTGAGGAGCATATGCAACTACATTTGGGCTCGCACCTTGGGCGGTCAGTGGAATTGCTTGCACTCTGCATGCAGGGACCAAGCTTTGCCTTGGTCATTGTGCCCGTCTCCTCTCTCTTCAGAGCTCGTCAGGACTGCTAATCAAGCAGTCATTTCAGTTTCCCCCTTTGTGTTTTATTCCTGCTTGATTTTCTTGCAATGGAAGACCATGGACTGGTTTTGGAGATTCATAATAGCAGTTTTTTCAAAATCAAAATATTTCCTCCAACGATGTCATATTTTCTGTCCAGCGTTGCTACTAATCTTTATTTATTTACTTCACAATTTCTAGAGGGATTGGATGTGCCCAAGGCACCCCTTTAGGCAACATTTTATATCAAGGTTCCATTTATAAATACTTCATGAAGGGCTAATGAATGATTAATAGATGTTTTAATGTATGACCAATCAATTGTTGTAGATTTCGCAGTGTCCAACAGACAAGTAGGTTTCTTATAAGCATAGATTATAACCATATCTGACATCTTCTACTGATGGGCTTCTAAACATCTATAACATACACACTACTCATATCTGTAACATGCTTAAAACATCTACTAATCACTGATTAATTTTTTATAACCTATTTTGAAGCAGAGCCTGTCTGTGGCTTACAGCCTTTACTGGTGTCTGTGACTCCCCATTTCTACAGGATTGATAATTTACTCATCATCTAAGGGCTTTGAACTCCCACTAATTTCAGTTCAAACATAAAGCTTTTCTGAGATAGCTTCAGCATTTTCACCTCAGCCTAAGAAAAAATTCTTTGCTGTCCTTTTTTCTCCCTCAAACTTCTGGTTACTTTACCCTGCTAGTATGCATTTTGCAAGCTCTGCTACAGTGTAGTGATTCTTAGGGGACAAACCCACTCTAAAATATATTTTCTTCCTGTTGATCTCAGTTTGTTTGATTGTTCTCAGGACAGCTGTCCCAGTAATGATGGTTCTCAGAATTTTATATATATATATATATATGTATGTATATATATAAATATATATATATATTTTTTTACTGTCATCCCTGTGTGCTTGGTTCAAAGTTTGTCCATTCTCAGAAAAGGATGACAAAATATAAACTTCAGATTAATCCAGTGAACAAGCCAGCTCTCAAAGGACGTTTGATTCTGACAAAGGAACACACATTTTGTATGTTTGAGAAACCCATGTATTGGTGGGAATGTTCCTCTGTGGGATTCCTAAGGTGAAAGCCATGACTGTGCTTTATGTGGAGCAGCCAGGTAGGACTGACTGAAGTGGGCAGTGCAACTCCCTTCCAGAAAATTTATGAATCCTGCAATTAATCATTCACAGTTGAGAAGCAGTAAGTTGCTTAGGTTCATATCTCGCAAATGAATTTTGAATTTTTAGTCAATTTCTACTGAACTTAATCACAGGGTTGAGTCCTCTGCAGTGATTTATCTAGATGTTAAGACCAATTCTTTAGTTATATAAATTAAAAGGATCTGCAGGTTTTTCTCATTTCTGGTGTCATTGGTAAAATGATCTCTGTTCTGAGTATCCCCCAGTAAATATTCTGTTAACATCAAATGCAAATCTTTCAGTGATGGCCGTTTACAGCAGGATAAGGCTGCTATACCTGCAGCATTAGCACATTGAACATAAAGAAACATATCAAGCATAACTACGAAAAAAAACTAATAAAGGGTAAAAAAGAGAGTTTTATTCTTCAATGTTAACATGGAATTTCCTCTAGCTTTTTAAAAACCATTCATTGTCAAAGAGACACCAAAGCCTCAGAAATAAGAACCTCTCAAAACCTCTCACTTTCATGTTACCCAGTTAGCACTCCATGTTTCTGTCTTTATTGGGGGTTTTACAGTGATATTTTCTTTCTTTTTTTGTTTTTTTCAGCTGGTGAACAATCCGCTAGCAAGTCAAGCAGCAGCGGCCGCCGCCGCAGCAGCCATGGGCTCGATAGCAAGCTCCCAGGCCTTTGGCAATGCCCTCTCCAGTCTTCAGGGGGTCACAGGTCAACTCGTCACTAATGCACAAGGACAGGTGAGTGGAAGATGGAACAAACAGTGAATTCTGATGGCAGGCTGATCTTGGGACAAAAATGAGTTCCGCTTGTATGACAGCAATTTAAAAGTGCACATATTGAAGATAAATAAATATTGATTTGCCAGACAAGGTAAGAAATGGAAAGTCTGAGAACCAGGAGGAAGTTAGGAGCTATTGGAAAATGTTTTCAAGCCAGAAAAGGCTTAGGTTTTGTTTTATTTTGATTCAGTCTTTTGAAAAGATCACAATAGCGCAATAATATGGTATTTTAAAAGTCCAGCAAACTTGTGATTCTTAAGAAACATACCAGATGTCTTCATCCACTTAAATATGCCTAATAACAGATAGCTACATTAAAGTGCTATGGTTCTAACAAAACCACGCTTTTTTTTTCAAATTGTAGCATTTCTGTATTACTTCATTTTAAAAAGGTATTACATGTTTTAAATGTTTTAAATAAAGGAACACAACTGAAATTGTAATGGTGTATCTGGAATGGATTTAACTGGGTGGCTTATTCATTTGCTGATATACTAAGTTAAACAATTTGCAATGAATCTGCCAGTGTATAATGCAAATTTGGGAGAAAATTTTGCTTTACAGAAAATTTTCCAAACAAAAACTTGAACAATATTTATTGTGTGTCTGAGAGATGGTGTGTTATCTGCACTTGGGAGCTGTTTATTTGTTGCAAATTATTTCAGTTTCAGTCTTAATATGATGCAGAAAGATATGAATCCATATATATATATATATATATAAATAATTCAATTGATGCAAGGTACTTAAGTAGCTTTCAGATTGTGGCCACTGTCATTCTTTATTGCATTTACTAGGACTAAAATTAACACAGCTACTTGTTTCACATAAAGTCACTTCCACAAATCTGTTCATGTAAGTTATGGCTGGATGTAGTAACTGAGTAATTTGAATGTCATTATTCTACATGGTAGAAATTGGGCGTACAGTGATATCCACAGTCCTTATGTGGATTTTGGGCTCTGGTAAACATTTATTGAAATGATGAAGCTTAGATGATATGTGAATCTAAAGTTTAGTGTCAACTGTTAGTGTTTCTAATGGGAAAAAAAAATGAAGAGCAGGTTTTTCCTAGTAATTTTCTATCACCATGTTATTTACTTGGAACAGTGGTGAAATGTTTTTTTGGCCCATTAAAAAATAAAAGGCAACACTTTATAGGAGCACTTTTTTTTTTTTTTTTTTTTAACATAACACATCAACAAAGATGCATCCTGAGCTTCACTATCACCATACAAGTCCCAGGAAAAAAAATGCTGACCTTGTTATATTTACTGGGTGGGTGCAGAATTGTTCCATCACTACCCCGAGGGTTGAACGATGGAGCTTGTCAAAGTGAGGCCTTATCTAATGAATCATCTTATCGCAGGTGCACACCACACATATTAAAGGAGGATTGTATGAACAATGTGCCCTCTACAATAACCTTTCAATGTCTACTTTAACCCTTGTTTCAATCCCTTTTCATCAAAGGATCATTTTATGCAGCCAGCTTTAAATGGAGGCTCTCAAAAGCCTATTAAGATTTCTGGAGGGATGGGGTATTGGTTTGGAAGAAAAGTTGGTTATAATACCTATAACTCATAGTCAGATCAGCTCCAACCTAGAAGCCTGCTTGTTTCTATCTGTGTTCCAGAAATGGTTCACAATCGCCACTCACGTGAGGCACTTGGCATCAAAGATGTTCATTGTAGGAGCTGAAGATATAAACCCAGACTAGTTTTTCAATAGTTTTCCCTTTACATGTTCTCCACATAAAATGTAAGTGAAGAGTAGCCATTCATTGAAAGTTTTTTAAAAAAAATACTACTGTGAAGATATCACTGAAATAAACTATAGATTCCCTCAGGCTGAGTCTTGTTTATTCCACACATAATGTAAAGTCCAATAGTTCCACAGGTTGCAGAGAAAGAGAAGAGAAAGGAAGAATCTTCCCTATTGTTGGATAAAATTACAGAATCTATCTGTTTGCCTAGCTCTTTTGAAGAAGGGCTGCCTTTTTATTACTTGTTTTTACAAATGTTCCTTGGTTTATAATCAGTATCGCAGACCTTGCCACAATATAGATAAATATTGATAAGAAGTGTGTAATATAACACCTATTTTTATAGCATTCAGCATAAACCCTAATGCTTAGAGCACACTTCTGAAGCTATCTGTCTACAAAACAGGACTATTCAGTGTAATTAAACTACAGTCCAGAAATTAAATTACATTCCCTGCTAATAATAAAATTATAGCAACTGAACAAGAACTGAAAGGCGTGTTTCTTCAAAATTGGGAGCATAAGTGGATAGTAAGTTGGGATACTCCATTTCTGAATTATCTGCTTGGACTTGTTAAGGAGCCAGATTTCCATCACATGTTAAGAATCTGCCCTTTGAAAATTGCCCCTTTCCAAAGAATCACAAATGTGATACCCAAAATTCACTCCTGCAAATATAAGGCTGAATGACTTACCAGACTGTTTGTACATTCAATCTTTGTAATTATATGCTGCTTCTGTTATAGAAATTCAGGGCTTGTAAATGTCCATCTGTCTAGCTAAATATATGGTGATCAGTAAAATCCCTAGAGACATTAAGCTATAGGTCAAATCCAAGATCCTATGGCAAATTTAGGGAAATGATCTTTTAAGTGACATATGGCATGGCCTTAATTCCCAATAGTCTAGGAGTTCTTACAATCACAGTAACAAAATTATATATATTAACTATCATTTATATAGCATATTTGTTATTCATTTAATTATTAAATTCACCATGGTATTATTATTTTTAATTTTTTTTTTGCTTTAGATACCAGAGCTCCCCAAGACCACTGTAGCCAAGAGATCTTATCCATTGGAATAATATTATTAGATCACCTGATTAATTTGATACAGTACAGATAGAGAACTCTAAATCAAATTTTCGTTTTCAGAGGCGTACTATGAAGAGCTGTTGGCCCATGTAACACATGGGCTTACATTCTGTTTGCCCTCAGCACTTTTCAGGAAGCGTTTGCAGGAGTAGGCTTTCATATGTTAAATTTGAAGGCCAGGGAAGCAGAATTGCTAGATTCCACCCTGTCAGTAGATTAACTGATTTCAAAGAGAAGCTGTTTGCCTGCTTGGCTTCAACCTGCCCTTATAGTAGGATCCTAGTGCCATTGCTGCACTTGGACTCTTCTGAGATGTAACAACCAGTCATCTCTCCTTTTTGCTCTGTTATTGGAAAAGAAAGAAAATACCAGGAGTTTTGAGTGGGTTTTACCATGTCTGTTAAATACAGAAAATGTGTATTTTGGCTGTTTTCTTTGTAAGAAGGTAAACCACAGAAATAGGGAAGCAAGTCTGATGCTTCTTGTTTCCATAGGTGCTACGTACAAGCCGGCTTCCTACTTGGCTAAAACATAGTGGTTAATTCTCATCAGTTGCATTTGTTTAAGTCTGTTGACTTCAGCGTCATCAAATGCATTTTAAGTATGGCTGCTGAGTAAGTTTTGTTTCTTTTTTTGGAAAGATGGGAGTTGTCTAATAGGAGAAAAATACAATCAATACAACAAAGGAGAAAAATTCAGCAATTGCAAAATAACATTTTACCATAATGAGTAAAAAAGTAGTGTGATGAGAGATGGCATTATGAACTGTCTTGTGGTTAAAGAGGGCAAGGCATTCTATTTCCTGGTAGGTTAACAGGAAAACCTAAGTAAATGTGGTGTAACTGTATGGTACTTACTTTAATCAGACAGTGGATTTAATTGGGATGGCATCAGTATAATCTAAGAATGCCCTTGGAGGAACTTGGGCTTCATTGTGCCCATGCCTTGCTCTTTACATGTGAAAACCTTCTGTGTACAAAAAACCTTGAGCACAGCTCCGCCCTGGCAATTAACAAAAAAATAACTAATTTTTGAGAGTTATAGTCCACAAGTAGCTCAGGAAACTAAACAGAGAGAGGGGCATTGTTGATTCAATTAGATAATAGGAGTACTTTGGTTCTCATTATTCTGATGAGAGGGTACACGTTTGCTCTTTGAGCTTCTTGATGGTAAATGGTGCTAATGAGGCCTGATGGATTCCCTGCTCCTAACAAGCCTCTCAGCAGCGCGAGTGATTACAATGGAGATAGATTTGATGGGATGCGCTCCCTTTTGTAGTGTCTCAGCTGCTGACACTCTGCGACATAATCAGGTCACAGAGCCGGTCACAGCCATCAGCAAAAGCCATAGCGCTATCCCTCATTATTAAAGTGCATTATTCAGTTCCAGGCCTTCACAATACTGCCAAAGGCCTTTTTTACCGTCGTCTTTTTTGTTAAGCATCAGTTCTCAAATACAAGGGTTAATAAAATCATCAGCTAAAGAACTAGTAAATTAAAGAAATGGAAATAAAGCACTCCTTTTCAAATCCGTTGAAGGATCACAATTAAATAAGCAGGGAATTTCTCGTCACCACACACTGTACAGTACAATGTAATATGTCATGTGCAATAAAAAAAGGGAGTAGGATTTTTAAAAAATAGCATTGTCCTCATTGTGGACTGACTTGGAAAGTGCTGAAGTCTCTTTCATTCAGAAGGGAATTTCTGTCCTCCCAACTATTACATATGTACATGGAGGTACTATTATTTTCACCACTTTCTGTAACTACTTTTCTGGCATGGTAAGCATTACTTCCAAACTGAGTTGATAATTTTAAGCGTAGCAGCTGTCTTGTCTTAGCTAAAGTGGCTGAGGCCACAATCTGGAAAAGACCTGATAGGCCACCGTGCTGGGACTGCTCCATTCCCATAGACAAGGCCATTACCTTCTTTTGGAGGGTAAGCTAATTACAAAATGGCAGGGAAAAGATGATTGTAGTATTTTCTTTCTCTTCAAATAGTATTCAGTTGGGGCTATCTCTCCTCCAGGAGCAAATAAACTTTTTAAGTCTAAGGTAGGCTTTAATGCAGTTTTGTTAAACAAGTGATAAAAAATGAGTGTGGAGTCCAATTTTATTATGTTTGGGGTTTTTTTTTGGTTAATTCTTTGTTTCAATTTCATTTCAGCTGATTATGAACAGTTTTCAGCTAAATAGAAATAAGATATTAGGATATTGAAAAGTATAGTTTTACAGGGATGTATGCTGGTTCTGTTGAATCACTGAAGTACATATTCAGTGACAGCAGTGTAATTTTGTATACAAATACTAAAGGGACTAATATATTGGACTTTTTACCATATTGTTCAACTCTACAATTGTTCCTTCTTTTTCTTGCTGGTAGAGTATGCTATGATGTGCAAATCAGTATGTATATGCAAAGTTGCTTATAAAACTTTCAGTTCTCTTGAACCACAGATGCAAGAATCACTTGACAGATACAGGTCAAAGTTCATATTGTCAAATTAGTAGTCATCTCCAAGAAGATACATAGAGAGTGGCATGTAACCTAGTTATTTTTTACACTAGCCAATAGAATAGGCAGCTGTCAATGGGAATGCATGGTGGGCTTCCTCATGGGACTTAAAACCAGCATGTTGGTCATTTGTTGGTTTTGTTTTAGTTTGTTTTCTTCTGTGGTTTGTTTTTTTTTGGTGTGTGGTTTTTGGATTTGTTTTTTAACTCTCCCATAAGATGTGGAAGGCCCAAAGCCATGTGATGTGAAGCACTTTTCAAAGTCCTTCTGAATATGTGCAATTCATACTGTTGTTCAGCTGTGTGGTGTCCATTAGCCTTTTCTCTTAACAGTTGTGGTCATTGTTACATCTGTTTCAGTTCTGCGTCTCTAATACATGCTAACCACTAATATTTTAGCCCTCGCAACGTCTAACAGTGTCCAAAATAATCTAAACAATAATTGTTTAAGTAATGACTACTAATAATGTCTTTCCAGGGCTAAGATTGAGAGAGATCTGAGTTGGTGGTATCAGAATGATGTACATTATGGAAATGTCGTTACAAGCCTGAGATAATAAGAGGCACATTTTGAGGAAGAGGCTAGAGGGAGGGATTGTAGCAATCAAATAATATTAGCATTTAAGAACATTCCTTGGAAGACCCTTTGCCAGACATTCATATTAGTATATTGAATTTCTGCTGGGTGGAGTCTGAGTCTCTGTTCCCCTTCTCAAAGTTTTATTGGGCTGAATACATTATTTCTACTGTTTTCAGGAAGAAAAGGGCACATATTATGAGAAAGGTCAGTTGTAAGGGAAGGATTTTTTTTTGCATTGGTTTCTTCTCCCCACAGCCGAGCATCGAGGAGGCTATTTGTTTAATTACCTCCCATGTGAATTTCAATCAAAAGACAAATAATTCTTTTAACATAGTTTTGCTGACTATGTCTCTACTGTACTATTCATCTAACCTCAATTTTAGCCACAGTGGCATAAATGTAAGAATGTATGGACCAAACTCTCAGGTCATGCAAATTGGTAATTTCATTGAAATGGACAGGAGCAGAGAGTGAGGTTAATTATACCAAAACAAGACCTGGCTAGTCTGTTCTGTCTATTTTAGGCAGTGATCACTCATAAATTTTGGATACCCACAATAGTGAGCGTCTGTGAAATTCATATCCATATTTTTTAAAACAGTGCTGAAATTTAAAACAGTCACCATCCGCAACACGGAAAAGTGATATTCCACTAACCCCTCATAACAACAAGGAGTTCGGAACTACCCTGGTGCCACCATATCTAACGGAGGGAATCTTTCTCACAAGATTTTAAAAAAAAAAAAAGGGAAGGGTAAAAAAGATTCAGAAATTAATTATCCAAAGAACCAACAATTGCAAAAATGTGGCAAAAATGCAGTATGACCAACTCACAACCTGCTTTTACAAAGAGGCTGGCTTCAAACCAGAAGCGCCACCACTTTCCTCTAAAGCTCCAGGAAAATTAGTAGGAAGGAGTAGAGGAGACTCTAATACTCCAAAAAATTACCACGACAAGAGAAGATATGTTGAATAGTACTTATTGCAAATAGGAACTGCAAGGGTAACATTGTTATTTGAGAAAAGTGAGGAACTTTTCCTTGCTGCAAAACTCATACTGGAGCCATACTGGATCACAACCGGAGTCCCCAATCAGACACCAAGGAAAGGATAACTATGTATTGTAATCTCTTTTGGCTTGAAAATGATCAGCTGCTATCCAGAAAGGCCTCCAAAATGTATTTCATCTAGCTTACAACAAATCTTACTTTGAGCTTCACACTCCAGATTTGTAGCCTCTTGCCTGGATCTCTGCCAATGTTCTGTATCTCTGACCTACATTTTTTTTCAGAAGTGCCTAACTCTTACTTTCAAAAGCAACTTATATACCTGCAAAAGCCTGAGTTTCCTTCAGTCAGTGTTACGAATCTTAGTGCTTGAAGGCACGTCTGTGCACTGTAATGGAGCATTGCAAGCAAACTCCAAGAGACAGAACATTTATATGTCTCAGACAGTGACAGACTAGCACAGATCCCAGAAGCCAAAAACCTTAGTAGTATGGTGTTATGGCAATACTAATTAATTCTGCTTCTCAACAAGGTGACATAGGATCTAGCTCATTAGTTACTAGCTCTGGGGTCTTGGCAACATGCTGTATTATGTGGAGTAAATACACTTTGAAGAGAGCCGTAAAAGCCTGAAGCATTTAGGTACTTTTGAAAATGCTATTCACTAATCTAAATTAATCATTTCAAGTCAGAAATACAGGACATACGCATCCTTTTGTCATTGCTTTCTTAATTGCTTTTCAATGGAGGAGAAAACAAAGCTAACTACTAGTTCAGCTTACCTACTATTTTCACAAAAACTAGTAACTAAAAGAAGCACCTACCACTCCTGTAATCTGTTTATCTTCGCATCATGAGGTGGTTATAAGCATGGCAAATTTTCATTGTTATCACCAGTGACACACATCACAGTCAATGAAATCTTTCTGCTCTATGGAGGTCCTCACACTGCTCTCCTTATCATCATATCTTATCACTTTCCAGTAACGCATTAAGAAACATGACTAGTGACTGTCACAAATCAGCCCTCCTCCCAGGAGAAGCGTGTAGAATACTCCCAAGTTTGATAATGGTATTTGGTTTTCTGTGTCTTTGTTAATAATTTTTTTTGTTTGTTTCAGTTTCTTTGAAGGTTTTGTTTTCATCTGGATTTAAAAATCTTTATGAAGGGGTTTCTTGGAGAGGCATATTGCTTATATTTGCATTAGACAAAGGCAGATAACAGAAGCATACTTGGCTTTTGCAGCAGAATGTGGTGAAGCCAGAGACAATAAATGCAGGAATGGTCCTCAGCTATTCTTAATTTGAGATTTCACCTTTAGACTGTCCAAATCTTCTTATGAGGGAATGCTCTGCACATTGGACTATAGGAAGGCTGTAGGTAAGCAGAGGACACAGTGGACCAAGTCTGAGGGTTTGTTTGAATTATCTTTCCAGATGTACCTCATCATTTCTGAAAAAAAAAAAAAATTATCTATCTATCTATCTATCTATCTATCTATTTATCTATCTTTATGTAAGATGGTGCTTGGTGCTTAGTTTTATTTAGATTTTATCTAATGTATCCTGCATGTATATCAATTTTTTCCAATGTCAGAATTTTACTTTCTGCTCAAATGGCATTGATATCAGAAAAAAAAAGAGAAAGAAAAAAAAGAAGAAGAAGACCAAGAAGGGCTATCTGGGCAAAGAGAAAAAAAGCCAGGTCACTCTGTCAAATGTGGAAGATAATGTAAAATGATAAATATTTGAGGTGCTTGACTCACTGGTAAAGCACTGCAGTTGTTTTGGGAAGGTATGGAATTTCTTAGAAGTCATAAATCTTCATGCACAAATAAAAGCCATCAGCTTTCTTGTTGGGCTGCAGTCTTGACGTCTGTATGTCAGTGTCTTAGAGATGCAAGTGAGGAGTAGAAATTTGGGGCTACCCTGTGTTTGCTGTGCAGCATTTGTTTTGAAATGTGAAAGCATAAGAAGCCCAAATATTTTAGCAACATCTTGTGAAGATTTTGAAAATGAAAAATTACATCTTCCTCAAGCACACAAAGAGGAGAAAATTGCTGAAGGACTTAAATCGTTTTTATAGTAACCAGCAACTGAGTTGTATTCATGTAACGTTCATAGTGATAACCAGCCAGATGCAGAGCCATAGGCTTCTATGTGCAGACCCACCAGCTTCCAAATGTCACCCTGAACAGGAGCTGCAGGAGGAAGGATTCTCCGTCTTCTGGTTTGAATCTAGAGTATTTCAAAGAATTGTGTGTTGTCTTTTCCTGTGTGTTGTGTCTGTGAACAGTGGCAGGGAAAGTTCAAGCAGAAAAAATCACAGTCCAAACCATAAATGGACACTTAATCTGTCTTTCTAAAAGTATATCTCAGTTTGTCATTTTTCTTCAGATACTGA